>NC_051855.1:12871453-13504422 GCF_905115235.1 Hermetia illucens | reverse complement strand
AAACGAGAAATTAACGTCCAAATCCTCGAAAAATGATTTTTCAGCTTTTACCCATTTTCGTCATCAAAAAATCAAAGGCTATAACCTTGCTTTTTTACTCTGATACCCTAAAATTTCAAAATCGAAAATTGGATTTTTTTTTCATTATTTGGAACGTACTAAACGAGAAATTAACGTCCAAATCCTCGAAAAATGATTTTTCAGCTTTTACCCATTTTCGTCATCAAAAAATCAAAGGCTATAACCTTGCTTTTTTGACTCTGATACCCTAAAATTTCAAAATCGAAAATTGGATTTTTTTTTCATTATTTGGAACGTACTAAACGAGAAATTAACGTCCAAATCCTCGAAAAATGATTTTTCAGCTTTTACCCATTTTCGTCATCAAAAAATCAAAGGCTATAACCTTGCTTTTTTGACTCTGATACCCTAAAATTTCAAAATCGAAAATTGGATTTTTTTTTCATTATTTGGAACGTACTAAACGAGAAATTAACGTCCAAATCCTCGAAAAATGATTTTTCAGCTTTTACCCATTTTCGTCATCAAAAAATCAAAGGCTATAACCTTGCTTTTTTACTCTGATACCCTAAAATTTCAAAATCGAAAATTGGATTTTTTTTTCATTATTTGGAACGTACTAAACGAGAAATTAACGTCCAAATCCTCGAAAAATGATTTTTCAGCTTTTACCCATTTTCGTCATCAAAAAATCAAAGGCTATAACCTTGCTTTTTTACTCTGATACCCTAAAATTTCAAAATCGAAAATTGGATTTTTTTTTCATTATTTGGAACGTACTAAACGAGAAATTAACGTCCAAATCCTCGAAAAATGATTTTTCAGCTTTTACCCATTTTCGTCATCAAAAAATCAAAGGCTATAACCTTGCTTTTTTACTCTGATACCCTAAAATTTCAAAATCGAAAATTGGATTTTTTTTTCATTATTTGGAACGTACTAAACGAGAAATTAACGTCCAAATCCTCGAAAAATGATTTTTCAGCTTTTACCCATTTTCGTCATCAAAAAATCAAAGGCTATAACCTTGCTTTTTTACTCTGATACCCTAAAATTTCAAAATCGAAAATTGGATTTTTTTTTCATTATTTGGAACGTACTAAACGAGAAATTAACGTCCAAATCCTCGAAAAATGATTTTTCAGCTTTTACCCATTTTCGTCATCAAAAAATCAAAGGCTATAACCTTGCTTTTTTGCTCTGATACCCTAAAATTTCAAAATCGAAAATTGGATTTTTTTTTCATTATTTGGAACGTACTAAACGAGAAATTAACGTCCAAATCCTCGAAAAATGATTTTTCAGCTTTTACCCATTTTCGTCATCAAAAAATCAAAGGCTATAACCTTGCTTTTTGACTCTGATACCCTAAAATTTCAAAATCGAAAATTGGATTTTTTTTTCATTATTTGGAACGTACTAAACGAGAAATTAACGTCCAAATCCTCGAAAAATGATTTTTCAGCTTTTACCCATTTTCGTCATCAAAAAATCAAAGGCTATAACCTTGCTTTTTTGCTCTGATACCCTAAAATTTCAAAATCGAAAATTGGATTTTTTTTTCATTATTTGGAACGTACTAAACGAGAAATTAACGTCCAAATCCTCGAAAAATGATTTTTCAGCTTTTACCCATTTTCGTCATCAAAAAATCAAAGGCTATAACCTTGCTTTTTTGCTCTGATACCCTAAAATTTCAAAATCGAAAATTGGATTTTTTTTTCATTATTTGGAACGTACTAAACGAGAAATTAACGTCCAAATCCTCGAAAAATGATTTTTCAGCTTTTACCCATTTTCGTCATCAAAAAATCAAAGGCTATAACCTTGCTTTTTTACTCTGATACCCTAAAATTTCAAAATCGAAAATTGGATTTTTTTTTCATTATTTGGAACGTACTAAACGAGAAATTAACGTCCAAATCCTCGAAAAATGATTTTTCAGCTTTTACCCATTTTCGTCATCAAAAAATCAAAGGCTATAACCTTGCTTTTTTACTCTGATACCCTAAAATTTCAAAATCGAAAATTGGATTTTTTTTTCATTATTTGGAACGTACTAAACGAGAAATTAACGTCCAAATCCTCGAAAAATGATTTTTCAGCTTTTACCCATTTTCGTCATCAAAAAATCAAAGGCTATAACCTTGCTTTTTTACTCTGATACCCTAAAATTTCAAAATCGAAAATTGGATTTTTTTTTCATTATTTGGAACGTACTAAACGAGAAATTAACGTCCAAATCCTCGAAAAATGATTTTTCAGCTTTTACCCATTTTCGTCATCAAAAAATCAAAGGCTATAACCTTGCTTTTTTACTCTGATACCCTAAAATTTCAAAATCGAAAATTGGATTTTTTTTTCATTATTTGGAACGTACTAAACGAGAAATTAACGTCCAAATCCTCGAAAAATGATTTTTCAGCTTTTACCCATTTTCGTCATCAAAAAATCAAAGGCTATAACCTTGCTTTTTTGACTCTGATACCCTAAAATTTCAAAATCGAAAATTGGATTTTTTTTTCATTATTTGGAACGTACTAAACGAGAAATTAACGTCCAAATCCTCGAAAAATGATTTTTCAGCTTTTACCCATTTTCGTCATCAAAAAATCAAAGGCTATAACCTTGCTTTTTTACTCTGATACCCTAAAATTTCAAAATCGAAAATTGGATTTTTTTTTCATTATTTGGAACGTACTAAACGAGAAATTAACGTCCAAATCCTCGAAAAATGATTTTTCAGCTTTTACCCATTTTCGTCATCAAAAAATCAAAGGCTATAACCTTGCTTTTTTACTCTGATACCCTAAAATTTCAAAATCGAAAATTGGATTTTTTTTTCATTATTTGGAACGTACTAAACGAGAAATTAACGTCCAAATCCTCGAAAAATGATTTTTCAGCTTTTACCCATTTTCGTCATCAAAAAATCAAAGGCTATAACCTTGCTTTTTTACTCTGATACCCTAAAATTTCAAAATCGAAAATTGGATTTTTTTTTCATTATTTGGAACGTACTAAACGAGAAATTAACGTCCAAATCCTCGAAAAATGATTTTTCAGCTTTTACCCATTTTCGTCATCAAAAAATCAAAGGCTATAACCTTGCTTTTTTGCTCTGATACCCTAAAATTTCAAAATCGAAAATTGGATTTTTTTTTCATTATTTGGAACGTACTAAACGAGAAATTAACGTCCAAATCCTCGAAAAATGATTTTTCAGCTTTTACCCATTTTCGTCATCAAAAAATCAAAGGCTATAACCTTGCTTTTTTACTCTGATACCCTAAAATTTCAAAATCGAAAATTGGATTTTTTTTTCATTATTTGGAACGTACTAAACGAGAAATTAACGTCCAAATCCTCGAAAAATGATTTTTCAGCTTTTACCCATTTTCGTCATCAAAAAATCAAAGGCTATAACCTTGCTTTTTTGCTCTGATACCCTAAAATTTCAAAATCGAAAATTGGATTTTTTTTTCATTATTTGGAACGTACTAAACGAGAAATTAACGTCCAAATCCTCGAAAAATGATTTTTCAGCTTTTACCCATTTTCGTCATCAAAAAATCAAAGGCTATAACCTTGCTTTTTTGCTCTGATACCCTAAAATTTCAAAATCGAAAATTGGATTTTTTTTTCATTATTTGGAACGTACTAAACGAGAAATTAACGTCCAAATCCTCGAAAAATGATTTTTCAGCTTTTACCCATTTTCGTCATCAAAAAATCAAAGGCTATAACCTTGCTTTTTTGCTCTGATACCCTAAAATTTCAAAATCGAAAATTGGATTTTTTTTTCATTATTTGGAACGTACTAAACGAGAAATTAACGTCCAAATCCTCGAAAAATGATTTTTCAGCTTTTACCCATTTTCGTCATCAAAAAATCAAAGGCTATAACCTTGCTTTTTTGCTCTGATACCCTAAAATTTCAAAATCGAAAATTGGATTTTTTTTTCATTATTTGGAACGTACTAAACGAGAAATTAACGTCCAAATCCTCGAAAAATGATTTTTCAGCTTTTACCCATTTTCGTCATCAAAAAATCAAAGGCTATAACCTTGCTTTTTTGCTCTGATACCCTAAAATTTCAAAATCGAAAATTGGATTTTTTTTTCATTATTTGGAACGTACTAAACGAGAAATTAACGTCCAAATCCTCGAAAAATGATTTTTCAGCTTTTACCCATTTTCGTCATCAAAAAATCAAAGGCTATAACCTTGCTTTTTTGCTCTGATACCCTAAAATTTCAAAATCGAAAATTGGATTTTTTTTTCATTATTTGGAACGTACTAAACGAGAAATTAACGTCCAAATCCTCGAAAAATGATTTTTCAGCTTTTACCCATTTTCGTCATCAAAAAATCAAAGGCTATAACCTTGCTTTTTTGCTCTGATACCCTAAAATTTCAAAATCGAAAATTGGATTTTTTTTTCATTATTTGGAACGTACTAAACGAGAAATTAACGTCCAAATCCTCGAAAAATGATTTTTCAGCTTTTACCCATTTTCGTCATCAAAAAATCAAAGGCTATAACCTTGCTTTTTTGCTCTGATACCCTAAAATTTCAAAATCGAAAATTGGATTTTTTTTTCATTATTTGGAACGTACTAAACGAGAAATTAACGTCCAAATCCTCGAAAAATGATTTTTCAGCTTTTACCCATTTTCGTCATCAAAAAATCAAAGGCTATAACCTTGCTTTTTTGCTCTGATACCCTAAAATTTCAAAATCGAAAATTGGATTTTTTTTTCATTATTTGGAACGTACTAAACGAGAAATTAACGTCCAAATCCTCGAAAAATGATTTTTCAGCTTTTACCCATTTTCGTCATCAAAAAATCAAAGGCTATAACCTTGCTTTTTTGCTCTGATACCCTAAAATTTCAAAATCGAAAATTGGATTTTTTTTTCATTATTTGGAACGTACTAAACGAGAAATTAACGTCCAAATCCTCGAAAAATGATTTTTCAGCTTTTACCCATTTTCGTCATCAAAAAATCAAAGGCTATAACCTTGCTTTTTTGCTCTGATACCCTAAAATTTCAAAATCGAAAATTGGATTTTTTTTTCATTATTTGGAACGTACTAAACGAGAAATTAACGTCCAAATCCTCGAAAAATGATTTTTCAGCTTTTACCCATTTTCGTCATCAAAAAATCAAAGGCTATAACCTTGCTTTTTTGCTCTGATACCCTAAAATTTCAAAATCGAAAATTGGATTTTTTTTTCATTATTTGGAACGTACTAAACGAGAAATTAACGTCCAAATCCTCGAAAAATGATTTTTCAGCTTTTACCCATTTTCGTCATCAAAAAATCAAAGGCTATAACCTTGCTTTTTTGCTCTGATACCCTAAAATTTCAAAATCGAAAATTGGATTTTTTTTTCATTATTTGGAACGTACTAAACGAGAAATTAACGTCCAAATCCTCGAAAAATGATTTTTCAGCTTTTACCCATTTTCGTCATCAAAAAATCAAAGGCTATAACCTTGCTTTTTTGCTCTGATACCCTAAAATTTCAAAATCGAAAATTGGATTTTTTTTTCATTATTTGGAACGTACTAAACGAGAAATTAACGTCCAAATCCTCGAAAAATGATTTTTCAGCTTTTACCCATTTTCGTCATCAAAAAATCAAAGGCTATAACCTTGCTTTTTTACTCTGATACCCTAAAATTTCAAAATCGAAAATTGGATTTTTTTTTCATTATTTGGAACGTACTAAACGAGAAATTAACGTCCAAATCCTCGAAAAATGATTTTTCAGCTTTTACCCATTTTCGTCATCAAAAAATCAAAGGCTATAACCTTGCTTTTTTGCTCTGATACCCTAAAATTTCAAAATCGAAAATTGGATTTTTTTTTCATTATTTGGAACGTACTAAACGAGAAATTAACGTCCAAATCCTCGAAAAATGATTTTTCAGCTTTTACCCATTTTCGTCATCAAAAAATCAAAGGCTATAACCTTGCTTTTTTGCTCTGATACCCTAAAATTTCAAAATCGAAAATTGGATTTTTTTTTCATTATTTGGAACGTACTAAACGAGAAATTAACGTCCAAATCCTCGAAAAATGATTTTTCAGCTTTTACCCATTTTCGTCATCAAAAAATCAAAGGCTATAACCTTGCTTTTTTGCTCTGATACCCTAAAATTTCAAAATCGAAAATTGGATTTTTTTTTCATTATTTGGAACGTACTAAACGAGAAATTAACGTCCAAATCCTCGAAAAATGATTTTTCAGCTTTTACCCATTTTCGTCATCAAAAAATCAAAGGCTATAACCTTGCTTTTTTACTCTGATACCCTAAAATTTCAAAATCGAAAATTGGATTTTTTTTTCATTATTTGGAACGTACTAAACGAGAAATTAACGTCCAAATCCTCGAAAAATGATTTTTCAGCTTTTACCCATTTTCGTCATCAAAAAATCAAAGGCTATAACCTTGCTTTTTTACTCTGATACCCTAAAATTTCAAAATCGAAAATTGGATTTTTTTTTCATTATTTGGAACGTACTAAACGAGAAATTAACGTCCAAATCCTCGAAAAATGATTTTTCAGCTTTTACCCATTTTCGTCATCAAAAAATCAAAGGCTATAACCTTGCTTTTTTACTCTGATACCCTAAAATTTCAAAATCGAAAATTGGATTTTTTTTTCATTATTTGGAACGTACTAAACGAGAAATTAACGTCCAAATCCTCGAAAAATGATTTTTCAGCTTTTACCCATTTTCGTCATCAAAAAATCAAAGGCTATAACCTTGCTTTTTTGCTCTGATACCCTAAAATTTCAAAATCGAAAATTGGATTTTTTTTTCATTATTTGGAACGTACTAAACGAGAAATTAACGTCCAAATCCTCGAAAAATGATTTTTCAGCTTTTACCCATTTTCGTCATCAAAAAATCAAAGGCTATAACCTTGCTTTTTTACTCTGATACCCTAAAATTTCAAAATCGAAAATTGGATTTTTTTTTCATTATTTGGAACGTACTAAACGAGAAATTAACGTCCAAATCCTCGAAAAATGATTTTTCAGCTTTTACCCATTTTCGTCATCAAAAAATCAAAGGCTATAACCTTGCTTTTTTGCTCTGATACCCTAAAATTTCAAAATCGAAAATTGGATTTTTTTTTCATTATTTGGAACGTACTAAACGAGAAATTAACGTCCAAATCCTCGAAAAATGATTTTTCAGCTTTTACCCATTTTCGTCATCAAAAAATCAAAGGCTATAACCTTGCTTTTTTACTCTGATACCCTAAAATTTCAAAATCGAAAATTGGATTTTTTTTTCATTATTTGGAACGTACTAAACGAGAAATTAACGTCCAAATCCTCGAAAAATGATTTTTCAGCTTTTACCCATTTTCGTCATCAAAAAATCAAAGGCTATAACCTTGCTTTTTTGCTCTGATACCCTAAAATTTCAAAATCGAAAATTGGATTTTTTTTTCATTATTTGGAACGTACTAAACGAGAAATTAACGTCCAAATCCTCGAAAAATGATTTTTCAGCTTTTACCCATTTTCGTCATCAAAAAATCAAAGGCTATAACCTTGCTTTTTTACTCTGATACCCTAAAATTTCAAAATCGAAAATTGGATTTTTTTTTCATTATTTGGAACGTACTAAACGAGAAATTAACGTCCAAATCCTCGAAAAATGATTTTTCAGCTTTTACCCATTTTCGTCATCAAAAAATCAAAGGCTATAACCTTGCTTTTTTACTCTGATACCCTAAAATTTCAAAATCGAAAATTGGATTTTTTTTTCATTATTTGGAACGTACTAAACGAGAAATTAACGTCCAAATCCTCGAAAAATGATTTTTCAGCTTTTACCCATTTTCGTCATCAAAAAATCAAAGGCTATAACCTTGCTTTTTTACTCTGATACCCTAAAATTTCAAAATCGAAAATTGGATTTTTTTTTCATTATTTGGAACGTACTAAACGAGAAATTAACGTCCAAATCCTCGAAAAATGATTTTTCAGCTTTTACCCATTTTCGTCATCAAAAAATCAAAGGCTATAACCTTGCTTTTTTGCTCTGATACCCTAAAATTTCAAAATCGAAAATTGGATTTTTTTTTCATTATTTGGAACGTACTAAACGAGAAATTAACGTCCAAATCCTCGAAAAATGATTTTTCAGCTTTTACCCATTTTCGTCATCAAAAAATCAAAGGCTATAACCTTGCTTTTTTACTCTGATACCCTAAAATTTCAAAATCGAAAATTGGATTTTTTTTTCATTATTTGGAACGTACTAAACGAGAAATTAACGTCCAAATCCTCGAAAAATGATTTTTCAGCTTTTACCCATTTTCGTCATCAAAAAATCAAAGGCTATAACCTTGCTTTTTTGCTCTGATACCCTAAAATTTCAAAATCGAAAATTGGATTTTTTTTTCATTATTTGGAACGTACTAAACGAGAAATTAACGTCCAAATCCTCGAAAAATGATTTTTCAGCTTTTACCCATTTTCGTCATCAAAAAATCAAAGGCTATAACCTTGCTTTTTTACTCTGATACCCTAAAATTTCAAAATCGAAAATTGGATTTTTTTTTCATTATTTGGAACGTACTAAACGAGAAATTAACGTCCAAATCCTCGAAAAATGATTTTTCAGCTTTTACCCATTTTCGTCATCAAAAAATCAAAGGCTATAACCTTGCTTTTTTGCTCTGATACCCTAAAATTTCAAAATCGAAAATGGGATTTTTTTTTCATTATTTGGAACGTACTAAACGAGAAATTAACGTCCAAATCCTCGAAAAATGATTTTTCAGCTTTTACCCATTTTCGTCATCAAAAAATCAAAGGCTATAACCTTGCTTTTTTACTCTGATACCCTAAAATTTCAAAATCGAAAATTGGATTTTTTTTTCATTATTTGGAACGTACTAAACGAGAAATTAACGTCCAAATCCTCGAAAAATGATTTTTCAGCTTTTACCCATTTTCGTCATCAAAAAATCAAAGGCTATAACCTTGCTTTTTTACTCTGATACCCTAAAATTTCAAAATCGAAAATTGGGTTTTTTTTTCATTATTTGGAACGTACTAAACGAGAAATTAACGTCTAAATCCTCGAAAAATGATTTTTCAGCTTTTACCCATTTTCGTCATCAAAAAATCAAAGGCTATACACTTGCTTTTTGACGCAGATACCCTAAAATCTGAAAAACGCAAATCGCATTTTTTTTTCATTATTTGGAAAGTACTAAACGAGAAATTAACGGCTAAATCCTCGAAAAGGGATTTTTCAGCTTTTCCCCCATTTTCGTCGCCTTCATTTCAAAGGCTATACACTTGCCCTCAGACGCTGATACCCTCAGATCTGAAGATCACAAATCAGGTTCCCTTAAGATTGAGAATTTCGCAAAAAGGAGCTTAATTTGTGGTCACTACTCTTGGTAGAGATTCTGATCTTCAAAATGGTATATAGGTTGAGGGTTCTAGCTGCCAGGAACACCTGAAATTTGGGGGAATCTTAGCGCCGTTAATATTCTTAATTTCGAAAAAAGGGCGAAAATTCGTAATCACTCGGATCGGTGGAGGATCTGAGCTAGAAAATGGTATGTAGGTTGGCTGGTGCGGGTACCAGCCAAATTCCCGACGTTTCCAGTCATCCTGGAAAAGCTTTAATCCCTTGTAACGCCGTTAGGACTGCGAATTTCCAGAAAACGAGCGAAATTCGTGATCACCACCATCGCGGGTGGTCTCAGCTGCATCGTTATATGTATATTTTTTCTTTTGTCTCCTTTGTCTTCTTTATGTATTATACAACTCACACACACACACGTTCAAAATTTTCGTGTCTTTTATTTCAACAAATTTGTTTATTTATTTTATTTATTTATTTCATTCCAATGAATATCATACGCATATGATTTTTGTCTTGTGTTTAGAGGATAACTGATTACAGCTATAAAATATCCATTATATATAATATCTATATATTTTTTTATTTAGCCCACATGCCAGGTTGTTTTGTTTTTATTTTATGCTTTCAAACTTATTTGCTTTTTTTTCTTGTTTTATTATTCACTTATCATTTCATTTCTATGCTATTTTTTTACCCTTGGTACATCTATGGTTACTTTTACTATTCTAAATTGTTTTTTCTTTTTTTTGTGTGTGTCTTTTCTGTTTTTATTATTTATTACGATGTTTCATGTTAATACATTTGCTTTTAAACTCTGCATATCAATTGGTTTTATTACTTCTTGTAATATACCTATTTCCTAAATTGTATTGCTCAGCTCTTACGTTTCGCTCTAAAACTGTATTTGTCTCAGTGATTTCTATTTCAAAATGCTTACAATAATCAATGATAATCGTAAGAAATAGAAATTATTTCTAGAATATTACCAATCATTTTCCTTAACTTTCCATCAAATAAATGCAATCATGTCATCATGTTATAACAACAATAAACAGAATTAATTAATGGGAATTATAAAAATGAGCAAAAATCAGATGATTTCGCATTTAATCAAAAGAGGTTCAACCTCTTTTGGAGTTTGCATATGCGCAATTTTTTAAACAAATTATTGCTGTAATAATAGATCCATATTGTCAAGAATAATTAGTAATTGTAGTACATAATCACCAATAAAAATAGTTATAAATCATAAATAATTAGTAGTAAATAGAGAAAACATTCAGGGATACAAACAGAACGTAAGGTTGCAGATAAAATAAGAACAGAATTCAGAGTAATGCCAAAGGATATTCAAAAATATATTTGAATCTAATCTCAGGTCAAAAGATATTTAAAAATATATTTTTTACTATTTTTATATGGATGCCTTTTATAATAAAATATGTTAGTTGGACGTCGATAATATGAAAGTGTTTTGTATTTAAACTGATTGTTTGAAAATTTCTTTATTCTTTCACCTACATAAAGACGACGGCATCAAACTTTAGAAAAATATTTAGATAATTTTTCTATTCACGATTAGAATAATAGTTTTAATAGAGTAATATCATATTATATTATAATACCAATAATACTGTGCTAAATGTTACGCGTTTTATCTTCACAAAATAATTTAAATTATGAATGAATTTTTTTGCAGAATTTTATATCAAATAGAAAAAGTCTTTAGATCGGGGATTTATATATATATATATACGCCGCAGTCATAAAACTAAGAAAAATATAATTAGTTAAACCAATGAAAGTTCGACAGTCCAACTTAACTTTGATTTTGAATTATAGAATTTTATTGGACATTTCTATTTATTATTCCAATTACGTGTGAAATGTGAAATAATAACGAATAGTATTTCTATGGTTCCTCATTAATTTTTTTTTTTTAACATTTCATTAAACATAAGCTCAATTTGTATCCTATAAGTTACGAAAACGTAATAGCAATTTGTGTGAATAAATTTTCCATTTTTTTTTTCTATCTCTTTCTCTTTCGGTTTTCATTATTTTTATTTTATCTAGGAGGTGTGCGTTTTTATTATAAATGCTGATAGTTGATATAAAAATACATATTCTCGCTATTAAAATGGTTTCCGCATTTTACCTTTTTTATTCGTTAATATAGTTTTATGTAGTGTTGGTTTTTTTTATTTTTTTTATTATCTTCCTTTTGTCCGTCATACATGCTACCGGAATATATCATGCTTTTCCTTTAAATGTTTTTTTTTTTTAAATAATTCATACACTTCTTCCTTAAGAGGTTAAGGATTTATGGAAGTGTGCTTGTTCTTAGGTGTTATTTTTAATAATGAAAAGAAAAGAGTCGTGTAAAGGATCCTATGATCTCAATTGTGGTCTTCATTTGTCAGTGTTTCCAAAAAACGACCTTTGTTTTTCCTATCAACCGAAAATGGGAAGATGGCAGTTACCAAAAAAACCAGAAATTATTTATAAAAACAAAAATTTAAGGGTCTCCAATTTTAAAGCGGTACCTACAAATTTTATGCATACCTTTAACTTAATAATCATGGGGAAAATTTAACTTTATATTTCTGTATATTTTTATTATTACCCTGTAACTACGTGCATGATTTTAGCTCCTTTTTCTGTGTTATTACTTGTGTATTTATTTTAAAAAAAAAATATCAGTTGTGGTCAATCTGTGTACCTTTTTTTTCAACTATAAGAAATCGTTTAATTTTATGTCGTCGCCAAATCTTTGAAGGACACACATTTTTATTATAAAGCATCAATAAAACCATGACCATAGCCTTGTTGAAATGGTATTCCTACTGAAGTTGCATTCTTAGACTTTGTCAGGACACCACAATCAGAATAAGAAGTGATTAATATCCTCATTTGAAGATGGCTTTCAAGCAAAAACGAGCGATGTAAGCGTAATCAGAAGGATGTCACTTGGTTAACAAAAGATGTAGTCCTACTTCACAGAACCCCAGGACCCTTCCTAATCCTTTGAGGAACATGAGCACTTCATTCCTGCAATTAATTCCTCGACTTCTTACCCTACAAAGTATTCACCACAAAACGGAGAGTACCAGAGTGACTTCAGACCTGGATCAACCACTGACCATGGAAAAGGCGCTCAAGAAATACCAGACAAAGCAACCTCCAAACTCCAATCTCGAAGATAAGAATAATCATTGACGCAACAACCCATATTGGATCAGGGCATTGAAGTGTGTCAGGGCACTTCATTCAAGACGGTAAGGGTACATTGCAGTACCCTGTAGGAGGCAATATGGTCAGCATTGTGCTCGTCCGAGACTATTACCCTGATTTGACTCAGGCACTCATTCACAGCTGAGTCAACTGGCCACCTCTGACACCAGTAACCGCTTGAGCCATCCGGACAACCCTGAAGATACCAACTGAAAACAATTTGACTGAATCTGAAATGGTTTTACGTAGGGGACGCCTTGGCCTTATGCTCTTCAATTTGGACTTGCTACCAAAAGTACGCTACTCCTGCGTACACCAAGATCTTATTGCATTCCCCCCTGACCACAAAAGCGACCTTTCTGAATCCCAGTATATTAAATGCTGAACCTATAGGCATATAGCCGGGGTATGAAACGAACAGGATAGAGTCGGGATAGGAGCAAGTTTGACGAACCAGGCCATTGAGGAAAGATTGGAGCGTTGCGATAAAACTGTATGGTCTGCAGGAAACCTGGTATGCAGAAAAAAGGCGTGAATCACGTTCCTGTTTCGGGACGATGCCAAGGCTCCAAAAATGAGCTGCAGAAAGTGAAAAGCTAAGCAGCAATAGCAAACATCCATGAATGTGGGCGAGATTCGAACCCGAAGCGCGAAATCGAGATCGTGAAACTGACGCTTAAGCTATCTCAGCTATCACGCACCATCCGGCCAGGGAGATAATTTAATCCCTGCTTGTTGTGCGCAAACAACATTTTTGAACGTATTTCTTACACTAAACAATCCTATGCTTACTTTTCAGGAATTGCTTGGCGTCTTAGATCGGAAGAGAGAGTCCTATTTGGGGGAAATGCCACCGCCAGAGCTCTTTAAAGTTTTAGAAATAGTTCAAAGGGACTCATTGGCCTAAATATCAGTAGGATTTTTTCGTTCTAGTTGCAGGGAACTATCCCCTATATGACCTTGGTACGGAGTCCGGACGATACTTGAAGATAAGATGGGCAGCGATCCACTACTAAGATATCACAGCCACCACTTCCAGTGGTAAAATCCTCTCACCGTCTTGACTTTGCAAGAGGGAGGGGAGGGGGGGGGGGGGTTTCTACACCCAGCTCAAAGTGAGTCAATCAGTCGAAAAACCTGCACATAAATAGAAAAGCCATCACCGAGTCAATAGTGGATTCAAAGATGACCCTTATTGCAGCAGCTTGGATTGTCTCAGTGCCCAAAAGAAAACCCCGTCTGTATATTTACAGACAACTGAAATGGTCAGTTCACCAAGTAACTCCATCAGACTTTAGCAGAACACACAGCATGAGAGGCCAAGAAGGGATAACCCATAAATTACGCAGAATACAGAGTCTTGAACAAGGGGAAGGATAAGAGTAGGTACCGGCTCTGTTGAGCACAATTGACGCTATGGTTGATCGCAAGTTTAAGGGCATCACACATACTGATTTGTACACGCACTGCACTGTCCCAGTTGGTGATTTTCTTCAATGAGTGCAATTGGCATTTCACAACGTATCAACAAACGTCTCAAATCTAAAATTCACTGCAGTGTCATCCGCCCTATCACCCTCTATGGATCTGAGCGCTAACCGACTATAAAAGACAATGAACGACGTCTTCCGGCAATGTCGATCCCGCTTGTGGACAAAGGCTGAAGAAAAAGAAGAGCAGTACAAGGCCTTAGTAGGGATTTAGCTGTCATAGCTGGCCATAATGACTATGGTATGCCTGAGGACCAGATCATGCCCCAAACCACCCAATAGGTTTCCATAATCGTCAGTATTGCCACTTGGAAAACACTGGCGTATCCTTGAAAAAAGTTTGGCTCGACTCCCACTGTGCGTGTCTGAAAATACTCCCGCAAGACCATGCCTCACCCGTCGGTAAAGAATAGCAGGTCGTAAGCCCACAACCCATTGTCGGTTTTCCACTCTCCCTTAGAAAACCCTCCACAAAATTCTTCTTGAAGCTCAGACTGTGTATTAAGCAGTGGCTGTTTTTCCCTCACACCAGAAGGTTGCGAGGGTCGTACTGATAAGTAAAGGCAAAGGAGATATACTGAGTCGCTATTGACCTAACGTCCTTTTAGTACTTTGGACATGGCAGAAAAAGGTGGCTGAGGCGTGCTTCAAACTAACGCTTTTTGATAGAATGCATTTTGAGGGTGACTTGTCGCCGAAAGGGATGCGATTGAAGAAGTGATTTAAGCCATTACTAGAGCTTCTTGTAACGCTCTAAGTAAGGAACGTGGTCAATTCGGCGAGGTTGGCCGACATGCGCAAATCTGCAAATCAGTCCTTCCTATACAAGAGAGACGTTCAAGACGACTGTGAAATACTTTAGTATAATTATGGGCTCGAAAATAAGCTTCGGGACACCACGAGCAAGATGATTGATGTTAATGTCAGCGGTCCTGTGCCTAGCAAGCGAATCAGAGTGCTATTCTCTCACGGGCAAGACTACAGCTGAAATGCTTGCAATTATCTGGTTGATGGTAATGTCGGAGGTCCTGTACACGGTAGGCGAATCAGTCTGCCATTCTCGATGGCTCTGAAGTGTAGGATGGAGTCCTCAGTAAGCTGACTGCGACAAATTTAGAGACAGGACCAGCTGACTCGTAGTCAGCAGTATTGGTAATAAAAGAGTTATTCCGATTGTTCTGGACGTCGCAGACCTAACCTCAGTAAAAGTGGGGAAGACGAGGGGGCGGGGTCAAGGGCATGTTAGCGATCCTCGGAGTGGATAGACGTGTAACCGTCATTCAGCCGAAGACACCTAACCCAACTATGAATATGGGTTTGGTTGCATGAGCGCGGGGGGGGGGGGGGGGGGGTTATTAACAATGTCTGCCACAGTTTGTTTTACTGCAGAAGGTGGGAGGGGCCCGAATCCTACTTATTTCAACATATATCCCTCCTCTTAGGGGGCACAAATTCGCAACGTCTGTGGAAAAAATAAGAGTGTTAAAAATGATAGAAATATTGCAAATTCGATAAGGACCCAACATCGTTTCTTTCAGGATAAGGCAGACAAGTGTTTCTCGAAATAAATTGAAGGATGATAACACAAACCAACAGGCAATATTCACACATTTACAATGTATTACTTAATTCTAGCTCGGAAAAAAAAGCCCAGCAAAAAAAAGGGTATAAAGATGGTACTTCCCAGACATCTTTTTAGGAAATAACAATTGTCCGACCTCGATTTTCCTACGTTGCATAAGACATGGACATTTGATTCTTACTTTTCATCCTATATAATTTTAAAAACATCCCCGGGTTATACACACGCACACATATTCACCAGCTGGAGGAACCCGATAGAATTGTTAATCTTCTATCTGCGCCATTAGCCTTCTGTTTATCGAATGAATAATCCACGAAAAAAGAAAATCTAAAGGAAAATTCTATAGTTTTTCTGTTTTGTTGAAAATTTCAAGGTATCTATTTTATTCAATCATTTTCATATATATATATATATGTATATATATCTAATATATAGATGCATATTCAGCTGATGGGGTACCATATATATATTTTGAAAAAACAAAAACACGGAAGAACCTGGGTTCGAGCCAAGGAGAACAGGAAGGAGGGCAGGAATTAATTGTAGTTCAATTATCGATAAATAACAATTAATACAGCTTTGTATGTGTATATGTGTGTGTGCATATGTAGATTAGCTCGCTCCAAATAATCGACCATTTTACATTTATATTTTTTTTTTCCTATTCTCCAAAGACGAATATAATAAAAATGTGCTCATACTCCTGGTGTTCTGACACTCCTTGTTGTTTTCTTTTGATTTTCCCCTCCTGTCTCGTTTTGTAGTTTTCCAAGAATATTACACGAAATTTAGGACTTATGTGTTATTATTGGAATTTATCTTTTTTTTTTATATATATTTGTTGCTCGCTAGGTTAAGTGGATCTTTTTCCACTAATTTCTTCTTTTTTTTTTCATTATTTTCTACCCCTCTTTCTGATAATATGTTCATTAACTTTATGATGTGTTTGGACGGCCATAGGGGCGTAATAAACCGTATATCAATGTTTGAAAAATAAATTTGGAAAATTGAAAAAAATAGAAAATATCTATTAAAAAAATATGAAAAAAAATTCGGGAAAACACTAGGTTAAAGTTGAATAAAAATTGGTAGAAAAAAATATAAAAATAAATAAACTTACGTGTGCCAAAAATTATATGTAAAATAACATATAACATATCCTTTTGTCGTGAACATAATGGACCTAAGTGTGCATGTGCATGTACCATTGAATAACAATACACAATTTAGAGATTATTTTTCAAAGATTATAGCGCTTTGCTTGTTATTTGTTTTTAGTTTGTTTGTTGTTTTTTTTTTTGTTTTTTCATCTAAAAATCACAAATAGGGTTTTTATTTCACTTAATTTTCAATTTGTTTTCTTACTATTACATAAATGCATTAAGCATATTCCTTTGTTATATTTTTATTTCTTAAAAAAAAAAAGTCGCTAACATAAAATAAATTGTGTACATTTTACATACATTCATTCTTTTCTTAAATGGATCCTTGCTTGTGTTTCATGTTCATTATTTTTAATGTTAAATACACTATTTCTATCTTTCCATTTCTTATTAATCTTTTTTGTATTTTTATTTCATTTTTTTATTTCTTGATAACACAGAGACTTACATATATGATTTTCATTTTTGTTCTTACAACATGAGAAATGTTAGTTTTTCATTATTTCATCTTTCTTTTTGTTTTATTATAATTATATTTACTTAAATGGAATACTTTTAAGTATAATTTAGATTTTTTTTTGTTGTTGTTCGAAACATTCCTTTTGGGAGAAATCAATTAAGTTATAATTTATCATGTTTCTATTCAGTTTTTTTTTTTATTTATCGTTCGCTTTATAGTTCCGGACGCCTCGTCTTCTTTCTTATCAATTTTGCTTTTATATATATTTTACAAAGTAAATAAAAATGTATGTGTGTATATGTGTGGTAATGTGTGCTTTACACACAGAAGAAAAAAATATAAATACCAGGGAAGCTATTTACATTGTTGAATTGTCCCATTCTAACTGACTGACATTCTTATATTTTCCATTGATCACTGTAGGAAGAAAGATAAAAGTAGCAGAAAAAAAATTAGTCCTAATTTAACTATGGTTTTTAGTTCATCTAGTAAAGTCAAATCTGTGTAAATTGACCATTCATGAAACTATAAATTCATCCAATCCCTTTAGCGAATGAAACTTGTCCGCGGAACATAGCTCACTGAGGCCAACCTATCTCTCTCTAAGAATAAGCTCTCTCTCCTCTAGGGCGATGAGTGGCTTTCCAGGGGCCTAACCTCTCGTCTACCGAAACCGTTAGTGAGTGGTGATGATCACACCCTGTACGATGTGACCCCACTATTAATAAAACGCTACCGATTTAGACTGGAGAGTCGAAAAACACCTCCCCTAATCCAGAGTGTCATGTCAACGAAAACCAATAAAGCGGGGCCCCGTACCGCACACAAACTGGTTAATCAGGTGGAGGCACACCTCCGAAATACTGAGAGCCAAGTAATTACACCCAAGAAGACAACAACCAACAAACGCCACTGTTCAAAAAGCAGGGACCAGCAAAAGCACGTCTGAGATAAATATTATATATCAGACGTAAAGAAAGAAGATAGGTCTCAGTGGCACAGGTACTACTACTACTTGCGCTACCTGAAGGAAGGCCTGAAACCAGAATAGGTCCTAAAGAAGGCTCAGGATAGACCTAAACCATCTCCACCGGGGCCGAGAAAGCGGGGAGCAGCAGAGATCAGCCCGCATGCAGGGAATGCTCCCAAAAAAAATCCAAACCTGAACCCAAGTGGGGAGAAAACCCGGGCAGGTCAAAAGTGAAGGCAGGACTCAGGAAGCCCGCCATTAGCTATGCTAGTGCGGTCATCGAAGACCATGTCGTCAGGCAAATGCGCAAGGAATGGACTTCGAAATTTGTGTTCACCGAGATACGCTTTCGACCAGGTCTTATATTGATGGACCGCGCGACGGATGACACCGCAGAGTGGATTAAAACCATAGTTCCTAAATTGCCAGGCTAGGAAGGGGCAAAACTGTCAACATGAGCTGGGGATGATATACCAAGAGCACACATGGTGACAGTTTTTCTACCAAAAGCCGCGGCAATAGAAACGGAAGATCTTATGGGTCTCCTAATCGCTCAGAATGAGAATCTCCATACGCGACTAAGGAGAGTCTTCGGAAGCAAGGTGGAGAGAAAGGGTAAACTCTTCACGATCGGGGTAGATGACTGATCCCTGGAGACAATCAAACGTCGGAATTGCCATATCAGCTATCGATTTGGCAACATACCCGTGCATGTGCACAGGAAAAAACCGAGGAAAGACACCTCGGAGGAGACACCGTGTGAAAAGCATACCGAGGTCCCCGAAGTAGTCTCGAAAGCCGTAGAGGCGAAAAGGACTGGATCAACCAGGGAAGTAGACCTGTTGCCGAGTGAAGAGCAGAAGCTGAACGACTTAGACCTAGGACTCCTAGGGCTCAGGATGGACAGCGATGCGCAGAAAAGCGTTGGAGGAGGAGAGCGATACTCCGAGAATGGAGAAGAGCTCCAAACAATAACGAAGCCAATGTCCAGCACTAAGATAGCCCAGATAAACCTCCACCATGCGAAAGCTGCATCTGCGGTAATTGCAAGGGCAAGTTCCGACGAGAACATTAGAATAGTGCTGGCTCAGGGGTCGTGGGTGTACCGGAGCAGATTCGCGGTCTGCAAGGCGAAAGCATGCAGGTAATTTGGGACTCCTGTTGTGAAAAACCAAGAGCTTGCATAATTCTTAAACGTAATTTAAAATACATATGTATTTCAGAGTTCTTGACCGGAGACCTTGTGGCTATCCAAGTCTCATTGGAAGCCGGGAGAAGCACCCGAGAGACAGTCGTGGTATTGGGATTCTTCCCAAGATACGAAATCCGGGCTCCACCGGAACAAGTCGCAAAACTGATGTAGTATTGTGAGAAGAGGGCGTTACCACTTCTCCTCGGCTGCGATGCCAATGGCCACTACGAAGTCTGGGGAAGCAGCGACACTGATCGAAGAGGTGAAGTACCTTCTTGAATTTATTCTTAGCAATAAGTTCGAAATATATAACTTAGGGAACACTTCCAACACTTGTGACCTGCACTAGACAGGAGGTACTAGACACAACTCTAGGAAATCCTCTAATGAACGGGATGGTCAGGAATTGGAGGGTATCGGATTAACCCTCTATGTCTGTTCGCAGGATAATCAGATTCGACATTGAGGGTAACTCCGAAGTAAAAAGAATAATAAGAAATTCCAAGAGAACGGATTGGGAATCCTATGCAACGCATTTGAGCAACAACATTGCCTTCAAGGGGGCGGTGACATCAAGATCGAACTGGAACTAGAAACAGTGGCAGAACACCTTAACACAGTCGTCATTAACGCATATGAGGCCAGTTGTCCAGCTAAAACTGAGGTTTTGTCTGAATTCGGGGCTTAGGAGTAGTGTTTTTCAGTGAATGAGATGATAATGGGCTTTTCCGCAGGCTTGATGCTCTGTAGGACGTTATCCTGGGCAAGGAGAGGTGGATCCGATCGGGGGTGGCTTCAATGCCAGGGCGCTTGAAAGGGAGCATGCCTCACCCAGAGTCCAGAGGGAAACGAATTCTCACAGTGGCGGCGAGACCAGGACTCGTGATTTCAAACACCGGATCCACCCCAATGTGGGGAACATTGCCGACGTAACCTACGCGTCGGAATTCCTGATGGAGGGGTGGCGAATTCTAGAAGACTTCTCGGCAAATGACCATCAATACATCGCTTTCGAAGTGGTCGACGTAATCTGTTGATGTGCACCACCCTGGCGCTCTTCCTGTGGGTACAACATCGCGGAAGTGAACACCGGGGAATTTGTGGAGCAGATGACAATATTTAAACAACCGGGAGGAAGCATGTGCGACGATAACAGATCAGCCAAAAGGAGGAGGAGGAGGGAACAGAAGCGGTGGCAGGATTTGGTGGACGAGGTGAATGGGGACCCGTAGAGACTCGGTTACAAAATGGCAACCCGCTCTGCAGAAACCCTGCTCACTTAAGGACGAGTAGATGAATTGTCCGGATAACTGAGTGGTTAGAGCACAAGGCTATCGTACGGAAGGTCACGGTTCAAATCTCACTGGTGGCAGTGGAATTTGTATCGTGATTTGCCGTCGGATACGAGTCGACGCAGCTGTGAATGAGTACCTGAGTCAAATCAGGGTAATAATCTCGGGCGAGTGCAATGCTGACCACATTGCCTCCTGTAGGGTACTGCAATGAGTCAACGGGCCCCTACGAGTTCGTTATCGACAACCCACCGAAATAGACAGAAAACCTTCGTGAATAAAAAGCTTAGATGCCCCGCGGAAACCTCTATCGCCGCCGTACTCTGGACATAAAGTCGTTCAGCGTCTGTCGGACATCCTTTACGAAGTCGACGTGAACGGACGCCGAGAAACTCAAGCCAGCGTTCGCGGAACTGGAAACCGATCTGCCACCGCCACCGGAGAATGTTTCCCAAGCAGTCCTCGAGTGTCCACCTTACTCTACCTCAGGACAATCTACTCGAACTACGGAAACGAGTCGCGTGAGATCATCGACGCAGTGTATTACCTATGCAAGCACGCGTGTGTTATGAGAGGCAATGCGGAAAGTAACATCCGAGTTGGCAGAGCAGTCCATCAGGGATCCGGGTGAATTTGCGTTGTACAACATCAAGAGCCCGACAGTCACGAATGCGGAAGGGGGACCAGACTACACAGCAATATTCAAGGATGTTTCTGACAAGGGAATTGAAGAGTGTTAAGGAGGGCTTAATTGAGGTAAAGTCGGGAGGAGGAACGTAGGATAAAACCAGACATTTTAGAAGGTCTATTGATGATGTCGGCGAAGTAGGAATTAAAACGAAGTTTATCGTCGAATATTACATCCAGGTCTTGGAAGGTCAGTAGTGAAAGGGGTTGTCCACTAAGAGGATAGGAAAAGGATGTTTGGGAGGGTTTAAGTGTTAGCACCAACGGACCAAATTATCAAGGTTGGACTGCAAGAGAGCACAGTCCAACGGAGACGAAACAGGAAGAGTAGGGGGCCAAATATAGAGCCTTGGGGAACGCCAAAGGAAGGAGAGAAAGAACGAGATCTAACATAACCCCCAGATGCATCAATTTAGTAGGCTCTTGGAATCATTTATTGTCATGCATAGATTTAAAAACGGTACTTACATTCATCATCATCCGAATCAGAATTTTCGGAATCGGAACTCTCCTCCGATACAACATCATTTTGCATTGGATTGATGGTTATCGTGAGTGCTGAATCGTCCCAGTCCAATTGCTCGGTTGTAATCTGTAAGGACAAAAAGGTAAAAGGTAAAAATCGCGTGAAGTCATAGGGGAACGAAAGGAAATTTAGTTCTCCATTTTGATTTAGTTTAATTTTTTGCAAGCTTCGGAAAAAAGGTTATCTTTACCTTTGGACAAGGCTGGTGCCTCTCCATGTATTTGTGATTGTTATTACGTAGTCGGGCAACGGACACGCCGCATAGTAAAATTACGAAGAATACGCAAATAACAATGATCAACATTGTCGGATGAGAATTTTGCGCTGGAACAGACAGAATAAGTTATAGTGTCAATAGCTTTGATAAATTTAAGAGGATCAAATTACCTTTATGGACAATGTTATGAACTCGAGATTTCGGCTCTTGAACATCATGCGTATGGACCATGGCATGTGCAACAACACCGCCAATTTGTTCTGAGAAAAGAAAAGAAAATCATACTGAGTTGCTGAGGATCGAAAATCTAGGACCCTAGATTGGGGTTCATTTCATGAAAATTTAAGGTCACCCTTTATCGAGAGGCGAGTCAAGGTATGCAAGGACCTTCGAACTTACCATGATGTTGTTGATAAGTGGCCGGAATCGAAGTAGTCGTAATTGTTTGCTTTGGATGCAAAACAGTCAACGTTAAAGTATATTCGGAGCTCTTGAACTGTGCGTTAGCCTGCGAGCACATTAGCTTGAATACCCGATTCAAGTAGTAAGCAGGTTTCTTGTTCGTATACACGAGCGACTTGAGCACATCCAAGTAGTTCTCGGTGGTATCGTATCCAATCATTTCAACTCCTTCCTTATTGATATTCGTTTTTATATCCAAAGTTGACGAAAGACTCTCATCGCCATCCAGCAAGATCTCCTCATGATCCGGATTCAAGCTGGGGAATACACTCACCGTACACGAGTCCAAGGTTTGCAATTTTTTAGGTGCTTCACTTCCTGAATAAACCACGATGCTTATGTTAGCAAGAATCCTTACGCCGTCCTTGATGTCTGGATACGAAACCAAATGGTTGACATTCCCAATAATTTCAATCCTGGGTTTCTCAATGTCTTCCAGGGATCCTTTCAAGGAATTCTTGGTATCACCCAGTAGCTTCTGTTGTTGCTGATCGTCAAGCTTCATTGGTGATGCTGAGACGGTTGAGTGCGCTACCTCCATGGACACAGAAGGAACGTTTACCATTATGTAGGTCTCAACAGTTGGTAGACGAATTGGGCTGTGACTGGCAAAAGCGAGGGTTGTTCGAATTTCGATATTACGACGACCAATTGTCGGGTTTGGCTTCAAATTGATATACTGGATTTTTTGCAAAAGCAGCTCAATACTCGTCCGATTCGTGCCCTCAATGTAAATTTCGTTCAGTTGCGTGTTAAACTGTACCAGTTCGTCGGATTCGAAGTATTTCTCGGGGGGCGGGATCAAATTCTCCGCACAATTCGTACTGCATTTGATATCTTCTGTTGTAAGCAGCTTATTGAGTGATAACTTAATTTCGGATATGTCACCGTTGAATCCATGTTTCAAACGATTCTCAGATCCTTGATAGCATGAACCGATGGTTAGGGTGGTGTTAACCCCATGGGCGGCATGAAGTGGCCAATCATCGATAACTTCAGGGTTGGTGTGATGATCTTCTGCTTGGGATTCAAACTTCACGCCATCGATATGTAACTCAACTTTCGGGAGATCAATATTCAGGACATAGTGATGCCATTCATTGTCGCAAACCTGCGGAATCTTCCAGCGCCATTCGGCCGGACTGAATATATTCAAGTCGCCTTCATTGAAGTTCTTGCGGAGCAGAAGGATCAAGCGGCAGTTTCGTACAAAGAGGGCCATGTGATGTCGATTCATCTCTGGAATCAGGAATATAAGGGACATCTTTCGCTATATTTGGTCTGGTGGGATATGAAGTACTACTCACTGTGATCATCAGCACTGCATATGATGTGTTCCTTGGCATGTTTATTAGTCGAGGATGAATTGAGATGACGGAACATGGTCACAATGCTGAAAGGATGCGATGCGAAGTCATGGTGAGGCATAACAGCCTCTGGGATTATAGCACCCAAGGTACCATCAAAGTGGAATACCGGCTCCAAACCTTCATCATAGCTTAAATCCTTAGTCCACTCGGTACCTTTTTGTAGAAGATCAACAAGAGCATGACCTCGGAAGCATTCTGTAACATCGCGATCGCAACCAAAGGATATGTGTTTCGTCTGCAAATAATACATTGCAAAGGAATGAGGACATGTACAGGGGTAAGTTGGGAAGAAGGACCGCTTACTTTCAAAATGACTGATGAGCGAATAGTCATCTCATCGTGGCTGTAATGAATGTCACAGAGATCCAGGTGGAGATTCGGGAACAGCGAAGGGCTCTCCATGGAGTTAGCCTATAGAGAAATAGCCATAAGACTATGGTACAAATCCTGTTCCTGAATTACTTACCGTGTAGTCAATTCGCTCTGGCACTCCTGTCAATTTAGCTTCGCAAACCCTCTTCACCTTGATATTAACCATAACCGGCGCAGATTGCTTCATCGCACAATCATACGCTACCACCGACAGGATATGATTATGTGATAGTTTATGCGATAAGGGTTCCGTGTTTTTAATGGATCCATCATTGTCTATCGTAAACGGTTGATCATTATTCAAAAGTTCATATTTGCATACGTCTCCGAAAAGTGGCGTGCAATCTTTATCAGTTGCCTCAACACGAACAATTTCTTGATACAAACGTCCTTCATCTACTTCTGTCACATAGGATGGTTGCAAAAAAGTCGGGGCATATTCATTAATATCGATCACCGAGATATGAACTTTAGCTGGGAGTGAATAGGATCCATCGCAAAAGATTGCTTCAATTTCAAAACGATAGCTTCGCCGTTTTTCACAGTTGAGGGTACGGCGGGCTTTCAGTATTCCCAGGTTTTTCACTAACTCAATCTGGACCACGGATGGACAGATGGGACGACGAAAGGGACGAAGAAGTAAAAAAAAAATAAATTAACTGGAGTTAAGTCAAAATACGTTGATCTTTCTAAAAGACTTTTCGTCCTTTTGAATTTTGCAGTCAGTAAAGCTTCAAAGGACCTAAATAACTTACCTGGAACGGTATTTCATGATGTTGCTTTTTCAGGATGCGAAACATGCATACTTTTCGTTCATCGACTTTAATTAGTGGCGTAATTTCAACAAAAGTCTCATTTTCACGAATCAGCCCATGATATGATTTTTCCAGGACTTCTGTAGATAAAATCGAGAAAAATGGAAAGCTGTAGGGTTTTTTTTGTTGATTTAATGCAATTTTAATTAAATTTAAGAAGATTAAAATTAAAAAATATTTACTTTGTTGAACACACCCTCACCCGGGGGCGCCAAACTCCGCCGTAGCCGGTCCCAATCCCGGTTGTTAAAGCAGGAGGGATGGATAGCTTCAGTCTGAATGGCTGTACGCCACCGCAGCGTCTCAGGGAGTAGGTGAGAAAAGCGCACGAACTTTCAAGCCTTGCAGATTACTCACTAAGGAAGCTATCCCCACACCTGGCAGCGAGGGTTAAAATGCACCACCAAAAATGAGAAGAAGAAATTTGAGGTCCGGTACGGATAACCGGCGGGAGTCGTCTGACTTGGTGACTGGGTAGGGCTCCCGTGATGGACAGCACGGCATCGAAACTGCTAGTCGTGGGGCGTCTAGGTGCCACGACGACGACCAGGAGCATTACTCCGCCTGCTGCAGCTGTTTCACCACAATCTGTGGCGACCACTTCAGCAGGTTCGCGTAGGTAGCGGATGAAGTGGACTGAAGAAATGAACCTCTTCATCATCCGCTCCTGCTACGAAATAGCGGCGGCGCGGGTGCAACATCTTACCACCCCTTGTTGCACCAAAGATTCGTCGAGTGTTTCCCGCACGTGACTGTGCAGCATGTCGAAGACCAGTACCGCTTTATTACTCGCAGTGACACAATCCCCGTCATCATCAGGAAGTGTGTTCGACTTGAGGTCACCGCGGAAACTGGTGGCTAAGAGTCGATGGGGACAGAAGTGGGGGCATCAACAACACCACGCCGCACTGCAGGCAACAGTTTCAGTACCTGGTATTCCCAGGCTCTATGCATCTCCATTGCTAGACTGATTCACATTAGGATTTACAGGAACTATGCCATCCCCAGTGACACACCCGTAGTTGAAACTCTGGACACACTAAAGCAGAAATTTTCTGTCATATGCAATCGGTTACGACGGTATGGCGAAAGTCACTCTAGACGTGTCCAAAATGCAACATACGCGAGGAACCAGCGGAGTTGTTTCAGATCACTCAACCAATCCCAACAGAGGGTCCAGACAGTATAGTTTTCGGTGACGGAAGCGAAAGAATATTGGGGTGGATTTTGGGAATTACGCGCCCAGCATACTGAGTGCCCGCTCTCCAGGCTTTGGGAGCCTTCAAGTCAAGGAAGGGAGGGGAGGGTAGGAAGGGAATTGTTAATTCAGGGAACCCCTCGCCATCCCGTCCCTTCCCCGGTTGAGTTCAATCTTCTGCACAAAAAAGAGCCCGAGCATAATGCGCAACACGACTCCAGCTATCAGTGCCCCTCAGAATTTCTCCGACAATATTGCCTGGAGAGAGCCTCCTGTGTCGGCATGCACAGCTGCTGACCAAAGCCGTCCCACCTTTCGCAAGAGAAAAAGGTGTGTTCAGCGTCGTCCGCCACTCTATTGCAGAACACATACTCAAGAGATCGCGCTTTCCCAATCCTGTGCAGGTAATACTGTATCAATCAGGCTCCCCGTGCGTTCGGTTCAGCCACAGGTCTAAATTGTCAATGAGCCACACAGTCCATCTGCCCCTTGGCTCATTTTACCAAGAGAGTTGCCACTCGGTAAGGGGGCGTTGACGTTCTTCAGCGGCCAATAACCTCTCTTAAGCTATCGCCCTCACGGCGGTAGTTTTCCGCTCCTTGGCAAGAATGACAACGGAGATCACCATTACGGCGGGTTCGGAGACAATGCGATAAGAAGACGCTACTCACAAAGCTCCCGCCTCTGCACTTGAGCATGGCGTTTACGATGCACCTCTTTGTCAACGGCATTAGCCGATACCTCCGCGCCATAGAGCAGAACCCGTAAACTCAACACAAAATGGCAGAATCCCTTTATATGTAGCACTTCCAACATGTACAGGGATTCACAGGTCACAGAGACTTCTCACCAGGACAATATGGTTTTAGAGCGGCACGATCTATAATTGATGCCATTGAGGAAGTGGTCCAAGCGGTAAAACTGTGTGAGGTACACAGTCGCCACTGTGGGTGAGTGGTGCTCCTTGTGACCCTTGACGTAAGAAACGTCTTTAATTCTGTGAGATGGTGCAGCATGCTTGAAGCACCGGAAGATGTACTGTAAACGACGCAAATACAAAGACGAGGGGCTCTGCGAGTTACATCCGCCTATCGTACGGACTCAGAGCCAACTGTAATGGTGATAGCAGGAGTTATTCCGGTCGCTCTCCATGATGCGGGGCGGATGCTTATATACCTCAGGAAAGGCGAAGGAAATAAGGAAGTTGCCGCTTGTGAAAAGAAAGCATGTACTCTCTGTTCATGGCAGCAATCGAGAGGTAGATGGAGCGCGCATCTCATAAAAAACGTGCAGCCGTGGTTTAATCAAAAGCATGGTGAGGTTGACTATTACCTAGCCCAGCTGTTCAGCGGACATGGGTATTTTCAATCTTACCTGCATACAATCGATAAAGCACGGTCGCCCGACTGCATTTATTGCAGGGTCGTGATGGATGATGCCTGCCACACCTTTTTCTTCTGCAGAAGGTGGAAGCACCATCACCTTTCGATGGAAGGGTGTCTTCGGTCCCCGGACACCCTAATTCAGGCCATGCTACAAAGTGAAGACACGTGGAGCCGAGTGGCATGTTACACTCAAAGCATTCTTAAGACGAAAAAGAGGGATAGGGATAGGAGAGATTCGAGGGTAGTTCAGGTTCTCTGAATCCACGGGGATTTGCTCCTATTCTGAATAGGCCTGGCTTGAGGTAATGTGTCAAACTGTTCCGAGTAAAAGTCCTGAACAGTCCAGGGAGGCCTTTTAGCTAGCAGTCCGTCTAAGAGAGGAGTCCAGGACTTTATGCGTAAATGCATTTCACCTCCCTACCACGAAGCCAGTCAGAAAGAAACTAAGAAAACTCTCAGCTTGGGAGAAATTGGAAATCCAACTAAACAAGGCCGTCCGCGGTACTACAGCCCAAAAATACCGACAAACGAAAGAGTAAGACTCGACAGAATCGAACTTCAGCCACTAGGGGGGCTCAATCCTGCCTGTCAGAAACTTCTCATTCACCCCTACCAGGAAGAGTGAAAGAAAGAAACCTGGGGACGTGGAAATTTAGCCAAACGGCCCGGAGATCGTCAACCTGGGAAAGTTCCAAGCTGGCGGCAGAAGAAGGCACCGCGGAAGAAGGCGAAGCACTTTGGGAATGAGGACACATGGACATGGCTGCACCACTAGATGCGTTGATGTCCAGAGAAATTTGTCAGCGCAAGAAGTGTAAGACCAACACATCTGTCGTGGGCTAAGCTTTATTGCACTTCGCACCAGGGTCTACACCCGCGCGGCTCGCGGCTTGGCAGAATGTCAGAGGGGCGATTTACCATCCTTCAGGAACGCCTAAGTTGAAGCCTGGAACGGAGATGGGCTCCTCCATTTGGAATGCCCTGATGAGGCTGCCTTAAAGTGATTCCAGCCGGTAATCCCGGTTTCGAGTTCTGGTGGTCGGCCCAAGTTCATTATTGCGAACACTGGCCCTCGAAGGAAGGGTAAAGTTCATGAATGCCAGCAAGGAAAAATCTATAAATCTGTAGGGTTTCAGATTGGTATTCGAACTGGACCAAAAGAGTCTGAAAGTGCTCAGGGACAATCACCACATCATATCAGAAAACTGTAGAGCATCATCTCCATTTCGTATCATGACTGCCAACGAAAGATGCGCTCCTACGTCCATGGGACCAAGAAGAAGTAAAATAATTGACTTAACAATTTGCACTTCAAAGGTTGATTACAGACTGGCGGGTGCTAGACGGAGTCCCACTGTCAGATTATCGATACCTAGAATTCAGCCTGCCTATTGTGGAGTCTGTAAAGCAAAGGCGGAATCCTTGGAAAACGAATTGGACAAAGTTCAATGAACTTCTTAGTAATAAAGTTCTACTCCAAAAGCGGGCGATCTTCCGGAACCCACAGCGTGAATATAAGAGGCTCGTTAGGTGTTCGAAACGAGACCCCTTTAGAACATTCTGTGAAGAACTGGAAGACGAAAGAGAGAGTTCAAGACTATGCAGAGATCTCCAAACCCTTCAGAGACCTCAAGAGGACCGACTGGAAAAAGTTTGGTCGAGCAATTAACAACAAACTCTCCGGTGCGCAAATTGGCAATATTGCCACGACGGACGAACTGTAGTCAAAAGTCGGGGCTCTGGAAAACGCATTCGATACCGCCTTAAATTCTCGTGCCCTGCTAAATACAGCAAGAAGACACTGCTACCGTGGTGGAATGAAGATTTCTCCAGCCCCTAGATGCTGACCAGGGAAATCTTCAGTATCTGCTACAGGCATAAATATTGGTAGCCATACAAGGACTGCCCGAAGCAGTGCAAGTCGGTCATTAAGACCACCAAGAGATGGTCTTGGATTATTGGATGGGGTTGGATTATTGGATGGGGTTGGATTATTGTCAGAACATCGAAAGCATCAGGTAATCCGCGAGGCTCAATAAGATTCTATCCAAGGAACATAAGAGCCGATCCTTTCTTAAAAAGTCAGAAGGCTCCTAGACGGAATATTCTGGTGGAAATTTGGAGTTGCTGATTCAGATGCACTTTCCCGCCAGCGAAGAGGACTATGGGTTAGAGCCTTGCTTGGACGGTTTGCGGCCACCCCAGTCGTGCGAGACTATCAAATCGGTAATTACCGAGGATAAGATCGGTTGGACTATAAACAGGTTCTCCGGGACTCTGCCCGGCAGATGCTCGCAATGTACTCTTACACGTCCTAGAAGTACCTCTGGAAATCTGGGCATCCCCCACGGGCTACGACAGAAGCAAGCTGAACGCCACGAGAAACTTTGCCGTGAACTTTTCAACCAGGGCAAAGTGAAAACCGGCGGTGTGTTTTAAGGCTATGACGCAGTATTCTTCACCGATGGATCAAAGATGGTATGTGGAGTCGGTGCGGGAGTTTTCTCGAATACACACAATGCCGTACGGTTTTCCAGGTTTCGCCAGTGCATTCTAAGCGGAAATACTGGCGATACTGGAAACTTGTCAATGGCTGTGGTATGATTCGAAACCAACCGGTCATTAAGGCCTGATATTCGGCGATGGCCTAGGTTGGCGGTGCAATGCAGAAACGCGTTGAAGAGGTCTGTGCGGCACGCTCAAGGTCAATCTCCTCTGAGTTCCCGATCATAGAAACATATAAGGAAGTGAGCGAGTTGACTTACTGGCCATCCGGAGCTCTGCGCTTGGCAGCCCATTACCGGCTACAAACGGTGTCTGGCAGGGGACTCTCAAGCCGGAATCTACTAGCACAACTTAGCAATCGTGGGCTTTAGATGGCGAAGGCTTACCACCTGTGCCAAGTCAAGGAGGATTTGGCCCGCTTATCAGGAGAGCTCCTGTGCCAGACGCATTCAAATGCACACAAGATTACGGCGGTTTGCACGGGACTTTGGCCCATAGGGGACCATGCTGCCAGGTTCGGAATACCCTACAATTGAAGCCCTCTGGCACTTCCTCTGGGATTGCCCAGCCCTAGCTAGAGTCAGGCTACGGACATTGGGTATACAATTCTTTTGGGACCCCAGAGAGATTCCTAGCTGCAGAGTAGGAGAGCTGCTTTCCTCCTCGAATGCTACGGGCTGACTCTGAAGATCTGAGCCGGCTAGACTCTGTCTCCCTGCTCTCATAAGAGCAGTCACGCTCTTAGGGAGTTTGTGGAAGCAAAACGGTCCACCACAGCGCTAATTGGACTCCTCGGAGCGGCTACCTACACTCAGATACTTTAAATGGGAGGAAAGAACGAATCTCTGTTCATTCAGCCGCGATATGTGTTATATAAAAACGTCCTAGATCGAGTCCTGTTCAAATAAGAATGTGAGATACTTTCAATATTTAGCGAAGGTTCATTCTACTAATTTACTGTTGCTGCTATTATTTTAAAAATCTAATTAAAATAATAAAAAAAAAATAATGAATTTAATAAATCGTTATTCCTCTATTGCTTGATAATTATCAGTACAAAATTCGAGCTTCTGCACTTAGAATTTTGGACAATAGATGAGGTCACTTACGTAGCGTTTATTTATAATATGATTGCCAATAAAATTCAGCACGAGATACCTTGATTTGACTAGGTTTTCTCATCAAATGATGTATCTAACTCTTCAGGTTATATTAGGCCATACATAGACGCATTTGTTGCGTCACCGATTCGAGGTTAGAATATCTAATGTGCAATTTATCTTTTTATGGAGTACTTAGAATCCATTGTTATTATATAGGAAAGGAAGAATTGACTGACTGTGATTCTTGTCAAATTTTTTGGCAGCTATAGATGAAATTGGCATACGTTGACCTTTTATCTAATATTTGTTATAGGATCTCGGGGTATAGTCAATATCTGCAATCTTTAGTATTTAATTAGCTTTGTATGATATTTTTGGTCTTTTTATTGAAATACCAACTGATATGGTAAGAGCCAGTTGTAATTGTGCTAACTGGAATTCTTTTTGTATTTCTTATCGCTGAGTCAGTTAATTGTTCTACACCGGATATCTACCTGTTGTCTAGATACTCGGATGCAGTACTCATATTACCACTGCTTATGTCCAGATCAGATTTCTTATCAGTCTGGCTTATACTCAATTTTAGATTTACTTAATTTATAATTGTGACATTCTTATCTGCCACACTGTTTACAAACAAAACTGACGACTGAAATCTCTACTCTTGGCTGGGCAGATACAAGTATCTTTCATAGTATTCTGTATGGCCGAGTGTCCAATTCCACGCCGCATAGCTGCAACTGTTTGCGTATGACACACATGAGCCACAAAAATATCTTGGGCTCGTACTAAATCGATTAGATGCTTATACTTTACCCGAATATATCTGTGTATCTACATATATATATATATACGTTGGGAAATTCTATCTATTCCAGCGGGCCAACAAGATAGCAGGCATGCAACCGAAAAAAAAAATGCGGCGGGAAATATCCAAAAGCAACACATAAAAGCTAGTTGTCTCCACCATATGAGGTATGGACTGCGGGCAGGGCAGGAAGAATTGAAAACATCCTGCGCAAGAGTCGCAGTGCCCTTTCACACATGGGGCCAGAAGACCATATCGCATGGGCTGCAGAATTTCGGAATTCGATATCGAATTTAATTCTTCGAAATGCCAGGTTGAATGATATGTAACAAGCTCTGATGAAATCTTCCTATTAGACCTCTAGATTTCCCACGATACGTCTTCTAGAATCGGTATTTGCACAAATGACCATCAACATCAAATCTGACTTCAGATCCGGATGACACAATCACGGCAATAGCACCTTCCATCTGCTATGGAATTTCATTGCTCTCGAAGTGATTCTTCGGAATCGAATCTGGTAATGGCCGGAGAGGCCGCTGAATGCCGATACAGGTGACCAGGATGCCCCCAGTAATACCAGTATCTACGCCTCCCCGAAATTATTGACTTTATCACTAAAGAAGACTGCTCAGCACGCACTCACCTTTTCGGGGCTTTTGATAATCGTCCGCGCTGTCGCCATCGAGTAGGGAATGTTGTTGCTTCTCGGTGAATCCATGCTGGATTTGCACGCAAAAGGTGATTAAGGCTAAACAGACCGCGATCCGCGTTACCCGAGACATTGTCTGCAGTGATTTCAATGCACGATGACCTCACTCACGCGACCACACACTACCACCTTTTCACCCTTGAACGGAGGGTGGACTTCTTGGATGCCCTGTACACAAAACTTGTGACTGGCAGGAAAACTTTTCTTTTTTTTCTTCTTCACATCAATCGGAACCTGCTTCTCTGTTTACCCGACTCAGCGCAATGACGAGGCGAGCCTTTCAGCAGCTTTCCTCAGCACTCAAATCTACACTTCCGCTCTTCCGATAAAAAAAAAAATCAAAATCTTGACCACCCGCACGAATGAAAAGTGATTTTTCGTCAGCGAATATTCACGGTGAAGCTTCCAGGAAATCGTGTCCTTTTTCCACGGCCAAGGGATCACAAAGAATAAGAGCACACACAATACAAACGTACCAGTTGCTGAACTTGCCAACCGGTTCGTGAGAGCTCAATATGCATATAGATGTGTGTGTGTAGTCCCAAAACACACGGGTACAAGTCCTTGTAGCGGGTGGAAGTCTGTGACGAAGAGCGGGCGAGCAGGCACAGCGCACTACCGTGCACGAAAGATGTCGCTGGTAATAAAAATCGTGCAGCTAGGCCACCACTACATAGGCGGTGGGTCGGCCAGCTGTGATATGAAGCAGGTGAGAGAAAACGAGTTATAGTGGTCATAGACGGGCAAACTGCTGTCCACTGATTTGCAGGTTCCAGCGAAGTTCAAGCTACAGCAACGGTTAGAAGAACATAAAAAATTAGGACATTCCTAAGCTAAACCTCAGGTCGGCAACAAAGTGGACTTGGTACCAGAGGTGAGGCAGCGTCTGATGAGTTGCCTCTGCCCTGGACGAAACCGTCAGTCAAATTTTTAATTTTGGTACCAATGTTTGCAACTCCAGTATGATAAAGGAACAGCACAATCTGTGCTGGGACAATCTGTCCCACAATCTCTACTATTCGAAATTTCTTTCTTCCAATAGTGACTTACAACTCAACATTGGTAGCTTACTTCTAACTTAAGGCTAACTTTCCCATCCTAATTTTATTTCAACGGATGGCTATTACCTTTGTTTGGCCCACCCGACCTTTCCTGTGTATTTCCTATACATACATAAATCCTGACATTTTCTTAGTTACCAAACATTAATTTTTTAAAAAAAACCAAAATGCGCTCGCACTAAAAGCACCAGAACTATCCAAGACCTCAAAATTTAATGTCAAACAAACCGCATACGCTGTGGAACAAAATAAATTACAGTTAAGCAACCATGTCTCCTCGTCTACGGTACCTTTTATTATACAGAAGATATTTCCACTACAACGAAAAGTAACTTAAACTCTTTCCCTGTCATTGTGCTCGTTTCTCTGATGGAGGACCCGATTCACGTTTATTGAGCAGTTTCCCAGCAATATCGCCATGATTCAGTAAATTCCCGTTATATAGCGGGTGTTCAAACCGCTTATAACGGTACTGCATTACCGACATAAACCGGTATGTATATAATGGCGAAGTACCGTTTATTAGTTGACAGTGACATCTACAGTTTTGAATAAACCATGGTTTGAATCATGGCTAATTTTGACTGGAGAACACCTTTCAATTAATCAACGTGTTTGATTTTATTGGAAAATATCCTTTGGATTCCACTTAAAATGGCCAGTTAGCGTGTTAGTTCAGTTCGAATTGAGGGAGGAGCCATAGCTCCATGTATCCTGATCTTTTGTTAAACCCCATGCACTGTTGCCTAAAATCCCCTATTTAATGGCCCGAGATTCTTTATTGGAGAAAACCTTTCTAAAGTATCTTCGTCTGAGATCTGAGAAGGCCAAGCGACGGCGGCACATGGAGCGGAAGGCCATCTCCTCCTTTTTTTCCATCTTGAGTACCTGCACTAGGCGACATACTTCATCGTATGACGTTTCAAAACGTTATAAACTGCACTTATTTGAATGAACTCAGAATAACCCGTAAAAAAAACAGAAGTGAATACAGCTGCTTTGGAACGTTATACAGTAGCCACTGACGTACCATATGAGCTGTAAGTTTGGGGCCGTTGTCCTGTTGGAAAATATAATTCGGACCCAGACCCATTTCATTGACAGATTCCTGTAAATTGTTTTTCGAAACATTCAGATATACAAGTTACCGCATTGCCAGGTATTCAATAAAAAAAAAATAGTCACCTCGTTTGCCTCTTTAAAAATCTGGGTCTCACACAGACCTCAGCGGGGGGAGACAAAGCCTCTCAGCACTCAAACCTTAGTGGTCCATTGTACTCGATTCTCTTGTCTAACGGTATACCCCGGATTAGTTTATGTATCACAGGATTTCCGTTAGCGGATGTGGTGCTACCCCCAGCAGTTGAAGCACATCGGCACTAAGAATCTGATGTCAGATGTGTCCGTAGGCGTCGTCATTACAGGATGATTCCCATACTGAACATACGCCCCGCTAGGGAATTATGGCCAGTCAGAATGTCCCACAATACTTCTACAAGTCTTCCTGCTTTTCATCAGGATAAAATTTGCAGCATGTCCGTATGGGTCTTCAATCAGAAATATATAAAGACAGCCCTGCAACTTCGCCACCCTTGCCGGTAGGAGATAGGAAGAAGCTTCGGCATGCTGCAGGCTAAAACCGCCGTGAACTAAAAAGTCTCCAGCGTTCAGTGTGGATCCCAGTGGGATTACCAGCTTGTCCTCACCTCCCACCGAAAGTTCTGCTTTCCTGCGTCCAATTTCTCTGGATTTCGCTACACTTGTGGAAACGCCCATGTCCATATTCCATTCTCTGACAGCGCCTTCAATTGTCATCGGCTGGGAGCCCTACCGTAGGCCAGTAGTTGGTTGGACTTGAAGAGGATGATGCATCTTGCATTAACATCTGCATCGCAGATCACTTTTCCAGGGTCAGGTTAAAGAGGTCGCATGATAGGGCATCGCCTTGTCTTAGACCGTTGTTGATGTTGAATGGTCTCGAGAGGGATCCTGCTGCTTTTATCTGGCATCACACATTAGTCGGGGTCAGCCTAATCAGCCTTATCAATTTCATCGGGATACCGAATTCTCTCCCTGGTCGTGTACAGACGATCTTAAAGTCGATGGTGCAACTGATGGTCATATGCCAACAGTTTTTCCATCGATTGCCCCAGAGAGAAAATCTGATCTGTTGCTTATTTGCCTGGAGTGAAGCCTCTTTGGTATGAGGGTCGATGATGGTCTGGGCATATGAGGCTGTCCGCCCTAGCAAAATAGCAGCAACGTGATACCTCTATAATTGCAGCTTCATTGCCAGTCGTCAGGGTTTGATTCGCTATTCCACACATTGAGCATCAGATGATGAACCGCTTGGTGCAGTTAGTCACGTCCATATTTAACTAATTCAGCTGTAATCCCATCGGCTACTGGCGACTTATGATTTTTAAGCCGATGAATTGCGCGGACTGTTTCTTCCATGCTTGCTGGTTGAGCAGTCCATCAAAGTACTCAATCCATCGATCCAATAAATCCAATCTGTCGTAAACCAGATTTCCCTCTTTGTCTCGGCAGGATGAGCATTGAGATGTATAAGGCTCATCCTGCCGACTTGTTGGTAAAACTTCCACGCCTGGTGCGATTGTTCCTTGTACTACTTGTTGGTTTTTCCAGGTTTCCTTTTCCCGTCTGTGATGTCGCTTCTCCGCTCGATGGAACTCATGATAAGTTTCCGCGCGTGCCCGGGGTCTTTGAGAGTGCAGCATTGCCCGATATGAAGGGTCCTTCCGTCCCGTTGCTAGCTTACATTCATCGTCAAACCAGCCATTCCGACTATTTTTGTGGCCGGGGCCAAGTGTATTTGTCGCAGTATCAAGGATAACGAACCCTTGGCCGCGTTCGAGAGAAGAGTCCTCCGAAGAATTTTTGGCCCCCTACACATGAGGATGGACTATTCCGTAGCGACGAAATCTATGAGCGATACCAGAAGAGTCACGCCTGGTCAGTTATGAAGATGATGAGGCGGCGCTTGTTGCTGGACGCACTGTCAAACAGGCACAAAGTAGATTAATGCGACGAGTAAGCGGATGGATGACTACTCACGGTTTCAACCTTGCACTGGAAAAAAACCGAAGTAGCCATCCTGACTAAAAAGAGAATTCCGACCCTGCATCCCATATCGTTCGGCGAGTCGATAATCGATTCAAAACCAGCGGTAAAGTACCTCGGGCTGGCTCTTGACTCAAAGATGAGTTTTTTTTAGCAAATCAAAGCAGCAGCGAACAAGGCTGCAGGTGCAGTTTCGGTGTTAAGTAATGGCATATATTGGTTGTCCTACGTCTAGCAGTCGACGTCCGCTAATGAGTCAAACGCAGTCTGTCCTGCTCAATGGCGCAGAGGTACAGGCTGACGCTCTTGGCAAGGAGGTATATCGTAAACGTCTCACGCAGGTACAGAGACGGGGAGCTTTCTGGATGGCGTGTGCGTACCCCACTGTCTCTGAACCGGCCGTGATGGTGATCGTCGGAGTGATCTCCGTTGCCCTTTTTGCTAAGGAGCGTCAAACCATATGCAAGGGCAAGGGAGGTAGTTGCTTGTGAAGAACGACAACGCACTCTAGACGAGTGGCAGCTTTCTTTGCAAAATGAAACTAGACGCAGATGGACTGCGCGGCTCATTGGCAACTTGGTGCGTGGCTAAATCGCAAACATGGTGAGACTGACTATTTCCTTACCCAATTTTTAAGTGGACATGAAAGTTTTCAGTCTTACCTACACAAGATTGGGAAAGGCGCGATCTCCGGATTGTGTGTTTTGCAATGTAGTTGTAGACGACCCCCCTATCATACTTTTTTTTTACGGAAGATGGGATGGGGTTCGTCAGTACCTCTTTTTAAACACAGGAGATCTCTTTCCAGACAACATTGTCGAAGAGATGCTGAGGATTGCTGACAGGTGAAGCCGTGTTGCCCGTTACGTTTGGGTCCTTCTCGTTGCTAAGAAGATAGAGCTCGACCGGTGAATTGACAGTTCCTTTCCTCCTCTCCCCTCCCGTTGGTGAAAGGAATTCCCTGATTTGAAGGCTCCGCAAGGCAGGAGAGTTCAGGGATTAGCCCGAAGTAATGTGACAAACGGTTTCCAGGCTAGCTCTTTGACGATGGGGAGGTGTTTAGTTGGTAGACCCACGACGTACCGAACCGGGGGTCCCAACACTGTATGCATTCACCTACCCACCTACCATTCTTCCCTGTTAATTTCCTACCCGAAAAGCATGTCCTGGAAGCAAATCATAAGAAATTTTCCAAGTAAAACAAAGCCTAAATTGCTGAAAGCGAGCTTTATCAAATACTGGTCCTTCTTTCACGCAAAACAAAATTATATCAATTTTTTACAACCGAAAAAGACATACTATCAAAGATGTCAACATCTTTTCATTCACAGCTTGCTTCCGGACACCAGAGTCCTTCAGCATAGTAAGAACATTTATTTATATAAACTACCTTAGATTGTAATTTTCTTCTTCTTTTTTCTCTTTTCCAAATAACTAAGAAATGCATAGACCCTTAGAGGGAACTAATTAACACCTTAGACCTAGGGGAACGTAGAAATCAGGGAACACTGGATCTCGACAATGCTTCCTATACTCCCTTTTATGTTGCTTCTAGCTTCTTGGAGATAAAGGTCAGGGGAGGATAGTTGAGGACGTTTGGAAGATAGGTAAGGGTCTTTTACAGAGGCAGTTCGAGTGAATAATGAGAGCTGAAAAAAAGATGGACGGGGGAATCGGAGGTAAGTGTTGGAGAAATGAAGTTATAAAAATGTGATAAATAGAATGAAAGGAGAAAATAAAGTATGGGAAAAGGGAAGCCTTTAACAAATACCGAAGCAAGGAATGAAACGGCGGAAAGAGAGTGTGAAAAAATTGCCTACACTATTGCTAGGTTGTACATGACCATTTCCGTATCTTTATCATTTATCATAGTAGTTATATACAGTCCATAATTGCATCCACTGAAAGGAACGAAAAAAAAAAGGAAGCAAGACCCCCTAAAATAGTAGATTTACAAATATTGATAACGACCAGCACTGTAGATCGATTGGGATGCCGATGTCCTTTTTTCTATGGTATTATTCTGTCGTCTTATAGCGCTGGCATTAGGGAGTGCAGTGGATGATGCAAGCGCCGACTGTTAGAAAAGACGCTTCTCATACGAGAATAGACCATGAACATTTCCCTCAATTTGGGCGGAATGTGTACGCTTAACGAAACGGAGTTCACCAGAATAGATCATTTTCCTGAAATTAGGAACAATAAAAAAAAACAAGAAGAGTTGATTAAAATGAAAATACCAGCAACAGAGGATCAAATTGGACTTACTTCAATTCATCTATACTTTTTGCTCCGATATCCTGACAGCTGTGTTGTAATCCACATTCAATATATGGTAGGAATCGTAGTGCTGATCCTTTATCAACAATGCTACCACTAACTCCCTGAGCAACACGCAATTTATCCATATCCGTATGGTAGTATCGGCTCATAGCCGATCCTTTAGCATCTCTGCGTTCCATGGCCTCTAAGCTGCCCATACCGCGGTATTTCTTCAGACGAATACCGTCTGAGAAGAAATATTCCCCGGGGGATTCAGATGTCCCTGCCAACAGTGATCCCATCATCACAGTTGATGCACCAAGCGCCAGAGCTTTCATGATATGCCCCACCGATTGGATACCACCGTCCGCGATTACAGGGACACCGAATTGTCTAGCATAGTTACTCACTTGATAGACGGCTGTGGCTTGAGGACACCCGCAGGCCATGACTTCTTGGGTAATACAAATTGATCCGCTTCCCATGCCAACTCTCAAGCCATCTACTCCGGCGTCGATGAGGTTTTTCGCTTGGGCACGTGTCACAACTGCAACGAAATATAGGCTCAGAATATATAAATGGTCACCTGGAAGGAATACTTACTGTTGCCACCAATAACTTGTAATAAAGGATAAGTCTTCTTTATGTACTTGATCATCTTGATCTGATATATTGAGTTTCCCTGGGATGAATCTAGGACAATTACATCAACTCCGTTCTCGACAAGAAGTGCAAGACGTTCTTTATCCTCTTCTCGTGTTCCCACCGCTGCACCCACCAACAACTGTTTATTGCTATCCTTTGAAGCATTTGGATAGCTTCGAGCCTTCTTCAAGTCAGTTCGGGCAATCAATGCAACAAGCTCACCTGCATCGTTAACAATTGGCAGTTTTCCTTTTTTACTTTTCTCAAGGATATGATTGGCTTCTTGTAATGTTACACCACTTGGTGCTGTGATTAGTTCATCAACTTTTGTCATGATTTCACCCAATTTCAATTGGGGTTGATTTTCACGAAAATCAATATCACGTGAGGTTACAATGCCTAAGAGAACGCCACCTAATTTTCCATTGGCTGTAATTGGATAGCCAGTAAAGCCGTTTTTACTTTTCGCCATAAGGACATCGGCTACTGTGTTGTCGGGTGAAAGAACCGAGGGATCACGGATGAAACCATGCTTGTACTTTTTTACTTTATGTACTTCATTAGCCTGATATTCAGGGGTGCAGTTGTGATGGATAATACCAATGCCACCACAGAGCTAGAATGGAAGGTTGACGAAAGATGATGAAAGTTGATATTGACTTTTTTGTAGCGGATCAGAAAAAGGCTCAAATAACCATGGTTTCCACATTAGTTCGAATCGTCAAAATATCTGAAGCAAGGAGTTATCGCAATGTAGGTACCATTTGGTATACTATACCCTCTCTTAGAAAAGGGAGCTCTCAGGCCCCGTGCTCGGCATTACCAATAAATGAAGTGTTCGAAAATTGGCAGTTTCCAAGGAAGGACAAGTTGCTAAAAACACAGGCGGTGGTTAAAGAAATAAGAGATGAGAAAACAAAGGAGAGAACTCCCCCTAAAAAGGAAAGATAGTGAGAGAGAAGAGAAGATGGCGCAGTAAGACTAAAGCAGAGCTTATCCAAATATCAAAGCAGATTCCTCAAAGGCGCTACCGCCCAAATCGAGCCCTGGCCTCCCGGATGCATCGCTTCCAGTTATCTCGATCCAAACGGCGCGTCCTTCAATCAGAAAATCTTAGAATCTGGGATCTGCGTCCACTGAGTCCTGTCAACGTGTCCTTGGCTTCCTTTTTGGTCGGCTACCATCGCCAGCTGGGTAGTTGTTTAGGTCCGGTCCGCCTTCATGTGCATGTGGACTTAGGATTCCGCATATCCTAAACAACTACCCAGCTAGGCCCATTAGGCCAAATTGGAAACTTATCAAGCAGCACCTAAGCAGACAACTAAATAATATCCATTTCCCCAGCTCCCACCCACCACTTCAAAGCCGCAATCGACCAGTTCATGCAAACTCTATGCGATGAGCTAATTCCACAACGCACCCTTGGCTACAGGAATCTCAGTGGCGGTGTCGCCATCCCATCACTAGCCTGGGAGGGACTTAGGTCTACGGGCAACCGCATACCACCCGCAGTCCAATGGGATGCGAAAGGTGACACAGGACGCTGAAGGCTACTATAATGGTCCCAGGTCCTGCCACTTATTCTACTTGGCCTTCGGGCAGCCAGAAGAGAAGAATTTTGCAAGTTCCGCGGAGCTGGTACATGGGGGCATCCTGAGACTCCCCAGCGACCCTGTTCTCGACATTAGCTCGGTATTCAACGCTACCGTTCTATTGTGTCTACTCAATGACGCAATGCCAATGCTGAAGCTGCCACCAGCCCCCAACCATACGAAAAACCTAATTGACGTGCCCAGGGATCCCGAATCCTGTGCGCATGTCCTAATTAGGACGGACGCTCCTCGAAAGCTGCTGCAGCCACCTTATGAGGGCCCCCTCGAAGTCCTCGAGCGAGGCCGACATTATTATACTCTCAACATCGGAGGCACGGTCAAACTGGCTCCACTAAAGCCCTTCGTCCACAAAGAAAATGCAACCAGGACGAGAGGCGCACGACGTATTCGTTTTGACTTGCGGCAGCCGAGTTAAGGGAGCCGTGCGTCTGATTCCCTGCTGAAACCCCCTTTGGTTTCATTTCGGGATGGAGTGTTGTGGCGGAGCAACTTGCAAGTGCGAATCCCGGTGGCCATGACATCGAGAAACAATTTTTGAGAGCGAAAAGAAGTCGGAAGGCATGTTGAATAACCAGAACATCGGCGAGTTGGAGGTCCCGCCAACTGAAGACAACGTCCAAATGCTACCAACCTCAAGCATAGAAGAAAAAGTCCGCGCAATCCACCGGCTTAAAAACCATAAGTCACCAGGAGCGGATGGAATTACAGCCGAAATGGTTAAATATGGAGGCGACCAAATACACCAAGCGATTCATCAACTGATGCTCAAAGTGTGGGACAGCGAATTAATACCTGACAACTGGCAACGAGGCATTATCTGTCCAATCACCCTGACTAATGTGCGAGGTTAGATGAAAACAGCAGGATCACTCCCGAGACCATACAACATCAACCACGGTCTAAGACAGGGGCATGCCCTATCATGCGTCCTCTTCTACTTGGCCCTGGAGAAAGTGATTCGCAATGCAGATGTAAATACGAAAGGCACCATCCTCTTCAAGTCCACTACTGGCCTAAACTAACAACAACCCGAGATGTAGAGTCTACCTTCATCTAGATCGAGCAGGCGTCCGAAGAACAAAGAACCAACAAAATCCCACTGGTCAAACGAAAACAATGAAGATAGCAGACTACAACTTTGAGACTGTTGAAAATTTCTCCTATATAGGGTGGAATACCACAACCGATAACAGCTATGACGATGAAATCCGCGCACGGTTGTTGGCTATCAATAGATAGATAAAAACTGTTTCGCTCAAAACCTTACCTTGTGTATGCCAGTCCTTATGTATTCCTCGGTGATTTGGGTTCATAGCAAAAAAAATTGCGAACTTTTGTCTGCGTTCAAGAGAAAAATCCTCCGAAGAATTTTTGGCCCCCCATACATGAGGATGGACGATTCCGTAGCCTTTGTAATGACGAAATCTATGAGGGATACCACGACCGTCTGGTTGTAGATAAAATCCGGCCCAATAGGTTGCGGTGAGCGGGTCAGCTAATCCGTATAAAGGAGGATGATCCAGCCCGGAAAGTCTACACGAACAGTATCGATGGTAGAAAAAGAAGCCGAAGCAGATCCTACATGAGATGGAGCGATGGCGTAGGTCAGGACGCCAGACAGCTTTTAGGGATATCGAATTTGTGGACTGCGGTGCAAAATCGGAGAGTCTGAATTTCTTTATTAGGGCAGGCCTAGACCGGATACTGGTTGTTGCACCGTTGGAGATGATGACTTAATGCTAGTATTAGATAAAATCTGAATGAAAAATTTTCACCTTCCGGAATGAGGTGCGCAGAGGTGGCGGTGAGGAAGATGGGGCGGCAACCCTATCGGCCAAACCAAAACCAAGTGGTCGAGGAGAACCTCCATAGTGGTGGCACCGGGAGACGCTGTAATTACTTTGGTTTGCCTGCCGTGATTCAGTAGGCGAATGCTCCAAAGACCTAATTAGGGCGATCAGACCCGAGTCTGCACGGGGACTCATCTGAAGTGGCAAATTGGTCACGAAACCTTACCAGGGGTATACTGGTACCATGGGAACCGGGAAAGCCCCTGGACTCACATACTTCGGGTGAACTCCTGTTGTATGTGAGGACAGCTCGGTTATTTGCGGTTGGCCCCCCTAGTGGGAGTTTCATGGTGGTTGTGCTCAAGCGAGAAGAGACCTTCGGGCCTCGACGTGGTGTTGCGTATCAACACGGCTGCCGTACTCCATAGTTCGGTAGAAATTTAGGTAATTCCTGCATCCACCAGTATGAATGCTAAGCCATGCACTTGGTATAGACTGGTACCGTTGTGACTTGTCTCAGCGGGGCTCTGATTGTGGTCATTAAGGATTAAGTCTCACGACAGGTGCCTACGTAAAACACTATGGGCTTCACCTTCCGGAATGAATACTACAAAGCCACCGCAGGCACGGCAATAGGTAGCCGACTTTCCCCTCTACTAAGCGAAACATTTAAGACAGGTCCAGAGGAACTAATGGAGCAAGGTGGGATAATGCCCTCTTTTTGGGTTAGATTTGTTGATGATGTACTAACCACCGTGGACAAATCGCTGTTGAATGGATTGCTAGAAAAAGTCAATCAGTTTCATGAAAATATTATATTCACCATGGAGACTGAACAAATGGAAGAAATACCTTTCCTGGACATCAAAATAATTAGAAACTGGGAGTTCGGTATATTCAGGGCGCCCACATCCACCAAACGAGCGATTCCTAGCAGTTCTTTCCATTTATTCCAGCATAATTCACGGTCTTCCACAGCATGATACATAGAATGCTAAACATCCCCCTAACCAGATCGAGATATATCAAAGAACTGGCTTATATAAAAGACACCGCGAAAAAAAAACGGGTACAGCACCGACACGATTCGGGGAACATACGAAACAAGCGCAACTAGCGACAAAAAAAAAACAACTACGGCACGGTCTGCAGTCGCAAAACACATAGTAGACAGCGACCATAATATTTCATGGAACAACGTGGATATTATACAAAAAATACATAAAGTCCATAAACTAGACATCGCAGAAAGTCTGGAAATATTTAAACAGAGTAACGCCAAGTTGTTGAACATGGATGTGGACAATGACAGAGTCCATGTAGGACAAACGTCAAAAAAAAATTTCCCTCTCCTTCAATACGATTTTTTCTTTACTGGAAAGCCAGATGTTCAGGCCTTAGTCCAATCGAAAATGTTTTGAGGCATTTCAGCAAGAGCTGTTTACGCAAATCGTCGGCAGTATTTAGCAGGAATGGACTTAAAGACAGCAATTTTGCAGGAGGGGTTGGATTTGGACAGAAAGAACACTTCAAAACATTTCGATATTTTGACAATTAATTGTAGTGCGGCTAAGCAAACTTCGCTTCATATTGCCGAAAGTGCCTACTATTTGTACTCTCACGCGTCTATTGTTATCTATTGTTTAACAACAAAACACCATAGAAACGCACGCCCCCCCTCAAAAAAGGATTCCACATCAACTTACCGCCATGGCAATAGCCATGTCCGCTTCTGTAACTGTATCCATAGGCGACGAAACCAGGGGCGCTTTCAATGTGATATTCTTAGTCAATGGCGAGGATAGATCTACCGCTTCGGCCGCAAAGTCTATGTATCCAGGAAGGATGAGGAAATCACTGGAAGGACATATAGTGGATAAAATTACAGTCTCCCAGTCAACATCGGTGAGAACAAGCTAAAAACATCAGAAGCTACTCACTTGTATGTAAGTCCTTCGCTGGATAGGAACAACTCATCGCACGACAGGCCATCCTTTAAATTGGATGCTCCTAAATGATTTTGCATTCTTCCCAATGAATTTAAGTCACTACAATCACAGCAAATTAACTAAGTACACAATTTCACGTGGTTAGCCCAGGGGAAGACCATACGACTTGGGCCGGCGATGCAATGTGCTAACAGAGTCTGTGTTTCTAAGTCACTACTAATGCCGGGGTTCAAGTAAGTACGCAGTTTCCCACTATCACAATTGACTGGATAACGCACAAAAAGGGACTCGTCCGATACAAAGGGATCGCCAGCAAACTATGAAGTGACTCCTAATCGTGTTTGGAAGCGATATATCCTAGCATATCACGGGAATGGACACTTGAAAGAGCTACTTGGACCAAACAACGCCACCACGTGTTAATAGGCGAATTAGGATCAGAGTGAAGGCATAGTGTGGGTTAGCCTCTTGGCGAGAACAAGATATTATTATCGGTTTCGTATGATTCATATATTTCGTGTAGCTCAGAAGGGAGAGAGCTCCGAACGTCTCTCTCCGCTCTAGATAGTAGGCAAACTTCGTTCAGAAATAGCAACAAATCAAGGGGCATCCTAGATTTGGAAAACTCGGAAAACCCTTCTTTACACATATTTTCAGCTATGTCCTTTCGCATTTACTTAGCTTAAATATTTTCAGCTCATTCGAAGGCATATTCTTCCCGAAAGTGCTGAATCGGTTTACAAATCCGTCGCACTATCGTCGAATAATGGGATTTTTTTCTAAACCGAAAAACATCGTAACACAAAACCTCCAACTTAGAAACGACTGGAGTCTATGCTAAAAGCTCAAAAAGCTGAGAGGCTGCTTCGAAAATGATAAGAGCACAAAATATGACAACATTTGTGACCTATTCCGAAAAAAGAGCTGATTACACATTGTAGTAGTGCAAGCTAGACGCCTGGCGGTCGGGCGGCGTTCTCTTGTTTTGTAGTCGAACACTTGAAAGGAACCAAGTGGGAGACTGTAGTACGTGTAAAAGGTCCTACGGGTATCCCACACTGATGAATAAGAATTGGCAGGGGAAACTGACTGCAAACAAGAAGAGCGTCTAAGAAAAGAAAGGCAGGCTCGTCACTGGAAATCATTAGACAAAGTCCCACGAAAAGCGATAAATCGAAAAATCCGCCGAAAGTCAAAAGCCTTCGGTAGCCATGATAAAGGAGTATCCAATAATTGCTCTGAACAACAATGTTTGGAAAGTACATACTGAAAACGCGGATGACTACAGGGCCCCCTCGAAAAAGTCAAACATGGAACACATATGAAGGCAAAAACAACTGGCATATCAAGGTTATGCCTAGGGGACTCCATACAACGTGCCAAAAAGACGACATTTTAGAAGACCTAAAGAAAAAAACCAATGAAAAGGGAGAAGCAATAACTAGTACCCGAGGACTCAACTCACACTGTTCATGCTTACGTTGGTCTTCTCCAATTTATGATATCCGATGCGCGCACTATAACGAACCTAGGCATCCCCCTGCAGTATTTTTGGAGATTCCAACAAAATTTACCAACAACATATCCTATCGCTGCAACACCTGTCATGACTCCACGCTGTCAGACCCAACTATCTCTCCTGCTACGACGGCTTCAGCTATTACTACTTTTCCTTCTATCGATTCAGCACAATCACTAAATACCCTCGAAAACGTGAACTGCATTAGTGGATCAGTGCCAAAAATGCCACTATCTATGTACCAAGTCATCGCTATCTACCAGTTCCCGGTGGCTTAGGTCTATTCGTTCAATGAGACTTTGGCTTCTGAAAATTCGCTCCCTACTACCTCAGGAGTCTATGCAACAGGTCTCAAAATCTGAGTTGTTTCATTTGCAATTTACTTTCCTCTCTGTCCTGTGTCAAACTGACAAAAGCCAACGCAACTTAACCTCACAAATTTGGCGTCATCGGCAATGCTTCTTTCTGGTCTGAAAGTGTGCTTATCGAGCCATACAAGGGTACCAACTCGCGGGTAAATCTTAGGACAACCCACACAACACACACTAGATAGAAAGTCCTGGGGGGTTTAACGTGAGTACCTGCCGTAAAGGCTTAATCCCACGGTCCTCTTCGGACACGGATTGATTTTGGGACTACAATCAGAGCCCCGCCATGCAAGCACAGCGGTCCTGGTTTATACTGAGTGCAGGCTCAGCATCCATACCAGTGGATGCGAGGCCTATCTAACACCTCTGCCGCAACTAAGGGGTACGGCGCCCGAGTTGTAAAACGCTACTCCACGCGTGAGCTCCGAGGAGCTCTGCCCGCGATATAGGCATAACCACAACCACCATGAAACTCCCACTAGGGGGCCAACCGCAAATAACCGGGCCGAGAGTACATCCTCCAGGATTTCTCCTGGAGCATACGCTCTCAGAGGGCCATCCCGGTTCCCATGGTACCAGATAACCTCCGGTGAGGCTTCGTGGCAGAGCGACTTCAGATGAGTTCCTTGCAGACTCGGGTCTGATCGCCCTCCTCGAGTACGTGGGGACACACTAGATAGAGAAGTTAGGGGCTCAAGAACCAAGTCGAGGACCTTCAACTTATCCGCGCTGGCTCAGCAATACTAGGCCATCTGTATCTCCGAAAGCTGGCTCTCCGTTGTCACAGGGACCAGGATGCACCATGTAAGTCCACCGGCGGTGGGGTCCTAATTGCAATAAAACGTACACTCCGCGACTTTCATGGTCTCAACTCAACTTAGCGTCTATCAATTGGGTACACATATTATGCAACTCAACGTGTGATCGAGCTCTTAGCATCTTTTACAACATCCTGTCCAATCCCATCTCCTGGATGTCCCTTCTTCCCCTACTTGCATGCGTTTGTACCCAACTTGGTTCACAACGGAGATCCTTAATAACATTCGCCTGAAACATGCAGCAGTGAGACCTTGCTCACTTTATCTCTATGCGCTCCAGTTGGTGATAAAAAAAGCGCATAAAAGATACTTGTTGTTTTGGTCCCACACCCGCTATTCCCGTAATTCCACCCAATTTTTCCATTTTTCTATCAGGTTTGCTGACTCTACTGCTAACTCGCCACAACAATCCTCCTAATTCTCTTCCGTGTATTTTCCCTCGACCTCTCCACCCTCTACGCCTCTTAATCTGTCAAAATTCCTCTCCTTACGCGCTCCTTAGTTGAGTTCCTCACTGATAATCTTGACACCAATGTCGAACCTGGCCTTGGTGGGCTTCCTAATCTTTTCCTTCTTAACTGTAGCAAACACATTTTCCTCCCCATTTGTATAATCCAGAACGTAGTCTAGAAGAATGCTATTTTCAGGGGTCTTATCATCCCTATCCTCAAGAGTGGAGACCTTGCTCTTGCTGTGAACTACCGCCCCATCTCTTGCTCCAAAATCCCCGAGAGATACATCAACAACTGGTTGACCGCGCGCTTCAGTCATCTCATTATCATAGAGCAACATGGTCTTTCCTGGTCTTTACCAACCTCGTTAATAAATGCTTTAATTTAGGACAGGAAGTACATGCTATTTATAGGGATTTCTCCAAAGCCTTTGATACCGTTGACCATAATATTCTACTCTCCAAACTCTCTCTACTCAACTTCCCCCCTTCAATCAGCTCCTGGTTTTCCTCCTATTTCTCATACCGTTCCAGCAGAGTTTCTTTTCATGATTACTCATCACGTTCTATACTTCGCCCCCTACTCGTCCTGTTTTTAATCAATAACCTCGCCTCCACCCTCACCTGCCCCAGCTTGCCTTACGCAGATGACCTTAAATTATTTGCTTCTGCTTCATCTCCGGTTGACTGTACTCTCTTGGAGTCCAACCTTGATACTCTGGTCCGTTTTTGGATGTGCTATTCGTTTAAACCGTCCCCAATATCCTTTTACTATTTTCTCAGTGGACAACCTCTTTCACTACTGACCCCCTTTCAAGACCTGGGAGCAATATTCGATGACAAACTCCGTTTCAATTCCCACTCCATTGACATCAACAACAGAGTTTCCGAAATGTCCGGTTTTATCTTCGTTATTCTACCGACTTTGCCTCAGTTCAGCCCTCCGTGGCTTTTCATATCATGCAAGACATCCCAGCCGGCAAGCTGGAGGGGGAAAGAGGATATCAGACGCCTTCATTTTAGGGTTGGACTTTAATGGAAAAAATTGATTCTGGGGATCTAGGTTAACAACATTCAGAGGCAGAGCATTATTTGAAGCAGGAAGAGCACAAAAGTGTAACTTCCACTCCAGCGGTGACTCCACCACGTCCCAAGCCCAGGTAAAGGAGGGGGGTTTGAGGTAACGTACAATCCTCAGTAAAAGAACCAGCGATCGTGGAAAGTAGGGAAAGAGTAAAAGTGGACGCCCAGCTTAGTTGGGATAACTTCACCATACTACATTCTACCTGATCCCACCCTACGTCAACGGAGTCTAATGCAATTGCCCTCGGCCTACAAGCCGTCATTCACCAAAAAAACCAAACATCATGTACAGAACCAGGTTGAGCCCCCTCGGGCAGGGTTGATACAACGGAAATAACCGCGCAAACGGAAGAATGACTCCGCTATTGGATCCTGGAATCTTAGATCACTAAACAAACCTGATGCCGTCAAAGACCTAGGGTTATCTGGTAAACTTCATCCACGTGCTGATCAAACAACAAGATATCTCGTCCTCAGGGATCGTCAGCAACCTGGCACGGATCGCTTACTATACGGGGAGTGGCGCCCCCGAGGCGTCCGATTAAGTAATTTGGGCCCCGTGGCAGGCATAATACCTGCATCTTAGGTAGTAGTCTCGAGACAGTTTCTCGGTGAAGAGCGAACTGCTACTGACCGATACACGCTGGAACACACTTGGAGTCCCCGGGGCCGTCGTTGGGGTGATTTGAGCCTAGCTCTGTCAAGGTGGTAGTTATGGTGTATATCAGCGACCAGCCTCTTGGTGAATTTGGCGGAGCAGTTTCATTTTGGATTAATGGTAATGGATCTTAATGGAATCACTGAGTGAATGATGCTTCAAACTTCCTATATGGGAAGTTTGGTGGAAGCAAACACGCGCAATTAATCCATATTTGCTCTCCAAGGAAGTGAGGAGGAAATAAGTAGATTCTTCCAAGATCAATCCTTCGGGTGCATCCGTTTCTTGCTGGAGAAGCACACAGAAGGAAACCACCCAGGCAACATCGACATACTAGTACCACTTACCTACCTCATCCCTACCCGAAAAGTGCACAATGAGATTCCGTGCCCCTTTGCCGCTGAAGTTGCTCCTTCTGTGTATAGTCTTCTTGCTTTGAGTATAAGTTGAATGGGACAGGTGGAGTCATGCTGCGCCTTACACCTTTTCTCGTTGCAGAGAAGATAGAGCTTGGCAGGTCATAGAAAGAAAAAAACAGGCAAGGGGTGAAAATTAGGGAAATCAATTATGTATATATAATTATATACATAATTACATATATATATGGTTGCCATGTACCCCTTGGTAGGGAATAACGCGTAAACCAAAGCTACGCACCATCGTTCACGCTTACCTGAAATGCCCTTCAGCACTTCCCACGACTTCTCAAGACCCTCGCACTTCTCCTCTACTTTTCTACCTTGTCGTGGTGAGGGAGCTCAGTAAAAAGGATCCTCCGGGAAACAGAGGTGACACCGGAAGCTAAGTGGTAATCAAAATCCTATGCCAAGATGTGACTATCGTGCCAAGGGCTGAATGGTCACCGGGGTTAAGATGTGACCGTGAACGGTGAACTATTGGTACCAGGCGACCCCTTGTACTTGAAACAAGGACCCTTGTCTCGGCAAAAATGGGTTCTCCCGAGATCGATTTATTTTCCCCGGTTAGCGAAGGGGCAACTCCGAGCTCATCAATGGAGAACATGAGTCCAAACTCAGATTCTCCACTTATTCAACCAACCCAATTGGCACCCAGTCCTTAACGGATGGCCTGAAGCAGTCGCCTTTGGTCAGCACTTTTGATCTCACGCTTCAATCGGCGCTCCCTGCTGAGGCCAACGTCTTGTCTACCGGTACGCATCTGCCTCTGGGGAACCCCGGGCAAACCGTCTTCTGGCAGAACAATGCCCCGGGCAGAAAGCCTTCGGGCATGGATGAGTCTTGTATGACGACGCCAATCCATCTGGTTAGGATACTGAGCAGCGCGAGGAGCTTGGGAGAAATTACTGCATCTTCGCAAGGGATCATACTACGCTTCGAGTCAATCGATGCATACCGTAAAATGTTACGAATAAGCTTTACCGACGAAAGCACATGATTGGTTTAGACAATACTGCTCCTCCTTCAGCGATGTGTGGGAGCTTGCGAAGAAGGTTTCCGAGCTACCACCGTTCAAAAAGTGCTTTCTTTGGCTTCCAGAAGAGGAATGTAATGATGCTGTGGTCCTGGAACCAGAGAACTTTCCTCACGATCGGTGTTTTTGAACCGGATATTAAGGAGGTTCGGGGACAAACGGGCTTAATAAGGAGGAGTGGGCCAAGTTGGACTCTCTTAGAAAACAATCACTTGAACACCTCAAAGCACCTTGCATGGATGACATCTACCCAGCGATGTTGAAGGAACGTATAGAGCACTTAGAGCAATTTCTAAGAGGGGTACTATCGCCACTTCTGTGGAGTATGCTGATCAACTCACTACTATGCGAACTGCAAAATCTGCCAATACACGTTCAAGCTTATGCGGATAACATGGCTCTGCTGGCTGTTGATCGAGATCTCGGAATGGTGTGTAGAAATACACAACGCGCCGTTGATTGGATTGAAAGTTGGTGTCTCAAGTGGGGATGAAATAGAAGAGTTTTCGCTGTAAACTAGTCACACTGCAAAGAACTGTGCGTCTGGGTATTACCGGTGCCATTACTCAATTTGCAGCCCTTGGATTTGTTTGTCCAGAGCACTGCAATGAGGGCAGCTCATAGACTAAGACTAGATCCCCCGTAGGCGGGAGGCCATTGAAAAGGCGATTTTTGGGGATAGTATTATAGAAGAAGATCCCCCACTAAACTAAACTAACTAAACTCCTGGATGATTGGCGGGGTTGACTGAAAATTACCTTTCGGGACGGAAGAGGATGCCAAAAAGTATGTCGTCATAGCGGAGGCACCACAGCGCTTGGTACTGGGCCCTTTATTGTGGAATGTAGTGGGAGTGCTCATGCTTTCCGTCTCGAAGAGTTTGTGATTGTTGTATTTGAATAGTTTAGCATGTTGTTTGCCTGATCATCACAGGGATGTTGTAGGTCTAGGAGACGGAGACAGTGAAAGTGGTGCCTTGATTGCAACCCCCAATAGAGCATACAGTCGTGTCAAAGGGGGGTGATAATTCAGCAGGAGCTAGGACCATCTAGAGGATGCTTATCGAAATATACCGCGGTACTTCAAAGGATGTTACCGAATGCTGGTGGGCCGAAACACCCGGCCGATGATCTAAGATTGCTGATATTGGGAGTGGTGCATTCCGGGGCATTTATGTGGGGGGATGGGATAGGAACAGCTGAGGTCGATTTACCCTCTGATGGCTTCGAGGATCTGCAATGCTGGGCTGGTGGAAGCAAAATTGAATTTGTAATTTCCACAGGAGAAAGGTGAATTCTACAAGGACCCTTTTTACGGGTTCCTTCTTTTTGAAGCAAGGGACCAACATCGAAGAAACTGCAGCCGTTCCCGTCCTTCCCTCCGACCTCTCTCTTCCCACCACCACATAAAAATTCAATTAAATACTTTCACATATCGATCTGAGAGTTTCTTCAGTGAATCAATGAAATATCCCGTCTAGAATGTACCTTCTCCGAATTGGCTTTTTTTTCACCCCTATTATGAAATTTTTACCCGTCATCTGCATTCGTGCCATGTTGGTAAAAATGTTAAACGATCGTTATGATGTAAGGAGCCAATCGTATAGGTATTGGACACAAACGAAGGCGTAACCGCACATACTCTCTTCATACATACTAAATGAAGTGTGTGGCTGCTATTTCGGAGGATTTCAGGGACAAGTGGGCTCATTTTTCCTCATTCCCATGTATCAACTTACGTCGCTCTCCATTTGCAATCATCTCACTCCAAATTTTGCAGCCACTGTTCCAATCCGGCCATACAGCAGGCGCCCTCCCCCTCAGTTCTCATATTTCCAATTTTCAGTCACCACATTATATTGTTTGATGCATGTTATCGGGTTTTTCTGCGTGAATGGTTTCCAGGAGCGGACGTTAAAAAAGAAAAAATTTAACACACGTACAGTTGCTATCGTTTTATATTAAAACGAAAATCCCCAGGCAAGGACAAAGGAGATTTCGTTAATAAACGAAGTTTAGAATTTGAATGTTGTCTTTGGGACGATGGAAAATGAGTTGTAACGAGGCAGAATTGAAAACTGACTCAATGTCGGAAGGGTTTTCTCCGGAATATCCACTAAGTTATCCTGGACGATTGAATGTCTCCCAGACCCATTCATTACTATTTCTGAATATAAAATTGTCTGTCTCCTTTTTAAGGTTCTTTTTAAGACAAATTGCAAAATTTTTCCTCACCAAATATAGGCAAGTGACGTATCAAATTAAGGGTCCCGATTAATACTTTCCAATGCCATAGTTAGCCTTTCACTCTTGTCCATTGTTGTCTTCTGGTTTCTTGTGGCCGAGGAAAGACACTTCAGAGGAGACACCCCTACCCTACCTAGGTCCCCGAAGAAACTTCGGAGGCCATAGAGACAGAAAGGACTAGATCAAGTAGGGGGCCTGCTGCTCAGTGAAGAGAAGAGGCTCGATGACCTATACCTAGATCCTCTAGGCCTTAGAGTAGACAACGACGTGCAAGAAAACGCCTCGTCAGAAGGAGGAGGAGGAGGGTGTACTCTGATACAAAATCTGCATCTGCACTAATTGTAAGGGCAAGTTCCACAGATAACATTGGAATAGCGCTAGCTCAGGAGCCCTGGGTGTACCGGGGGTCAACAAGGAGGCAGAATACTCGAAAAACCAAGAGCTTGCAGCATTCTTAAACGAAATTTAAAATATATATGCCTTTCGAAGTTCCTATCCAAGTCGCACTGGAAGCCGGGGGAAGCACTCGAGAGGCAGTCGAAGCATCGGGCTACATCCCAGGAGATGACATCCAGAACCCACCAGAGCTAGTCGCTAGACCGGCAAAGTACTGTGAGAGAAGGGCGCTATTACTGCCCCTCGGCTGCGGTGTCAACGTCCATCACGAAGTCTGTGGAAGCAGCCACCCATGAGCACCTTCTTGAATTTGTTCTCAGCAAGAAGTTAGATATATATAACATAGGGAACACTCCAATATTCGAAACCCGCACTAGACCAGAGATAGTAGACACAACTCTAGGAAATACTCTGATCTGGGGATTGGAGGATGTTAGTTGAGGTTTCTATCTCGGATCACAGAATGATTAGATCTACCATTGGAGGAACTCCGGAGAATTCCAGGGCAAAGGATTGGGACTCCTATGTAACGCCCCTGAGTAAGATCTGAATTCTCTGGGTTCCAGGCCATGTTGGGTTGAAAGGTATGAGGCAGCGGACGAACTGGTCAAGAAGGGAGCAAGGATGCCTCTACACGGGCTAGAACCCTTCTGTGGAATTGGAAACAGGTTCAAATGCTATGAAGGAAGGGCTGATGGAATTATACCGGGCGGGTCTACCAAGAATCGAGCGGTCAAGGGTGCTTTTGGGGGGATATGAACCCAAGCGTACAGAGGACTGCTTAAACATCACCAAGAAGAACCTCCGAATCATAGTGGGAACACTCACTGATCACTGCCTACTAAATTATCACCTGGGGAATCTAGAGATATCTACGGACACTACCTGCACCTGTTCTGTGCGGAGTGTGCCGAAATTTTCATGCATCGTCTGGGTTTGGCATGTGTGCAAGAGAGAGAATGCTTAATACCAGATGCCATCTTGAAATATTTGGAAGTAGCCATTACGGGTTGTTACAGTCTTTGTGGGCAGAGGCTTCCGGAGACTACATAGGCCATTCTGGCGTGTGGGGTCTCTGGATACATTGGCTGCCATCGTGGACAAAATCTATAAGGTCTACGTACAACCCACGGTTGGTCAGGTGTCCCGCGACAACTTAGGTAAGGTGGCTTAGCTGTAGCAGACGGTGGCAGCATTAACAGCCACCGTCTCTTAGTTGGCAGAGGTCGTTGGTTCTTTGCGTTCGGAAGTAGGACTAGATCAAGGTCAAGATCTGCCGCCGACGATCGGTTAATATGTCGTCAGGACCTTCGGCAAGTACCGGGGCATGCTGGTACCACCGTAGGTTTGCTGAAAGTGTAACAGCCCCTGCAATTTTTCACCAAATAAATCATACTTGCTGGGAGTGCTGGTGACTGCTACCCAAAATGCAGCACCATGTCACCTCACAATCTACGACCCCTTGGGCGCAACTACCTGGTCAAAACAAGTGCAGAAGTTGCTCATGAAGAAGGGCAACGCACTCTAGAGGAGTGGCAGCTCTCTTGGCAAAATTAAAATAGAGGCAGATAGACTGCGCGGCTCATCGGCAACTTAGGTGCGTGGCTGAATCGGAAACATGGTGAGACTGACTATGTCCTTACCCAATTTCTAAGTGGGTATGGAGGTTTTCAGTGTTGGAAAGGCGCGATCTCCGAATTGTGTTTTTTGCAATGGAGTTGTGGACGGCGCCTATCACAGTTTTTTTCTTGTGAAAGGTGGGATGGGATCCGTCAGCAGCTCTATTGAAACACAGGGGATCTCTCGCCAGACAACATTTTCGAAGAGATGCTGAGGAGCGTTGACAGGTGGAGCCGCGTTGCCCATTACGTTCGGGTCCTTCTCATTGCTAAGAAGATAAGAGCTCGACCGGTGAATGAGCCGAATGGGAGGGAGTTACTTGAACTGACAGTTCCCTTCCTCCTTTCCCCTCCCGTTGGTGAAAAGAAAGGCTCCGCAAGGCGGGAGAGTTTGGGGACTAGCTCGAAGTAATTTGACAAACGGTTCCAGGTTAGCTCTCTCACGATGGTGACCCCCCTCCCACCCAAAAAGGTGTGTAATCTAATAGCTAAAGCTACGTTTAAAAGCTCCACATTCAAATATCCTTACACAAGGAATACACAAAACATTTTATACCTTACGCGACGAGCTTCCGGTTTCTGGATAGTTTGTGTTTAAAAGGACTCAAGGATCTATTGAACCTCTTGAAATAAAACTATAACTGCATCCGCTATCTGTGCAGGTATGCGGATGGTTTCTTTGTTATCTGTTATTCAGAATTTCCGCCATCCAACTCACCCTCTAACAATCCCCCTTCCCCCACCTTTTAACACTGTACGAACTTGGAATCTTGTTTCGACCCTCGGAAATGTTTAAACATGTTTGAAATGTTCACGAAGCTCACCCTATCGATAGACAGTCAAAGGACGAGTAAATATGTGTAAAAGTACTCGTAAATGTCGCAGTAAATTAGTTAACGGCGCGAAAAGATTTATTTAATGAAGTATTCCCTTCCGGTCAGTCAGGGATATTTTGTATGTTTGTCGCTTATCATTGTCATCGACATTGTTATTGTCCTTGGTCCCTCTTGAATGTCATAAATATGTTTAAGGATATTTTGCTTTTGTTTGATATCCAAGCAGCATAGCCAACTGGCTGAATATGATTGGGGAACGTTCCCCTGGTCTATGGACCAGAATAGGCTTTGTCCTTGTAAGAATGTCCTTACAAGATTTATAAGTCTAGACTTGTAAATTAACGTTCTCTTTGGTGTCAAATAGGATTGCACCACGAACGGCCTGTTGTTCTGGGTCCTTGGTAGGATTAATTGATTGGCCAGTATCTAGGATGAGTAAATTGAATATCCTCTGGGTCAGAATGTATCCCTGACAGCAATTTGCAGCTTATAATCACTTGCGTTGTTTAAGGAACCTTATTTGCTTTCGTCGCCAGAGGAGTAAACACCTTTTTCACTCAGAAAAGTGACAAACCCAACATCAAAGGAACGCAGAACCGCCCAATTCCACCCTGCGCTGGATTGGAATATTCAGACCTCTTCGCAACTCGACTCTCCAATATTCCATGATCAGCTAGGACACCAAGAAAAAGAAAGGGGGCATGATCGTTCAGTTCTTTTCCCGTGTCTCTAATCAATATATCCCAGTTGCATGTGCAGTATTTCGGGAACCATTTGCTCCCCTTGTTTGACAGAAAGTTAATTTAGTACAGTGGGGTAGACGCAGCTCCAAGCACTCGGACCTTTGTTAGGCCCATTGTACTATCTCCGATGGTTTTTGGAACCGATGTTTGACGTGATGTTTCCATACCCGTAGTAGAACCGCAGCCTCTTTGTTCCTGAACCTTTCCAATATCTGCTTTAGGAACAGTTGAGAAGTTAGGATCGTCTGAAGACCGTGAATATCCGTGATCCGGAGGACGTGGAGGGATTCTGAATTGACATCTGTTTGCTCTTTCACCGGGTCACGGACCTTAGCCAAATGGCTTTGGATTTGCAAAGAGAGGCAAGCAGAGTTGGGCTGAAGATAAAAACCAACAAAACCAAGGTTCTCGGTCTGACGCACTTTCCATATTTGCATTAGTGCAGGCAGATCATCGAGGGCGTCGATTAATTTTTATATCTGGGAAGTGTGGTTTCTATCGACGGCGGGACCAAACTAGATGTCACCCAGCGCATTAATAGCGCTAGATCCACTGCCCTGACTAAAATCTGGAAATGCAGTTATCTATACACTAAGATCAAGATGAGACTGATCTGTGCTAGTGTTCTTTCGGTTTTGCTATATGGGAATAGCACATGGAACCTGAACACCAGTGTTGCTCAAAAGCTCCAAGTTTTCGTCAATACCTTTCCGCGTCTCATCATCGAAGTGCGTTGGCCTGAACGTAATGGACAACTTGGTCGACACACAGGCTTTGCAGTCGTATGGGATGTGATAGGAAGACGGAAGTGGCAGTGGATAGGTCACACATTAAGGAGGGGTGACAATTGCATTGCGAGCTATTCCAAGGTGGCCGACGAGTGGGTCGCCCCAAGGGCACTTGACCTAGAACAGTAGAGGAGGAGTGCGAGCATATCGAGGAGTAGGGGGATCGAGGTGGAGCTGAAGCGCATTTCAAGCAACCGCGGGCGATAGCGCATAGGTGTGATTGACGCGTTATACTCTACTAAGGGGTGAAAGGCAACCATATATAATATATAAGTATGGAACCCTGGGAAAACTAGAGTAAAGAGAGAAGGAAGGGGACGAGTGTCCATGAAAAGGAACTTAGCAGGTACGGTATGAGAAGTAGGAGAAAATCCAAGAGATGATACCTGAGGGGGGGGGGGGGGGGGGGGGAATTTGAGTAGAGAGAGTTTGAATAGGAGAACATTGTGGTCAACGATATCAAAGGCTTTGGAAAAATCGGTATAAATACCGTGTACCTCCTGCCATGAAATAAGGCATTTAGCAACACAGTTGACAAAGATCGCAATAGATCGATGTTTCACGAAACCATGTTGTTCTTTCACAATGATGTGACCGAAATGCCCGGTCAGCCAGTCGTAGACGTATCTCTCGAGGATTTTGGAGCAAGACGAAAGAAGAGAGATGAGATGGTAGTTCACAGGTAGTGAAGGATCTCTAGTCTTGTGGATAGGGATGAAAAGGGGCTCTTTCCGAAGATGAGAAAAGTAGCATTTTTCCGAACTTTTTTTGAAGATAATACACAAAGGGGGGAAATGTGTTGCTTACAGTTGGAGCAACAGGAAAAAAGAGAGATGAGGCAGTATTTCATAGCAAGAGAAGGGTCTCCGCTCTTGAGGATAGGAATGATAAGGGCCCCTTTTTAGAGACGGGGAAAGTAGCATTTTTCTAGACTCCGTTGTAGATTATACACAGGAGGAGGGAAATGTGTTTTCTACAAGTAAGCACGAAGAGGTTACGAAGCCCTTCGGAGCGAGGTTCCGACATGGATGTCAAAAGTACAACTGCGAAACTCAACTAAGCAAAGCATGAGAAGAGAAATGGCGGTAGATTTGGAGCAAGTTCGTTCAGAAAGAGGCATAGACGGCGCAGTGATTGAGGGAGTAAACACGGAAGAAAAGTAAGAGCAAAATAGGTCGCAGGATTGTTGCGGGGTTGTTGGAAGAAGAGAAAGATTGGGTGGCGGGGGTGGTTTCAAGCTACTGCGAGCAAGGACGGCATCGACGTCCAAAAAGTATCTTTTGTGCGCTATTTTAGTCATCGACTTCACAGTGGAATGCAGAGCCTTGAAATGAGTGAAGTCGGCGTCATTCTTTGGAGATAAAAAAGCATGTTTCAGGCGGATCTTATTAAGGATCTCAGTGATGAAGCAAGTTGGATAGGAAGAAAGACAAGTAGGAGAAGAAGGGACATAACAGATCCCACGGAATTCTTTTTCGGCAACAGGTTGGCAACGGGTCGACAACAAAAATTTTGCTAGATTTAAAGTCTACTCAATGATGTATTAAACTAATGTAATGAAAAGTCAAATGGAAGGACTTGCCTCACTTACCTTGCTACCTTGGAAAGTGGAATGAAAATAAATGAAAGCTTTGTATCTCGATCTGGCGAACAGTAGTGCCTGAAGCATGAATTTCGCCGCCAGTTTGGTTGAGAAACTAAACAAGATATTTATAGGTGTTATAAGAAGTGCTGCACAGTGTCGTCCATCCTCTCGCTCTCGATGGTTCTGAGTGTTGGCCGACTATAAAAGACAATGAACGGCGGCTTGCGGTAATGGCGACGAAGATGTTGCGTTGGAGGATGAGGATATCCACTAACTGCGAGAGGGGTGTCTTCGATGGGATGGCCACGTAATTCGGGCCGACGAGAATTCACCTGCCAAGATTGGTTTGAACATCGAACCCGATGGTAAGCGGGCAAAAGGCCAACCGAAACAACGGTGGTTTGATACGCTGGACGGGGGTTTTGCAGCCTCGTGGTTGCATCCAGATCAGGCATTTGATAGAGCCAAATGGCGAAACCGATTACGACGACTCGACCCCGCTTGTGAACGGGACAAAGGCTGAAAAAACGAGAAGATAAGAAGTGCTATCTGGCCCCAGCAGATCTACACTTAGGGGTCACGCCGCGATCTGTGAATAAAATTGAATGAGTTTCTAAACCTTCAATTTTTCCTTATGTACCAAGCCATCCTCTACTCTCTCAAAATTGACCTACTTTACCACTAATAAACGCCTAGTTAAGAGTTCCACAAAGACAAAACGACGAATGAATGGATATTTCTTCCCTGATTCCTCCTTCATTTTATAGAAAGGGTGAAGCGCATGAAGTGACGTCTCAATTCCCATACCTCAATGCAAGGAGAACTGTAGTGAAATGATTTCTCGCTTGTTGTTAATAATGGGTAGCAAACTATTGGCGTCCGTATGTAATGCAACTAACTTCCACTCGGCATTAAACCTTTTCCTTTCATCCTGTTTTCAATACACAAGCACCATCAACATGGCACGTACATACGACCGTCCAAACGACTATACTTCTATTCAGATACCAGAAAGAAATTTCCAGTCAAATGAACACCAAATTGTGCATAAATAGCAGACAGTAGCCTTTTTTTGCAGTCACCGGGGCTGCTTCTGCCTCCAGCTGCGTTCAAGCTAAATCAGATGCAGCGCGGCCGCACCTCTTCGTATTTTTTGGCAACTACATATTTTCCTCGGTATTGATGAAATAAAAAAAAAAAATGGAAATATAAATCCCTGCCTAATAGGGAGAGGGAATGTACTAAGCATTTGCAGGGATGTGAATTTTCACAAGGGGTGACTAGCGTATGTACAACTACAAAGCAGCCACACATCCACCTCTTGCACGCTGCTCAGCAATCAAACCAACTCGGCGAACCAACTTACCCAATTGACCCTGCTTTACCCTAACCAAGACCACAGCCTGCCACCAATTTTCCCTTGGGCTCGGGGCAGTTAATTGATGACGATTTCTATTGGATTGCTTGACATGAGTTTCACACAAATCCTTTCGGAAAAGATATTTTTATTGTAAGTCCTTGCGAAAAGGCGTTGACTATTATTGAAGGAAGATGCTTTGATTTCAAGGACAATGGTCGTCCTTTTTAAAGAAAATTGTGTTCTTCAAGTGGAGCTAAGTATATGACTGCGGATGCATGGGGTCATATTTTGGTCTCTCTAAGAGCCTGACTCCATGACGTCATATCCTTTTCTGCGTTCTTTGATCATGAATGGGACTTTTCCAGGGTATCTCCACGATACGTTATCTACATAATAAAGTGTTCACAGATTCCAATAATTTAGTTTCCGTTTAGTTTACCAGTTTGTATCTTAAGTTAATGTGAATAATGCGAGCCCTGTCGCAGTACATTATGATCGCAAGAGGGTAAATTTGAAACTTTCCCAAAAGTTATCACATCGTTTTACATAAAGTTTTAAGGGTTGCGGCTTAAACACTGAAAGTTTTCCATGCATGTATTCCTTTTTCATTTAGATATGGGAAACGAGTTCGTTGTTGCACTTTAGGGAAAGTTTATTTTGAATTTAGGGAAGATAATAACCCCAAGTTGATTATTTGTAATTTAGTTGAATGTTTTATATCCTAACCAATGACTGGAAAGGACCTCTGCTCTCTCCATGTGGTGGACGAAACGGGAGACGTCTTTTATACACCCAAATCAGGCAAACTACAGGTGTCGAAACAAAGCCATCCGACGTCAAAAAAGGAGCGGTCAGTTGGATCAAGGTTGTGCCAAAAGAGGTTGAGAAAAAGAGGAGATGATTCGCTCTGAAGCAATCGCCATCTCAAGCACAAGCCTGATCCTTACCTGGGACGAAATTCCATCAGGTTCCTGAGAAATTAAAAAGTAGTGGTGTAGGACCTTCAGGCGAGTTGACCCAGCCTCTGAAAGGGATAAAGGCTGAAGAAGCATATGTAGCAGTTTGGGAGGTCTAAACCATACATAACGATGAAATCTTTGAACGATACCATGACCGTCAGGCTGTAGATAAAATCCAGCTCAAAAGGTTACGATGGGCCGATCACTTAATCCGTATGGATGAGGATGATCCCCGAGCCGACCCCGCTTGTGAATGGGACAAAGGCTGAAGAAAAAGAAGAAGATGAGGATGAATGTGCGTGACGGACAGACAGAGAGTTCGGATTGGATGGCTTGTCTGCCGTTTAAGAGAACCAACTTCACTAAAGTGGTGCTTTAAATGCCTCATGTTTGCGCACCTCGCAAACGTACGCACCAGCAGCATTGATCGACCCGATCGATGTAGAAGGTGTGAGAGGAAGGGCCATATTGCCAGGGAGTGCAATAAGGACCACAAATGCCTATTGTGCCAGGTGAATGAGGGAAGTGGTAAATGTCCAGAATTTAGGAAGGCTCACTGCAGTGCGAAAATGAGGTTTCGATTCAAATAAACCTCAATCATTGCAAGGTCACGGAGTTATACTCAGGCGAGGCAATCGATGCTGTTAAAATTTGGCTAGAGAGCTCTGGTCTGACATTCGCGGAGGAAAAAACAGAAGCGGTCCTCATCACTATGCGCCGAAAGAGAAATTACGCCTATATTAGAAGCGGAAACCACATCATCACTTCCAAGCCGACCATCAAATACTTGGGAGTGGTGATAGACAGGAAGCTCACCTATAAGCAACACGTGCAGTATGTTTGCGACAAATCTTCAACTGCAAGTATGGCCCTGGCAAGGATGATGCCGAACGTGGGAGAACCACGGCATACCTCTAGGTTCCTTATAGCCAGGGTGACGACTTCAATCATGTTCTATGCGTTGTGGATGTCAGTTAAAACTAACAAACTGACAGCCCTGAATGTATGCTCTGCCTTCAGGACTGTCTCAGATGATGCAGCATTCGTCATCTCTGGAATGATGCTAATTGACATCTTGGCAGATGAGATGGCGAACATATGCAATGCGAAGCCAATCTCTCCCTCATCGCAGACGAAGAAGGCTGAGAGGGAGAGATCTATAAATAGATGGCAAAAGCCGTGGGACCGCTCGGGAAAGGGTCGGTGGACTCGCAGGCTAATTCCTGCCATCAAGGAGTGGTTGGAGAGAATCTCACCCAGTTTCTCACGGGGCACGGAGGATATCGCCAATATCTGCACAGGTTTAAATTGGAGACCTCAACCGACTGTCCAAATAGCGATGGAGTCCCAGAGGACCCAGAACATGTATTCTTCCACTGTCCGAGATTTGTGAAAGAATGGAGGCATCAAGAGGAGACTCTAGGAGAGGTACTGGTACCAGATTTTCTGGCCGAAAATGGTAGCATATTAAGAGAATTGGGATGCGGTCAACTGCATGATCGCATCTATCCAAACCAAACTGCGAAATTCAGAGGAGAGAAGAAAAGTGCGGTCACGTGTGCTGCGTATAGAAGAAAAGTGACTAAGCTAGAGTAAGCAGACTCCGACCCGTGATGATGTAATACTTTATGGTGGTTCCGCGGGGCAGGGAGGGAGTCGAGGGTGGGTTTAGTGAGAAAAAATCCCACACGCTGGTGTATCCAGACCAGTGTCTTTTGAAGATTTCCACATCTTCAAAAAAAAAAGACAGACAGATGCACAGGGGCATCAGGAGCATGTTATTGGCTCTCAACCATCGCTGAAATACCTGGGAGTAATATTCTACTCCAAGCTGAACTTTAAACGCCGCTTACTTGGCAGAAAGCGGCAACAATCAGCTCAACACTGGCAAGAATGCTTCCAAATGTAGGCGGCCTGAAGCACAGTCGATTATTACTCTTATCGCGAGTCGTCAGCTCTGTACTTTCATACGCGGTACCAGGGTGGACGTGGGTAATAAAAATCGGAGAAAATCGCAGACAGCTTCAAGCTGCACATCGATCAAGCGTTCTCCGAACATGTTGCACCTACTGAACAACATCTTATGAGGTGACATGAGTGATTGCGGGGATGATCCCGGTAGATATTCTAACCGATGAGGCAAGTTGTCTATACGAGAATCAGGACGCGAGTCTAAACAAGCAAAGTGAGCGTTTACGGTCGTTGGCTGCATGGCAGACAGCATGGGAAAAGGCGGAGAATGGCCGGAGGACACACAGGCTTCTCCCAGACATAAGTATGTGGACTATGCGGAATCACAGTGAGACGAGTTACGATCTGACTCAGTTCTTAGCCGGACACGGTGGATACAAGAATTATTTCTTTAGGTTCGGTCTAGATCAATCGCCTCATTGTCCTACGCCTCATGTTTGGAACCCCCCCCCCCCCCCTCCCTTAAAGGTATTTGCAGACCACACGTTTTCACCAAATTTTGTAACAATTGGTTCAGCCGTTTCCAAGCAAAATCAGGTGTGACAGACAGACAGACGGACAAACGTTTTACAGGTCGCGGAAAAATTGCAGCCGACATGTGTTGCTATGCTTTTCGAAGACGAAATCTAAATTTCTGGTTGACTTTAGAAATCGAGGAATGTCGGAAAAACTGCCTTAACGTTAGGAGTTGTTCCTAGCGCCGAAGAAATCGACCCAAAATCGTGAAGCTACGCGAAGAAAAAAATACAAATAGCTATCACGAAGAGCAAATCCGAACTGAGGCTGACTCTAATCCATGGGGGCGACCCACAGGTCGGAGATGTCATCACCGAAAAGCAGACGGCCCCCAACGATTACTTGTTCTAAATTATTACCAAACTTAGTGGGCACTCTCCCAGAGGATGTGAACTATACTTATTTGCCTGCAATCCATGTAAACCCCAACAAAATTCCTATAGGGTAGAACAGAAAGTGCTAGATGCAGCCAGGATCGTTGAAAATAATACCCTAGGACCAGATGGAATCTCGCCCTGAAAGTGGCAGCCAGAACATCACCAGGTATGCCGAAGTTTTTACGATATGCCTTAGAGAAGGAGAATCCCCGTGCAATGAAAACTACAAAAGCTGATACTTATTCCAAAGTCAGGTAAACCATTCGGCGGCCCCTCCTTGGCAAACTATTTGAACGAGTAATATACAAAAGACTGCTCGCTATTGCGGAAAAGGAAGGAGGCCTATCTGACAAGCAATTCGGGGTTCGTGAGGCCTTGACTGACTTGGCTCGGGCTACAATACAAGACGATAAATGCTACATAGTGGTGACTCTCGATGTAAAAAAATGCGTTCAACACTACAAAGTGGACAAAAATCGTAGAGGCTATGGCCGAAGTACAGCCCCCTAACGATTTCGATCCATTTCCAAGTCTGATTCCTCGCCGCCAAAATCCTCCTTCTCGTTTGTCGACACAAAGAACAGCACAACTGTTAACTCATGCCTGCAAGTCCGAAATCTGAGCCAAAAATGATCTCCTCTATTAGAGCTTTAACATCAAACTTTCTTGTCCTTAAAATTACCGAGTACCCAAAAATTACGGTTCTTGATGCTACTTTGATGATTCACGATGTCCGGACCAAACTCACGCAAAGGACCATTTTTAACTGTAATAAACACGCTGTACTTGAGGAGGGCGATCAGACCCGAGTCTGCAAGGGAGTCATCTGAAGTGGCTTTGACCACGAAGCCTTACCGGAGGTTATCTGGTACCATGGAAACCGGGACGGTCCTCTGAGAGCATATGCTCCAGAAGAATTCCTGGAGGATGTGTTCTCGGCCCGGTTAGTTGCGGTTGGCCACTAGTGGGAGTTTCATGGTGGTTGTGGTTATGCCTACCGCGGGCAGAGCTCCTCGGAGCTCAAGCGTGGAGTTGCGCTGTACAACTCGGGTGCCGTACTTCTTGGTGTTAGATAGGCCTTGCATCAACTGGTATGAATGCTGAGCTTGCACTCAGTATAAACCGGTATCGCTGTGCCAGTCATGGTGGGGCTCTGATTGTGGTCCCAAAATCAATCCGTGTCCGGCAGGTACTCACGTTAAACCTCCAGGACTTTTATGTAACAAACAAGCTGGATTTGTTCTAGCCACGGTAGCATGTACCATGACCTCAAATGCAGATGAGTTAGATGACATACTACTGAGCGGTTGAGCAGGGGCTATTGGCCATCAGTTATCCATAACAAACGAGGACCTTGACCAAAATGCGTGTTACGATCCTTCCACTGATCGCACATAAAGGGATGCTTTCAGGAAGATTTCAGTGCTGGTCAAAAGCCGTTGCCCTTTTTTCCGAAATCTCTTTCTAGAGAAAAACGAAAATGGAAGTATTCTGTTCTTTTGAACTAATAAGAGTTGAAACAGCACAATCTGATTGACACTAATTACAATCTCACCGTCCTTAATTAAAAATAGTTTTTAAGGAGCAGAGCAAAGCTTCTGTTGATGCAAACACACGAAAAGAAGGTGAAGGTTCTGCATTCCAAGCTAAATAAATAAATTTAAAAACTTACAATTTACATCACGTGACAGTGTAACGTGACTTATAATGAATTTATCATTGTAACATGCGTGTATCGATGACGCTCATGACAGATGCGAAGAAAATGATATTGTGCAAAATGTCATCGCCAATAGACAAGATAATGACGTTAATGATCACGAAACCTAGGAGAATGGTTGGACTCCTTCTGCGCTTAAAGCTTTAATGGCTGCAGAAACTGTACAAGTACAAAATAAGCATTGATGAAGGACACATGTTGTGTCCGAAACACGTGTTTGCTACCTCAAAATAAATAAAATTCTATAGTTAAATTGGAAACCTAAACTAAGGAACTATTTTTATAAAACTCGGTTACATGGCTCCCTTGAAAGACATTCTATCCGGATTCGATTGTATCTATTTTCTGTAGATAGTCTACCATACGCGATGGTAATTATTTAGTTTGATAAGTCAATTTAGCAAAAAATAACTATACAAAGCGATTATAAAATTTGATTTCTGGGTTTTTTGCTTCAATCTTAAAGTACATGTCAGTATCTTGATAAGACATCCATCTAGATATGTATGAAGATATGAACTTTTTCACAGATTAAAGTAGCTTTGTGTGAATCAAACGAGAAATCCTCACTGGAAACATAAATATCAAATAAAATCATAAAAACCGAAACTCATTCGCGCATCGAAATACAGAACGCCATCATCCTAAATCCAAGCCTGGGAAAATAGGCATCTAAAAATGAAAGAATTGTTCCTGAAACTGAATTTCTCACCCACAGAATTAGTCCGTCATATGATGGGTATTTTTTTTTTAAAACCATGTAAGCCTGAAGGACGCATACAAACCACAACCAGGTGCTAGCCACGGTTCACACCGAACTGAACTAAGAAACATTGAAGGGAGAGAAAAAACCAGTTCGTCTGAATCAGTTCCATATCCTCCGCTCATTGGATGTGGCTAAATCAATAGTGGGAGGCCATGGGCGTGGACATGCGTCTTGAACACATGAGAGCTGGTTTCAAATGAAAATATTGGAAAGGGGATGGATGCATCAGTGTGAGTGAGTGAGATTTCAAATTCCCAGCTTCGGTCCACTTCGATGTAAGAGGCTCGCCCATCGTTCTCCCTTCCATGTTCCTTTTGAGGCGTGGCTAAAATATTGAATGTTTGTGAGTTCTGTTGGGAACACATTCCTGGGTTAATTTCAAATTTTCAATAGCGCGTTGCACTCCACAGTGGCGTGGTGAAGTGTCGTATTCAGGAGAGGATACAGTCAGTTGAGAGCACCATAGGTTGGTTACTCGTGTCAGGACGATTTGCGTGTCGGGCGGGACTTCACAAACAAACACTCCGGGGATTTCCATTTAATTTGATGTCTAACCAATCAATTTCCGGACGAGCTGAAATGTGACTTTTTTGGGTGAGGGTAGTTTGGTTGGGAATGTCCTTAGAACTGTGGGAGCTAGATTCCCGGCAAGACTGAAGAGGAAAGGAGATACAAAAGGTATGATTAATACGCGAAGGCTCTGTAGTGTAGAGCGCAGAGAAGTTACTGAAAATGTTTCTCAAGCGAAATGAATGCCAGGTATTAGCCGAGGCAATGGTAGGAGGCAACGAGAAAGAAGGGGAGGCGGTCCACGATTCGCTGTCTTGTGCTCCCACATGGTATTATGCTGCACCCTTGTGAGTTGCGACCATCCTGACTCGGGAGAAGCCGTAAAATGCACTGTTTCGCTTGTGTGTAATTGATCGATTACATTATGAGCACATCATAAACGTTGGGTTGAGTGATTTGGGTTGGTTGATGTCATCGGATTTTGCGTTTTTAATAGACACGACCTCTACCTAAGGGTTGGGCTAGCTGGTTGAGCTGTGTTGTTGTTGTTGTTGGTTTTTTGTTTGTCCTATTTGGTCTTTTTGCTGATATTAGTCGAACTAATGTGAATAGCGGCTCCCCGGAGTCACGAACATGGTCCCAACGAAACAACGAGCAGATCTCATGGACCCCCGGTTCCAAATCGAATGCGTATAACGCGTGCAACATGAATATCCACCGGAACAGTTCAGCCAGTCACAGAACGGTCGAGATTATAGAGGGTATGCCAATTTCACTGTTTGTTACATGCATACACAATACACCTCTCTCGTACTTATCGTGTAGGCATTGTAGTCGTTTTTTTTTCGCACCATCAAATATTTCGCGCATGCAATTGATTCGGATTGATTGAAATTTTTAAAAAGAAAAAAAAAAAATTGTGAAAGATACAAAATAACACAGAATAGATACGTATTTTCCGGGCGTCCGTTTCGGTTGCGTGAACTTTCCCTTCTCGGACGAGCAACCAACAATTTTTACACCGGTGTGCGCGGGACAACGAATGAGCATCCTGTAAAATGTACAGTGTCATACCATAAACTGTTCTACTCTAAGGAATAAAGCAAGCAAACGTCCAACAGTACTGTGAGTAAGGACTAAACACGTGTTTTAGGATTCTACAATTATCATACATATTGTATGTCCTTGCCAGTGAATATAGTGTAGTGTCACACACAATTTGTACGTTCGTTTTTTTTTCCCGGTAGTTAGTGCGGTTAATCAAATCGAGAAAGTTGATTTTGAACTAAGTAGTAAGCGACCCCCCAACAGAACAAAATCCCCCGTAGTCATGTTCCTGAGCTTGTAAGGATTCGGATGTAGCAAGATAAGTGAATGTTGTGCGTGAGATGATAGTTATGTATAGAAACATAAAAGTGCAGGCTATTTTCATGGTGTCAAATGGATGGTCTTGTATAATTTGGAAATTCTAAAAGACCTCATGATCGCCACTTCAAAAAGAATTCTAATTGTTTTTCGGTTATAGTGTCCGTTGTATAGTGAAATTTAACGCAATCGCGAATGTATATGACAAGGTTGAGTGTGACCCAATAGGTATGACCTTGCGGATTAAATACTTCTATAGTTCCTGGTGCTCGGTTAAGCTTCGTCAACGTTTGGGGATTTTTAATTAAATTTTATTCATCAAATACCTTTGGAATGCCCCCTAAAACTGAAAAAGGTGTCCCGTCGTAACCTACTTTGGAACACTTTTTCTAAAACTTGTGGAAATGTTCATGTAATATTCGTATTACCAAAAATTTACCTAAATTTTCGGTTAGAATCCTTCGAGATTTCAAAATAATCCCTTAATATCCGCGCGTGTGGTTAAATAGTGCGCAAAAATACTTATGTGCTTATTTATCTAGTGATAAGTGTTTTCCTTTTTCGTCCCTTATCGATATTCTCCATGGTTTAGAGTTTAAATAAAAGTGGTTTTAGTTATAATTAAAGAGATCCAGGGAAAATGTATAATATAAACCGCAAAAAGTGAGATATCATAATGTTATCAAAATGTGATTTATCTTAAATTGTGCTGGTTTGGAAATACGGAGAACTTTTATTGGATAACAACTAAAAGTAATAGAGAAACAATTGAGTTTTGTTTGAAGATAATGGTTTGTCTTTTCCTCCAAAATAGATACGTTTTATTTTAGATTCAAAACATCCAGACAAATTTTGATTTTTTAAAGTATTTTATAGATTTTTTTTGGATATTTAATTAATTATATATTATTTGTAGTTAGAAATATTAATTATTATTTTAAAAAAAATATAATAAAAAATATTAAAATAATATAAAAGAATTATTATTAATTTATATTTAATCCTTCGCCATATAATTAGATTATAGTTATCATATTACCTTAATTTAGTAAATTTATAGCATTTTATTTTATAGTTTCTAGCTTCCTCTCTAATTTTCAATTTTACTAAACTTCACATAGTCAATTTAGCATTTCCTTTGCATGATCCTATCTACTTTTAATACTATCACTATTAATTTTCTGAATAATAAGTAATTTTCCAACCAGATGGTATAGGGATGTAATAAATCGTTTTCTTTGGAACATCTCAAAACACTGGGGGGAAATTACTATCCAAATATCCAAATGTTCACTCTAAATGTTGTGATTGTCAAAAGATCCGAAATTAAACTTTAATTTTTAAAATAGTAAAATGAAAAATTAAAGGAAAAACAACAGAATAATCCCAGGGGTATCATGTAAAAGTGGGAAAATTGTAATGTTTGTCAATTTTTTTAATATAGTGGTCTTTTTTACACAATCCTTAGCCCCCTTTCGAAGAAATCAATTCTGACAGACAAACAGACGTCCTTTGAATCCGAATTTTAATAAAATTTATTTCTCTTTGTAAATATAAAACGAAAAGCTCCTAAAAAACTCAGCCTCATTTTAGAGATATCTAAAAGGATTCAGACCTTAATGACGAGAATGTCAGTCACTGTCAGCTTGATAGCATAGCCTTAAAGCCACTTTTTTGGGTCGTCTTTCAATTTTCCTTATGCTGCTCAATGCTCCTCAATAATAAGGCTGTCAGTTGACACGCTTCGTAACTATTTTTTCACCTGGCCCCAGTTAGCTTACGGTCGTTATTGTGTACGAATTTCTTGTTTAATTATACCTATCCTCAGTCCTCGGTGTTTTACAAAAAAAAGGGAGGTCGATTGAGAGGTCCAGCAAGTACCAATCTTCCTGTCATCCATTGGGTGCGGATTCAGCATTCCCTCCATTCAAAAACAAAATTCTCAGCCCACCCCATATCTCTAACCCAAGCTTATCTGAACGTTGATATTCTTACTTGCTATAATTATATCGTCCTTGCATCGCTTTGTGAAGCCATAGTCAAGATTTTGGTGTAACAAATCAACTGGTCAAAGCCGCCCATCGAGAGCCAAAAATATGTCTCACCTGACCCAATGGTGAATCTTGGCTTACAAGAGTAATTTCATAGTTTCTCTTGTAAGCCAACTCGATGTTTTGTGTAAAACAAATTTTTATTAAAATCGGTTGGCTCTGTGTCTGCCTGTCTCTGACACACACTTTTCTCAGAAACGGTATTCTCTTTTGAGACGAAATTTGGTGGGAACCAAACCGAATATAGTCACGTGGGGTATCAAATGAAAGATCTCGATTAGTACTTTCCAAAGCTGACCTTAGTTCTGACATTTGATGCAAATGGGAGGAACGAGTGACCAATTCTAAGAAGCTACCCAATCGAAAAAATCTGGAAAAAATCACGAAGCTGCCACTATTCGGTGTTTAGCCCTCAAAATACCTTTCAGACCCAAAAAAAGGTTAATAAAGACTAAATTTTTTTTTTTAAAATTGACTGGAAACCTCCCTTAAATTCATCCAGGATAATACCACCAAGTTTGCATTATTGCGAACAAGGTTATATTAGGTCGAAGCTGTGACTGTTGTACAAATTTACTGCAATTTAAGGCTTTCAATGTCAGTATCACACGAAAGTTAATAGTCTGACATCTGCCGTATACGGTCATACGGTCCACGGTCTGACAGACTTTCACTTTTGGGGCCGTGATTTTTGTGTTGAACTTTTCGGTAGCCCTGAGTATACCAGTAAAAAGAACAGATTATTCTTTTAATTAGGGCGGTCTTCTTTTTCTTCCGCCTTTGCCCCGTTGACAAGCGGGGTGCGCTCGTCGTGATCGGTTTCGCCATTTGGTTCTATCAAGTGCCTGATTTGGATGCACGGTCAACTCTAATATGTTTAATTGCATCTACAACTGCAGACTATAAGCACTCGGAAAGGGAGCAACTGACTCCCGAAATATCTATATGTGCACCCTAATATATTTAGGGTTGTCCCCAATTTAAGCACAATCTGCTCTTTTTATTCGTTCACATTTTGCTCCCAGTGTTCCTCCAGAACTTGCTTCACTGTAGATATCTGGCCGATCGTTAATTTCAACTGATTTTTCCTGGGTCCAAAGCTATCGGGGGATAGTATCAGGATACTGACAAATCTCTATCTATTATTTATCATTTTTTCCTCCACATCTCCTAGAAGATTTCCTGAATATCCAATGCCAGATTTCAAGGTGTAGTTCCCTTCAAATCCTACTTTTGGGCAAGATTACGTTCTTATGAGCAAATTATTGGATTTGAACCCGGGGCACGACGCTCATATCTCAGTCATCTCGGCGATTGCACCATCTTCACTTTCACTTAGTTAGCACTTCGATGGGAAAGGAGTGACAACGACCCTTTTTAGACTATGATTAGGGAATGAGAAACATTAGGTCATCCTCAACACAGAGGTTAGTTCGCCCCTTTCAACTACATTTCTATTTCGAAGGGTGTCCTAAAAGAAACCGAATATATTCTGGATATCGGCGGACTTAATGGATACACCAACCGGTCCATCATCAGTTTGAACAAAAAAATCAGAAGGTCCCTTCAACGACAAAGGCTCACCACGATTTCTTCAAATCAATAGTCCAAAAGGTGAATAGCATTGATATTTATAACCACATCTCGGTTTCGTTGAAACAATATTTGCGCAAACATGGTTTGGACGTTCTCTGCAGTGCTTGGAATAGCTAACTCAAAACTTTCCTGTGGCCAACCAAGGAGCCAATCGACCAAATTATATAAAAAAAATTCCTGTACCCACTGGAACAAGAAGTACATCGGGCATACTAGAAAAAAGGTTGAAACTTGCCTCAATGTGCATCTTAAGGAGACAGAGTTGGTGAAAAAAGGAACTGACAGATTTCGGATCGAGTACGGCAGAACACATCATCTCGGTGAGCCTTACCATTTCCAATGGAGACGTAAAATTAGTAAAGGACATAATAAGCAAATTAAACATGGCCCAAAGGAGGTTTATAAAACCCAAAAAAAACTCCTATCTCAACTAATACCAAGGCAACGGATATTACTGGCTGGTCAAATTTATCAGTAGTTATATGTACGGAAGACACCAACTGTTAAATCTGTTCGATCTACCAGAGAAGGAACCAGAGAAAAAGTGTTAATGGCGACTACCGACTTGAGTTGCAAATTCAGAACTACATGCGACCAAGCGCCTGACATGGGTTCTGGATAATTACATGACCCCTCGCGTCAGCTACGAATATTGCGGGTTAATCCTGTAAATAAGTAGCCGCGGGCAAACAGAACGTTTCCATTTGTATCTGTCTTCCTTAGCCTATTCTTCCATTTTTGCGGGAGTAAACCTCCTTTAGAAATATTAGGCGAACCCGGCTTTACGGTTTCTTACCAGGGCAGAGGTAAATGGTTAGATGCTGCCTTACCTCTGTCCTACCTCTGCTTTGGACCAACGCTTTGCCAGAGCTGAGCATATTTTGCTTAAGGATTAAGGGGTCCTAAGTCCGCATCCACTCTTGATGTCAGATTGGACTAAATGGGAAGCAACTTACTCCTTCTTTTTTTGGTCCACGGACCCCTCGTTTGCTTCCCATTTGGTCCGGTCCGAAGTCCAGTGGATGCGGACATGAGGCCCCTCAAACCCTCAACAAAACTCCTTTAGAAAATCCGTAATCCACGGTGAAGCAATCGAGCCTTCCAATCACTTTATTTCAGCAGCTCCGCTCTGAATACCTTCCCTATCTTTGGGGGCTTTGGGGCTCTGTTGCAAAGCTGACTATTTCCCCATTACTCGTGGGAAAACAAAATTGGGGACAACACTTTACAATCTTTTAATGGGACTCGAAGGACACGATGACGGTTAAAAGTTGCTTAACAACATAAGAGCGGCTCTTCGTCCTTGGACGTTTTAGCGGTTATGCCGTCAACGACCAGGGATGGCAGACCTAGCCATCGTATGGATTGGACGAATCAACTGAACGAATTTATTGTCCGCGCCTATTATCGTGTTACGGATTTGGAAGGGAATCTATCAGGGTACAGAAACCGAGTCCATAACGTATTCATAACCCGATTATGACGAGAGCCTGCCCATCAGATTCAGTAAAAAAGTAAAATAATCCTGGTTCTGTGATGTTTGCACCACGGGGAAGGCAACATCTGATGAGTGTGTCCTTACTGCTGGACGAAACCGCCATTTAGGGATAGAACTTTCATCCAAGATCCCTTTCCGGAGGTTCAGTGACCGGAGGCAAATAGTATAAGCACGAAATGACCGATTAGCACCTGTCGGGCAGAGGTAAGGCAGTGACTGATGAGTTGGGGGGGATTGAGAGAGTCCTAAATCCGCTCTGGACGGAAGCTTCAGTCACTTTATGGAATTATGTGAATTTTTGGGTATTTAGCCAAAAAAAGAGGAGTCCGTGGACAACAAATGTGGCAGAAAGTTTTTTCCCAATTGGTCCTGTCCTATATCAACTGGATACGGGCTCAGAACTCCCCTAAGGTGTGGACAGTAGATGCGTTTTTTTTTGTTCAAGCCTCTTACATATTTTGGCTGTTTTACGACCTTGCCTTGCCTCAGTAGGATTGGTTTCATGGCTAGTATTCTAGCGTTTTGACCATTCACTGTAAGTAATACGGCTCGTGTTCACTCCTTTGTGGGGTACAGGGCATACACTGGTTTTCAATGAGACGTGCAGGTGATACAGCAGTAGGACAGTTTAAAAAATGAGCACCGACGCCTATAATGCACCGGGACTATAAACTGCGACAATGAGATCGAGGGGCTGGCACTAAATAATCTCGACCACTCCACATTTTAAATGGACGGTATTTTGCTGAGTAGAGTTGGGGATTCCATTTGGAATAATTGCGTTAAACCATTGAATCTTAGTAGAACTATTATCCTGGCTAGCATTATCTCCGTATAACCACCTCAGGTTGTGTATGTTCTACCGAATATAACGTAGCATTCCAAGAGTTTTTTGTAGCGTTCCCGGTTTAACTATTTAACCATTTGGTCTTAGACGTTCTATGCTGTTCAGTAATGGTATGTTCTCCAGTAATCCTAATCTTCTTCTGTAACGCTGCAATCAGCGCCAGCCTTTCACCTGGCAAAGCCTCTTCATCTCCAATTTTCCCGGTTCAGGCCCCGTGCCCTCCAATAGCAACTCTGCCGCTACTAAAATGAAGCGCACCCCAATGGAGTAAATCCGTCGGCCCGGGCGATCCCCTTGAGGCATTTTCCCGTGAAACCTATGTAGTCTCTGCGGAGGTGCTACTTCCACTCATTTGTCAAAACTGGGAATTTTAGACTTTTTCCAATGAGTTGAAGGAGGAGATGACCGTTAAAATTTCGAAGAAGGGCATCCGTCTTGAGTGCAACAATTGGAAGAATATTTTCGTGATTCCTGTTGTGGTGAAGGTATTAGCTGAAGTCATCCTGGAATACATCAAGGAACACTTTGCAAGCTTCATCAACAAAGATCAGGCTGGTTTCCGCTTTGGATTCTCCTGAACTGACCACATCCACAGTAGCATATTCGGATGATTGTCGAGCAGTATGCGGTGTTAGGTGACCGTTCGATCTGCTTTTCATTGATTTTGAAAGAGCTTTTCAAGCATGGAATACTCTACGCAGGAGGGGGATTGAAGAGCAACTATTAGTTATTGCCAGAGCGACATGTGACGGTGCAAAATCTCAGAGGAATTTGAAGTGGAAAATGGAGTCTACCAAGGTTGTGTCTTGTCACTGATACGTTTTCTTCTCTTAATTGGTGACGTTTTTCATGATATATTGGTTGGAGAATGCGGAAAGTTTTAATGGACCATGACGTCTTTCCTCAAATGCCTCGAATAGGCTAATGTCTTCTCTTTGCTCTCTCGCCGAGTAGAAGACCTTGGTCAGACGGAAGATAAACTTCAGCGAAGTCAAGGTTCTTAGTGGGGCTTGCGATTGCACTTTTTTATGTTATTTGAATTAATGAACAGAGAATCGAAGGTGATGACCTACTGTTTTGCAGACGGCGGCACCGGCATTAACACCGCTAGATTTGCCATCGCTGTTTTGTAAAAACATCTATAAATGCAACTATCTCAACACTAACATTAAGTTGAGGTTGTTAGGCGCCAATGTTCTCTCTGCGCTAACATATGAGTAGTGATCGTCACTGTTACTCGTACTGCCTGCATGGTATCATCGGGGTATTCCGGCTTCAGATAGCGACTAATGAAGAAATTCATCAGCGCCGGACCCCACGGGGACGTATTGTTTTGAAAGCACCTCCATACCGAGTTATGCCATGAAACAGAACCCACTGTTCCAGGCTTGCCGACGAGTGGGTTAGAGCTACGTGGCGAAGAACAGCGGAGTGCAAGCTTCTCGGAAAATCGCGAAGGGATCGACGCGCCTATCAAGTGAATTGCACTGGCGTTGTACTATATTCTAGTGGTTTCCAGCACACAGCAGGGTTCAGGCGTTTGTAACCCATCCCCGGGACTCAGTCATGTTCCTGAACAAAACGTTAGCAATCAGTACCGAGTAATAGTGAAAAATAATTGAGCTCCCTTTTCAACTAGGCGACAGATTTTTCAGGAAGTTTCACTTAAGCTCGGTGTAGGGTCATAACTGGGGATGCTTGGCTAGCTCATAATGAGGCTCTGACCGCATTCCAAGTTGGTTTCACGGAATATGCCCCTATTCTCCCCGACACCTGAGCTAAAGGTCCGAAAACTAAAATTTTTTTCGGCAACTAAGAAAATTATTGCTGTCGTTGCCAGAATTTTGGCTAAACATTTGACTAGCAAAAATTACTGTGAGAGAGGTTCATTGCGGTTGCAATGGTTGCTCTCCAATGCGGAGTCAACATCTCAGAGCGAATAATATAGAAATATGCGTAGGAGAGCTTTACCGTCGTGGGTCCTTCGGCTGAACAAAAGAAACGGAAAGTTGAGAAAGGAAATTGGCTGCATCACGTAAAGCCAGCTTGGAAATGCATGTTTAAGGGTGCATAGATGTGTTGCGGACATATTTGAAAACTACAACCTAGGATGAAGTAGTTTAGGATAAAATATGTTTCGTTACTGTATATCGTTTACTTGTTAGCCTGCATGCATTATTTTCCTGTTTCTTTGCTTAGTTGCATATAGATATATTATTATTATTGAGTTACATTCTTCATAGATAAAATCCATTTTCAGAGTGAAGTTTTAGATCAACAATATCGTTATAAGTGTTCAATGTATCACAAATTGGTTAGCAATTTTCTATATGAAAAAACATTCAGGACATTTTTTTAAATACAAAACCAAGTGAGATCCTTGATTATAAATATTAATTAAATATAAAAAATGTGTAATAATATAAATTTAATATAATAAACTTATTTAAAAAATATTAAAAGGTGACATCATAACTTATCTGTGTTCAAGTGTACTATTATAAGTGTAAAAAGTGAAATCAGGAATAATATCAGAATAATTATAAATCTGTGAATCTAATTCATACCAAAAAGTTTTATTTTTTCTAAAAAGAAGGATCGTTTCCGAGCCGTGTTAGGGAATTATATCAAAATTTTTGCATTACAACCAACACCGACCATGGGAGCGGCTGTCACTCCCTGGTCCGGTTCTATGATGGACAGAGTTTCAACACTGGATGACATGCCCCATAAAGGTAAATATTGTTATAATTTGTCTTTTTTTTAATTTAGAGTTTATTAGAATTAGAAAATGATTGTTTTTCAAAAAATAAAACAACGAAAAATGTCACTCTAGTGAAGAAAAACTTTCATTGTTTCATTTTTTGGTCGCTATCGCTATAGACAGCGATTTAGATATTTGGTAATGGCCCTATTTTAGCTGTTTTTTAATATTTGAACAATTAAATATTTTTTTAATATTTAATCATTTTAAAAAATAAATATTTAAATATTTTATTTGAATGTTTCCTTTTTTTAAAAATGTTCAAACACTTTTTTTTTCTTTATAAATATTAAAATGGTTAAAAATAGTCTAGAAATCTTTTAAAAATTCCCCGTATCCCCTGGGTATGCACTTTTAATTATAGAACTAAAAATCTATAAATATACAAATGATCAAATTAATTATTTTTATTAAAATTTCTGATTTGATTTAAGTTTTTGAATATAATTTCATAATAGTTACTATAGATATATTTACTAAGAACAATCCAATTAAACCATTTATCTGAACTGCCCTCTTTCCGAAAAGATACTCTAATAAGAGGTTTACAACACAGAACAACACTAACTAGCAGCAGTTTCCGCTCTTTATGATTTATATCTTAAACCAAGATTCCATTTTATTAATATCATTTTCCTATTTTTCCATTTTATTTATATCATTTTTTTTCTACAAATTTTATGCAATTTTGGATCCTTAACCAATGTTCCATTCGCCTGAATTTTTCACACAATTAATTGTCAATTCTACTTTCTCTGTCAAAACTACTTTGAGAGAAACTAGCTATATCAGCTTATTCACGCCTACCAGGCTAGAATAATGAAAAAATCGACCCAATACAATGCCCTCTAACCCACGTTTGGAAACGAAACGTAGAGTCAATTTTTGCCCACCTCGGTTGCTATTTGAAGTTAGTTTTTTAATTAGGAATAGCTCTCTGATTTTTTTGATGTAATTCAATGTAATAAGAGGATCTCGTCGAGTTAGTAGGAATGCCAAAGCACCTATCCTAAGGCTAGGAGGTTGTTAATGCTAAGTTATGTACCGCCACCATGCAACTTGTTAGCTCTTTCCCAAAGTGCAGCAGTACATTTAAGACTTTCTTGCTAGCTACGGTCTGGGGATCCACATTCGTCAAGTATGACTCCTCTAAACCCTCGGCACCAGTTAGTTTCGAATGCCCCGACAGGCTGGCTGCTCGTTCAGCTCATCGATCCGCTTTTTCTAACCTCTCGATCCGCTGTTCGCCTTCCAGGTTCGCTGTGTTCTCCCGCAGCAAATGCAGCGTGCGCCTCTCTAGCCATTGCCACACCTTTCTGCCCCCCACCGAAGGGGCTGGCAACTGTCCAGATATGTTGACTGGATATATCGTCAACTGGTTCTGTAACCACAGAACGAGTTAGTTAGTTACAGTGCCCGACTCCCATTACTGGACCAACCTAGATGGCTACCTGAGAACAGTCTTCTCTACTGGAAAACCTGGTGGCGCTGATTTCGGCTGGAATTCCATAAATCTTTACAGAATTCATTGAGCCTACCTAGTACATTAACAATTCTTGGTTCAATTACCATTTTACCGAGTTGACTAGGGATTATCAGAAAATCAGAAAGGTATACTGTCCAATCTTTCATATCAAAATATATGAAATCCTCGTTTTTTTTTTATTGGATTGAAATGAGTTCTTTCGGTGGTTCTTCACGTTTCTTAGTAATTGAAGGAAAGGAGAAGGTAAATAGTCACATTGAAGAAGGGAACAGTTGGTTTCCGAAATACGTTCAATAATTGAAACAATTGGTTGCCGAAATCTTTTCTAAAGATGCTGTGAAAATAGCAATGGCTGGTCTCGAAAATACTTGATATAGCATTTCCACATCAAGCTAACGACATTTCAGATGGAATTAACAATTTTACAAATCAAATTAACGGCAGTCCACTGTCGTTCCAAATCAAATAAAATTAACATTTTTCCATATCAAATTATTAAGTTATCTAACAGAAAAACTATATGTGAAAGGTGGGGATATAGTCCACTTGAATACATAATTTTTTTTAGATTATGCAATAATTTGATTTTATTTGGGAAATCGTTGATTTGATTTCAGAAAAAAAATTAATTTCATTTGGCAAATCGTGAATTTGATTTGGAAAGTCATGAATTTGAATTGGAAAATTGTTAATTTCATCTGGAATATCGTTAACTAGTGGTGGAAATGGTATATATAAAATAAAAACATATTTTAGCAAAGAACGGAAAACTTTCCTAGTTTACTGAATATGATAATGTAAATAGGAGGGAGATATTATTGTCCCACAATGATGCAGTGTTCATAAATCCTTTTTTTGATTGACAAATTAAATATACCAATTTATATGTTTATAGATAACACGATTGAAATTGAAGGTTTTTCTTGGGGCCTATTAATTTTATATGTTTAAAATTATGATAATTCCGTTTTATTGTAAATAAAGTCTAATATTGAGACTTTGTGCAAAATGAAGTTGCATAAAAATATATAAAATATTCTGAAAATAATCTTTATAAAGAATAAAAGATAGATAGATAAACAATCTATCCTATTGACAGGTTGTAAATATAAATTCAACACGAAAAATTACTAAAAGTTTTTCTGTTACTTATTTCAAATAAAAAAAATTAAAGTTAAAACCAAAATACAAAGTTTTCTTTTTTCTTTTTCTTTTTTAATTTGTAGACATTGCGGTGAGAAATTCAGGCTTAGCTGTGCAAACTGCTGGATCATCCCATTTCACTTCAGCCTACCGCCATCTAACTGATGATGAATGTATGTTTTCTTATTATAAATATTAACATAAAGTACTTTTTATATCCTATATCAAACTATATCTAAAATAGTAAATTTAAATAATGATTCTATTAGAAAAGGACGCGAAAATATTTTTTTCAAGTGCCGACGGGATTTATTTTCTAATAAAGTTATTTAAAAAAAAAAATTGTATTTACCAGAAAAGTTGTAAACCTCTTATTGAGAATGAAGCCGAGAAGGTGGAGAGGGGATCCTATATTAATTTTTTAATGTCATTCATTGAATATTTTCAGCATTCATTGAAATCATCCATTGTAAACTTTCTAAAAGATAAACCATGACTTTCTTCCTTTGTTATCATCTTACATCCTCAAAAAAAAAACCTGACATGCCTAATTCTTGAGAAATTCGGTGAAACACTACAAAAAAATATGCAAAAGCCATATGACTATCTTTGGCGCCACACACTGGCCGATTTCGAAGGAAAAATCTGCCATATATGCAGTAGATACAAAATGTATCTTTTCTGAAATCTGACACGTATCCATCCGATTGGCACCTGAAATTTAATATATAGCCCCGTCGACATGCCGAAAACCAACAGTAACTGAATGAAAATATAAAAAAAAAAACAAAAAAAATCCGAAAAAAAGAGATACCAAAATTTATTACTGGGAAATATAGTATTCCAAGCAAAAGCAATTTCAGTAAACAGAGTCAGGGGTTTGCAGACGGTTGAGGGTGAAAAAGAAAAATGTCGGATTATGAAACCTAATCCGCGGGTAAGACGTATTATAATAGGACCTGCTTTTTAATTCCCAAACAAAAAGTCATCTTGTCCACTGCATTCTTCTTCAGTTAAGGGTGTTTTTTTTGGTTCTGTCTTAGCTTAATCTTGTCTTCGAGTCTATTGAATTTGACTTGGCGATAATTCCTCATGATAGACGATCCTAAATCAACCGAATGATAGATTCTCGATTCAATTTCAGGTAATATATCAGACAATTGACTGTATCAGTATACAAGAATGTCCGATCATTGTAGGTGGTTTGAAGAGGTTAGCTACTTTTTTTACTCATAAAAAACCAGCTTTGAAGTGAGTTACGAAAGGGATAAAAGGGATGTATCCAGGAGGATAAATGGAACTCGATAAGTATGTCAAAGAAAAGTAAATTTAAGCCACCTAACTCAGTGGCAATGTGTTTGAAAGATAAGTCTTAAAATTGTTTAATTGGATTCATCTTTGGTCACTTGTGATCAGGCCCGTCAAGAGAGGGGATGAAAAGATAGAGATTCCTTCCGGGTATGGAGTTATCTCGAGGAGGTCAGAAAAGAGACCGAAAATTAAATTGATTGTATAATCTTTGTGGGAGTATAATTTGGTATAATTTTCACTTTTGGGTCTGACACTTTTAGAAACATATATGTTCCTCTTTTTTGTTGGAATAGACTCCCTTACTGGAGGACATTATAGAGCCACACCCTCAGAGAGAGCCCTTTATACCACAGAGTCCATTGTGACAGCGCGTGACTCGTGACTCCATAGCTGGAGATTACACTACTGATGGGACAGTGTATTGCCTTGCTCTTCGCCTTACTATTCACCGCTTTAGCAGATTCATCAACTAACCTGAGGCAAATTTTTAACTCTCCCAACTGCGATGATTTCCCGGAACACAGAATATTTTCTTTCCTGGAATGGGGTCAACAGCACGGTAAAGCACATTCGGAGGAGGACAAAAGAGGCCAGGAAAGAGCGACTGCGAGAGCAATCAATGAGTTAGAAGAGAACTACGTATCTAGAAGTCCACGCCTCGGTGTAAGGTTTTGTGGCGATTTTGGTGGGTATCCATCCGCTATCAAGGTGTTCCCGGCGGCTTAGGAAATCATTCAACGAAACTTTGACTTCTGAAAAGGCACTTCCTACTGTGGCTACCAGTCTAGCCTCAAGATCTTCTCAGGAATCTGTGCACCAGGCCTCTCAATCTGAGTTGATTTCATCTGCAATGCCTTCCTGTCCACCAAGCCTCCGATCCTGTCTCGTTGCATTGCGTTTTCAACGGGGCAATATCTGCAGTCTCCTCAGCAGGTTACGAATCGGAACACAGCCTTACTCTACTTTTTCACATCGTTCCCGTCGCCAATGAAGCTAGGGGTTTAAGAACCAAACTGGGGCATTCACAGTCGTTGTGCGAGGTCACTAATGTGGAGGTATCACGAAAAAGTTTCCTCGAGTTCGTAGATTTTGGTTTATTGCATGTCCTACCGAATATCATTTACGTGAAAAGTCGCATCTTGTTGGTTAGACTAGGATGATAATCCAAGTACCAGATCGAACTTTCAGGGCTCGTTATTCACCTGATACACCAAAGTGACTGTTAATTAGATAGGCGAGCGTGAGAGAGAAGCAGAATTTACGTCGAATTTGGAAAGTTTCAGCGAGTCAGGTTAGCTGAGGGTGAAACTTCGTAGGCGTCTGCGGTTGCCCTGCACCCAGCCCGCGAGACGTCATGGTGAATTGAGACAACTGCTCGGCACAAAGGCACTCGTCCTCGGGGTATTGGGACGCCATAGTTTATTATTTAATTTAGTCCCACGGAGATGGCTTATGGGGGAATCTACGTCTCCCCGCCGTCCCTGTATTGGACATCAGAGCAGGGTTAATCGAATCAGGTATGCTGCATCTGCTCAGAGACGCGGCTTCGAAAATACGGCCGACTCCACTGTCCAGATACGCGACATCGGTGGTCAACGCCCCCAGTGATCTTGAGACGTGTGACCAGGTCCTCATCAAAGTGGATGCCCCTCGGAGGCCGCTGCTACCTCCACAGAGTACTAGAACGAGACGAGCACTGGTTCAAGCTCGACGTTCGAGGTTGTAGACTTTCGTCGAACCGGCAACGGCTCGGAAAAAAAGCTCACGAAGCGTCAGATTCGCCCGGTAACTCCCATTGGTTTCAGCTAGGGGTGGAGTGATGTGGCGGTGCATTGGAGGCGCGAACCTGGGCGCCATTAAGGATTCGCCTCCATCGCTGCATCCAATTGCCTCAAGAAACAACTGACGGCCTGACATAGACTGGAGGACAAATGTCAAGGAGGACATTTACCAAAAACAGTAAAGACTGAAGTCTCGACCGCCGGCCAGAAGGGTCAGAGGAGGCCAGAGCAGGCCAGAAAATAGAAAACGGATCCTCTAAAGTCGGGTATAATTAGCAATTTCTGTCTTTTAATTTGGGGGGCAATAGGGTTCCTCCAAACTAACATGAGAGGCGTTGAAATCATGGGAAAGTGACGGCTAGAAAATATTACTTCGTCCCTAATTTCAAGGTATTAAAGCGACCATAAACTGGAGTATCTAGGAAGAAACTCATACTTACAATGGTTCTAACGTCCTTTTTGATAACCTAGCCCCCACCCCCAGTAGAATATAATGAAATGCTAACACACTGGATGAAAACTATTTTAACAACTTTTTTAGGGATTTGGGAGACCTAAGTCCGCATCCACTTGATGCCGGACCAGACCAGATGGGGAGCAACTTGCTCATACTCTTGATGGCCTACGGACTCCTCTTATTGGGTTTAACATCCCAGTTTCCAAAATTAAAAGAGGGACGGAGGCGGCTATGGTTTCTTATCAGGGCAGAGGCAACTCTTCAGACGCTGCCTTACCTCTGCCTTGGGAGCAGCGTGATCGAAGTGGCTCACAGATGTAGAAACCGTAGACGTCTTCGTCCCTCTGTTAATTTTGGAAACTGAGGTGTTAAACCCAAAAAGAGGAGTCCTTGGACCATCAAGAGTGGGAGCAAGTTGCTCCCGATCTGGTCTGGTCCGGCATCAAGTGGATGCGGACTTAGGACTCCCAAATCCTTAAAAAAAATTGTCTAGCTCCGGCTAAGCTTTGGTCTGAACTGTAGGCGGATTTACGTTGATTATAATTCGCACCCTTGTCGTGTTTTACGAATTATAGAAGGGAGCGTATGACATCTGCGAGTCGCTTCAGTCACGCTGCTCCCAAGGCAGAGGTGAGGCAGCGTCTGAAGAGTTGCCTCTGCCCTGGTAAGAAACCGTAGCCGTTTTTGTCCTTCTTTTAATTGTGGAAGCTATTTCAAATTTTTTTTTGCAACTCTGTACCCAAATATATCTATGTATCTTTTATTTTTCAACGTCTTCGGACACATTAACTATCATTCAAATGTGACAGGCAACTGCTTTGTATGTTCAGCCTAGGTTTGGGAAGGTTTTTTACTCCATCGTCGTACGGGTTAGAGATACCCGTGAACGTGTTAATCAGAAGGCGTAAATGGCAATATGTTAACCATATTTATATACGTTAAACGATCCATAAAACAAATTCTAATTCCCATACCCATTCCTGCCTGACTGAACACCATAGGAAACTCCTTTAATTCAAGGCAACCGTGAAAAATTGACACCTCGGCCACCCACATAGTTGAAGCTTGGAAAAAAAAAAATATGTTATCGAATTACTTTGCTTCGTTAACCTCCCACATTTAATCAAGGAAATCAATGAAGGATATTATCACGTTAACTGCACTGAGAACTTCCAGCACATATTACTCTTCATTGTTTACCACGAGAAGGGAAGACGGACCTCCCCTCTGCCCCTCTTGTGAATCTTGAATTTTTTGCCTCTCCCTTGCTCCTTTTTCAGTATCTGAACCCATTGTCCTGTAGGAGACGTTGAGGAAAATGAGCAAGAAAAGGAATAGAAAAGTCCTGTGGTCCCTCTTTGCCAAAGATACTTAGAAATCTTGGAATTGTGGATTATTTTTGGGAGTCGCACTCAACACTCACCCTTGGCATTACTCTGATTCCTCTGGTGCCTCCAAATCCGAAGAAATACAACACCCCATAGATTAGCTGAAAAAGATTCAAAGAGACCACAACAATATCGACAATGACGATGACGAGAATGACGGCGGCAGATTAGTAAGGGACTAGCACACTTTAAGAAACTTAAGGTGACTGGGCTAGCCTATATAGTCCCCGGCATAGTAAGCAAAAGAGCACCATTAAAGCGCTATGCATCTAACGAGTGGGAAAATAAAGGGAAAAAAAAACCTACACTTACAGCAGATCTCGAATCCATAACACGATTCTCCTTGTTGTCGGTAAATCTCCCAAGAATTTTGTTATAATCGTCGACCGTTAACTAATTTGTGTTGACATTTTTTGAAGAATGTCTCACCGGATTATCTGGTTGATTGAACAACATTTCATTTTTGGCGTGTTGAGAGGAGCCTTGGTACGCGAAACAAGTCACCCGACAAGACATCGTGCCGCGCATACTATGGTCAAGATAATGTACGCTCCCAAAGATACAGATATATCTTAATCTCTATAGGATCGCTCTGTGGATATATGCATATGAAGGGATGCAGATACTTGTAATCTACGAGTTCCAAGTTGCGACAGCATCTGAGGGATACAAAAAAAAAAACACGAGTGGTGAAGAAATGGTCAAGGGTTCAATATGCGAATAAACCACAGTGGGGACACGCAAGGAATGCTGTGGAACACTAAAAAGATTTTCCGTTCACAACAGAGTTAGATTTGAATTTTTAGTAGTTCTTTTCTTATTTTGTTGGGGGGTTATTGAGTGAAACCTCTTGAGAATTTCGGTGGACAGATGATGGTTGACTCAATGTCGACCGGTATCAAATTCTCCCTAATTTCTATGTGAAGTGAGTGAAAGATTTGATTTAGCCAATTTCGAGTTTTATTGCTCAAATTTTATGGTAATCGCATAGCAAGGATTATCCTTATCGGGGTACCTTGATGATAGATTCAATATTTTTGCAGGGCCTCAATATTCGAAGTTTTTTTTGTGAATACGAACCGGTACAACCAGCGCATTCAGAGAGGGTTAAGAAATTATTGTGCTTTCCCCGGGACACATCCTTCTCAGCCGCGGAGCTAAATAGGTTTCGCCAAAATAGGAGAACGTGTTCGTCTCCTTTAGTAGCATTTAAACGGAAAGTCCAAGCCGCTTCATCATCAAAAGTGCAAGACGTCACCTCCGTTGGTCAGATTAGTCCAGGCCTGACGACAGGGGGGGGGGGGGGGGGGAATCCTCCCGGGCCTGGAGTTTTCTTTGGGGACCAGAATAGAAAGTTCAAGCAAAAAAAAAGGATAATATGGGAACCCGGTTACCAGGGAACCTTTGGGAACCCCGGGGCCGCATTTTCTCTCTACAGCCCCGGGTTCGTCTGATGACCAAGTGGATATGCGAGCAGATAGGATAGTGAAATTTCTCCCTTTCATAAGGAAGATATATAGTTGGAGTTATTCCACTAAATCCTACCTGATCTGTCTTGATGACAGGTCGACCAAAAAATGGATCCAATGACGCTCAAAAAAAAAATGAGCGGATTGAGTCACAATGAGCCTCGGAGAAATGCTAGGGGGTCCTATGTCCTGTGTCGATGCGGCAGGACGGGCCCCGGTCCTGTGGAGAAATGGGCAAGGGTTCTTGACGCATAGACAGCGTCAGGATATAAGTAAGTTAGTCCAAGCAAAATAAATACGTGTCTGCATACCAAATGTTGGCACTCTCAATGGAAAGACCCAGGGACTTACAAGAGCTCTTCTGAAAAAGCGCATTAATATCCGCCCTCTACGGTAGCATAAGCTACGACATAGAACCCGAACGCGGTAAAAATGGCTATAAACTGCTCTATTTTGGTAGCCCACACACTCAATACGATGTTGGCATTGCCATCTCAGAGGCTTTCTGTGATGCCGTAAAAAAAGTCGAACATTTTGATGACCAGCTAATGAAACTCACCATTATACCAACTTCTTCTTTTTCTTCAGCCTTTGTCCCGTTCACAAGCGGGGTCGGCTCGTCGTGATCGGCTTCGCCATTTGGCTCTATCGAATGCCTGATCTGGGTGCAATCTCGAGGCTTTCAAATCCCCATCCAGCGTATCAAGCCACTGTTGCTTAGGTCTGCCTTTTGGTCGTTTACCATCGACTTCGATGTTCAGACCAATCTTTGCAAGTGAATTCTCGTTTGCACGAATTGCGTGACCATACCATCGAAGACGCCTCTCTCGCAACTTTTCCACGATCAGTGCAACCCCATAACGACCCCGGATATCCTCATTTCGGATGTGATCTAAACGTGTGACGCCACTAGTCCAACGTAGCATCTTCGTCTCCATTACCGCGAGACGTCGTTCATTGTCTTTTATGGTCGGCCAACACTCAGAACCATAGAGAGCGACTGGGCGGATGACATTGCGGTAAATTTTAGATTTGAGACGTTCGTTGATACGTCGATCACAAAGGACACCAGTTGTGGAACGCCACTTCATCCAGGTTGCGTTAATGCGTGAAGCAATTTCATAACGCAGCTCTCCATTGGCTGATAGCGTTGACCCGAGCAAAATAAATACGTGTCTGCACACTGAATATTGGCACCCTCACTGGAAAGACCCAGATACCTTCTGGCAACGCCTCGATGAAAACCCCTGCAATGTGTCTGCTGATAACTATATCATAACTGCAGGCGACCTTAATGGCCATATGGGTGAAAAGGCAGACGGTAACAGATGCCATGGGGGAAGGGGTGTGGAGCGCGCAACGAGGGTCAATTTTGCGGACACCCATTGACCTTGCACTTACGAATACATGGTTCATTTAACAATTGTCTCATCTTCCTACATTTTATAGTAGAAATAGTGAAAAGCAAATCGACTATATTCTCATAAAACGCCACCGTTCCCTATGAGACCATCGCACCTCAACATTGGTCGTTGATTGCCGTCTTGCGAACCAAGCCAGCGATAAAACAACGTAAGGAATGCCCTGGTCTGCCACGCATTAAATGGGATCGATTTCGTGAGAAGAAGAAATGACCTCACTTAAGCGATTACCAACCATTACAAATATGAAAGGATCGTGGAACCAAGCGGCCTCTGCAACTCTCGGGATCACCAACCCAGATAAGCGGTGCATCAACTAAGATACTTGGCTTCGGAATGATGATGTTGAAATGAAGGTCCGTAAAAAGAAACGCCTCTACCACAAGTTTCTCGACGATAAAACGCTGGCCAATTGGCAGAAAGAAAGCGATCGCTGTCATCTGAGCGACCCATTACAAAAATCTTTACGATAAACTGGACCCTCGGGATGGCAAGAGAGATTTGTATTGATTTGCCAAAAGCCGATACGAAGATGTGACGGATAGATGGCGAGAATATTTCGAGCAGATTTCAACTGACACCCAACCAACCTGAGAGCGCAACTGGTGCTCAGAGGTGGCGGTGAGGAAGACGGGTCTGCACGGGGACTCATCTACAGTAGTAATAGGTCACGAAACCTTACCAGTGGTATATCGGTACCATAGGAACCGGGATAGCCACTGAATTCACATATTTCAAGAGAATTCCTGTTGTATGTGCGTTCAGCTCGGTTGTTCGGAAGCTTCATGGAGGTTGTTGGTTACGCTCAAACAAACGGAAAACTTCGGGCCTCGACGTGGTGTTACGTTCCAACACGGGAGTGGTACTCCTTAGTTCAGTAGAGATTAAGTAGGTCTTGCATCCACCAGTATGAATGCTAAGCCGTGCACTTGGTATAGACTGGTACCGTTGTAGCTTGTCGCAGTGGGGCTCTGATTGCGGTCACAAATTCAATCCGTGTCTTATGAAGATCGTGGGATTAAGTCCCCCGAGACAGGAAACCACGTAAAGCCACAAAGACATAACTGTCAGCGCAACTGAAGTCGAGGAAGCAATAAAACGAATAAAACCGGGGAAAGCCATAGGACCTGACCTACATCGCATCCGGGCACTGGAAAGCGAAGAGCTGGGACCCAACACTCTGGCTCAGTGAATTCTCAGGGCAGTGGTGAGGCAGCATCTGACGATTTGCCTCTGCCCTGGTAAGAAACCGTAAAGCCAAATTTGCCTAATATTTTGTGCTTAAATTTATGTATTTTTTGACTAGTTAATGACATTATTAACTTTCATTTCATTTTTAAGGGTTTGAGTGATACAAAACCTTATTATAATCAATTCAATGTCTGTCTGTCCGACTGCCTGTCTCTGTTTGTCTGTCTGTCTGTTTCACCGGGTTTATTCCGAAGCGGCTGAACCGATTGTCGCGAAATTTGGTGGGAATATGTCGTCTGTAAATCCCTTTACATATAGCCCCGCCATTTTCTGTTGAGTTTAAGGGGGGCTCTCTGTACATGCGAAAGGTGTTAATTAGTCCTTTTCAAAAAATTGGTCTTATTTCTGATTTTGGGGGATGGGGCTCAAAATATATGAACCTAAAAGTGTAACAAGCCCTCTATCCACCCGAAAAATGTGAAAAAAATCAAAATGGTTCACCTATGCAAACTCCAGGCGTAAAAATACATCTCATTCTGATACCCTCCTCAAATAAAATTAATAACATATAATAATAGCATATTCTAGGCACTTACCTGAAAGCTCCCTTGAGCGTATCCTAGAAATAGAAAATTTAATACCATTAAAGATGGATAATAATACAATACACAATTTTGGAAAGTTTGTAGGAAATATAACTATTATTAACAAAGTTATTTTGTTTTTCAAGTGAATTTGAGCTCATATGAATGGCTGAGTTGGATATATCAAGGATTATTTTGAATTTTTAGTTATGTACGAATGGAAAAGCCACACACAAAGCCTTTATACATGAAGGGTCCAGCTTCCATTCCAATCATAATTACTGAACAACTTTCGTAAACTGAACGGTGGATAAACTGAAAAGGGGCCCCCGTCAAATCATCGAGATTCAGCTTCATTGGGCGTTACTAGTTTTCAGATGAGTGTCTTTTATCTGTAAGGTTAGGACAGTAATTGCTTGTCGTACACAGTTTATTAGAGATAGGCTGAATCTATCCTCGTAATTTGGGAGGGAGTATTGTACCTATGCCGCTCTGATAATGGCTATTAATTTATCCACAATGCCCCTCCTGCACTCCAGATGCACTCCCTGCTGACCCTATCGAAACCTTTATCAAAGTGACATATAATGGCACAAAATGTCATGTCCTGCACCAAGGTAAAATCTCGGAGAAATCTGAGGTCAAAAGCGGAGTCTCCCAGGGTTGCATCCTATCACGGATATTATTTGTTCTTGTTGCCTGTGATGTCCTTCGTGCTATCTTATCCGGAGGACGTGGAGGAATTCAATGGACGATGACGTCTTGCTTCAAACACCTCGACGAGGCTGATGGCATCTCTTTGCTCTCTCATTGGCTCATGGACCTTGGCCAAATGACTCTGGATTTTGAAAGAGAGGCAAATAGAATTGGACTGAAGATAAATACCAACAAAACTAAGGTTCTCAGTCTGACGGGTCATCGCAATCTCTCCATCTGCATTAATGTGTAGCGCATTAAAGGCATCGAGGAGTTTTGTGTATCAAGGAGGTGTGGTTTCTGCCGATGGTGGCACCGAACTGGATGTAACCAGATGTATTAGAAGTGATAGATCCGCTTTCTTTGTCCGGTCTAAAATCTGGAAATGCAGTTATCCCAGCACCAAGATCAAGTTGAAACTGCTCTGTGCTGCTATATGGGAGTAGCACATTGAATGTAAACCCTACTGTAATTGACAAGCTCCAAGCCTTCATCAACGCTGGGTTGACACTATCCCAAAAGAAGAGCTTTGTCGGCGCACAGGCCTGCCACTCTCCGTCACTGTGATCGGAAGGTGAAAGTGGCAGTAGATAGGTCCCTCATTAAGGGGTGGCGGAATCGCATTGCGAGCTATACCATGCATTACAACCCATTCTTGTAAGATGGCTGACGAATGGGTCGTCCCAAGGGCACTTGCCAGAGACCAGTGGACGGGGGAGTGCGAGCGTCTCGGGAAGTCGTTGGGGGAGCTGAAGCGCATTTCAGGTAACCTATACCCCCCAGCGAAAATATTCAAATGCGTATGATAAATTTAGATACTGATGTATCGGGTTCGTCGTTGTAAGATCCATCCTGTCCGAGGCTCCTTTCGTGACTTCATAACATCGGATTTCCGTGTAAGGTTATCAGCCCTACCCAACCCTTAACCTGAAGGACCAGTTGCTACATTTTTTCCCATTTTTAGGCACGGGAGACTCGCCTTCTTCGTCTGTAGTTTTTCATAAAGAAAGAACTCCCAGCGATCACTACGTGGAGGTGGAGATAGGGTTTGGTAGTAGAGCTGTTTGTATTGGTTCAGCAGACGTTTCCCAGGTTTTATGCTCCATCGTGGGTACCAATCCACGTTTCGCCCTGGGACCTATACTACTCTTTGACCGCCGATGTATGAATCAGTATCCGATAAGGGACAATTTTTGCTTGTTAAAATGAGTATACGGATCATGTCATCAAAATCTGTATATGTGCATCTTGGATTTGGGAAATATATGAGTTTTTAGCTATGTACGAATGGAAAAACATGCATCGAAATTTGTTTGCTGAGAATGCTGGGCACCATGAGTCCGTATTCACTTGATGACGGACCGAACCACTTGGGAAGCAACTTACTTCCTTTCTTGTGGTCCAGGGGCTCCTCTTTTTTGGGCTTAACACCCAAGATTATCAAAAAAGTAGCCTAATGGTCTCATCCAGGGCATAGGCATCTCATAAGACACTGCCTCACCTCTGCCCTGGAAGGAGCGTGACCGAAAGTAGCGACAGGTGGTAATCGCTCCATTTATATATAATCGTAAGGCAGGATTACCACCTGTCACTACTTTCGGTCACGCTGCTTCCAAGACAGAGGTGAGGCAGCGTCTGATGAGTTGCCTCTGCCCGGGACGAAACCGTCAGTCAATTCTTTTGTGCGTAGAAATTTCTTTAAATAAGATAAACACAAAATCTGAATGGCGGAGGCATCCAACTTCTAGTATTTCACTTTTTTTTAACTGGTTAGGAAGCCTGCTCTGAGGTGGCGATATATTGGCTTTAATATATGCTGAATTCGCTCTTCTCCAGGAAGTCGGTCTCTGTCTAGCCTGTTTCTTGTAACGTATTTATATTGGCCTTTTATTGGGACAGAATGTTGTCTAGTTGCTGAGCAGCTCTTGACGTGTACAACCAGAACATCCTCCATGAGAAAATGGCTATTTTTTCCGGATCTGGCGTTGGGTGTCCAGTTCAACCCCAGGCTCCTTTCATGCCTTCATGATAATTAGTTCCTTAAGAAAAAGTACCCATCGAGATTTTTTCTATTTTTTTTTTGTGCGTACACGGAGGTGGAAAATCTTAGAAAGACACGTCCGCCGCAGTTCCGCCGCCCTAACTACAGCGGGCGCGTGTGGGATTCACACCCACTAAAAACCGCCCCCGGTCTCTCCGGCCCCAGCCCCGCGGGACCACCATTGAGGTATTACTTCGCGGGGTAGGTTTGCTCTTAGGCACTCATCCTTCTCCTATTTGCAGCTTTCCTCCTTTGTTCCTTCAGCAACTCCTCCTGCATTTGGATGATTGCGGAGTCAACCGCAAGCCACTTCTCCTCGGACTCCAGCATCTCAGTAACCAAGCTCTCCGGGGTCCCGGTCCTGCCCAGCACCTGGTTTAAGCTCCTTCTCTCCATCGCAAATTGTGGGCAGTGAAACATCACATGCTCTGGATCCTCCGGTATGCCATCGCATCTGGGACAGTTCGGAGAACCATCCAACCCAAAGCGGTGCAGATACTGCCTGTAGCAACCACCGTGTCCCATGAGGAACTGGGTAATGTGATAGTTGGTCTCCCCATGTTTTCGCTCAAGCCACACCCTAATGTTGGGAATGAGCCCGTGCGTCCACCAACCTTTCGCAGACTCGTCCCATCTGCGTTGCCAGAGATCAAGCGACTCTGACCTTGCCGCACTTCTACGCTGTGCATGCCCCTCCATATGTCTTGCATTGTACAGGACACTCATTTCTTTGGCCAGAATGTCAACCGGGATCATGCCTGCCACCACCAATACTGCCTTATCTGATGTGGTTCTAAAAGCACTGCAAATCTGCTTCCTTCTCTGACAGTTTGCAAGCGCCTCTGCCCACACAGGCGACGAGTAGAGCAGGATGGAGCGCACCACTCCGGCTAGCACTAACCTCCGGCAATGTTTCGGCCCACCAATATTTGGCAACATTTTTGCAAGTGCCGTGGTGGCACTGGCTGCCTTTTGGCATGCATACTCTAGGTGTTCCCTAAAACTCAATTTGGTGTCAATTATTACCCCCAGGTATTTAATAGCCGGCTTTGATACGACCGTATGTCCACCGACCTCCACTTTTACAGTGTTATTTTTCCTGCGTTTCGTTATTAAGACCGCTTCCGTTTTCGCGTCCGCCAAGGTCAGACCGGCCTTTTCTAGCCAGGACTTTACCGCTCTCACTGTTTCTGTTGCGTAAACCTCCACATCTTCTGGGTGTTTTGCTGCAACAACCACAGCTAGGTCATCAGCAAAGCCGACAATCGTAGTCCCCTCTGGGACGGGAAGAGCAAGCACCCCATTATACATGATATTCCACAACAGGAGACCAAGTACCGATCCCTACACATGGAGATAGAGATAGGGTTTGGTATAAGGGCTATTGGTTATACTATAATTCAGCTGACGTTTCCAAGGGTTTGTTTTTCAACGTTCTATTTGGAAACCAACTATTTTTTAGTGTGTTTTTTTTAAAGCCCAGCATCCGAGTTCAGTTCGTCCTGTTAGGTTAGAAGAGCCCGCAATGCACCCGACCGTCAGTTGAGCTGGAAACTCCCGCCACGTACCGGCAAGCCGTAACATCATTAGTTCAACTCCTGGACCTGAAAGGCCAAGGCCTTGGAGAGAAGAATTTGAGATACTTTTGTTTGTGAGCGTTTATCAAAAATGTTCATCAGCGATAAGGATACCCCTAAACCAACTTGTCTGTCAACAGGCACTTGAAGAGTCCAAACTGACAAGCCAGAGCGTCCTGTCCGTGCTCTGGTCCTCGCTCACATGCGGATTGTTCAGACGTAACTAACAGGCCGAACTGAACGTGGTTGGCGGGGTTTTGACAATTTGAAGAAGATACATGAAAAAAGGAAGAGATCCTTAAAAAAGTGTATCACACTCGACAGTATTGATACAAAATATCCCACATGCATTCGAAGCTGAAAGGAAGGTAGCAGACCTAACAACCATGCATGGACTCCCTCTTGAAATCAAGGATGATTTACCGACTTTATTCCATTCAACCCGTCTTTTATTATCCTTATTACCATTGTCCATTGATTATTACACATTTTGACATGAATTATGTCAGAATGCCGTGTTCATCGCATTCAATTCAACCTTCAGGACATGCAGTCTCTACTCCAGCAAAAGGACTACATGGACATATTAACAAATTCTCGCTCCTGATCCTCTGATCCTGAATCCATTCATCTATCAATAGAATTTTAAGTATTAACACGGGTCAAACATGCGTTATTTCATCCAATACAATTTCTACAATTTTCCTGATTTTTTTTTCCCATCTGGGGTCCTATTTTTTTCGTCCCTTTTTCGGTATATTCTGTTCGATCACTGGCTTATTTGTTCAGAGATAAATTACCGACTTTGTTTGATTATTATTACAAATGGAATATTGTGTTGTCACTATGTGTGAGCGTTCCCTGTCGTTGAAAATAACAATAGGAAAATGGAATTCTAAGATTAGGAGCGACTAGTATCCTGGGACCAGAAAACAAATCCTCAGCAACTTCAAACACACAATGACCGCGTTCATGAAAACATCCTTGTCACTTCTTTGTATATTTTTCTATTTGTGAAAATCCTCTAGTTCGATACGATTTTTTTGCTGTTTGGGCTACCCCAAGATGATCCTTTTTGCTCTGTCCGCATCGACGAGGTCCGAATGTAGATAATATGATCATAGGTAGCATGCATGTCTGCTCAATGCGACCATATCAAATCGGACCGCAACCTCGATTAACACACTCTACCTTTCTGTCTATTGTGTATCCTTGTCAATAATTTTCTCGGTCAATAATAATTCCATGCTAGGACGAAATAGGAGAAATACCTGATGACGACGGCATGTCTGCAGGAACAACTTCAATGTGCGACGGACTGAGACATAGCGGTCCGGTCAAAAGGTTACCTTTTTCAATAAAACAGGGAATAGAATCCATTGAAAGGACCTCTCAACAGCGGTAACAATATCGTTCGATAACAATGTCGATCGATGGTGTCAACAATTGTTGACGAGGTACCTCCGCTGCTGGTAGCCTAGTCGGCACAAAAAGATACAAAGATAAAAGGAAAACCAATAATAGATGAAGATTTTCCATAATTTAACACCGCCAGACATAAACAAACTTCCAGTTCCAAGTCGGATTAAGGATAATTTGCTTTCTTTCATGAGTCTCAATTTTGTTACCCCCCGAGTTCGTCCGTTCGTTGTTCTGTCATATGTTGACTCATTTGATCAGATGATGCTGACTTGGTCCTGAACGATTTGTGCAGATTTTTTTTTGTATCTGATTCAGAACATCTCAATGCAATTTCACCGGTCTCTTTCCATCCAAGTCCGGGAATACCGCTTTGAAATACAGGAACATGCCAGACAATCATCTCAGTGACAGTGACGATTGATAGATATATCACCCAAATGTCGTCCCCATGCATGGGATGTAGGTCTGTTGTATCTTTGGTTCTTTGACAAAAGCGCTACCCGGACCGAACCAAATTGGATTAGTGGCTAAGATATGATTACACGGGGTCTAAATTTCATGTCTTTATACCAATGTGTGTATCTTAGATGTAATTAGTTTTTATAGATCGATTGATATTTCTTTAGTTTCATTTTTGAATGGGATCGTTTTTCACGGACTGTTGACGAGATTGGAATTTTTTTGAACCTTTGGGCATAGATTTATCTTTTTGGTACCTGTTTTTGTTTTGTTTTTAGCAATAGATTTATGGGAAACAGAGTATGAGAAACTCAAATATTAATGGACATTTGGAATGCTCTCCAATCTGGGATACACTTTCACTTAAGCAGTGGTTAGACAGCGTTGTCAGGCCTCAGTAGTACGTTATTTCCGCGGGTGTCCCACAGGGCTCCGCATTAGGCCCACTACTGTGGAACATTATGTACAACGGTGTACGTAATCTTCCCCTTCCGGAGGAAGCCACAGTGTTGGGTTACGCTGACGACATAGTACAGGTCGTTGTCGCAAAGCATCTCGAAGATGCTGAGTTATACTCAAGCAAGGCAATCAGTGCTGTTAAATGTTGGGAGAGCCACCTAACCAACCTAGAGGTACCTTATAGCCAGGGTGGTGACCTCAATCATACTCTATGCGACCCCAGTTTGGAGGGAGGCGTTGCGGATGTCATTTAACACTAGCAAACATGAATGCAGTCTACAGGAGAACAGCCTTGAGGGTATGCTCTGCCTTCAAAACTATGGATTGCTGGTGGACTTGCAAAACAAGTCTCTTATAGATTCCACGACCAACCTTAATTCGTCGGGACAAATGGTATCTCACCCAGGCAATAATCTTTCCGTTCTTTTAGAAGACATTATCGACTCTCGTGTTCGGGCACTTCTCCAAAAGTTCAGCCAGATTACTACCAAGTGTAGTCTCTCCAAACCAGTGAAGCACAATGTGCAGCACCACATTATCACTACTGGTTCCCCGATCTTCTCGACGGTGCATCCTCTACCATCCCAGAAACTGGCTATTGCACGGAAAGAGTTTGAACAACTCGTTCAACAGGGTATCTGCAGGCCCTCAAACAGCTGTTGGTCTTCCCCACTGCATATGGTCCCTAAGCCAAACGGCGAATGGCGCCCATGTGGGGATTACAGAAGGCTAAATGCACAGACTGTTCCTGACCGATATCCAATTCCACTCATCCACGACTTTGCGCATCACCTCGCGAATTGTCGCATCTTTTCGACCTTGGACTTAACCAAGGCTTATCACCAAATCCCAGTAGCTCCTGAAGACATTCCAAAGACGGCAATATGCACACCCTTTGGACTCTTCGAGTTCACCCGGATGACTTTCGGATTGTGCAATGCGGCGCAAACCTTTCAAAGGTTCATTCACTCAGTCCTGCGAAACCTCGAGTTCTGTTTCGTATATTTGGATGATGTTTTGGTCGCTTCTTCCACTGAGTCTGAGCACTTAGCCCATCTCGAGTGCATTTTTCAACGTCTCCTTGAGGCCGGTTTAGTCCTAAACGTTGAGAAATGCAAATTTCTCCAAAAACAAGTGAGATTCCTCGGCCATTTCATTTCTCCTGAAGGAATACACCCCGACCCAGACAAGGTGCAAGCGATAACAAGCTTCCCGCGTCCAAAGACAGTGAGGGAGTTGAGGAGGTTCTTGGGCATGCTGAACTTCTACCGTCGTTTCCTGCCCAAGGCCGCCCATCACCAGTCCATTTTGAACGCATACTTGTCTGGCCGCAAAACTAAGGACACACGAGAGATCGTGTGGTCTGAAGAGGCTATCTGCGCGTTTGACAAATCCCGTCAATAATTGGCCGACGCTACACTCTTGGCATTCCCTCTGCACGATGCACCCCTAGCCGTTTTTGTTGATGCCTCTGACATCGCAGTAGGTGCTGCCCTTCACCAAAAGGTGGATCAAGTTTGGCAGCCGTTGAGCTTCTTCTCGAAGCAGTTGAATTCCGCTCAACGGAACTACAGTACCTACGATCGCGAACTGCTCGCCGCGTATTTGAGCATCAAATACTTCCGTTTCTCCCTAGAAGGCAGGCCGTTCACAGTGTTCACGGACCATAAGCCTCTCACGTATGCTTTCAAACAGAAGCCCGACAAAGCGTCCCCTCGTCAGCTTCGTCATCTGAGCTTTATAAGCCAGTTTACGTCAGACATCCAGTACGTGTCCGGCAAGGACAACCTAGTTGCTGACGCTTTGTCTCGTGTCTCCGAGGCTAACATCCCCGCCTCACTCGATTTCTCGGCTATTGCCAAGGCGCAGGAGGATGACGCAGCACTTCAGAGCCTCAAATCCAACCCCAAATACAAATTTCGGGAGTTGTCCATCTTCGGCTCAAACCTCTCTCTCTGCTGCGAAGACTCGGAAAAGGGACCTCGGCCATACATTCCGGCCACATTTCGCAAGGAAGTGTTCCACGCAGTTCACAAACACAAACCGGTTAGTCACCGGAAAATACTTCTGGCCCTCCATGAACAAAGATATCAATTCCTGGGCCAGAGAGTGCATCGCATGCCAAAAGTGTAAAGTCTCCAGGCATGTAAGGAAAGAATTGGGCTCATTCCCCCGCACTACCAAGCGTTTCCACACGATACACCTCGACATAGTAGGGCCTTTGCGAGACTCGCACGGTTATAGATATTGTCTCACAATCATCGACAGGTTTACGCGGTGGCCTGAGGCAATACCTCTGAAAGACATTACGGCGCAATCATGTGTCGAAGCCCTCTGTCGAGTGTGGATACCTCGCTTTGGCGTCCCTGCAGTGGTCATCACTGACCAGGGAATGCAATTTGAGTCCACCCTTTTCTCCGAGTTAGGCAAACTCCTTGGTTTTAAACGCCAGCGGACTACTGCATACCACCCGCAATCCAATGGGATGCTAGAACGTTGGCACTGGACGCTGAAAGCCGCCATTATGGCACGTGACGATCCTCCCTGGTCCCAAGTCTTGCCTCTCGTCCTACTCGGCCTACGTACAACCCGACGAGAGGAATTTGCTGCCAGCCCCGCAGAGCTGGTATATGGGGAGAACCCAAGACTCCCAAGCGATCCGGTCTTCGACAAGAGATCGGGTCTCACGGAGTCGGGGTTGGTGCGTCTGCTGAGGGACAATCTCCGACGCATCAAAGCGCCACCACCCACTCGACACTCGTCCATACCTGATTGTTCGCCCAAGGAACTGGACACATGCACGCACGTGCTGATCAGGACGGATGCCGTCCGGAAGCCGCTGCAGCCTCCATATGAGGGCCCGTACCGCGTTCTCGAGCGGGGAGAACATTTCTTCCAGCCCGAGATCGGTGGACGCAGGAAGGCGGTCTCTCTGTCCAGGCTGAAACCCGTGTCCGCCCCGAAGCAACGTCGTGTCCGTTTTGTGGATTGACGGCGAACGAAGTTCCGGGATCAGTCGCCGAAACCCCTAGGTTTCATCTGGGGGCGGAGTGATGTGGCGCGGCAGGATTCGCAGCATTCGAAATTTATTTCGAATGTTGCGAATGCGAACGAATAGATGGCGCGGATCTATCCACTTCGCGGAGCTCGCCACGGGAGTGGAGGACCGGCGAGAAAAGTGTGCCATGAGTTAGGGGCAGAAAAGAAACACATGAAGCGAGAGACTCTCTTCTGCCTATAACGAGCAAACAGTTACAGTCACACAAATTATTTAATAAAGTCTAATGGTTAAATCTATCGAGTATTGATTGTAAAAACCCAGTCTATGTTCCGGTGTACCTAAAAGTGTGGTTTGCAAAGAAATTAATATTAAAGTTAAAAAAGCGCGGTCACGTGTGCCGCGTCTAGAAAAAACAGGAGTAAGCTGGAATGAGGTGACTCCGCCCCGTGATGTAATACCTTATGGTGGTTCTGCGGGGCAGGAAGGGAGTCGGGGGTAGTTTTAGTGGATGAAAATCCCACATACTGGTGTGCTCAGATCCATTTATTTTTATAACAAGACAGTTCACACTTGAGTTTTAGCTGCAATTTAGTATGAGCTCGAATGCCTTATTCTTAATGGAACCACTTCATTCTGAAGCACAGACTCAAAAAATGAACTAAGGAGCGCACTGATTCCATTGTTGTCGTCCTTTCTCATCCTGTGCAACCTATTGTAATGATCTAACAAGAATACGTCGTTTATTACAAATTGCGCCCAACGTAGGGCATCATTACAAATGGTCCCACGTTGGCTGTCATTTGTAATAACTCAAGTGAGAATAAGATAGTTAAAAGGCCACCCTGAGTGGTTAACCCAAACACCTAAAAAAAATTGGCTGAATTGACCGTCCAGCGCACACCTCACTAAACATCTTGCACAGGAGGAACAATGATCGAGGATTTGATCCGTCGTGGATCCTCCCTTTCGATCGCGACACTCGGTTCCGGGGAGCCATCTTTTTTAAGGTTTTTTGTGAAACACGGTTATGTTTGACTCCCACCCACTAAGGCCACCTCCATCCATTTTCTCCGCTGGACTTCCATATGGTATTACGTCGCGGGGCTGGATCAGAATTTATCCTGCGCTCGTGTTAACATTCGTGTTTCTCTAGGACTCATTCTTCCAGCTGACTTCTTCCTGTCTAAGCTTAGCGATGGCCGCAATCACCTTTTCGGCCCCGGTCCATATCCCCTTTGCTTTCATCATATGTTCCATTATTTTTTCGGGTGTCAAGTGGTCCCCGGTTGTAGCTTCCAATGCAGCCCTCTGCGTTCCGAAGCTCGGACAATGAAAAAAACGTGTTCTGTGTCCTCGATGCAGATTTGCTCGATGACCTCCGTATCCGCTCCAGAATTAAGTTAGGTCGAAACCTACTTCGTCGTGAGGTCGCTCGACTTATTTCCGGATATCCCGTATGATTCTTCGAGTCCTTTTTCTGACTCGTCCCACATCTCCAACCACTTCGCAGACGACGAGCAGTAGATTCTCCGGTGAGATACGTCCGATCGTAAAGTCGTCGTCCTTCCTTTCGCCAGAATCTTAATCGGGATCATCCCTGCTTTCACAGAAGTTGCTTCATTGGATATTGTTCTGTAAGTGCAACATGTTCGGAGTGCATTTATACAATATGCAGCTCCAATCTTTCTCTTAGGATCGAACTGACTACCCTCGAAATAAGGAGACGATTGCTCGGCTTTGAGCCACCTATATTTGGTAGCATTCTCGCAATCAGCCCTCCGAAGTTATATACCTTGATTGCTGCAACCTCCACACGCAATCTGAAGTTTAGTTTCTGGTCAATCATTAGGCCAAAGTACTTGAGGCTTGGCATGAATGGTTTGTGTTCGACCTTCATAAGATCTGGCTGATCACGAGGTCGTGGAAGCCGATCGATGAACAAAAGGGGTTGAAGGCTTTACTGACCACTGCGAGTGAACGCACTCGAAATCCGATACCGAGCGAAATCCCGAGAAGTTATGCCGTGACCAAACGACAAATGGCTGTGGATTTGGAAAGAGAGGCAAGTAGAATTGGACTGAAGACAAATACCAACAAAACCAAGGTTCTTAGTCTGACAAGTCATCGCACTCTCCCTATCTGCATTAGTGGGCAGAGCATTGAAGGAGTCGATCAATTTGTATATTTAGGAAGCGTGGTTTCTGCAGACGCCGGCACCGAACTGGACGTTACCCGACGCGAGCGAGGAGGCAAAAACTATTTTTGCTCCCGAAGTCCAATAAGCAAGCAAAAAGCAAGGACTTAATTCAACATACCGCCCGATTTGCCTTGTCGACAAGGTAGGAAGGATGGATTGATAGCCTTCTCCCTATCATAGAATATAAGGAGGGACTATCAAAGTGACAATTTGGATTTCGACAAGCCTACTCAACGATCAAGGCCATAGAGTTGTCTTGAAGATGACTCGAGACCGGATATCATCCAATAAATGATACACCATGGTGACGTTAGACGTCAAAAATGCGCTCAATTCAGCCAGCTGGGAGTGGCTAAAACGAGTGTCCCTAGTTATTTGACTAAGCTGCTCGAAAATTACCTCTTGCAAAGGACACTTTGGTATGAGAGATACAAGCAGTACACGTCACAGGAGGAGGACCACAGGGCTCACTGTTGGTTCCCGCTCCTGTGGAACGTGATGTGTAATGGGGGTGCTTGCACTTCCCGTGTCAAAGGAGGCCACGATAATCGGTTTCACAGATTATCTAGCCGTGCTTGTTGCCCTAAAACAATCTGAAAACGTTGCAGTATACGCTGACGAAACCATTAGTGACATAAAAGCGTGACTGGAAATTTTGGTTGAATTCGCGGTGGTGTTGGTTATGCTGTCGTATGTTGGCCAGGTTATTCCCTTTTTCCTGGTGTCGGTTCTTTTGAGTTGCTTCTCTGCAGGTTGTTGATGGTGATCTTATTATCCTCGTGTTTTTTTGAATAGGTCTTCGTCACTAGCCATCGGGGATTTTTCAGTGAAGCTATCAACGTAGATGAAAGGCCCATCGGAGGTCATTTTCACCTTCGACGTTCGGTAGCGATCTCTACGAGCTTCCAGCTTTCCTACTTGTTTACTTTTATTTCAAAGTCATCCCTCCACAATCTAAAACCCTATTATCAAATTTTATTTATATTACAGGTCACAGTGGGGTAAATCAACTTGGTGGTGTATTTGTAGGCGGTCGTCCATTACCTGATTCTACACGACAAAAAATCGTTGAATTGGCACATAGTGGCGCTCGACCCTGTGATATATCTCGTATACTCCAAGTCTCCAATGGTTGTGTTAGCAAAATCCTTGGAAGGTATGTACCCAACTTGAAATTGAATCAATCCTTTCATATTTAAACCCTTAGGTCATATCATTTCATCAAAGAAATTCCTGTTTCTCTCGGTTGACACTGGTTTAATTTTTACAGATATTACGAAACAGGGAGTATACGACCAAGAGCGATTGGCGGATCAAAACCACGTGTGGCTACCGCTGAAGTTGTTAGCAAAATTTCACAATACAAGCGTGAATGTCCTAGCATATTTGCTTGGGAAATACGGGATCGACTGCTTCAGGATGGTGTTTGTTCCAACGATAACATTCCTAGTGTGAGTATATTTTCGAAGAAACAATACAAAATTTACTTTTATTTTTGTCCAACTCTGACAGTACCAGGTCTATTTTATTGCTGAAGTATGCCTTGGGCCATTCAGATTCTAGAGTGGAGAAAAATCCACATATTGGTCGGCCAAAAGTCTATTGAAGCAGGATATCTTAGGGGCTACCTACAGGGAGGGGTTCTCTCTCCGCTGTTATGGCTCTTGGTAATGGATACCCTGGAGGACAAAAAAGTCTTCACGCAAGCATTTGCGGACGACCTAGTCGTAATAATTACCGGCGAGTTTGCGGACACAGTATGGGAATTCGATTATAGAACTAGCCCGACCCCTCGAAAAAATGATGACCATATTCCAGGACCAGACAAAAATGGAGGGGTCGCACCATTCGAATTTGTTCCGACAGTCGGCGGGCATTATCAGCACTAAACAGCAACAACGTATCAAGCCAGTTGGTGTGGAGTTGTCATCAGGTGCTGCTGAAATAGACTCGCTCGCCGTGGGTCTGGATCCAGAACCAGCTTTTGGAATCCGGCCATCCACTGTCAAGTCTACTCTGAAGGATTCACGCAGCCGAGTGGAGAAATTTGAACTCTTGCCGGCAGGCGAAAATCCTTGTGAAAGACCCTGGGGTCAGTAGAGCGGCATTTTTGTTGTCCCTTAAGAAGTGGGACATGAAAACCCTAGTAGGGCTTTTAACGGGACACTGCTCTTTAAACTACCATATAGAAAGGATTGGGGTGGTGGTTTCGGCTATGTGCAGACAATGTGGGGAAGAGGAGGAGACGACCCTGCACTTTTTATGCAGCTGCCCGGCCTCTATAGATCTCAGACGAAGACACCTTGGCAAGGCTCTCTTCAATGGAGAATCTGCACTCTCTCTGCCTCTGGAGAATGTTCTCAGATTCGCTAAAGGCTGCGAACGCCGTAGGCGGGAAGCCATTGAATAGGCAAGCTACGAGGATAGTACAGTGCCTCAGTAGTGGGAAACTTTGCGACTGTGGCATCTAATGCTACAAGAGATAATGGTGGAGTGGAAATTAGGTCCACACCGGATCCTTTTAGGAGGAGTTCGAAGCTTGAGAGATCACCACCGAGAACAATGGTTCTTTTTGGTAGCCGAGATTCGTCGCGGGACTCTGAAAGAAATACGAACAGTCCCTTAATCGAGATCATTCCTTGTGGCGCAAGGCGCGAAAGCAAACGGGAACATACCGGAATGGCGTTCGTTACACTTGGGGTACGAATAAATGAACTGTGCGAGTTCATCAAGGAGAGGCGGAATATCCACCAAAATATTCGAGCCTTGATAAGAGGCATTAAATTGTCTTATATCAAGGCCCTCGAAGAAAAGCATTCCCAAGCGTCAGTTGGCAAGGTCACAAGGGAAACGCAGGTGACGCCTCCCCGTGATACAGCAGGCGGGAAGACAGGAAAACGGGCTAGAGACGGTACCAGCGAGCCTCTTGGACCACAGCAAGTCCCGAAGAAGAAAAAAAGCCTCTTCACCAAAGAAGGCGGAGCCGGCGAGGGTACCCGCGAAAGTCGGTAATCTCACGATTGCAACCACAACACCTACAAAAGTGGAAGGAACCAACGCCCGGAGGCCCGAACAATGGACTAAGGTGAGCAACAAGAGAAAAAAGGACAAAAAGAAGTTCCGCCCGGAAATAATAATTATTTCCAAGAAGGGAAATATGTCCTATGCCGACATCCTCCGAAAGGTGAAGTCAGACCCGGAATTGAAGGATTTGGGGGATAGTGTGAGCCGTATCAGGCGAACACAGAGAGGGGATCTGATGCTGATAACTTCCGCGGGAAGGTGGAAAGTGTACTTGGAGAGGAAGCTGAGGTAAGAGCTCGGAAACAGGAGATAGTGGTTGAATGCAAGGACCTAGATGAAGTCACCTCGCGGGAGAACATCTGTGCTGCGTTAAAGCAGCAGTTCAACCTTGGCGATATAGGCCAGAGTGCCATAAAAAGGATGAAGAAGGCATATGGTGGCACACAGACCGCTATTATTAGTTTGCCGGCGGAATCAGCTATTAAGTTAATTACCGCGGGCAAGGTAAGAGTAGGTTGGGTCGTGTGCAGGCTCAGGGAGCAAATATCTCTAAAGAGATGCTTCAGATGCCTCGATTTCGGCCATTTTGCGGCGCCATGCACTAGCCAGCATGATAGGTCGAGGAGTTGCAGGAAGTGTGGGGAAGAGGGCCACCTCATCAAAGATTGCACCAGAGATCCACGGTGTATGTTATGTAGTAGGAAAGAGGGCGTGGACGGCCGGCATATTGCGGGAAGCAGCAGATGTCCGGTATATAGGAGGGAGCTGAACTGCACTTGTATCAATCTCAATCACTGTGAGGCAGCTCAGGATCTGCTCTCGCAAACCATTCGAGAGTCGAATGTCGATGTCGCGGTTATTTGCGAGCCGTACAGAAACTACGGCGGTGCAACTTGGGCGGTGGATGCGTCTGGCAACGCGGCAATCTGGGCGTGCGGAAGACAGGCCATTCAGGAAGTCATGGCCCCCCCCCCCCCGGCAGCCGGTTTTATAAGGACGAAGGTCAATGGTGTCCATATTTACAGCTACTACGCTCCTCCTAGTGCAACCTGAGCGCAATATGAGGAGATGTTAGACAGTCTGGTGTTGGACGCTAGAGACCGCAGCCCTAAAATCATTGCGGGCGATTTCAACCAGAGGTCAAATTCTGTTGGAGTCATTTGCGGAGCTGGACATCGTGCTGGCCAACGTTGGATGCGTGCCCACCTTTCGAGGAAGAGGGTCGGGCTCGATTGTTGACTTGACATTTGTTAGCACTTCACTGGTGAGGGAGATGGCTTGGCAAGTAAGTGACAACTACACCCACAGTGACCACCAGGCCATCTTCCTCCGCATTGGGAACCGGGGAAGCAGTCAACGACGTTCTGGAGGTGGAAAGGCTAAGGCAGTTGGCTGGTCTATCGGAGCTTTCAACGAGGAGGCATTCCTGGCCGCATTGGAGGGAGCCCATGATCCGGATGGAACAGCGGTCTGAGTGCTCGGAGCTGCGACTCACCCCCAGCAAACTAAACTAATGTTTGGTAAGCCCAGGCAAGCTAAAGAAAAAACCCGATTGGAATATCCCTTGATAGTCATTATCACTCTATTCCATTTTTCCACCGAATAAAGTTCTTATTGCACTTTTTTCCTTGATGTTTTAGCGGAAGCTTAAACAACCCTCAAGATGAGTGGGCGGTGGTATGAACCATCGCCTTTTTAAATCCTTAACCTCTCGTCATCTTCGTCCATTTCACGTTCTAAACGAAAATTTACAATTTGAATATTTTTTAATAAAAATTCAAATTTCCCAAAAAAAGTCAGCTAGGCGAAGCCAGCTACTGCTACTGCTGAACAGACGAAATGGAAGGTCGGTATGAACATTAGCAGAGTTTGTTGTTGTATTCTCTTTTTTTATGTTCAATTCCTTCTTGATTTCCGAGACGTGGCTCAGAATCCTCAAGTAGCAGGCAAACTGTTATTGTGACTTTTTTTTTGTTGTCTGTATTCAATTCAAGATTGTGTTCATAATATTCTTTGGCAAACATACTACGTCCGCAAGTAGCGACTAGTAAAGAGGAAATGGTAGACGCAGCCCTAGCAAAGGCACAAACGGACGAAGAGGACATATCTTGAATAAAACTTCCATAGGTAAGCTGAAAAATAAAGCGGCATCGAAAATCAAGGAAAAAATTAAGGAGGGTAGGTATTAATTTATGCACCCTCAGCATCCTTGTTTTATTTTCTCTGAAGTGACAGGAAAATGTCGTGAAAACATTGTTCGTCATCTTGAATGTGTCTTAAGATTGCCAAAAAGTGTTAATGAAAGTATGATAATATATGCAGAGGGAGGAACAGAGGGAGGAACAGAGGCGCTGTTTTAAGAGATTTTGTGGTAGCATCTTGAGCAGACAAAGTTAGGGAGGTTTTTTTTCATATGAGCTCCAAAGGAACTGTGACAATGCATGATGGTTAATTAATTCACTTGGATCTTTTGTTGACGCCTATGGCCTTGTGGCAGGAGAATAGGGGAAGGGGGAGTGGGGTTCTGTCGCTTAGACTATGTGTATCTAATCCTAAGGCATCTTTTCATTGAAATTCAAAATCAAATCGGTGACATTCGATACATTGGTCTTAACCAAACTTAGCTTTAGTCTTAACTTTCGAATTTTCGAGTCGGAAGGATTAGGGAAATGTTTAATAAAGGATGTTAGTTTATGGCCGAAAAAATAAACAAACAAATTCATTTTAAGTCAATAATGTTCCTTAAATTCTCCTATTGCTGCCTTCTTCAGCGGAATAAGCCCAGAAATGTCCTCAATCTAAATATACAAGGTGTGTTCAAAATGTAAGGTGAATTTTTAAATTTCGCGGGCAACATACATTCGAATATTGAACATGTCCCCAACATATGTGCACAGTTACAAGTATATAGCACACTTAGTTTGTTTTTGACAGATAGAAAAGACGTATTTTAGTGTGCTCGGCGATTTTCCCATTATTACAAAAAATGGAGCAAGGAATTTGCATCAAATTTTGTGTAAAAAATAGTATCAAGTGCTCTGGCATACTTAAGATGTTGACAATGGCATACGATGAATCTGCTCTAAGTACAAAACGTCTTTACAAATGATACAAGCTCTTCCAAGATGGCTGACAAGATTGAAAAATCGACGAATTACCATACGTGAACTCACTGAGGATGTAGGCATATCAGCCGGCTCATGTCATAAATTTTTTTCGGATATTTTGGGCATGAGACGTGTGGCAGTGGAGTTTGTTCCAAAACTGCTAAATTTTGACCAAAAAACCGTCGCATGAGTATTGCTCAGGAGGTGCTGAATGGCGTCAACGACGATCCAGATATGCTCAAAAGGGTCATATCTAGTGATGAATGTCCTCAAAACTGAAGAAACCTATGAAAGGACGGATTACCTCAGCAATGGTGAAGTCAGATGTCTAGGGCTCGGTTCTGGACATTGCTCTTGATAATTTTGCCAGTCAATGTTAGCAGTGAAATTCGATTACGGACAAAATATCTAATAGTCACCAAACTCTCATCTGCATAGCGACGCAGAGATGCTCAATGTCTCTCCTAAATTCAAGATGGATTCGAGTAGGATAAAGTGGCAGGTCAGCAACTTAGCGCCACAAGAGGATATTCCCACTGTAACGAACCTTCTGAAAAGGGAAATTGCTGATACAACTAGACTTTACTAGCCAAAGATGTGGTGGGCCCCAGAGCTTAATTTCTACTTTAAAAGGAAACTGCGCCTATACGCGACGTTTTAGGACTAGGCCCAAAACTACAGATTCTCTTCTTGTTGAGGAGGCCAAACGACTGTGGTTACGAATGCGAAGCAGAAATTTGGCGTGAAATTTGGTCTGATTTTTCTGAGACAAAAAAATGTTATGTCCTTCTGGGAATCCATGAAGGGATTTCGTGGCTATCTTAGTGACAGACCTTCCAACTTGCGATCCTAGGAAGAATTTGGAATATCTTGATTACCTAGCTCTGGGCAGTACAGCCCCCCTACCTCCCTTCTTGATGTCCTAAGATATTCCACCGTGTCGCTGCCCCTCAGTCCGCTTGCATTAATGATGTTCTGCTGTACATCTTGATAGCTAAAGGGAAGGGTTAGCAGGTTTTGGCTGCAGTGCTGGATTTAAAGAATGCCTACAAGAAGGTGGATCTTACGACTCTGTGTAATATAATGTTACGTTTCCGTTTTCCTGCTGAAATTGTCTTATGGGTATCAGGGATAATGTCCAATCGACGCCTTCAACTAGGGGTGGACAGTGTTCAAGTTGGCTATGGCATCCCCCAAGGATGCGTTTTAAGTCCAATGTTGTTCAACCTTTATACAGCCTCCCTACACAATAGATATTCTGATAGTATTGAAATCTTCCAATATACGGACAATTTTCTTATTTTGGCAACCGGAAATAATTTGAGTTCGACCTCCTCCTCTAACGTCTGCAAAGACAGGTTAATATTTTTCTGGATGAATCCCATAGATTAGGGCTACCAATCAACACAACCAAATCCCAGTGTATAGCCTTTAAAATAAGCAGGGCCACACCCCTGCTCATTAAAGTTAATAATCACACGCTTGCTCATGTTAAGTCCATCACCTTCTTAGGCATGGAAATAACGAGGACTTGTTCCGTTAGAGATCATTTGAACTCTATCATCCCGAAAACCTTAAAGGCCAGCATGCTGATTAATTTTGCAACTGGGTTTTCTTGAAGCCTCACACCCCAGAATGCCACCAATTTCTGAAGATGAAAAGATGCCTGGGGCTAACCAGAACCATCCTCTTGCTCCAGATTTTTGCTTTGGCTAAGGAGCCACTGATCCGTTTCAGAAGGCCCCTCTTGGCGGTCAAAGAACTTCTTCAAGTCATCTAGTTTTATGATTTGGGAGGAACCTGTAGCAGGGCCCACGTGGCGGCTGCTTATGGTAGATTGGCCGATGGCCTTAAATTTAGAGGTTTTCCGGTCCTGGCGTCGGATGCTGCCTTCTGCAGTGATGGTTCGCCCTGTGCGGTGGTTGATTCACCCAGGTCTTATGCTTTTCCTTAAATGTTAGGTCAATTTTGGCAGCTGAACTTTTTGCTGTGCTTCAGGCCATTAAGGGAAACCTCAGGATGGGTGAGAAGAAGGTTGCCAACATTACAGACTCTCTTCAGACTTGTAAATTACTCAAGCAAACTTCGCGAGCGCATTACCTAGTGGGCAAAATACGTATCCTGACTTCTGACCCCTGTTTTAAGTCACTGAAAATTCTGTGGTGTCCGGCTCATACGGGGCACCCATTAAATAAACTTGGCCATGTAGAGGCAATCAAGTCTCTGGGTTCGTATCCCACGAGATTAGTCGAGCCTTCCTCTATTGATGTTCTGAAGGCTGTTCAGGGATACTCATACAAGGAGTTGGAGGAGTATTTTAACCTTCAACAAATCCTGTTGAGTAGGGATCCTTGCATGACTGATGACCTTTTATATTTTTTTTAAGAGGCTAGAGTCAGATTATGATACCATTTCCAATGGTTCGCTGTGGCGAGTAGGGTCACGGAGAACTATTAGAATACATCCTCTGTTCCGGATCTCATCGACTATGCACTAAAACCTCAAAAAAATATTGGTCATTCATTTAACTGGATAACGACTAAATCTGCTAACATGCATCATCGCTACAGCTACGGTTTTTACCACGGCAGAGGCAACTCATCAGCCGTCTTCGTTCCTCTTTTGATTTCTGAACTTTGAGTGTCAAACCCAAAAAGATCAGTTCGTGGACCATAAAGAATGGGAGTAAGTTGCTCTCCACTTGGTCCGATCCGACAAGTATATCCTCAATCCCTAAACAAAAATTGTCTAGTTCCGGCCAAGCTTTGGTCCAAAGTGTGGGCGGATCTACGTTGGATATAATTTACACCTTTGTCGTGTTCTGCAAACTAAACAAGGGAGCATATAACCCCTGCGAGCTGCTTCGGTCACGCTGCTCTCAGGCCAGAGGTGAGGCAGCATCTTATGAGTTGTCTCTGCCTTGCTACGAAATCGTAGCCGCCTTCCTCCCTCTTTTGGCGGAATAAATGTTTTGAATTTTTTGCGCAACAAATCGTCGGTTGTATTGGCCAGCGTGAATTTCGTCGCAGATGTCCTGGCCGTCTGATACCAACTGGACACCAAGGGTGGCGTTCGCCCACTCGCCTTGAGACTGGGACAACATAAGGTGCTCCCAAGACTGGCCGGCCCCGGAGCAGCCATTCTGCTAAAAATATGACTACTGTTTCCCAAGATGTCGAAGAGGAGCCCGGAATATCGACCAGAAGACGTGCCACGCAATTAGGCATTAGCCAGCGGTCCCTATACAGAATTATGGTGGAAGATTTGAAGATGTTCCCTTACATAGTACAGACAGTGCAACAGCGGTTGACCGACAAACGCGTCTAACCTACCCTCAAGCCATCCTGAATATCAACGGAGAGGAGGACGATTTTTCTTCAATGAAAAGCGAGCTATATGCGAGGATCTCGGAAAGTCGTGGGGGAAGCTGAAGGGCATTTCAGTCTTAACTTTTTATTAAAAACTCTAGGAGAACTCCTGAGGAAGCCTGAGCGTTATGAGTCATGGCTTGGAACCTAATTACCTTAAATCTAAGCTATCAACCTCTACCCATTCCATACCCTTCCTTCCCTTTCCTCCCCTCGCATTTCATCGCCGTTTTTTCAGTAAATAATATAACTTAATTCATCTTACTTAGCGTTAATAATCAATAATTTTTCCTGCCAGGATGAGCACGATAAAAAAAAATCCCAAAAACCGAGTAGACAAAGCAACAAAATAACTAAGAAGAAGCATAGAAAGACCTCGTCACCAATCGTACCAGAAAAAAATTTAAAACATTTTAAATCCAGTGTGCGGCTCAATTCCCTGGAAAAATCCCTCCCTTTTTTTCATCTCTTTTTCTATTTCCTATTCACGCCGAAAAATATTTGAATAACTTATTTTCTGGGTGACCATTATTGTAATAATAACTCCCCTTGCCCCCACCCACTTGCCATTGGTTTCTGTCGCCTTTTTTTTTAGTTTTCTTCTTACTCAAATGCGAGCCATGAAGAAAGATTTTCCGCATATATACTATCCAAATAGCACAAAAAAGATGAAAATAAAAAGGGCCAAGGAAGAGGGGGCGAAGCCGGGGCAGCTTCAGATATCTTTCAGTGCAAGAAATGGAGGTGTTGGTGTTGGAAGGAAATAAAAATGATAGGAATCACTTCTCGTTGTCGTATCTATTCTAGAGTCGGGAAAAAGGATGGCGGTTAACAAGAGGGAGAAGTAGGAAGGATATGCTTCCGGGAGGGTGTGCTGTGACATTAAACGGTGAATAATAATAAAGAAAGAAAAATTGATGGGTGTCCTGAATGATAATGGTGGACGTATAGTAAAAGAAAGAAATCGGAGCGAAGTAAAAGAAAATTCACCATGTGGGGACGTAGCTTTCTTTCACAATGAACCGTGTCCTTGTTCTTTTCAACGTCTTTTCACTCTTCTTCTTCTGCCAGGATTGTGCTCTCCCTTTTTCCTTTAATATCCATTAAGTATCCTGGCCATTGTATGTCTGTGATTTTTTCTTAAATACACTTTACACCCTTCAGGAAAAATATTTCCGTCAACGGAGTGTAAGGTTATTATCATGTTCTTATTGTATATTATGGGGGGTGGGGGAAAGGAGGGGTTGAGGCTAGGGAGGAAAGGTGCCATTTCTTAAACGAAGCGAAGAAAAATGGTGAATAGATAGCCTATTGTTGGGAGTATCGACGTGCGATTCGTGCCAGCCATTAAAATAATTTCAAGGTCAAAACAAAGCATTTGCTATACTATTTTGGGTCCTTTCGTCCCTTCTTGTTGGGAATATAAGAAAAATTACGACCAGAAGAATTGGGGGATCAAAAACCGATGGAAGCTGATTGTATTCTATTTACAATATTTTATTTTATGTACGTGAAGGCAGCAGATAGTAATTGATGATTATTATTGTATAATATGGGATTATTCCTTTAAAAATTAAAAAAAAAAAAATTAAATTAATTAAAAAATTGATTTATTAATTATTAATTATTTTCCGAGTTGCCACAGTCTCGGCAGATGCCTAATACTAGCACTAAGTGCCAAGGATTTAGGCTCGGACGATCCTACCCTCTTCAAAAGATAAAGGGGCGCTGGTGACTGTGTGATAGTCCCAGGACATCAAGGGAAGCCGTGAGAGATTTAGGCACAATACCTGTAGCTGGAAACTACAACCACTTTCTCGACACGCCAAATTTCTTAATCAGCTCACACTTAGCACGTAGGCCATACTTTTTGCAAAACCATGTCGTCTAGCATCCTTCAGTAGCCATGAAAGGAGTTCGGTGCCATGCAAAACCAAACGGGGCCCAACGAATGCCCTGGAAGATGCCCCTCCGTCTATAGAGAGACTCTGAGGTATTGGCACCCTTAGATGAACCCATTGATAGTGGCATTCCATGACTGTCGTCAAAAAGTTTATTAGTTACGGATCAATGGGATACAGACTTGGCATAATTGGTATAGCAACTGAGGAGGTTTCTTTGGCCTCTAGTTGCTTGTCCTACAACTACCGAGTCGATAATGAGTGGCTCTATTTAAGCACTCGACACGACTCGGCAGCCCTTCTGCTCCTCGGACAGAACGTTATTGGTCTCGAGGTTCGCATTGACCCTTCCACTATTAATGGACCTAAGAATTTGTAGATGGTAAGCATGTAATCGATCTTGGGTTTGCGGGGTCCTGCACAGTGTCCTTTTTAGGGGCAAGGTAGGTAATTCCCGAAGTAAAGAAATTCCTCCGGCCGGCTCATGACCTGATTTATGCCATGTGCCAACCGACTGTGTATACTCCAGACCTGCGCCCCTCCAGTTCTTCGAGCTATTTATGGCTCTTCGAAAAGCCTCTTCGGCGTATTGGCATGGGGGGTGCCTTCGGCGATGATCCACTCAGCATGCTGAGCGGGAAACCCCAAAGTCCATCCCTATATCCTTTCACTTCCGTGACCGAAAACTGTACTGTTTGGACACACTGTTGTGATTCATTGAGCGATCTGCAAAAAATCCCCTGGTTCCTAGCGTACTTTGCATTTTGGAGACATCTGGAGTAACTTTCGCCATTCCGCCGTAACCGACTGCATGCGACTTAACTGCCAGGTGCAGTGATAGCTTCCTCAGTGAGTAATCTGCAAGACTGCAAAAGGTTCCTGCACTTTCCTCACCTACCCCCTGAGACGCTATGGTGGTGTACAGCCATTCAGGCTGAAGCTATCCACCCCTCCTCCTTTCATAACCGGGCTTGGGACCGGCTACGGCGCAGAATATAGACATATATAATATTTTTCAATTAAGTTTTAGTTAATGTCCATGCTGGAGTTAAAGGGGTTTTCCTACCAAGTTTATTGACTACTTCTTGAATCACATTTTATACTTCGCTACTCAAACTCAATTGCTGTTGAGTTTGAGGGTGAAAACGCAGTTCAGAGGAGGCTTCCTACAGGTGACATTGTAATCGTTATGGCTGATCTGAATGCCAAGGTAGGATCCGACAAAACCCTGATATGTGATGGGGAAGCACGGTCTCGGCAACCGCAATAGTAATGGTAGGAGGCTCGTGGGTCTCTGCAACTCCCACTGCCTCGTTATTGGTGGCACATTGTTTGAGCACAGAGTCTGCCATAAAGTCAGCTAAATTTCAACTGTTTTGACGCCTTACGAGCAACAAGATCGACCACTTTGCGATCAGCAGTAGATTTAGGAGTTGTCTGCTTGATGTGCATAACAAGAGAAGCGCTAACATCGGCCTCGAAAAGGATCACGTCAGCTACTTCTCGCAGGATTGGAGAGCTACAACCCTCTAAGTTCAACATCGACCGTTTGAATGAACCAGGTGTCGCTCGGCAGTGGGAGTGCTATCTTGCTAATCGAGAATACCGATGAATATTGGGCCACCATAAAAAGTGGTCTTTTCTCGGGTACTACACACGTCATCGGACATGTCCCGAAGGGACGTCATAAGATCTAGCTGGCTGCGGAATGGTGGAACCGGGTTGATAAACGGTAGGGATTGAAGGCTCTACTGACCGCTGCGAGCTATGGCGGGCGTGATACGTTCGAACTTCAATATCAAGCGAAATTCCAAGAAATTCTGCGTATTGTACGCCATGACAAGAAAGAATTTGCTATTGCGCTGATCAGTCCCGTCCCCACGTAGTCGAGGAGAGCGATCAAACCCCAAGTCTGCAAGGGCCCATCTGAAGTGGATCTGGCCCTCTGAGATCATATGCTCCAGGAGAATTCCTGGAGGATGTGCTCTCGGCCCGGTTCTTTGCGGTTGGCTCCATTGTGGGAGTTCATGGTGGTTGTGGTTAACCCTCCATCGCGGGCAGAGTTCCTTGGAGCTCAAGCGTGAAGTTGCGCTGTACAACAAGGTTTTTCATGTGACTGGAAATCTTGCGATCGTCCTGTGAAGGACGTCAACGATCGAATTCTCATTCACGAAGAACACCATATCACATCCGGTGAAGTTCCTCCTCTTCTGGATGAAATGGCTTGTCGTAACATGCGGATACGGACTGTTCCTTCATGCAGAAGGGAAATTATTTCGGCCATCAATGCACACAAACGGACTAAAGCTGCTGGGCTTGAAGGTCTCCCAGCAGAGTTATTTATCGCTGCACCTGCAGTTACTGCTGGTCTGCTGCTTCCACTCGAACGGAAATCTCGGGAATCCGAGACCTTCTCTAGAAGGTGGAAAAAAGGGATGATCATCAAGATCCCAAAAAGAGAACCCGTTTTGAGTGTGGTAATTGGAGGAGTATCTGCGTGTTCGCTGCCGTTGCGTAGATAATAGCTAAAATAATTCTGGAAAGCATCAAAGAACTGCTCGAAAGCTTGATCGACATAGAGCAGGCTGGTTTCCGCTCGGGATCCTCCTGCTTTGACCACATCGATACCCTGCCGATCATTTGGGAACAGTGCGTGGAGTCTAGATCTCTGCTGCACGTGCTCTTCATCGATTTCGAGAGAGCTTCCGATAGCGTCAACAGGAACTGTATCTGGAGTGCTCTAAGCAGGGGGCATTCCGAAAAAATGAATAGCCATTATCAGAGCGACATACGATGTTGTAAAATGTCACGTACTGTACCGAGGTAAAATCTCAAAGGATTTGGAGGTCCAAAACGGAGTCCCCCCAGAGTTGTATCCTGTCACCGACATAATTTGTTATTGTTGTCGGTAACGTTCTTCATGCCACCTTATCCGGAGAACGTAGAGGAATTCAATGGATAATGACATCTTTTCGCAAACACCTCGACTATGCTGATGACATCTCCTTGCTCTTCGCGGTCATGTACTTTGACCAAGGGAATCGGAAAGAGAAGCAAGTATGTTGGACTGAAGATAAGCACCAACAAAATCAAAGTTCTCAGCCTAAGGCGTCAACGCACTCTTCCTATCTGCATTAATGGGAAGAGCATCGAAACCGTCGACCAATTTGTATATCTAGGGAACGTGGTTTCTGCCAATGGTGCAACGAACTGCATGTTGCCCGACGAATTAACAGCGCTAGATTCGCTTTCGCTGCCCTGTCTAACATCTGGAAATTCAGTTATCTCAACACTAAGATCAAGTTGAGACTGTTATGTGCTGCTATATGGGAGTAGCACATGGAAAGTGAACTCTACTGTTACCAAAAAGTTCCAAGCTTTCGTCAATACCTGTCTGCGTCATGCAGTTGGACTATGCTGGGCAAACACTATCTCAAACGAAGAAATTGGTCGGTGCACAGGTTTGCCACTCGTACGCACTGTGATTGGAACACGGAAGTGGCAGTCGATAGGTTACACTTTAAGGAGGGGCGACAATTGCATTGTGGGCTTTGTCATAGAGTGGAATCCATTCTCTCAAGATGGCCGACGGGTGGGTCGCCCCAAGAACGCTTATCGGAGAAATGTAGAGGAGGAGTGCGAACGTCTCGGGAAGTCATGGGGGAAGCTGAAGCGCATTTCAGGAAGCCGCTACCGATGATGCGCAGGTATGGTTGACGCGCTATACCCCACCAAGGGGTGAATGGCAACTATATATCCATATATATTTCTGTCGAATGAGCACTTATAGACCCCTAGATTGTTAAGTACTTTAAATAACGTCAGCTTTGCCCTTATACATACCCCTTTCAGACACTTCCGTTGTTTTGTCCCTAGTTTTGCCCATCTATAGGAAGTCAAAATCAAGGTAATGGTCGAAATCGCATTCCACCAGCTTCCTGAGCGAAAATACGAACTGTTTAGGTTCTCCATGTTTAGTGTAGGCTTCTGTTATACCATTGAGTTTACATATAAATTTCCACTTACTTTAGTTAGAAAACAATTTTGAGTAACTAACTCCCATTTCTCTCATATCTTTACAGGTTTCATCAATTAATCGAGTTCTACGAAATTTAGCTGCCCAAAAGGAGCAACAACAGCAACAGCAACAATCACAAACATCCGTTCCAAATTCTCAAATAGCCGCACCCCTTGGTAGCGGTGGAAGTGCCGGAGGTAACTCTAGTGATTCTGTCTATGATAAACTACGTCTGCTAAATGGACACCATCACCATCATCATCATCATCACCAATCAACTGGGCCATCAGGGGCCGGATCTTGTTGGCCTCGTGCACCTAATGCCTGGTATTCCACCCCGTTGAATAGTAGCGGCTCACCCTTTCCAATGCAATCACTTAGCCCATCTGCATCGGCAGCAACTTGTACGATATTATCGGATGACCTCAGTGCCAAGAAAGGTGAGTGAAGCTTTTTAAATAGGTCTCAGAGCAGAATGACATACCACTGAGAAAGCAATGGGACGTGATGAGCAGGCACGTTGATTGAGAGTTTACCCTTCCTTATCGAGTTAGTGATGAAAAGTTCAAGTGTCATAAACATTTTTTCACCTAAAGTCGACCTGAAACCTTTCGCGTTACACGAAGCAAACGAAATCATTAACAAATCCGATTTCAGGTCTTCTAAGTTGGTTTGTATGACCATCTATTAACAACCCTTCAACAGCCCTGCAACAATAAATACACGCACTAAGAGGCAAACCATTTAAGTGCGGCAAAAATCCTCTCGTGAAACATTGCAAATTATGGTTTAGCGCCCACCTATGAATGGTTAGGTATTCATACTTTGTATATTCGTTGAGTCTATTAAGTTTCTTCATTCTTTTCCAACCCCCCCCCCCCCTTCTACCTGTAAAATGTGTGATGTTTTGCTTCTAGGCTTCCTCCCTCGCCTACCTCTTCCGAATTATGTTCACAGCTTTTCCTAGATAGTCATCCAAGTCAAAACCACAAAACACAATTAACGACGACAATGAGCAAGCAAGCACTTTGGGGAGGTTTACTGAAAAATTTGGTGTTGTACAACTTCCTTCCACTCAAACACCCCATGAAGGTCATTCAAAACGAAAATAGAAGTCTCTAATAGTTAGTGCTCATTCTATCATAGATACTTTGTCAGACGAGGTGCGAGTACATAGATTGTAAGATGAGAATAGCCAGCAAAGGAATTTGAGAGTCCTTGAAGTTAAAAATGGTCAGGGATAGGATAGAAGGAGGTAGAGGTAGAAAATTCACATCCGGTTATGTCCTTTTGCCATTACTGCATTGTAACTATTGCAAAATAGGAATACAACTTACCATGACTTTAATAGAAGGAAGAAAAAGGAGCCTAACATCCTGGGACTGGGACTGAAGTTAGACGACCCGCAGGATAGCATCCTCTTTGAATAAAGCCATTCGCCTTGCAGCAGAACGTATGCTGGGTTGACAACTTATGAAAGGATGTTGGTCCCCTCAGTATAACTGCTGGACCTGATTCTCCGCAACCACAACCTCCACGAATCCAACCTCAGCGGGGTTACCTGGCAACCCATAGTACTCTGTAGTTACCACCTTAAACCTCAAATCCCTCACCCCCGAAATCCTGCCCTATGAAGCGACGGCATCAACGACACCACGTCATACTCCAGCCAATATTTTTAGTACTCTTTGAAGCACTGTCCTTCACCGTCAGACTGAATCCTCCGCTGAGGCTCAGAACGGACTCTAAGAATCATGAATATAATTTCCGGAAATAGATTCATGGTATAAGCCAGATATAGCAAGAATCAATCCAGATGGGTTGAGAGTTCAAAGCACACAAGAAACAAGCTAAACCTTGTCAGGTCACTAAAGGAATCACATCAGATCGTTCAGACAGCACGGTTTTCGCAAGCGGAAGTAAACGAATATTGAGGTAGAGTTTAGAGGAGGTTCGACAAATCCATGGAGAAGAAAGTCAGCTATGAACTGCTCGTTCGGGAAATCAAAGAAATTCGGTATCCTGAGAGGGCGGTCCAATAATACAGCCAGCTACATGTATAGTGCCTAAATTCTTCTCGGCCTCCCTTAATGTCGGGACACTGTCAAATAATTTGGTTCAAGCCATGCTAAAGCACACCATTCCGCAAACGTGCTCATTGTGGCGGGATTGCTCGGCAGATCTCCCTAGGAATCTACCACTGGTCGTCGTCACCAAAGCCCAACCATTACTTCTGATGATCTGGGCCCATCCACTTAGCATTTCGTCTTAGTCCTAGGTAACACCGGGTATCAACCGAGGTTGGCTCGACTTGAGTTTTTTCTTTCTTCCACGAACCTCGGTCATTGGAAGAATACCTACGTTCGGAATCCGGGAACCCATCGCAGTTTGAACAATTGGATTGTGCGTCCAATTTAAAACTGTACAGGTACTGCCGCTATCCTCCATGGTGGGTGAGAAACTAAGTACGACTAGTCACTACTCCCCGATGACAGGGGTCAACCTTTGTGTCTACTGACCCCTTTTTGATTGATTCCATTTCTTCTCCAATTAATAATAAATTTCTTTTTTTGCCTCCGATGAAGGAGAGATGAAATTCATGCTGTATATATTCACCATTTCATCTGTCAAGATGACGAATGTGGCATCACCTGAGATGGTCCTGACGGCAGAACACACCTTTAAGGCTGTTTTTCTCTAGAGCGCACTCAATTTATGAGCGTTACATAAACTATGCAACGTTGCTGCCCAAACTGGCACTGGGTTCAGCATGATGAACTCACCACCTAAAAGCAGCCTGCAATCCTGCAAATATGCCGCGGCCCTCCTATATGCAGCATCAGTCTTGCTAGGACCATACCCGTGGTCAATGGTTTCTCCCAAGTCTGCTCTACGTGCTGCTTCAAATTGAGTTCAGCATCCATCATCGCTCCCAAGCATTTGATGACCCGCTTTCCAGTGAAGATATGATTCCCAATTTTAGACAAAGCGGCGGGGGGGGGGGGGGGGGTGTCTTTCTCTAACCATTCCTTAACAACACTGAGATTGCTTCTCATAACTACAACTTAGCATTTTGGGGATGCTTTGTAACTACAACCAGTGCTATGTCAGCGGCGTAACCCACTTTCATAGCCGCCTCAGGAAACGGAAGATTAAGTACGTCATTGCACATGATGACCCACAGTAGAGGGCCCAGTAAGGAGCCTTGTGGAACACCTGTGGAGGCAACGTACTCCTGGGGTCCGTCAAATGTTTGTTACCTAATATAGTTATGTGGGGTATCAAATGAAAGATCTCGATTAATACCTTCCAAACATATTTGACACTTGATGCAGAAGGAGGGAGTATGGGGACTAGAAAGGGATAATTTCTTTCACGGACCCATTTTCAGAAACTACGCAACCAATAAATCTGAAAAAAATAACGAACCTTCCACTGTACAGTGGCCTTCGCTTTTCTGTCTTCTTCTCTCATTTTCGGGGTTTACGACCAATTTCTAAATGAGAAATCTTGTTGACAATGCCACTGGAAGTGCCTGTTTCATGGGTATCGGTCGACAAAAATTCTGTTTTATTCAGAATCAATCTGAGACCGGCGATGAGGCGATCATTCCATTTTTGAACAAGGTCTGAGACCAGGAAAACATCGTTTGCATAAAGCAGTGTATAGAGCGCTGGACGTTGGATGTCCCGTGTGACAGTGTCCATAACAAGAACAAAGAGGAGTGGTGAGAGGGCGCTTCCTTGATGAACACCTCGAATTTTGCTTTTCGATTCGTGGTAGACCAATTGAACCCAGCGCACGAGTTCGCCTGCCACTAGGTACTCCTGTGGAGCTTACCAGATGAGTTCGGTCAAACGCTTTCTCTAGGTCCAGAAATGTAATGTGAAGAGGGCGATGCTGTTCACGGTGTTTCTCCATGAGTAAGCAGTTCTTGACAAATCCGGCTTGATTCCCGGTTATTTCAACGACGTCAGGAATACGGTTGTCAAGAACGAGTTCAAAACTTTTCATGGTATGGGACAGCAACCGGATCGGACGGTGATGAGAACACTCTGCTGGACTACCTTTCTTTTTGGAATGGTAGATGTTTTCGCCAGTCAAATGGTGTTCTATCTTCCTCAATAACCCGATCATGGCCACATTGTTGGGTCCCAGTCCTTCACTTTCCAGAACTCAGATGCGAAGTCGTTAATTCCTGTTGCTTTCGCCGATCTCATTGTTTTATTGCTTTCGGATAAAAATCCTTTTAGCTTTAGCTATTTCGTTGTATGCCTCCAGTCCTGGCGCCTGAAAAAAAATCCGGACCAAGGGTAATCATCCCCTTTCCCTCCCTATTTGGTCAAGCCTGATTTTGTGTATATGTAGGATGAAGAAGAGGCGTAGTCTCTCAGTTAGAAATCTTGACGCTTTTCAACACGACAAACTTAGAAGTAGTTTGGTCCTGACAGAAAAAGTCTGATTCGTCTAGCGGAATATAAGCTCCACCATTTGGCCTTATAGGAAGCCTGTTCCCAGTTTTTGATAGCAGAATTAACCAGTGCTGCTGACACTCCAAACGTTGGTTCCGTTTCCGGCATGGGGGAGACTGAAGCCTGTTTTGTTAAGCCATATGAGATTTTGTGGTGTTTTGAGAAGGATTCCCTGATTTAGGTGACCCCTTTCTGACCCCCTCACTCCTCCAATTTGGAACTACCATGAAAAATAAGACGGGATGTACGAATTTAGACCTTTCATTTGATACCACGCAAGCCTACATTTACTGAGAAAAAAAACGGTTTACACCCCCTCTTTGGATGTAAAGCCCCCCCGGGCTAAGCTCAACATAGACTGATATCATTCACTGCAGGCTTATGAGTTTCCAATACCAAGCATTTCTGGGAGAAGTCCGTGTGCCAAACAGACAGACAGTGAACCGAGTTTAATAAGGTTTCCTTTTCGACAAAGCCTTAAAACGTTTTAAGCCAGGACGAGATGCCATAAGGACGAAGTAATGTGGTATGAATTAGATAATGCAATCTTTTAAGTCACTAGATAAGTTTCATTATATACGCTGAACAAGAAAGAAAAAATGAAAGTACAGGGTGCCTACTGCTTTTAGCCAAAGCTGTGTATATATGTATATCCTGCGAATACCTTCTTCCTCGCTCAGGACTTTACCACAATAAACGAGGCAAAGAATTGATGTTTTCGGAAAATCGCTTCTCATGTTTTATTCAATCAATGCCCTGCTCACATACAGGAAGCAAAATCTAAAGTAAAATGTTAGTTCCATTCTCCAGGAAAACCTCGTAACTTCGCCATTGTCAGTGTCAAAAGGACATCTCCACAAGATACATACTCACGTATTCTTTTGAATTCTAACGAGCATAGCATGGCAGAATTGTGTTTTCCAATAATACAGTTTGATAGAAGATTGAATTGAATCTTCCTGGAGAGAAGGAAGGATGTTCTTCCCTCTGTAGCCAAGTTGCCAGCATTGCCTCCATGTTTTGTTGTATCTTTTTTGATTTATTTTATGGTGAAGGTAATGCAAAAGAATTGTTTCCTTCCCACATTTCGCTCAATAGTGACTAGGATTTGGTGTAATATGTCACCAAGGATGTATGATATCCTTTTGTTTTTGTCCTCTCATCGCCTGTGTTTCGATACGACAACTTAAAGCTTAACAGAGGGGAATCAGGGTGAAAAGTCAAAACGTGTCCTGTATGGAAATACAATTAACCGACCGGTAACGAAAGGACGAAAATTTTATTTATTCACATCCTAATGGAGTCACGTTTTATTCCTGTTTCTTCCTTTTATTTTTTGTTTAGCCTTCTACGATTTCACTGAGTCACCCATTCGTTTTCTCTTGCTTAATTTTCAGTCTGATACTACCTCTGTGTCTGTGCATAGATATCTTCTCTAAGGATATATTGGATGGTGATCCAAAAACCATCCTAAGGTTCCTACGTGACCGATTTGGGTTGAATCATTTTTTTTCTCTGCTAAATGGACAGTAAATTGGAGCTTCGGTTGCTGGTAAGCGTGAATTTGCTAGGAAAGCAAAGTGTGGTCGGAACAATTGCAGGAGGTATACCTGGGGTAATAGGCCAAGCCGGGTGGTACCAGGATATTGCCTGGTGTGTGTATTCTACATAGTACGCTAGCTTATCCTAGTTGCAATCTATGCCGTTGAATCTGATCCAAAACCATATAGAACCTGAAGGAGCAACAGTATGTGCCCTGGGTCCTTGGGGTCGAACGGACCATTAAAATCTCTCATCGACGAGCACTCCAACGACACTCTTCTCGAGTTCCAATTCGCCAACCGAACTAAACACTCGGTTGAGAACACAGTTCTCGTCCTGAAGACTGATATCCTTCTAGGTATCAATAGAAGGACACCCATCTTAGTGGGTCTCCTTAACCTAGAAAAGCTTTCGACTCCGTATGGCAATACGGACTCGGGTATAACCTTTCCGAGATCCTCAATTCCATTCACACCTATGTAAGCTACTTCCCGAAATCTTTAGTAAATATCTAATAGCACCTGTCCCCATCCTATACTTGCCCCGTCGCCGAGTTGCTCAGGGTTCATTCCTCCACAACCGTGTCCTATCCGACTCCTTCAATACGCGGGTGACTTTATCCTTTATACTTCTTCCACGATGAAACTCGTCTGAATTCTTGGAAACTTTCCTTATATCACGACAAATGCAAGACCATCGTCTTTCATGCAAGCATGAAGCTACTGAACAAACAGAACATTGGCGAGTTGCAGGTCCCGCCAACTGAAGACGACGGACAAATACTGCCACCACCAAGCATAGAAGGCTTAAAAATCATAAGTCACCAGGAGCGTATCTGTCTCATACATAAGAAGGGAGATATCACACAGGGAGATATCACACACAGGTGATATCACAGTTCTCCTCTATCTTGCTAGGCCGGATAGTCCCATACGCCCAGAACATCATTGGCCCATACCAAAGAGGCTTCACTGCAGGTCAATCAGCGACAGATCAGATTTTCCCTCTGCGGCAAGCGATGGAAAAACTATTGGAATATGGACAACAGTTGCACCATCTATTCATCGACTTTAAAGCCGCCTATAATAGCATAGCCAGGGTAAAACTGTACACATCCATGAGAGAGTTCGGTATCCTGACGAAATTAATAAGACTGACTGCGCTGACCCTGACCAATGGGCGAGGCCAGATAAAAGCAGCAGGATAACTCTCAAGACCATTCGACATCAACAACGGTCTACGACGCATGATAGGGCACCCCCTTGCCCTATCATGCGTCCTCTTTAACCTGGCCCTTAACCTGGTTCGAGAGAAGAATCCTCCGAAGAATTTTTGGCCCCCTACATGAGGATGGACGATTCCGTAGCCTACACAATGACGAAATCTATGAGCGATACTATGACCGTCCGGTTGTGGATAAAATCCGGTTGAACAGGTTACGGTGGGCGGGTCACTTAATCCGTATGGATGAGGATGATCCAGCCCGGAAAGTCTATAAGGGCAATATCTATGGTAGAAAAAGAAGACGAGGCAGACCGTGCCTAAGATGGAGCGACGGCGTAGGCCAGGACGCCAGGCAGCTTTTAGGGATATCGAATTGGTGGACCTCGCCGCAAAACCGGGATGTCTGGAGTTCCTTATTGAGGCGGGCCTAGACCAGATACCGGTTGTTGCGCCATTGATGATGATGATGATGAAGATGACGCTACCCAACATCCACAACGATCCTATCCTTACTGTGAAAGAAGTCACATATCTCGGCGTGAAAATGAATTCCTGTCATAGGACGTGGGAGAGAAGGCACTAAGCCGTGCAACTGATGCCTTCAGATCGCTATATCCTATCTTAAAATACAATATCCCTACTCCCAAAAAAAAAAAAATTAAGCTATTTTGTTATAAATAGCTTATCCGACCACTCTTCATTTTCGGCGTCATTTTCTGATCCAATAGCTCCCCATCCCAAATGGAACGACTCCGCCTGAAAGAGCGCAGAATCCTTCGCCACTGCGGGAACATTTTCAAAAACGAAGACCGCTCCAAACACTCTTCAACCTGATCCTCTACGGTAGGTAGGTAGGTAGGTAGGTATCAATGGCCGCCCCGAGGAGCCCAATTAGCGCTTTGGTGCGCCGTTTTGATGCCACAAACTCCTAAGACCGTGACTGTCATTATGGGAGCAGGGAGGCCGAGTCGAGCCGGCTCGGATCTTCAGAGCCAGCCCGTAGCATTCACGAAGGAAAGCAACTCTCCCACCTTGCAGCTAGAAATCTATCTGAATTCCCCAAAGAATGGTTTACCCAAAGTCCGCAGCCTGACTCTAGGCAGAGCTGGGCAGTCGCAGAGAAAGTGCATGAGGGTTTCCCTTTCTTCTCCGCAGCTTTGGCAATGCGAGTTGTAGGGTCGGGGCGAATTGTCCCATTTGAACCTGTACAGGTACTGGCGATATCCTCCATGTCCCGCCAGAAACTAGATGAGATTATAATTAACCAGCCCATATTGTCTCCCCAGCCACTCCTTGATAGTTGGGAGCAACCTATGTGTCCACCGGCCCTTTCCCGAGTCGTCCCCACACTCCCGTCATCTATTTACAGATCTCTTCCTTTCGGCGTTCTTCGTCTGCAACAAAGGAGAGACTGACTTCAGATTGTATATACTCGTCATCGCATCTACCAAGATGTCTATTGGAATCATTCCGGAGATGACGAATGCAGCCTCATCTGAGACGGTTCTGCAGACAGAACACACCCTTAGGGCTGTCCTCCTATAGATCGCACTTAGTTTATGAGCATTACACGATATGCGACCTGCCTTTCCCCAAATAAGGGTGGCATAACGCAAAATCGAGCTCACCGCCCTGACAATAAGTAGCCAACAAGTATACCATGGACTTACCACGTTCGACATTATCTTTGCCAAGCCACTTCTCGTTGATCCCTTGTCCCAAGCATAATTTTGTATCTATCATCACTCTCAAGTATTTGATGATCGGCTTGCAAGCGGTGTTACGATTTCCGATTCAAATTCGGGCACAATTTCGCCTCGTGCGCTTTGTGATGAGGGCTGCTTCCTTTTTTCCCTCCGCAAGTGTCAGTCCAGCGCTCTCTAACCAAACCTTAACAGCACTGATTGCTTCGCAAGAGTATAACTCAGCATCCTCTAGATGCTTTGCGAGTACAACCAACCAACCGTGGCCTTCTCCAAAATCGGAAGGTTAAGTACATCATTGTGCATAATGATGATGTGTTGTAGTGGGCCTAGTACGGAACTCTGTGGGACACCCGCGGAGGCAGCGTACTCCTTCGGTCCATCATCGTTGCCATACCAGAGCATCCGTTCTCGCAGGTAGCTATCGACAATAGCTGCGAGGTAGGTAGGTTCTAATTGGCGGAATTAAATCCATTCCTCAATTCCACGCAATATTTGCTGGTACAACCCCTTCTGTGAACTGCATTTTCGGCTAAGTCAGTAACTATTTTGATGGCATCAATGGTTGATCAGGCTTTACGGAACCCAAACGGCCAACCGGAAATGCCCCCTTGGCTTTCGACGATCGGGAGTAATCTGTTGTAAAATACTCACTCCAATATTCTCCCCATGGTGTCTAGAAGACATATGGGTCTATAGGAGGATGGTTCACCTGGAGGTTTACCAGCTTTCCATGCTATCGAGAAAATCCCCTCGAACATGCACGCTTCGAACTGGTCTGGATTTTACGGCAAGCTTAAGGGCTCCGTTCAGTATGACGTTCATGCCCGGAGCTTTGTTGTCACCAGTTCTGCTGCAGATCTCCAACAGCTCGTCAGAATTGCCGTCACATTCAGATATCACTGAAATATGTCAATGCTCCGCTCTTGTTGGAGGAATAACCCCTGGATGATTTTCAGCAAGAGAGTAAGGCACTTGATCTATGCGAATGACCGGTCTCTCAACCTCAATTCTATGGGGGCTTCCCAACGAATTTCCATTCGCTTCCAAGCAGAGCTCCTTAAAACATTCCCCTTCGTCAGCTATTTTTAGTCTAGCCTAAAATTAATAGACAAGGGGTAGCTTCCTTCAAACTACCCCTTTGCTCCGCTAGATGGGAAGTTGACGTTTTTGTCGGCTACCTTGCTTCTTTTGTCTCTGATCACTCTAACTTACGCCTTCTGAGCCGTTCGTTAGGCTCGGTGGCAGGCTGATCGAAGGCTGTCCAATTCACTACTCCACCAGTGGTTGGGTCTTTTATTGGGGAGTGAGCACCTCCTAGTCATGGTCGTTGTGTGACATGGGGAACTCTCTCCCTGGGACCACCTGCCTTAGTAGGTTGGCCTAGCCACACTTCCAAGAAGCTTCTCCCCTTCTCGGATTTAGGTATCCTGTTTCCCTGGTCTTTGGCTCCCTCTTCAAAAACGATTGTCTGGTGATCGCTGTTGGTGTAGTCCTCACAAACGTACCAGAACATACCACGTAATTATGCAAGGCTGACAAATGTCAGGTCTACGATTAAGGAAGATCTCCCTTTGGGAAAGGTGCTGGTATCACTTTCACTGGTCAAAACTATATCCAACTGGGCAAACGCCTCCAACAATCTTCGGCAGCTTGCGCTACCCTCCCTGCTTATGATGATGTACTTCGGTTCGCTGCGTTGATTCGGGACGATTGAAATTCACAGCATTTCACAAGGTCCACTGGGTTTTAATAGGCACAAGTCTGTTCGAAGCGCAGGAAACAGTATTTGGGTTTAGATCACCCTTTAAGGCTCTTTTGGTTGGTGGTCGAAATCTATGACTCACTTCAACGTACAACGGACATCCCTTGTAATTGGCAGTGTGGTTCTTCCCGCAGTTACCACATTTTTGAGAAAGGGGTCTTCTTTGTCTAATGGGCATTTTGCTGGAGGTGGAGGCCGCCGCATATGACACATAGACTTTGAAGTGTCCAGTATGATTTGGTATGACCAAACTGTTGACAATTAAGGCATTGTATAGGCCCTTTTCGTTTCATCCTTCTGCTATCCTGCTATCATCCCACTCTGAATTGGTTCTTAATGTTATATACCGATTTAATCGTAAGGCCATCTTCTGAGAGCGCTTCAGAAATTGACATGACTATGCAGGAATCGAACCCGGGGGACGAGTCCAAGACCGTGAAGCTGACACTCCAATAAACTCGGCCGTCGCCTCGGTGCATTATAGACTGGATTTGTCTGAATTCATCGAGAGTATGGCCCCGAAAAAATGGCTTCTTTTATTAGACTAGCACTTCGTGTGTTTTTGGACTAACTGGTCTCCCTTCAAGGATCAAAGTTTCCTCAATAATAATTTCATAAACCTACCATCAACGGTGCTGATTTCCAAGAGTTTTCCAGCCCCATGAAATCCCTTTAGAGTCAAATTAAAATACGAAAAGGAAATAGAATCGATTAACAGTTTTACTATAACTTGCGCGATAACCGTCTCTCCACTTTTAAATAAACTTCCAAACCACTAGAGCAAATAACATTGATTATGTCATTGAAATAATCTAAGACGATACACTCCTTCATAATATCCTTTTAACCCTTCCATTTTTGCATCTATTCAAGTAAAAGTTTTCCGCTCTGTTTCAGTTTATTTTCACGAAAGAACCGAGATTAAGAAGGAAGCGCGATTTTATTCCTTGAAATTTCTCTCCTCCCCTATTTGTCCACATCCTACCCCCCCCCCCCCCCCCATCCCTGTTCTTCGGTATCGCTACGCATTACAGCATTTATTCTAGCGTATTGAAATTCAAATTTCTCAAAACGCAAAAAGGGGTCGAAGGATGATTTGTACCGGGGTCAAAGAGAGGGTTGGATTTTAACCGAAAGTGTTATCAATAGGCGGAAGGGATACCAGAGTGGAAAGCCAGCAGGTGGAGTGGGATTTTGGGAAACGGGAGTTCAAAAAAGATTTAGAATGAATGACAGAAATTTAACACAGGATTAAGTACGTGAGATTCGAATTTTGTTAGTGGACTGATGAGCAAACTTGCGCCTAAATTTGTTATCGTACCTAAAACCTAACAATGTCATTTGCTCAGATTTGGAATAAACCGTGTAGCTACCCCCAAGTAACACCACTAAATAGACAACACCACAAAGTAGATTTACTCGTAGTGTCTGGAGGATTCTTTTCACATGATTCTCTGTTGGGGGAACGCCAGAAAAAGTGGCGAAAAGGAGCAGAAGGGTAAGAAATAAGGGAGGTTTATTAGAAGTTAATTAATGAGATGTGATTAGCGGATCTAATTTTCACGTTTATGCTCTCTTTTATGTCCAACCAATTGTGTGATAGTTTTGGGAGCAGGGTCTTCGCTTTTGAGCCTGAAATGTCCTTTGTGAATGCAAGATACTCTGGAGGTGTTATATTTTCCCTGGGTAATGAGGGACATTGTGAAATCCATCCTGTACAAGGCTCCTTTTGTGGCTTCCGTGTAAGAAGTCCTACCCAACCCCCAACCTGGAGGACCAGTTGGTACAATTTGTCCCGTTTTTAGGCACGGAAGACTCACCTTCATCCTTCTCAGTCTGCAGATTTTCATTAAAAAGGAACTCCCAACGATCACCAGGTCGAGGCGGAGATAGGGTTCAGCAGGTGCTTCCCAGGTTTTATGCTCTATCTTGGATGCCAATCCACGTTTCGTCCTGGAACCTACACTACCCTTTGACGTGGCAGACCCTGCCTCAGATGGAGCGATGGCGTAGCCCAGGACGTCAGACAGCTTTTAGGCATATCGAATTGGTGGATCTCGGCCCAAAACCAGGATGTGTGGAGTTCCTTACTAAGGTCAATTCAAACCTTTAGTACTTTACGTACACCGCGCACTCCCACCAGAGAAAATTAAGTCAATTTAGGAAAAGCTAGCTCAGGACTCCCGCACATCTTTAAATAAAATTTAGAAGCTGGGGGGGGGGGGGATAGTCCACACGAGGAAAGGGCAAGATGTAAGGCACCACCTGTGCACATCAGAGGATATTAAAATCAGACACCAGCAGCATTTGCAACATGCTAGTGCTAAGGCCTACCCAGCGTATGGCTCTGACAAGGATGACAGTAAATATAAGAAGCCCGGGGCATACTGGGTCGCTGCTTAAAAGTGGAGTAGCTAGCTCCAAACTGTCCTATACTTGCCCAGTTTGAAATGCTTTACTGCATACCATAGGCAATCTACAGGGTCCGTTCAATAAGTATTGAGACTGGTTCGCTGTAGTCTCAACAAAGCAATGAATGGGGGTCCGACCGGTCAGCGCGGTAGAGGGGTCTCCGCCACTCAGGCGTGCTTTAGTTCAGACAGGTAGTGTGTGATTTTTTGTGGTGCCATCGCGCCAGTATGGAGCGCACCGTTGAGCTACGCTACTCTGTGAAGTTTTGCGTTAAACTCGGGAAACCTGCGTCGAAGACCCTTGAACTCATTAAACAGGCTTATGGGGATGACACTTTAAGCCGCACAAGAGTTTTTGAGTGGCACAAAATGTTTAAGGAAGGCCGGGAGCTCATCGTTATGGACTCTGACAGGCATTTAACCATCGCCCAGACCATCATAATACAATCAGCCGCTTTTTGTTAAAGTCTCACCAGACCCGTGAGAAATTATCCCCCTCTCAACAGTTCTAACCGCGGGGAAGGCTTGTATCATAGGGACACTTGAAAGCGGTTAATACCGATGGGGTTAGGAAGACGAACTTTTTCCATTCAATATTAAATCTCCAATATGCGAAGTTCTCCGAATTTAAAAGTGGTATTTTCGCCCCACTTGTAACATAGCAACAAGGAGGGCGACAAAGCGATTCCTTTGAAATCTTACCTCAATGCTATTCGTGACATTTTGTGTGGTCATATGTCACTCTGATAACAGTTATTACTTGCCCCTTCTACGTAAAGTATTCCAGATGCACTCCTTTTTGACCCTGTCGGAAGCTTTCTCGAAATTGATCCTCATGTTCATCGACCCATAGTCAGTTAGACCTTGTGCCGCCTGGCAGTCAGAAGGCCGACTGGAAGAATAGGACCTGTCAAATTTTCATCAAAAGAAGGGGCATCCTCCAATATGATGGCCTGAGGATGCCAAGATAGGAAGGGAACCTCAAAAGCCGCACTTCATCGCACATCTGAGGCAGGAAAAGCATAGATTGAGGATGCGATCTTCACTCTCGATTGCGACACTCGAATCCGGAGTTTTACGGCTTCACCCACGCGGTCGAGCTATTATTCATTTATTCCCGCTTTCCAATCTAGCTCGCGTTGATTCATTCAGTAGTTGCACGCAACTCATTAGACGCTGCCTCGTCTCTGCCCTGGGAGCAGCGTGACCGAAGCGGTTCGTAGGTGTTATACGCTTCCTTTTCTAATTAGCAGCGTCTGGTGAGTTGCCTCAACAGCGTGACCGAAGCAGCTCGTAGGTGTTATACGCTTCCTTTTATAATTCGCAGCGTCTGGTGAGTTGCCTCTGGCCTGGTACGAAACCGTAACCCTCCCTCTTTTAATTTTAAAATTTTGGGGATTAATAAACCCAAAATGAGGAGTCTGTGGACCATAAAGAATGGGAGTAAGTTGCTCTCCATTTGGTCCGGTCCGACATCAAGGACTTAGGACTCCTTAATCCCTAAGCAAAAATTGTCTAGCTCCGGTCAAGCTTTGGTCCAAACTCTAGGTAGATTTACTTTGGATATAATTCGCACTCTTGTTGTGTTGAATTATAAAAGGGGGTGGTATAACACCTGCGAGCCGCTTAGGTCACGCTTCTCCCAGGACAGAGGTGAGGCAGCATCTGATGAGTTCCCTCTGCCCTGGTACGAAGGCCAAATAGCTTTTAATTACCACAATAGTCCCCGTAGTTGTAGGTCTTTGCTGGATATCTATGCAAAAATTCAGCCGTGCAACAGTCAGTTTGTTCTTGACGAAAATTTGACAGGTTTGACAAGCCCGACCACGCCATAGTCTTTCAACGGCCCTTCTGACAGTCCGGGCTAACCACCAGTTAATAGTGTACAGGTGTACTTCACAGTGATGAATTTCGACACGGAGTAATTTATAGTCGATACACCTACGAAAGTTTGAATCTCTGCTCCCAGGACAGAGGTGAGGCAGCGTCTGATGAGTTGCCTCTGCCTTGGACGAAACCTTCCCTATTTTTTCAATTCCAAATTGTTTAATTTCGGCTAACTCAAGGGCGTCCAGTTCCTTTGTGAACAGGATGTCGACTGTTTGGTAGACCAACCGGTCTATTTAAGCGGTTGAACAACCACCAATCATTTCAACCGCGATTCGCTGCTACCCGGGGCAACCAACCTTTTCAAGGGTTGGTAATGGCCTCTGAAGGTGGGGTTTTTGAAATCATGGTAAGGCTTAAATTTTTAACCCTAGCCGGGGGAGAAGAGGGGATAAGGAGGATGTAAAGAAGAAAAAAGAAGGTCCCCACTTACTACTCCTAAGTCATTGCAATTCAAATCGGCGCTATTTTCATGTCAAAACGGTTGGGTTTAACTTCGAACCCCATTCCTGCAAGGGTAAAGGAGGCAATGAAGAAACAGAGGACCCCCTCTCTCACGCTCCGTTGAAAATCTTGACGGTCAGCCCCCTTTAAAAAGATATGATGTCCAAAATGGAGAGAGGGAACTTGATATCCGCGTATATCACTAATCAGCATAGCACAGGTAAAACAACCTTGTCCTTAACGGGATGATATACATATGATGATGGTGTCCACTTCATTTGGGAGTTAATTTTAATTTGTTCGGTAAACTTACCGCTCTGAAATGACTGGAGTTTGTCCAATATAACCGCTCTGTTACGGGGTTGGACAAACGCCAGTCATTTCAACTATATCTTGTGGCTAGCCGCGGTACCCAACCGCGTCTGACGGTTCACCACAAGTGCATATGAACCCTTAGACTAATAGTCCTACAGCGGGGAGGGTAGGATTAACGAGCGGTCAGTGTCATTCATATTCCCGGCTACATAAATTAACAAGGGTAGACCAGTTATAGTAGTCATACTCCAGCCGCAAACCTACTCATTCTATAACTATGCTCCTGCTACATACCAACTTTTTTTTCATCCGGTACTGGATCCCTCCCCCTCCCCCTTTCAACCTAAAAAATAGCTGCCTGTTGCAAAAATCACTACAAATCTGTCTGTGACATTTTCTTTGCTTTAATTTGTTACAAACGGTTACAAAGTTCTATTCCCAGATATCTTACAACCCCTGCCCACCCAACCACCTAATATGCCCTTTGGGAGCATAAACCACAATTCAAGGATATCAGAAGCGAAAAGGACTCACAATTTGAATGAACGCCTGAAAATCGTCGGTGTCAACATCAGGACTTCCAGATTAGACGTTGAAATTCTCCCACAAAGTATTCCCGAGGGGGCCTTAATGTATTTAGTTAAGGGGAAAATCAAGGGGATGATGATGGTGATGATAACGATGGTAATGATTGAGAACAGGAAGTATGGAGGATAGGCTGTCATACAGCCAATGTCATGCTCAAGAAAAGTGCATTTTGATCCCAAATTCAAAGAATAAGGAGCGACAGAAAACACAGATTCCGAACTAGAAATTACCAATAATATTTGCAATTGCACCTTGGATCCTGAATTGTCACGCTATCGCATCATCCCCGCCATTGAATACCAGAAATTCGAAACCCTAAAACCAATATAACAAAATTAGACGAAAAGCAAAATCACGACAAACATGAAAGTATCGCAAAAAAAAAAAAAAACGTAAAGAAAAAGATACTTTGGAAAAAGTGATGAACAAGAATAGAAACCCACAGGGAATGCCCAAGTGGTAAAATAAGCGCACTTAATCCTTTAGGTAAACCCTCTTTTGACGTGGTAATCACCGATGTAATCCGATTAATTAGAAATTTGCCGCTGGAAAAATTAAAGGGAAAGGGAAACGAGGGAAATCTATGATGGGAAAAAGCAACTAATTGTATCTTTGCCGTGTCTCTAGCGATTAATCAAGAATTGAATTAATATGACGTAGCCGCACTAGCGAATAGGATAGCATGTCCTATTGCTCCATTTCTTATTGGTTAAGCTTAAATCTGGCAATGAGTCCAAGCACTTCCCAGAAAAAGGTAAAAGGAAAATCCATCTTTTGGGTTGCAATTTCAAGAAATTTTGGGAACAACTTATCAAGGAGGAACTGAAGAAACGTTGTGTGGGAGGCAAAGGACAAAGGGCTTCCTGTCTTGGGTGTATCCTTAGAAGGAAAATATGCTAATTTATACAAAGGTAGATGGGGAACATTACGTTTACTTCCTTCAGAGGACTGTTGCGCTTCTTTCAATTTATAGACAATATAATCAATAAGGACATTTCAGTGCATTTTGTAATTGTATCTTAGCCTTCATTGTAATTGAATACTGCTTTATGAGGATCGTTTCTCAATATTGATCGAACCTGTCATGAGCGTTCAACTTCACTACGTTGTGTGTCTTGTTCTTGGGAATTGCAGCATCCCTGAAAGTAGACACTTTTTTTCGAAGCTTCGTAGCTCATACATAATGTTGTAGCGATGTTTCCACACCGTTTAAAGTGAAATCCCAAACTCGCAGGTTGTTGAATCATTCATCTTACTTTTTCCATGTTTGTCCAGATGTTCTTCAGATATTTCAGCAACTCTACTGGTTGACAGTTGCCGTGCATGTTCGGTTTTTTAGGGTGGCATTTTCAATAATTTTCAGAATTCCAGCCCCATCCCTGCAGGGAGTACACTTTATGGTAATGAGGAGATGGAGGCTCCCAGCTTCAAACCTACTGAAAGCTCGTGGTGGTTGGAACATCGCAGCAATCAGCCTCCTTATAAATTTAAGGCGCTGCAAATGGGGAATATTTAAATATCACCAACATTATTTGCACCTTGCCGCGGTCCGATTTGACCCCACTCAGAGGATTGAAAGATCGATCCTTCAAGTTAAATGGAGTCAGCCCACAGTCTGCCTTACAAACAGCCGTATGCAAGGGACTCGCCTGCTTTTTGCTGTAAAAATAAGCGCTTAGTGAGTCACCTTGTCGGTGATGTTGTGCCACCACGTAAACCACGCCCCTACCTCCGATGTCGCGAAGCAGGTTCATCGGCTCCACGGCAGAGTTTGGATGATGCATTCGGAATTTGGACATAGTAGTCCGTATCCGCCACTGGACGTTTCCCAGATCAGTTTTCGTTCACGGCAATATTCCGAATGCATAAGCCAGTGAAGAATAGCGAACATATTCGACATTTGTCTAATCTAAATTCCATCCGAATATCACGGATGAACATGTCTTTTATTCGGAACAGATTTCTGAGGTGGTCGTCTACCAGCATACAACTTGATGTCATCTAAGTATATCAAGTAGGTCAGCTCGCACTTAGCACGTAGACCATATTTTATTGCAAAACCATGCTCCGTGGCATCATTTAGTATCCATGAAAGGGGGTTCAGTGCCGAATCTAGGGACGAAATCATCTTTTCAGCGTAATATACGCCCTGCAAGGTTTAAAATTACGGCACAACAGTTTACTGATTCCTTCAGTACTCTTGGAAACAAATTGACTGAAGTACAAGAAATACATCAGCGCTCATCCCCGCATCAGAGTTCCACGGCAAACTTGCCACGACATCGACAATGCTGTCGACCAATTTAAACAAATTTGAGGCTGGAATGGCAGGAACACCGATACTCGAGACTAAAGCAAGAGCTCGCAAATGCCACAAAGAAGCTAAGAAGTCCTCTGAAAGCAGAAACAAAAAGTGACTTCTAGCACTTCGCGAGCAGTCTCAGTCCCTATCGCAGCAACTGACTATTCTGCACAGAGTGCAACCAAAAACACTGAAGCAACCTGTGCAGGCTGACCCATCACTAAGGCTTGCTAAGGGAAACCGGGCGAGGAGAGATGTTCACCAAGGAGCAGTGTTTGCGACTTATCTGCAGGGTATTTTTCAAAAAAATTTCTCGGGCAGTGATCCACTTAAACCCAGGCTACCCCCTGCTAGGCCAGTAAGCAGATTTTGGATAAGAATGAAAGACGTCCTCAATTGCGAACTGCAGAAAGTCTATTGGAAAAACGCTCCTGACTTTGACAACATTACCGGCAAAATGGTTAAAGAGTTACCACCTAACGCTATCAAGTATCTGCTATTCAATCCTATCGCTGGTTAAAATGACCCCCAAGACTGGAAAGAATTTAACGCTAGCAAGCTCATATCATATTGGTGGACCTCGGCGCAAAACCGGGATGTCTGGAGTTCCTTATTAAGGCAGGCCTAGACCGGATACCGGTTGTTGCGCCGTTGATGACGATGATGATGATGAAGCTCATATCAGCCAGTGAACGCTTTTTGAAGGCCTCCTCCTGGCAAAACTCTCACCTTTTCTCATCGACAAAAAAGTGATTCCCCAATATCAATTTGGCTTCTGTAAAAGGCATAGTACGACGGAACAAGTTCAAAGAATTTTGACGGAAATTAGCGGAGCACTGGAGGAGAGGAAGTAGAAGAAGTGTTCTGCGGTGGAGATAACACAGGCATTCGAAGGTCTGGCACACAAAATGAAGAAGCTGTTTCCTGCTAATGTTCACAGGATTCTTGAATCCTATCTACTTGGGCCGAAGTTTAGATTTCGGTACAAAAGTTTTATCGCGCGTGACCACAACATCAATGCTGGTGTACCGCAAGGAAGCGTACTAGGACCGATGCTGTACCTTATCTACATATCAGACATGCCAACTAGCAATAATGATTAGTCGATTAGTATCTTGCACTCAACAGCGACATTTAAATCGAATCAAGGAATGGCTGATCAACTGGAAGATCAAAGTCAATGAGTTGAAATGCACTCGTATAAAATACATGGTCCTTCGGAAAACCTGTCCCCCTGTGGGGGTCCTCATACATGCAAAAGGTGGGTGTACATTTTTTTCGCCGAATATAGCCATGTTGGGTATCAAATAAAAGGTCTAAGTTAGTACTTTTCGAAACCTTAGTTTTGAAATTTACTGGAAAGACGGGGAATGCTGGAGATCGAAAATTATGATTTCTTTAACGGACCCTGTCTCAGAAACTACCCAACTGGCCACCGGGAAAACTCCGAACCCAGGGAATCCACCCCCCTCTCGCCAGGCTTGACTATTCTAAGTAATCCTAATTATGCTGCTAAAATATTTTAAAGTTATATCTGCGTCCTGCAAGAAGAGCTCTTAATAATGGAAAATTGCAACCACCTAGGCTTGAATTCAATCTAGTGTTCGTGGGCTCTCTCTTTGTTTCTAATGATCAAGAGATAGAGAGAACGAAAGAAGCAGGGAAGACTCCCAAGGCATTAAATTTTAAGTTATTTTACATATATTGCTGCCATTTAGGCTAGCTTAGTTGTTTTATATCTAAAATCTTGTATACTTTACTACTTCTGCTGGTCCCACCCTGTCTAACATATCTTTCTGTCTCCATATATCTGAATTTTAAAATCTACGCAAAAAGTCCATGTAGGAGCTGTATATTTACATACATATATCCCTGCTATGAAAACACGCTTCTTGATACTTTCTTACATCTCTGTATAGAGATTTAAGATTATTTTAGACTGCGCTTCGGTTATTATACATACATAAGGATTGCCTCGCCTATCGCGTTTACGAAACTTCCACTTCGCTTTGCCTGTGCTCCTATCTACCTCCTGTTATACCATTTATATGACTCCTGTCTCTATATATGGTTCTTATTTGTTGCTGAAGAATTTTCCTTATCACAAGTTTCTGCTTGAATGATTTTTTTGCACTTTTCCCGTATAAGCGAGGGATGTATAAAAATCTCTACACACCCTTATAGATATAATGCTTTCAACTTTTGCCCTTACAACTGGTGGAAATCTATTTTTAAAGCTTCTTAGTTTTATTTTATGTCGATTTAAAAAGAGAAACCTCTTCACAGGATTGTATCCATTGTGGAGAGTTTAAGAAATTGTGTTATGCGATACTTATGTTTTTAAGATCTTTTGAAAATTAGATGTTTATCTAATTTGCCTGTTGGCTACATTGTTTTGAGAATTTAGTGATTTTTAAAATAAGTAATCCAAATTTGACGAAATTCGTAGACTATCAAAACTTTGGAGAGTTTAGAAATCTCAGGTCAGCTTAACAAAGTGTGGAGAATTTCGTAATAACCTTCAAAAACTTCAGAGAATTTCAAAAATTGTGAAGTCCTTCTAAAATTGAACAGAGTTTCGACAACTATGGAATGTCAAAAATTACAGAAGGATTCGAAAACTGTGGAGACTTTCCGAATATCTGGAAAATCCAAAAAATCATAACAAGTCGGAAAACCGCCAAACGCTAATCTAGACCTTCCGTTTGATACCCCACATGACTATACTCGATGAAAAAAATTTTACACACCCTCTTTTGCACATGTGGGGACCTTCTCCCCCTTAAACTCAACCTGGAACCATGTTGCGCACTACATGCAATGGTATTCACAGGTCACATCTTTCTACCAAACTTCGTATCAATAGGAGTGACCGTTTCTGAGGGGAATGGTGTGACAGACAGACAGACGGACGAGCAGATAGGCATCACTGGGGAAAACGGCAGAAGTCAAAATGCGTAGAAATCAAGTAGTCATTAAATGTAAAGACAAAGACGAGATTACTATGAAGGAAGAAATTTGCCAAGTTTCACGGTCCTAGCTAGGTATATCGTCAATTCTATACCTACGGGAGGCGTATGGCGACCCGCAGACTGCGCGATAGCTTTACCTTTTTAAGCGGCGAAAAGAGCTATTATTGCCAGTAAAGTCCGGATAGGTTGGGTCGTCTGCCGGTTAAGAGGGCAGATTTCATTGGAAAATGTTTGAGGTGTCTAGAGTTTGAGCCCATAGCCAAAATTGTACAAATGGTCTCAGGTCGGAGCTATGCCGTAAATGTTGGAAAGAAGGTCACATTGCTAAAAATTGCGATGAAGGGCATCAATAGCGCTCGCATCACAAGCAGTAGCACATGTCCGGTGTTGAAAAAGTGGTCAACACTATTCGCAAATGACGTTCTTACAACTACATTTTAATCACTGCTTAGAACCTGCTCTTTCAAACGATAATTGACAGTAAAATTGACGGCACCATTGTCTGCGAATAGTACAAAGACCTACACAATGGAATTTAGGTTGCAGATAAAAGTGGGAAAACAATGATATGGTCATGCGGAAATCGCGCCATAGAAGGAACAATGAAGATTCTCGAGAGTGGCTTCACGCGAGCAAAAGTAGGTCTTATTTCCATCTACAGCCGCTATGCGGCACCAAGACTTACCGAAGAGGAGTTCCAATCGAGGATGGAGAGGCTAGCGAGCGATACAAGCGACCATAACCCTAAAATCCGGCGACTTTAGCCGATAGCCTGTAGAATGGGACAACCGAGAAACGAACGCAAGAAGACGTATATTACTAGAAGTTCTTTCTGGTCTGAATCTTGTTCTTTGATGCGTCAACAAACGACTTCCCGAAGAAGGTAACTGGGGTCAGTGATAGATACCACATTTGTTAGTGACATCTTAGCGAAGGGTCTTCAGTGGCACGTTAGTGAAAGTTTCACACACAGCGACCATCAGACCATCATTTTCGTATTTACCGAACTTCTGGTGGAACCCTAAAATCGAAGAATACTCCAAGACCTGCCTCAAGGCCAGGAGACGCAGTGAATGAAACAGAAACCAATCTGAATACGAGCAGCTACATGACTATACAAAGAGGCACGGGAAAAATTACATGTGGCTCTAGTAAGGAGTAAAGTGAAACACTTCAAGCGGCTGTGTAAAGAAGCTGGTTCGGACTCCGGGGTGGCCCCTACAAAACAATGATGTAAAAAATCAAAGGCAAACGTTCTCCATTGATTAATTGCCCTAACTTGCTAGACAGGGATAATGCGGAACCTTTGTCCACAAAACGTGTTTACCACTAGCTTTCCTATCGTCCAAGTAGATCTTGTCGAAATCCCAATGGTAAACGAGGAAGGGATCCTGGATACTGGGAAGGTCAACAATGGATTTGGTCAGCCGGTAGTGGCTAACGCAGCTAACACCGCACTTGACGAGCACAAAGCTGTGCAGTGATCACATTTGATGTGAAGAACGCCTTCAATTCCGTGAGCAAGATTATTGAGTCCCTAATCAACTTAAGCAGGCCGAGGTACCTTGTGTGTATCTTTGCCGACTTCTTGATCGACAGACTTCTGTGCTGCGAATCAGATGAAGGAATGAAATTATATCAAACAGTATGTGCCAGCATGTTCCACAAGTGTCCGTCCTAGGCCCACTCTTGTGGATTACTGATGCTAGACCTCCCTACTGGTGTGACCTCCATTTGTTTCGCGGACGACATTGGCGTGACGCTTGTTGCAGGCCTACTCGAAGAAGTGGAGCTTTATGCTAATGAAGCAGTCTATAACATTAAGTCCTGGCTAGAGAACACTGGTCTACTTCTCGCAGGACATAAGACAGAAGTAGTACTTATTATCAAGCGGAGAAAGTGCAGGTCCATGAAGATAAAAGTTGGAACACAAGCCATTCATTCCAAGCCTACACTCAAGTATGCACTTAGGCGTAATCATGGACCAGAGGCTAAACTTCAAATCACATGTGAAGTGTGCAGCAGCCAAAGCATAGAATATTGGAGCACTGATTGCGAGAATGCTACCAAACATAGGTGGCCCAAGGCCGAGCCATCGACTCCTTATTTCGATCCTACTGTATGCAGCCCCAGTGGGGGATGCGTATCGAGTAAGTGGACTACGAACATATTGCGCCTACAGGACAATATCTGATGAACCAGCCTGTGTGATAGCAGGAATGATCTCCATTGAGATTCTGGCGAGAGTAGGACAACGGCAGTTCGTACAAAGTGAAACTATCGAGGAATGGCCAGAGAAGTGGGACAGATCAGAAAAAGGCCGCTAGACCCACAGAATCATATGGAATATCCGGGAATGGATCGAGCGACCTCACGGCAAGGTAGACCTAACCCAGTTCTAGAGAGGACGCGGAGGTTATCGAGCATATTTCTATCGACTTGGGCATGATGATCCCCAAAGTGCCCCAATATTGCAGAGGACGCAGACCACGTTTTAAATCATTGTCCGAGATCCGCAGCCCAGAGGGCTGATATTTGTGGAAGGTTTTCAAAGCCCAGTTCATATAATCGAAGTGACTTCTGCTAGAGTTACTACAATATGATGACCAAAGGTGAGGTCAGACAAAGTAATAGCTGACCCTGGTCCCCATTAGTCTTTCACTTCTTCTGTATTAACCTAAATATATATTTTTTTTACATATTTCGAAATAATTCTAATTCGTACTCACGTTTATGTGTCTTTACAGAATTGGACGGTCATCATTCGGATGAAACTGGATCAGGTGAAGGTGATAATTCCAATACAGGATCAAATATTGGTATAACTGATGATGATCAGGCACGTTTACGATTAAAAAGGAAACTGCAAAGAAATAGAACATCATTTACAAATGATCAAATAGATAGCTTAGAAAAAGGTAATTAAAATTATTTAAAGTAATATCAGCAACTAATTAAGTAAAATATGTGGTCTTAGAATTAAATCTAAGTCACGTGTTCTCTTCATCGATGCTAACAAGTCCTCCAGCCTTGTTAGCTAGCATTTGGTAGCATTGATCAAGGGAACAAGTGGTTCCCGAAATATTGGTATTTGCAAGCTGCAAGTCCTCCAGATTTGTTATATAGCACTTGTCATCACTGATGGAGGGAACAAGTGGTTCCCGAAATATTGGTATTTGCAGGCTGCAAGTCCTTCAGACTTGTTAGATAGCACTTGGTAGCACTGATCAAGGGAACAAGTGGTTCCCGAAATATCGGTATTTGCAAGCTGCAAGTCCTTCAGACTTGTTAGATAGCACTTGGTAGCACTGATCAAGGGAACAAGTGGTTCCCGAAATATCGGTATTTGCCAGTTGCAAGTCCTTCAAACTTGTTATATAGCGCTTGTCAGCACTGATGGAGGGAACAAGTGGTTCCTGAAATATCGGTATTTGCAGGTTGTAAGTCACGAAAATAGTTCAATTTTTTAAGGAGACTTTTTAGATAATTAAAAAGATTAATAGAGATAAGTTAAAATTAAATATTTACTTAAAATTTTAGTCAATAAGAGAAAAACATATAAAAATGCAGCAACGTTACTAATTTCAATATTTTTTTTTACTTTTTCCCCTCCTCCCCCGCTATTTCCCCTCACTAAATGCCAATACTCATCCTCATTTCATTTTTTTTTCCAACCCTCCCTTCCTTTCTTCGTTTTTCCTACCCCAAAATTTCTCTACTTTCTTAATTATGATGGCTGGCGATGTTTCTGGGTTTAAATTCAGAATTTGAACGTACTCATTATCCAGATGTCTTTGCACGGGAACGTTTGGCCGCTAAAATCGGTCTACCCGAAGCACGTATACAGGTATGGTTTTCAAATCGTCGCGCTAAATGGCGTCGTGAAGAAAAATTACGCAATCAACGACGTACACCGAATACATCGAGTAATGGTACAAATACGGTTGCCGTAACCGGTAATGGAACGAATAGTACAGGTGGAAGTGGAGGTGGCCCAGATGGTAGTGGAGGCAGTAGTGGTGGATCATTAGGTGGAGGAGGTAATGTATAAATTCTTTTTTCATGCCTATAAATGCCCCATAAAGCACCCGATTTACATTGTAAGGACCCCGTTGTATCTAACAAACCCCAATTATCTCCATGGTCATCCCCTTGCAATCGAATCTGTTCAAAGAAAGTTCGCCCCTATAATAACTAAGACTGCCCCTCACTGAACATCTGAGGCAGAAGAAACAATGATCGAGGATGTGATCCATCGTGGATCCTTCCTTTCAATCGCGACCCTCGAGTCGGAAAATTTACGACTCCTCGCGCGTGGTCGAGCCTTCCGGTGCGTACCTACGCGCCTTCTAGGTCCTTCTCCTAGGTCCTCCCTCTAGATCATCTCCGGCCACTCAGGATGGTCGCATGACCAACGCAATCCCATTTTTGTCATTACAAATGGCGCCCAACGTGGGGTCCGAAATTTCCTAGCTTCTAATAACTTGAATCAATGGAAGATAGCCTATTCCGGCTCACCACTTCATTTTGGTGTGCCGGATAAGAGAATCAATAGAGTCTGAACATTGCTCCCGGCTAGGTTCCACGTACACTTGTCCTCATTTTTCAAGCTTTAGGTCTCACACCTTTTTCCCCAAGAAGCAAGTCTCCTGCCTGTTAATCCCTTCTTCAGTGCACCTTTTTCTGCTGAAGAAGTGAACAAATGGTCGCCGAAATACACTATTTTGGGTGTGTATTTAGGTTTTGCAAGTGAAATTTACAATTTTCCCAACCAATTCAGATTTTTCCAAACCAATTTCAGAAATTTCTACACTAATTTCAGACTCTTCCAAGTCAATTTCAGAATTTCCCATTTCAAATTCAGAATTTTTCATTTCTAATTCCGATTTTTGTCGGTTCTCTTCTGTCAAGTTTCTGAGCTGGGGTTCTTTGGAAAAAATCTGAACAGCTCATCAACTTTCTATCATTATTTATTTTAATGAACCATGGTGTCCGGTCTGTGAGAAAATCATCAATCATCATCATCAACGGCGCAATAACCGACGCAACCCAGCCTTAGTAAGGAACTCCAGACACCCCGGTTTTGCCCCGAGGTCCACTAATTCGATATCCCCAAAAGCCGTCTGGCATCCTGACCTACACCATCGCTCCATCTCAGGCAGGGTCTGCTATTTTTTTTCATGACCTCTAGATATAAAATCGTGTAGTAGTGACTGCAATTAACTGTGGGAGGATCTATAGAACCTCATTAATGTCCACAGAAAACCGAGAGGACTTCCCAAGGAGTTTAAATTGTGGCGCGACTATTACTTCAAACACTTGTCCTTCCTAGAGGACCCCATTGGACCATTATATTCTCAGACCAGTTCAGTGAAGCAAGTGATGATAGGGAATTAATGGACAGCCCAGATTTTTTTCAAAGAACCCGTATCCAGTGGTGAAAGGTTGGTAGAAAACTTGACGGAAGGATATTGTGTAAAAACCTGAATTGGGAATGGAAAATTTTGAATATGAAATGGAAAATTCTTAAATTGACTTGGAAAAGTCTGAAGTTAGTTTGGAAATTTCTGAATTTGACTTGAAAAACCTATATGTACACGGGACCCATGTGTCTTCTTCTTCTTTAGTGCAGGATATTCTGCTCAAAAATGGAATGAATAATTCCTTAAATGCTGGACCGCCAAGAATTCTTCAGATGGCGAATATATGTCCACTTCGACAGTCCAAATAAACGTTTTGATAGAGTTCATTCGGCAGCTGTGAAACATGGTGTCAAGTTTTGATAGAGTTCATTCGGCAGCTGTGAAACATGGTGTCAATCTGATTGCAATGGCTTGTATCCCGCCAACTATGTTGAGAGAATACTCTCCCCATTCCACATGTATAAAATTATTCAAAATTCATATAAAATTAAGGAAACATGACTAAAAGTTGATTCAAGTTGACAGAGGAGACAAAGTGGTCGTTATTGAATTTCTAACGGAGTACCCCATCATATAGAGGGGCCTCCTAGATACACATCAAAAAACAAAGAGCGTCTTCCAGGCGCTTCAAGGCAATATCTGTTAAAAGTTTTATGGTTTATTCAACAGGACTCTCTTCAATTGGTGGTAGTTCAGCAATAACAGGTTTAACTCCGCCACCACTTGCAGTTGGTGGTGTTGACTTACAATCAGGTAGTAGCGGACTATTGGGTGCTGGTATTCCGGGACATCATCATCATCACCATCATCATCATCATAATTTACCAACTATACCATCATTGTCACCACGTTTGAATTTGAATAGTGGTTTTGGTACAACCATGAGTAGCATGTATCCATCGATACATCATCCGCCCATGCCAATGAGCGATTCTTACAGGTAATTTATATTTTTTAAATTATAGGGTTTTTAGTATTTAATTAAATGTGCAGCAAAGGGTGATTTTCGTTGCCAGGATTTCTGCATTGCAAGTGATACTTTGAAGGTTCTTTTTACTCTTTTCTAAGTTTTAAAAAAGTCAGTTCAACGCTTTTATAGCTTCTCAGCTTAGTTAAACATGATAATGATCAACCCCCTGTTATTTTCTTCATCTCGCCTAGCCCTATGACATCAATGTCTTCATTTTCCCATCCGTCAATAACATCAATGCCATCATCTCCTAATATCGGTGTAGTACCAGCAGGCGTTACTAGCGTAGGTTGTTTACAACAGCAACGCAACCTAACACCTCCATCACCATATCAATGCCATATGGCAGCAAGGAGTGCATTGACACCTGTTGGAGGATCTTTAACCGGTAGTGGTAGCTCAGCTGCATTGAGCCATCATACATCTTCTGCAGGTTCTGGACCACTTGGTGCAGCATCACACACACATAGCACCTATGAGTCCTTAAATTTAGGTCAGTACGGGCCGTCTCTACCCTCAGCACCGGGATCTCTTTCTGTATCAGGGACTCCGACACGACATTCACCATGCAGTCCACATCAAACTTATCAAATGATTGGTAGCAGTACTGCCGGTGCATATTCAAATAATAATAGTGGCGCAGGTAAGAAAGGAATTTGGTTTTTATTTTAGTAGTGTAGTTTGTTACTAATTAACTTTCGGGGAAAAATAAACAAGAATATCTTTTTTTTTATACTTTTCTACTCCCTCATCTTTCTATGGGGTTGCATTATTTAGGTTTAATATCACCAGGAGTGTCTGTTCCAATAGCTGTCCCTGGCCAACCTCCAGATATGTCGTCACAATATTGGTCTCGGCTTCAGTGACATTGGTGTTAAAATTTAAACTTAATATATAATTAATTGAGAGCTATGAAAAAAAATAATAATAATTGGAAAACAAAGACTTGAAAGAATATTTATTTTATCTTATTTTCCAGGGAAATATTTGCACAAAATTAAATAAATAAATCAAATATTAGTGAAACGGTATATATAAAAAAAAAAGATTAAATAAAATAAAATGCTATCGGTTTATTATGGAAAATTTTGATAAGATTTGAAAAATTATATTTGAAGTCTTGAAAGTCTATATAATAAGATATGTGTCGAATATATTTAATATGAGTCAAATTATTTGAATGATTAAAAAAATATTGTCTATCAGATGCTGCTTTTATTATTTTTATTTTATTTTATTTTATTTTATTTAAATAAATAACATCCCCCTTTTATTGTTTTTTATGTTTTTTTCTATTTTTTTTTTATATTTTAAAAGCCTGTACGGTAAGATATGAGTGTCAAATATATTTCAGTGAATCAGAAAATTTAAATGATAATAATAGTGTGTATGAGATGCAGTTGAAATATAGTTTTTTTCCAGATTTGTTTATTATTATTTCGGGATTTTAATTTTATTACGTTTGCTTTATTTAAATATTTTTATTTAATTTTTTTTTCCATCTTTCCTAATTCATTTTCCACTTTTAATTTTTTTTTTTAATTTAATTTAATTAATTAATTTTTCATAAATGAAAAAAATTCGCGTTGAGGCAGCTAAATTATATACCTTTAGACCGACAGATACATTTTTCAATTTGTAAGTGTTATAATGACTAAATTTTTAAAATTTTCCCAAGTTTGTGTATATGTTGCATCTGAGAGTTCTGCGTAGATATCGACATTCTATATTCTATATAGATAAATTTAGTTTTATCTATATCCCATATAGATTAATTATCAATAATAAATATATGTTTTTCTGAAAAGGATAAGCCGAATGGTCCTTAAACTTCAAACTATTCGTTTGGTTTCGAATGCTTTTCAGATTGCTTAGTTACAATTAATACTCAAAAATAGGAGGCTAAGGTTCGACATGGTCTACGACGCCACCGAGATAAGAAAAAAACATAAAGGACTCAAATATAATTGATAAATTATATAAATTATATATGTTATATGGTATAATATAGTTATGCTATATAATTACGAATAATAGCTAATTAATTCCTTTAAATAATATTCGATTTCGTTTTTAACTTGTGTGTATTCTAGAAAAAAAAAATATATGTACATATCTCATAGCTGATAAAAATAATAAATTTAACACGAATTTCGCCACACATTCTAAAGCGTCATAAATTTAAAATTGAAATTATAGTTGAGTTGACAATTAAAAAAAATAATAGCTCTGAAATATGTTTGATTGAATTGCGAAGTATAATAATATATTTAATTTATTTAAAAGAAAAAATCGTGTTACTATTTATGGAAAATAGATAAACACAATTCAAATCAGTTCATCCCTCGATACCTGCCATTTACGTTATTCATGGATGCAATGAGAGTGCGGTTGAAACCATTCCAATAACTAAATTATTTTAAAGTTTGATTAACATTTTTGTATGATATATTCGGCAGGAGAAAAGGAATAATCTAAGTCCATAAAAGCAGGCAGGGGAGGGGGGATAAATAAAATAAAATAAAAGAATATCAGAAATCAGCTTTAAAAATTATGTATCTGAAAATTCAAAAGAAATTCACTACGAACAGGTTCAAAAATGGAATCTAAAGAGTTTTTTCTGCCATACAAATCGTACACTATAATTGGTAAGAAAGTCCTAAAATGCACCTTACATCAAACTATATATATATATATGTATATACAATATATATATATATAATAAAGAGAAAAAGATATGTCATAAAAAACAAACTCACTATAATATACCTGTAAAATTTGAAAAACACACTAAGACAAACTCTTCAACTGTAAATGCAGTCATGTATTAAAATAAATAAAAATAATGAGAGAAAGAAAAAAAAAACAAAATAAAATAATTGAACGAAAAAAATAACTTAAAAATGAGAAAATGAGAAAAAAAAAATCTGAAAAAATAATAAATTTATTGAAAAATAAAAAAACAAACTGTTTTCTTTCATCATTGTTCTCCTCCAGGTCCGTCGAATACCCTTGAGCAATATCTACGTTCAGCTGGTACCTAATGTAAGTATTATCAACTGCGACTCACAAATCTTTCATAAAATTAACCAAGAGGATTGGAGTGGTAGTTTTTTTATTGGTCCCCTCTCATTTTTACAAGCTAGCATAGGTTTAGGTTTACTATCACCAAATAACGCTCCCCCCCCCCCGATAATTGGGAAGACCATTATATGCAAACAAGTCGGGAAACCGGAAGCTGGACGCTTCAGGTACGAAAGGTTTTGTGTATTTCTTAGTACGTAGCACGTAATATATCCATATATTATGTGAGAGTATCCACTTTCGGGTGATATTGACATTCATAGTCTTCAATTTTCAACGAAGCAACAAATTTGAGGTATTATAACTTTGTTAGTAATAGTCCAATTTCCACCAAACTTGGTAAGATCATGCTCTATATTATGGCCTATATCACTGCAAAATTTCATGGTACTAGGGTAAACTTAAGGGGGGTTTCTAAACAATTACAAAAAATTATAGTGATACACTATTATCAACTTTACTTAAACAGATATCGGCATGGAAGGTATTTCGGAGCCCAGACACCATATAGTGGCAGCCTCCTGATTTTTTTCAGATTTTTCGGTTTGGTAGTTTCTGAGAATGGCCCCCTTAAAGAAGTGACCACTTTCAACCCCCCGCGCTCCCCACCCTTTCAACGAATGTCAAAACTAAGATCGGCTTTGAAAAGTACTAATCGAGACCTTTAATTTGATACCCCACGTGACTATATTTGATGAAAAAAAAATTTTACATCCCCCTTTTCCATGTATGGGAACCCCCCCCTTAAATTCGACATAAGAGGATGTAGTTCACTGTATGCGTGAGCGTTCACAGTTCCCACCTTTCTACCAAATTTGGTGTCAATCGCTATAACCGTCTTCGAGAAAAATGCGTGTGACGGACAGACAGACAGACAGACGGACAGACAGACAGACAGACAGTTACTTGACTAAGCTCCTCAACAATTACCTTTCGGAGAGGACACTGTGGTACGACACGGATGAGGGATCCAAGCAGTATACCGTCACCGCAGGAGTACCACAGGGCTCAGTGTTGGGTCCTCTCCTGTGGAACGTTATGTACAATGGGGTCCTTGTCCTTCCCGTGCCAAAGGAGGCCACGATAATCGGTTTCGCAGATGATCTAGCTGTGGTTGTCGTCGCGAAAGAACCTGAAGACGTTGAAATGTACGCTAACGAAACCATTAGCGCCATAAAAGCGTGGCTGGAGATGGTTCAGCTTGACCTTGCGGAACAGAAGATGGAGGCGGTCTTGATTACCAATCGTAGGAAGAGGAATACGATTAATATTCGCGTTGGTGGTCACGTCACCACTTCGAAGCCGGTTATCAAATACCTAGGGGTGATGATTGACGCTAAAATCAATTTCAAGGGACATCTGGACTATGCCTGTGAGAAAGCGGCAAATACCAGCGTATCATTAGCGCGGATGATGCCTAACATTGGAGGTCCAAGGTACAGTCGCAGATTACTTGTAGCCGGAGTGGTTCGCTCCACACTATTATACGCGGCACCAGTTTGGGAGGAAGCATTAGCGTGTGAGAGTAATCGTAGGAGAGTGAATATGACTTACCGCTTAGTGGCGCTAAGGGTGTGCAGCGCCTTCAGAACAATATCAGGCGAGGCAGCGTGTGTTATTGCGGGAATGATCCCGATAGACATTCTGGCAAGTGAGACACGCTGCCTGTACGAGACAAGGAAGATGAATCCTCTTGAAAAGGATGCAGAATGCCGAAAGGCGGCAAGGCGGGAGTCGCTGGAGAAGTGGCAGAAACGGTGGGATAACTCGCAGAGGGGTCGCTGGACCCACACTTTGATTCCCCGTATTGAAGAGTGGATCCAGCGACGACACGGTGAGATTAACTACCATCTGACGCAATTCCTGTCAGGACATGGCGGTTACAGGAAGTATCTGCACCAATTCAGGCTGGATGATTCTCCCTTGTGTCCTGAATGTAGTTGCACACCTGAGGACCCGGAGCATGTTATGTTCCACTGTCCACGATTTCTCCCAGAAAGGAGGAGTCTGGAAGACTCCCTGAAAACCACTCTAAGCCCGCAGAACATCGTCGGGGAAATGTTGAAATCGGAGGGAAACTGGTGTGCGGTGAACACCGCCATCAAACGAATACAAGAGGAACTGGCAAGAGCGGAGCGCGCAAGGAGGACGGAAGGCGTGGTCGCGTAAAGCGCAGTCCACCCCGCGAAGTAATGCTTTGCGGCGGTCCCGCGGGGAAGGAAAAAGGAGAAAGTGGGGGTGGTTTTAGTGGGTGAGAATCCCACACGCTGCTGCAACCTGGCGCGGCAGTGTCTTTCTAAGATTTCCACCTCCATCCATATAAAAAAAAAAAAAAAAAAAAAAAAAAAACGACAGACAGACAGTAAACCGATTTTAATAAGATTTTGTGTTTACACAAAACCTTAAAAAAGAAACTTAAAGGTAGTTCTTCGATAGAAAACATCGAGTTGGAGTAGGGGGTTACATCGGATAACGAATTTGAGACAAATTCAAAGAAAAATTCGGAGTATGTGGTCTGTGAATCCCTTTACATACAGCAGGTGGCGCCATTTTGTGTTGGATTTAAGGGAGGTTCCCCATATGTGTGAAAGGGAGGTGTTAATTTTTTTCTTCCACAGGATATGGTCATGTAGAGTAGCAAATAAAAGGGCTCAGTAAGTAATTTTCGAAACAGATCTTATTTCTGATACTGAGTGATACATAGGGGAGTGAAGGTTCAAAATGTGGTTCCCGAAAAGTATAACAGGTCTCCTTCTCAGAACCTATCCAACCGAAAAATCTGAAAAAAATGTCATAATGGTGCTGTATGAAATTTAAGCCTCAAAATACCTCCAATTCCAATTTACCCTGAAAAGCCCCCTTAAAATCAACCTAGCAGTACAAAAAAAAATTGGATACCATGATAAGCAACCATTTGCATTCCAGCAGCCATCACTGAAAGTGCAAGCCTATAGCTGTGCAAATTGTGCAAAGCAAACATCAATATGTTCTATGCCGAGCACGAGAGCTCCTGTGCCAGACGCGTGCAAATGCATTCAAGATTACAGCAGTCTGCATAGGTCACTGGCCCATAGAGGACCATGCCGCTAGGCTCGGCACACCCTACAACTCGCATTGCCGAAGCTGCGGAGAAGGAAGGGAAACCCTTATGCACTTTCTCTGCGGTTGCCCAGCTATGGCTAGAGTCAGGCTGCGGACACTGGGTAAACCATTCTTTGGGGACCTCAGAAAAATTGCTAGCTGCAGGGTGGGAGCGCTTCTTTCCTTCGTGAACGCTAGGGGCTGGCTCTGAAGATCCGAGCCGGCTGGACTCTGCCTCCCTGCTCCCATAACAACAGTCACGGTCTTAGGAATTTGTGGTTTCAAAACGGCGCACCAAAGCGCTAGTTGGGCTCCTTGGAGCGGCCGCTAATACCTACCTACCCTAAACATCAATAGTAAGCAGTTAACTAAGGGCAACGTGTGGCCCAACTAAAATACGAGTAAAAGCCCTATATCATCTGTAATAATATGCTTCGGTTGCCACCAATAAACTGTGCTTCAAACTATTTTTGCAATTTCTTTCAAAACGATTGCTACCGTCGATTTTGAGTTATGGCGTACACGGACTTAAAAAAAGTTTCAAAAAAGCGATTTACAATTTTGAAGACTAAAAACTCCGACCAAGAACGACAGACGTTCAAATACTCATAACTTCGTCAGTTTTACTCCGATCTTTCTTTTTCTTCAGCCTTTGTCCCGTTTACAAGCGGGATCGGCTCGTCGTGATCGGTTTCGCCATTTGGCTCTATCGAATGCCTGATCTGGATGCAATCTCAACTCCCTCTGGTCAAGCTTTACGCCAAAGTATGGGCGGATTTACGATCAATTTAGTCGTATTCTGCGAATTATATAAAGGAGCATTTAACATCTGCGAGCCCCTTCGGTTACGCTGCTCCCAAGGCAAAGGTGAGGCAGCGTCTGAAGATTTGCCTCTGCCATGGTAAGAAAGCGTAAAGCCGCTTCACCTAATATTTCCCCATTGTCTGCAAAAACAGCTGCAAAATATCCATTACACAGCAATTAACATTCAAGATCGCTCCCCCTGCTCAAGCACAAAATATCACCGGAACAATTCGATGAACTGTTTAGCTCACTAGGAGCCAGATTCATTGCAGCAGGAGACTATAACGGTAAGTCCTCCCAACAGGGGCTCCCGACTCTTCTTCTTCTTTTTCTTCAGCCTGTGTCCCGTTCACAAGCGGGGTCGGCTCGTCGTGATCGGCTTCGCCATTTGGCTCTATCGAATGCCTGATCTGGGTGCAATCTCGAGGCTTTCAAATCCCCATCCCCCTAAAGGGGAAGAGTTACTTAAATCGGTATTTAAGAACAACTTACATTGTAGATCAAGGGGCTCGCCCACCTACTGCCCTTCTGACCCCAACAAAATTCCCGATATCATCGACTTTGGAATTGCAAAAAAATCAATTCACACCTAATCAAGATTGTAACAACCAACGATCTCTCATTAGACCACTCACCAGCAATAATAACTCTGAGCGATGCCCCTGCGCTCACCTATGCGACTCCAAGGCTAGTGAGCACTAGGACAAATTGGGTCAAATATCGCAACAGCTTCGATGACACTTTCTGCCCGAAAATTAGATTAAAAACAAACGAGGATATAGACAACGCGATAGACTATCTTGCCTTCCGTAGCCTACATAACGACGAAATCTATGAGCGATACCACGAACGTCTGGTAGTGGATCAAATCCGACTCAACAGGTTCCGGTGGGCGGGTCACTTAATCCATATGGATGAGGATGATCCAGCCCGGAAAGTCTATATCTATGGTAGAAAAAGAAGACGAGGCAGGCCCTGCCTGAGATGGAGCGATGGCGTAGGTCAGGACACCAGACAGCTTTTAGGAATTGGTGGACCTCGGCGCAAACCCGGAGTTCCTTATTAAGGCAGGCCTAGACCGGATACCTGTTGTTGCGCCGTTGATGATGAGCTAGCGAGCGAGAGTCATTGTTCATTGCTCAATACAAGTCCGAGTAAATCCACATCCATTTGATGTTGGAAATGGGCAGCAACTTACTTTTTAGGCTTAGCACTCAAGTACCTAAAAGTAACAAAGAGGACTAACAGAGTCATCCATGGCAGAAGTAATTCACCAAACACTGCCTCGTCCCTGCCCTAGGAGTAGCGTAATCGCAAATGGAATCAGGTGGTAGATGCTCCTTGGACGTGGGTACGAATTATATTCAACATAAAAACCGCCAAAGTTTGAACCTAATCAAATGACAGATTATATTGAATATAATTCGTACCCACGTCGTGCTTGCAATCATAGAGAAAGTCGCGTCTAACTATCGCCACTTTCACTGACACGGTTCCCAGCGCTGCTTCCAGTTGCGTCTGACCTGGACGAAACCGGTCAATAAACTGAACCTTTGGCTGGTATCCAGATGGCTCGATTGGTTAGAGCGCTGGGCTGTCGTAGCGGAAGGCCCTGGTTCAAATCTCACTGGTGGGAGAGAGATTTGTCATCATGACTGGATGTCGGATACCAGTTGACTCAGCTGTGAATGAGCACCTGAGTCAAATCAATGCAGACCACATTGCCTCCTACAGTGAACTGTAGTGTATCGTTACGGTCTGGAAGGAAGTGCTCTAACACACTTCACTGCACTGATCCAATATGGAGTGTTGCACCAACCACCATTATTTGGCTGGTTCCATTTTGGACTTGTTCCGTCTACTGTCAACGTGAATATCGTCAGTGGTATAATTCTGATAAGTGCCAACACGTCAATGACATAAAAAAGAAGTGGGGGAGGTGGTAATTTCCCCATGAGCTTGTGGTTTTTTTCTTTCGGGGGCTTGAGACTCTTAAAAAATGAAATTGACTACACAATTATTTAGGGAGGGTAGGTGGCCGCTCCGAGGAGCCCTGTTAGCGCTGTGGCGCGGCGTTTTGATGCCACAAACTCCTAAGACTCCTGACTGCTGCTATGAGAGCAGGGAGCAGAATTCAGCCGACTCAGATTTTCAGAGCCAGCCCGTAGCATTCAGTGTCCGTAGCCTAACTCTAGCTAGAGCTGAGTAATCGCAGAGGAAGTACCTGAGGATCCCCTCCCCCCCTTCCCCGCAACTTCAGCAATGCAAATTTTAGGGTATGCCGAACCTGGCGGCATGGTCCTATGGGCCAATGCCCCGTGCAGACCGCCGTAATCTTGTATGCATTTGCGCGCATCTGGCACAGGTTATAAGCTAGCCAAATCTTCCTTGACTTGGCATAGATGGTAAGCCTTCGCCATCTATGAACCGCGTAGTAATGCGAGTAGATTCTGCCCTTGATAGTCGCCAGCGAGACACCGACTGTACCAGCCGAAAAACTACCAAGAACACAGCCCCGCCTGGCCAATCCTCAACCCTCTCATTCCCCTCTATATTCCTATGCCCGGGAATCCAGAGGAGAGTGACCTTGAGCGTGCCCGCAGGACTGTTCAGCGCGTTTCTGCACTGTCCCACCAGCCTGCAGGATGTGGTTGCTAAGTACAAGGCCATCGGTCAGAATGGCTATGTTACGTTTGGGGCTCGGATCATGCTTCAGTCATCGACAGACTTCCAGGATCGCCAGTAGTGTTATATCCTTGCAACACGCCGCCTGTCTTCCACTCTGCCATGGTTGGAAAGTCCAGAGCAAAGTTTCTCTTGAAGTTCATCTTGCGTCTGGCATATTCCGTGAGGAATGCCCACATTTCCCGGGGTCCTGCGTCTATGATTTTTTAGGGAGGGTCTTGCACTATTTTCATCCGGGGAACGGAGTTTTCTCCTTACGACCCCTAGGATTTGATTTCAAATATGAATTGGTTGAAGTGATCCAGAATATATTTCAACTAGTTCCACTCCTCCTAACAGAATCCAAAATCGAATCCTTAAGAGATTTCCTTCTCCTATACTCAATAGAAGCACCTCAAGACATATCGTATCGATAAGAAGCTGGTATAATACATTGTGTACTTCCCGCTTAATAAATTGGCTACCAAGTCCCTTACTGTCAGCTATTGTAAGTATATTACGACAGCAAAGACACAATGACAGCATCGGAGCGCACAAATTGTAATAAATATTTATCAGCTCCAGCCTTTTCCTTCGTCCTTTCGAAATATTAAGGACATAATAAGTTTGTATGGGTATATGTACTCGCGTAATATGGAAGCCATTTTCACAGTTCCTTCACGATGTTTCGCCTTCTAAATCAAATTTCCTTATCACAAGTTTGCAAGACTGAATTCCACTCCTATAAAATGAGGAGATTTTACGGTCGCGGCTAATGTTTCTTGTATCGTTTCCTTTTTATATATCCTGAGGGAGTAAAATATTGTAACTTTGATAAAGTGAAGCAAGTGTGAAAGGGGATTAGAAGGATAAGATACGAAAACTTTCAAAGGCCGCAAACTTATTGTAAACAACATACTATGGATATATAAAGGACAGGGGGACAAAGGACATGTCCTACCGACGAGTATACTTCGCGTTCAACAGGTCCTTGGAATGCTTGCTCTGACCGCAGCTTCTCATAGTCTGTTGGCAAAGTCAAGTAGACCGACCTAGAGACAGCGAAAAAGGCGTCATCACTCCCAAGCCCGCAGTTTTTTCGGCTCTAACTTTTCTTAGGGAGTCCTTAGTGTCAGCGGCCCAACGATGGAAGGGACTGGGAGATTTCACGGCCAGTGATCATCAGTATATTTCCTTCCAAGTGACAAACGGCTCTCTGCTGCCAGGAGCTAATCAACGACTTAAACAGAGAGCCATGGGGCCTCGGGTATGAGCCGGTTTCCAAAAAGTCGGTCCCCATCGGTCGCCTTGTTCTATGAAAGTAGCAAAGATAGAAGAAATCACGCAGGTTCTCCCATCCGAACTGACGCTGTAGATGAAAGAGTGAGTACTGAGGAATGCCCACTTTTCACTGCAAAAGAACTAGAGGAGGCGGTCCTGTCCATGAAGGACAAAAAAGCACAAGCCCCAGAGCTGCCTGAGAAGTTCATCAAGCCACGACTGACTGATGCAATATGTGCACAAGACTACTCACCAACACAATATGATTTTAGAGCGGGGCAATCCACAATTGATGCCATTGCGGAAGTGGTCCAAGCGGTAAAGCTGAGTGAGGCACACAGTCGCTGCTGTTGGCACGTAGTGCTCCTTGTGACCCTCTACGTAAGAAGTGTGACGGTTTTCCTCGTTTTATGCAAACACAGGGGAGCTCTCTCTAAACAATATTGTCAGAGAGATGCTGAAGAGCGCTGGGAGATGGAGTCGTGTTGCGCATTATGTTCGGGCTCCTGGCGAAGGGACCGAATGGCAAGAGGTTCCCTGAACTAATAACACCTTTCCTCCCAAGGCTCTATTGACCGCTGCGAGCGATGGCGAGCGTGATGCCCTGCAACTCCGATACTAAGGGAGCCAAAAATTGAGCGTAATGTGCGCCGTGACAAAAGGGAATTTGCTATTGGATTGGTCAGGGAAACAGAAGAAGCTGCAGAATGCAATGATTTCAGGAGTGTATTCGGGATCACGAAAAAAGTTGCATAGGGTCACAAACATTCCGATGGTCTTGTGAAGAACGGTAACGGTTGACCCCTCATCCACGATGAGGAGCAGCTGAAGAGGTGGAAGTCACCACGGTTCATAACCATATCATACCCGGTGAAGTTCGTCCTCTTCTGGATGAAATGGCCAGTCAACGTAACATGAAGATACGCATTTTCCTCCAAGTAGGACAGAAATCATTTCGGCCATCAATGGACTCAAACGGTCTCTTTGCAGCGTTATCTATCGCTACACCTGCAGTTACTATAGATCTACTATTTCCACTGATAGGGATATCTTGAAAATCCAAAACCTTTCCCAAAGATTGACGAGTTAAGATTCCTAAGAAAGGTACCTGTTTTGAGTGTGGCAATTACAGGGGTATCTGCATGCCCTCTACCGTTGTAAAAATGATCGGTAGGTAGGTATCAGTGGCAACTCCGAGAAGCGCAATTAGCGCTATGGCGACGTGATAGCCTACGGGGCAGTGCCCCGTGCAGATCAGGGAATCTTGTATGCATTTACATGCGTCTGCCTCAAAAGCTCTCGCGACTGGGTTTTGGTTGGTGAGTCAAATACTCCCTGACTTGGAGCAGATGAGTCTTCTCCCTATGTTTTTACGATCGACTAGATCGACCTAGAGGAGCACTGCTCAGACTTTTCAGCGCGTTTTTGCATTGCTTCACCAGTACTTCCGCTTGGAAGACACTGGCTAATTCGAGTTACACACCCACAGATTAGGGTTAATTATAAAATCAAATATTATCAGGAGATTGGCCTTCTTTGCCGCGATGGGAGGCATCGAATGTTGCAGTTTTTCTGGCAAGGCTGACCGGTCGTGAGCCATGTAAACCAAGAAAATATACTTGCTTTCCGCTCACTTCTGCTCCGGTTAGGTGGCTTGAATTCAGGTCCGGGCACAGGAAAACGTGCAGGCTCTTCATGGCGAGGAAACTCTCGGTTTGTCCCGCCGCAAAGATAGAAATAATAATCGTTGGCGCAACAGTCCAATTGGTTCAGGGCCTTGAAGTGGGTTAGAGCACTTCATTCAAGACCGTGACGGTACACTGCAGGATTACAGAACCCTGTAGGTGGCAATTTGGTCAACATTGAGCACAAACATAATATTTAAAATTATCCTGGCACACATCAAAGAACACCTCGTAAGATTGATCGGTAGAGAGCAGGCTGATTGCCACTCCGGATCTTCCTGCATTGACCACATCAACACCCTATCGACCATTCTAGAACAGTGCGCGAAATAGTTTAGCTCTTCACTTCACTTTCTCTTCATGAACTTCGAGGTAGCTTTCGACACCCTGAACAGGCCTATATCTGACGTAATCTATGCAGGAGGGACATTCCAGAGAAACTAATAGTTATCATCAAAGCGGAAAAAATGCTGCGCCTAGGTAAAATCTCAGAGGAATTTTGGGCCCAAAATGAAGTCCACCAGGGTTGCATTTTGTCACTGGTATTACTTCTTGTTTTTCCGGCGTGTTACTGCTGTCTTGTCCGGAGGATGTGGAGGAGCTCATTGGACCTTTACATTCTTCCCAGCTACTTCAACCACCCTGAGGACATCTGTTTGCCCTTTCATCGGGTCATGGGTCTTGGCCGCATGGTTCTGGATTTGACAAGAGAAAGATGTGGAGAAGACCAACAAAATCAAAATTCTCAGTTTGACGGGTAATCGCTCTCTCCCTATCTTCATTAATGGGCAGTGCATCGAAGGCGTCGATCAATTTGTATATCTAAGAAACGTGGTCTCTGCCGTCGATGGCACCGAACTGGATGTTGCTCGGCGCATTACCAGCGCTAGGTCCACTTTCGCTGACTTGACGGACCCGGCAACGACAACGGAATAACGATTTGCGCATTTTCTCATGGAACGTGCGCTCCCTGTACAGAGATGAAGCTGATGAGCAACTAGCCGATACCCTGTCCCAATATAGGACTGACATAACAGCGTTGCAACAGATGCGATGGACAGGGACCGGTTTCCTGGAGAAGAGCCACTACACCATATATTATAGCGGTCATCCAGTAAACCATGTGCTCGGAGTAGGTTTCTTAGTCAGCCAAAAAATGAAACCTGCTATTATCGGCTTTGAAAACATAAGCGAACGGCTATGCACTCTGCGCTTGCGAGGCAAGTTTAGAAATATAAGCTTCATAAACGTTCACGCCCCTACAGAGGAGAGTGCAGAGTCGGAGAAGGATACCTTCTACGAGGCAGTAGAACGAACCCTCGAAGCCTGCCCCAGATATGATATCAAAATCATACTTGGGGATTTTAACAGCCAAGTAGGGAAGGAGCCCGTATTCAGGCGATACGTTGGCTCCCATAGCTTACAACAAATGATAACGGACTGCAGATTATTCAATTAGCAGGGTCACACGAAATGGTTGTTGGAAATACCTGGTTTGCGCGGAAAGTGGTCCACAAACATACGTGGGCCTCTCCAGACGGGGCCACTTTCAACCAAATTGATCATGTGTTAATCAAACGCCGCCACCTCTTAGCCTCTCCCGTTAGTGAAAGGGATTCCCTGAATTGAAGGCTCCCAAATTCGGAAGAGCTGGAGGGCTAGTCCCGAATTCTCTGATGACACGGAGATGTTTAGTTGGTAGTCCGACAATGTACTGTTGCAGGAGTCCAACACTCTGTGCGTAAACGCATTCACCAGCCCTACTCCAAAGGAAAACAAAGATCGAGGCAAGAGACAAAGTACATGGTGGTAACGTCAGGACCAAAAACCAAAAAAAACGAGCAACGTCTATTCGCACTGATCATGCCATGCCATGGTTGTTGGCTGCCAACAGAGCCTACTTCAGCTTCCAATAATTATTAAACTCGAAACGTCTCACCATAGGGTCAAAGCTCTTACTGTACAAGGCTATGATCTTACCTGTCCTTATGTACACTTTGGAGACCTGGGTTCTTAGGATCAGGACCTTTTGACTGTGTTCAAGAGAAGAATCTCCGGAGAATTTTTGGTCCCCTACATAAGTGGGTAATCCTAATCCCCCCCCCCCCTTATCCGTTAATTTCTCCTGATAGAAATTTTCGGACCAATAAGGGACACAAACAACCCTTTGATGGATCTAAGCATGATAAAACTTTTTCACGCCGCATCCTTATTTAGGTTTCTATATAAAATGATTCCGAAGGATAAATTATAAAACTGTCCTCGATCGAAGCACTTTGCCATACTTTATTATAGCATCCACCGAAAAAGTCCTTTTTTGTCCCCGCCGTCTAACAAATCACCGAGAACGAATGCCTACAACACCACACAGTGGGAGAGCTGTCCAAAGGACCACAAACATGCCCGTTTATCACTTACTGAATCATTGTCCTGTTTCCAAAACTTGGGAAACTCAAGAAAATGTCTCAATCAAGAAATCAAAGGACGAACAATCAAATACTCTCTGATTTCATCAAATATTTAAGGTAATAATACCCCCAGTGATATTTCTTCACATCAGTAATATCGCACATCTCACAAGGACTCACAGTTGAGTGTTTCCTTGGGGGAAATCATGTTCATTATGCATAAATATCGACATGTAACACCAGGCGTCTGACATAAACGATCCCATTTCTTTTGTTGAGAAGGAAGGACACCGAACAAGGTAACAAGCGAAGGTCCTTAACATTTCGAATCCTATCCAACCTCCCGCTGCCCAACGTCTTTCATATTCATACCTCTCGCCCTTCAATGTTAGCGGATAGTTGCATTTTAGTCTCTCCTTTTTTTTTGACAAAACCGTGAAAATCCTGCGCTTTCAAGACCCTGAAGAGAGGGTCGGACAAACTAATTGTGCAATATTCCATGGACAATATTGAATTATGTACATATATGGGTAGCAGGCGCAACAGTCCACATCATAAACGAAAAGACATGCTACCCCATCATCATTTCAGGTCCTTAACACAAAAACCGTTTTTGTTCAAATTTTACCGCACACACACATGAACCCCATGTTGAGTATATGTTGCTATTGTGCACATAGGCGGGGCGCTTCGCCTTTTGATTCCTCTAGGCCTTCTAGACATTTAGGCAATATTTTCCTGGGAATAGGCCACGTAATTAATGTAAGTGAGCCCACAATTGACTTTTGAAGAAAAAAAAAAAATCAATGTCTCGTCGCCTCGTCTTTGGTTTTTAATAGGAATAAACTTAGAATCAAAGTCCTTGGAGGGATGCAGAAAGGTTCTCTTCCGATATTCTTTCATAGGAACCTTTTGTCTGAATTTTTATAACTGTGCAATTCCGCCTTTGTTAATAGAAGCTTCCTGGGGAAAGTACGGAGAGAAGTGGAAAAATGAGGTCCTTGTGGTAATGACTTTTGTTTAGATTGGTGTTTTATTTTTCGGCCCGATAGCCGGTTTAATAAAGGTTGAATTTCGTGAGAAAGTAAACGTCAGCGATAAGCATCCTTATTGGGAAAAAAGAACAACAGCTATTAGGCATTCCATACAGCCTACCTTACCCTGTAAAGTCTATTTCAAAACAACAGAGATACTCGCCCACTTCGGACCAAATTGTGTCACGAACTCTAGGAACTTAGCTCACTGGCTCAGCGTTATAATATTATCTGACTGGATTCGTCAAAAAATCCCAGTTGAAACCTTACTGGTGACAGTGGGATTTGTATCATGACTGAATGTCGGATACCAGTCGACTCAGCAGTGAATGAGTGCAGCGGGCGAGCTGGCCAAGAAGGGAGCAGGGACGTCTTTACATGGACTAGAACCCTTCGGGGCCTCTGGAATCCCACGACATCTGTAACAGTTCGGGGAATCATCCACCCCGATACGATACAGACACGTTCGGTAGCAACCACCGTGTCCAGTGAGAAACTACGTGAAGTAATAAGTTACCTCCCCGTGTCGTCGGTCAAGTATAAGTTTATATGTCCACTGACACTTCGACGACTCATCCCACCGTTGCCAGAGTCTATGCGACTCCTCTCTTGCCGTTCGCCGGTTATCTACTTCCATTCCCGATGGACCCGCCTGCCTCCGTCCATACAGGCATCTCATCTCCCTCCCTAACAGGTCAATAGGGACCATCCTTGCGATTACGAACACCGCATCATCCGAACTAGTTCGAAATGCGCTGCATACCCTCAGTGTAATCAAACGATAGGCAGAATTTATCTTCCTCCAGTTCTGTACGTTTTCCAAAGCCTCCACCCACACAGGCGACGCATACAACAATATGGACCGCACGACCCCAGCTATCAGCAGCCTGCTACACTATTTTGGCCCACCTACGTTGGGCATCATCCTGGCAAGGACCGCGGTAGCCTTTACAGCTTTGTCACAGGCATACCCTATATGCCCTTTGAAACTCAGCCAGGCATCGAGCGTCACGCCAAGGTATTTGATGGTCGGCTTTGAGACAACCATATGACTTCCAACCCGCAAACTGATCGTATTTCTTTTCCGGCGATTTGTAATGAAGATTGCCTCCATGTTTTCCTCTGCAAGGCTCAGTCCGGGCCCCTCAACCCAGAAACTTACGACCATGACGTACAGAAACCGTCACGGTGGCGTATGGGTTACAGATTCGACTGGTGGAGCGGCGATATGGGCTTGTGGTCGACAAGCCATACAATGTACTGCAAGTCAGGCAGCCAGTGGCTTTGTGTGGGCGAAAATAAGTGGTGTATATGTATACAGCTGCTACGCCCCACCAAGTTTGACACTGCCTGAATTCGAGCAAATGCTTGATAATCTTGTTCTCGACGCAAGGGGACGAAGTCCAAAGGTGATTGCTGGTGATTTCAATGCCTGGGCCCTAGAGTGGGGTAGCAGAGAATCAAATGCTAAGGGGCGCAGTCTATTAGAGGCTTTTGCGCAGCTGGACATGGCTAACGAAGGTGCCATAAACACCTTTCAGAAAGGGGGGTCAGGCTCGGTTGTAGACCTGACCTTTATCAGCCCTGCGCTGGCGCGTGGTATGTCCTGGTGCGTCAGTGAACGCTACACCCACAGCGATCACCAGGCAATCTTCTTTGAGACATGTGTCGAGCCACAGGGCAAAGAGCTATCATGCCCAAAACCGAAAAAGGTTTCAGGCTGGTCTGCAAAATCTTTGGATGAGCAGAGCTTCTTAGAGGTGTGGTTAGATCAACCTGATATAGCAGGCGCCTCTACGGAAAGAGCCGTTCATCTGGCTCAATGCATCGCCGAAGCATGTGACGCGTCTATGCCTGGGAGGTGCTCATTCCCCAGTAGAAGACCAAACTACTGGTGGAATGATGAACTGACCGGTCTTCGATCAGCCTGCCACCGAGCCAGAAGAGCGGCTCAGAGGGCGGTAGGTAGAGTCGATCGGGGGCAGAAAGAGTGTGCCCATAAGGCAGCTCGCAAAACACTCAAGCTCGCCATCCAGCGAAGCAAGACAAAATGCTTTAAGGAGCTCTGCTCAGAAGCGGACATCAACCCGTGGGGGGGTGCTTATAGAATAGTGATGGGACGATTCAGAGGCCGCTCCTCTCCGCAGATCACGTGTCCCACCCTCTTGCTGAAAATCATCCAGGGGTTATTCCTCCAGCAAGAGGAGAGCACCGACATATTCCAACCACCTCTGAATGTGACGGCAATTCCTCCAGTCACCAGAGACGAGCTGCTGGAGATCTGCGGCAGAATAGGAGACAATAAAGCGCCGGGCCTGGACGGAGTGCCGAATAAGGCCCTTAAGCTTGCCGTGAAATCCAGGCCGGACATGTTCGCTGAGACGCTGAGACACGGTGAGATTAATTATAATCTCACCCAGTTTCTCACGCGACACGGAGGATATCTCCAATACCTTCACAGGTTTAAACTGGAGACCTCACCCGATTGTCCAAATTGCAATGGAGTCCCAGAGGACCCAGAGCATGTATTCTTCCACTGTCCGAGATTTGTGGAAGAAAGGAGGAATCTAGAAGAGACTCTAGGAGAAGTGCTGGTACCAGAAAATCTGGTACCGAAAATGCTAGCACGTCAAGAGAATTGGGATGCGGTCAACTCCATGATCGCATCTATTCAAGATAAATTGCGAAAGGCAGAGGAAAGGAGAAAAGCGCGGTCACGTGCGCCGCGTATAGAAGAAAGGTGACAAAGCTAGAGTGAGCTGACTCCGCCCCGTGATGTAATACCTTATGGTGGTTCCGCGGGGCAGGGAGGGAGTCGGGGGTGGTTTTAGTGGATAAAAATCCCACACGCTGGTGTGTCCAGACCAGTGCCTTTTGAAGATTTCCACCTCCTCAACAAAAAAAAAAAAAAAAGTACCTCGGTGCTATTATCGATAGCTACTTGCAAGAGCGTACACTCTGGTATAATACTGATGATGGACCCAAACAGTACGTTGTCTCCGCGGGTGTCCCACAGGGCTCTGTACTGGGCCCACTACTATGGAACATCATGTGTGGAATATCATGTGGTGGGTTACGCCGACGATATAACACTGACTGTGGTCGCAAAGCATCTCGAGGATGCTGAGTTATACTCAAGCGAAGCAATCAGTGTTGTTAAGGGTTGATTAGAGCGTACTGGACTGGCACTCGCGGAGGAAAAGACGGAAACGGTCCTCATCACTAAACGCCGCAAAAGAAATAACGCCTGCATTAGAATCGGGAACTGTAGCATCGCTTCCAAGCCGGCCATCAAATACTTGGGGGTGATGATAGACGGAAAACTCAATTTTAAACAGCACATAGAGCATACTTGCGAAAAAGCATCCACCACGAGTACGGCTATGGGCGTAGGACGACCACGGCATACTTGTAGCCTGCTCATAGCCAGGGTGGTGAGTTCTATCATGCTGTGTGCAGTCCCAGTTTGGAGAAAAGTGCTGCAGGTTCTAGGCAATTCACATAAACTGAGTAAGGTTTACAGAAGAACAGCCTTAAGGGTGTTTTCTGCCTTCAGGGCCGTCTCAGATGATGCAACGTTCGTTATCTAGGGAATGATTATGACTGACATCTTGGCAGCCGAAACGATGATAAATGTTCATCAGCCAGTCCATCTCTCCCCTATCGCAGGTGAGAAAAGCCAAAAGGGAGAGATCCATAAGCAGGTGGCAACAGCGATGGGACTAGTCAGAAAAAGGTCGTTGGACTTACAGGTTGATCCCTTCTATCGGTAAGTGGCTGGAAAGAAAGCAGTTTCTCACCGGCCATGAAGGATACCGTCAATACCTGTACAGGTTTAAATTGTACACCCCACCTTATTGTCCAAACTGCGACGTGGTCCCAGAGGACCCAGCGAAAGTATTCTTCCAATGTCCTAGGTTCGTGGAAGAAAAGAGGATCCTAGAGGACACTCTAGATGAAGTGCTATCGCCGCAAAATTTTGTTTTGTGAGGTAAGGAAGGCGCGGTTACGAACCCCGCTGGTAGACGGAAGGAGACCTAGCTAGAGTAAGCTAACTCCGCCCCATGATGTAATACCTAAAGGTGGTTCCCCGGGATAGGGGGGGAGGAAGCGGTCAACCCGTTTATTTTTTAATAAATAATCGCTGTTTACAGTGTTCGGGCCCCTTAACCTCCTGATGGTATTGGAAGGCTGACTTTAAATTTACCAAAAGACTTCAGTTACAGCTCAATTTAAGAAAAAGCCAAGTGGATCCCATAGTAACCAATTAAGCGCATGAACAATGATGAAGGAATTCCAATGCTCTAATTCCGCCTACCTAGAATAAAATATCATTTTCAGATCCTGTTTTCTCCCTGCAAATTCCATATTTTTACACTTCAACGAACAGTTTCATCTGTTTCAAAACACCTACATGCCTAGCCGCCTTGAGAAAAACAATAATAAACAGAAAAGTACTATGGCAAGCAGACAGATATGTCCTTTCATTGTAAAATTTTAAATCAAACCTCCCCTAGGACTCCCTGTCCTGGATGGGAGTAGTACAGGTAATCCAATTGACCTTTCGTGACTGGGATTTTTCCATAGATTTCTTTTTGAGTGGAGTTTTTGCAGTGTTTATTTTCCACAGGACTAACATATGCACTAAGGACCCTTAAATTCCTACAATTCACCTGAAACTGAAGGATTGTAACAGTAGGGGCTATATCCTTTTGGCGCAAGGCCGAACCGCGGTGATTTGGTGATGTTATTTCCCATCCAAAAAACAATATAGTTTGCAAGAATAATAGAAATCTCTGGGTGAACTAACCCAGATCCCCGAAGTCTCACTATATATGCATTTACACATATCCTTCTCCTGTCTCTTAAAAACGAATTGGAGGTTGAGCGAAAATATATTCGATAAGATTAAAACAATATCAGCGCATCAACGTACAAGCTGTAGGACATCGTCGACCTCCTGCAGCTCATACTTACGTTCACCCTGTAATTACTCCTATCGTCGACTCAGTTGCATTATCCACATGTCCTTACAACAAAAAAAAAAAAAAAAAACAAAACAGAATCCCATCGCTCTCAAAGAGGGTTGCTCGTCTAGGATGTCATTATTACTGTCTTCTCCTAGCAGCTCTTCTCCGATTGAACGGTCTACGTCCTAGGAAAGTGTTATTATCTACTTCCTTGTGAAAATGGGTAAAATGCAACCCCCAAATTCTACCCTCCTTCTCTTGGATAGGTCCAACGTTGAAAGAATGATAACAATTTCATGCTTAAGTACCGTGTGAGGATTATGTCCGGTATGACACTTTAATCATGTCCAACATTGTCCGGGATGATTCCTTTGAGGAATATGTTTTCGCGTCGTTAACTTCTTCCGTGAGACTCTCTCTTCGGACTGCTTGTTTCATTTCCCTTCTGGCACGTGGCTCTGCCGTTTGTACCAAGGGCGAATTTTGAACAAAGCTCCGAAACGGATATCGAATAAAAAGGATAAAGGATGTGTTTTCAAGTGTTGTTTGATATGATATTAGTTCATATTATAAATATATATATGTATAGAGAGAGAGAGAGAGAGAGGAAAATAAAAAAAAGCCCTCGGACCCTCTTCCCGCCAACCATACCGAGAGACAAGCACCCGGATCCAAATCACCCAGTTTGGGGCCAACCCATTCCTTTGCAATTTAGAAGCAGCGTGGCTCCCACGCCTTCAGTGCTCATGAGTTGACGTTGAAAAAGTCCTTGAAAAAGCAGGTAAGGCGCCAGGAATTGGTAACATCCATAAAGTTCTTCAGTTCTCTGTGCGAACGTCTCAAAACATCTTGATGTTCATAGATTGCTAACTGAGGAGTAAAATAAATGCGTAAAAGGCTCCAGAGGCTGCAAAAAACGACTTATAATCGATACCGCGATTATAAAGTGGGCCGTTCATCAAAAACAATAGCCTACACCGATTATAAATCAGCCTTTGACTGAATAGGAAAGGTGAATGCGTGTTGGACCCCCGGGACAGCATGCTATCGGACTACCAACAAAACACCTCCCTAACATCAGAGAACTACCCTGGAAACGTTTGACACATTACTTCGGGCTAGCCCTTCCGCTCTCCCGGCTTTGGGAGTCTTCAACTCAGGGGATTCCTTTCACCAAAGGGAAGGGAGTTATTTGTTCTTGCCATCCCGCCCATCCACCGGTCGAGCTCAATCTTCTTCGCAATAAGAAGATCCCGAACATAATGCGCAACACGACTCCAATGTCAGCGCTCCTCAGCATCTCTCTGACAACGTTGTCTCAAGAGAGCTCCCCTGCTACTAACGAAAGTCATCCTATCTTTCACAAGAGAAAAAGGTGTGTTCAGGCTCGTCCGCCACTCCATTTCAAAACAGACAATCAGGAAATAACGCCACCTCTCTTAAGTTTTCGCCCTTGCGGCTGTAGGTAGCTTTACGCTCCTTAGCTAATGATCCTTAAATCAAGAAACGAGAATTCTCCATTGACCTCTACCTCCATTGTAAATCTAAAATCTCCGATGTACCTTATTCAGGACCTCCAGCATTTCCTCCACTTTGTCTTCATGGACAATGGTGAAAATGTCATCTACATACCGTGACCAGATCTTTTGGAATGTAGATCATTCTCAATCCTGTCCATGAATGCGTCACTCAAAATGGGTGATGCGGAACCCCCGCATTGCCACCCTTATGTTTCCTTCGTAGAACTTCCCTCTGAATGTCAGGTAGCTCTCCAACATGCATACCCCAGTAAGTTCATGAGCATCCCTGTTTCTCTTTTCCAAGCCAAGGAAGTGTGATTTTTACTCAGAAGTCACTTCTCCAGATACAAATACTGGCTTACGCTGAGTGCAGGCTCAGCAGTCATGCCAGAGGATTCAAAGCCTATCTAACACCCCTGCCACAACTAAAAAGTACGACACCCGAGTTATACAGCGCAACTCCACGTTTGAGCTCCAAGGAGCTCACCCACAAGGAGAGCAGCGGATGCAGATTATGCTGGACAGACAGAGAGGACATAGAACCAATTCTCTGAGTCTGCCCCACATAGAACACAACCCTGACTGGAGGCTAGGTTTCGCGAGAAGAGAAACTCATTCAAGATACCATGCCCCGTCAGAAGAAAGCCCATCTCAAGCCAAAAGTCCACGACGGAACTTCCTCTGGCAGATACATTTCTGACGTACTCATACGTGACCCGACCTTTCCCACATCCGTTCCATCTAAGCTGCCACTTTGATGTTACACTCTCTCTTTTGACCGCAAGCGGTCCTAGCTCCTCCACCTGATCCACACTTACTAAGTCTCTTTGCAGTAAAAGTACGCAGTGGTACGCTGGACTACCTCCAGATCAAGAGGAGGAACACCCAACAAAGCCTACATGGCGTCGGTCACCACTGGCTGACAAGCATTGAACAGTTTCCTGCCTTGTGCCCTCATCGCAAAGTCATACAACATAGGGGACCCATACATAAAACATGCAAGGAAGAGTCCCACATATATGGATCTTAGCGGCTCTCCTGCTTAGACCCCACTCACACCTCATCACACGCCGCAGCATACACACCAATTTAGTCAACCATGGCTTGAGCTCACAGAACCCAAGAACATACACTCCGGGATCGTGACTCCCAAGTATGTAACTCTCTGCCGGTATTTCAAACAAACTCCATTCCATTTAACCAAGGGCGGACTACGTAGACCGTGCCCGTGGATAAAAAATTGGCTATGGGAAGGATACCCAGAAATAAAACCAAAAATGGAGGAACAGAAGGATATCGTCGATATCCAACGACCGCAATGCATCACTAGTGGGGACCTTGGCTACTGTGGCATCTAATATTACAAGCGTACGGAAGAGAGTGGAACTGCCTCCATCGACGGACCCGACCAGAAGAAGCTCGATTCTTCGCAGTCCCCCCCCCCCACGAGCACAAACCTCCGAGATCGCTGCCCCCGGGGTGGGAACTGTATCGCGGGAGTCTTCGATAAGGAAGAGTCCTTGGCACCGATTCATCTGAACGATGTTGGACCAACTGCCCTGGATAAAAAATCATGGAGCTGTGTGAATTCATAAAGGAGCGCAAGAATATTCACCAAAATATAAAGACCATGATAAGAGGCAACCGTTTGGCGTACTCCAAGGCCTGGGACGAAAGAGAGGGGAAAGCTGTTGAACGAAAAAGTAAACCAGACGACTCAAGTAACGCCTATACAAGATACCAAAGAGAAGAAACCAGGGATGAGGCTGCGCGAACAGTTGAACGATCCAGCAGGCTAGCAAACCCGAAACCCGCAAGAAGCGGAACACATGAGGACTACTGCTGATGTCGGAGAAACAGTTGCAGCCGCGAACTCGAGAAAAAGAAGCGGATCTCTAAAGGCGGATACGGAAGCCTGGAGAAAACTGGCATCCTGAAGAAAAACAACCGGAGAAAGATAAGACCGGAGGTGATTATCTCACATTCTCAGGAGAGTCAAAGCAGACCCCGAACTCAACAAGATAATGTCATCTACATTAGATGGTTCCTGAAAGGACGTCTTACGTTGGAGCTCAAGAAATCCAAGGATGTAGCTGCAGAGAAATTCTTGAGCCAAAATAGAAAGTCGTTAGGACAGGAAGCCGACATAAGGGCTAGCAGGGCGGTGATCACTATACTCTGCAAAGATATGGATGAGATCATCACGAAGGAGGAGGTTCGCGACGCATTGGAGAAGCAGTTCGATCTTGTCGGACTGAAAACGATGGGGAAAGCCTGCGGGGAACACAAACCGCGATCATCAGCCTACCAGTAGAGACAGCTCTCAAACTGTTACCAGCAGGGGGAGTAAGAATAGGCACGCTAATATGTCGGCTTGGGGAGCAAGTGGAACTGAAGGGATGCTTTTGACATCGGTCATCGGTTACATTGCGAAGACATACACCAGTTCAAATTGGAGGTCGAAGCAATGCGGGAGATACGGAGTGGAAAGCCATATCACCAAGGTCTGCGGAGATGACCCAAATTGCTCATTGCACATTGCAAGCAGCAGTAAGTGTCCGGAATACAGAAGAGCCCTTAAGACAAATCACAACCACTGCGAGGCGGCGCAAACCATCCGCGATAAAAACATCGATGTACCCACAATTAGCGAGCCATGTCGAAACCACGGTAGTGGCATTTGAGTCAAACACCAAACGGGTTACGCAGCGCTATGGACTTATGGAGAACAAGACAAATTCTTGAACCAAAACAAAAAGTCGTCAGGACAGGAAACTGACATAAGGGGCGCAAGGTGGAGATCACTATACTCTGCAAGCCTTTCAGGAAATACTAGAGCACCCGCAGGAAGGTTTCATCAGAGAGGTGGTGAAAGGAATCCGCACCTACAGCTGCTATGCACCATCCAGTGCTATACTCGCCGAGTATGAGCAGATGCTGAGTGCTCTGATTTTGAGTACCTTTCAGGAAATACTAAAGCACCCGGAGGAAGGCTTCATCAGAGCAAAGGTGAAAGGAGTCCGCACCATAATCGCGTATGGAGATCCTCATTCTGAGCGATTAGGAAGCCCATGAGATTTTCCGTCTTTATTATCGCGGCTTTTGGGAGAAAAACTGTCAGCACATGTTGACAGTTCGGCCCCTTTCCAGCCTAGCAATTTAGGAACTATGGTCCTAATCTACTCTGCGGTGTTTTCCGTCGCGCAGTCCACCAGTATAAGACCTGGTCGAAAGCGTATCCTGGTGAACACAAGTTTCGAAGTCCATCTGTCTGACGACAAGGTCTTCCAGGGTTTTCTGCTCCTCACGAGGGAGTATTTACTCGGGAAACGCTTTTGGCAGTATGGCCAGTCGAATGCCCTTGACCGCACTAACATAGCTAATGGCGGGCTCTCTGAGTCCTGCCTTCAGCCCTGATCTGCCCGGGTTTTCTCCCCCTTGGATTCAGGTTCAGACTTTTTGGAAGGGTTGCCTTCATACGAGCTCCTCGCTTTCTTGGCTCCGATAGAGGTGGCTTAGGTCTATCCTGAGTCTTCTTAAGGACCTCTTCTGGTTTCAGGCCGTCCTTCGGGTAGCGCAGGGCTTTACAGTTACAAATTATTCTATTCAATGCAACAGGTCTTCACCTCCAACTTTGTAACAGATGGACGTATGATCCTAAGAACAAACATTTGTTCAATAGACTCCTTAGCCTATCGCCACACTTCTGCCATTCACGCCGACTTACGATTATTAATTTCAATTGTAATCCTTGCATAATCCCGAATGTTGCTGTTCTGTTCAATCCACTCTTATATTCAATAAGTAACGGATTGAAAAATTGAAATAGCCGGAACGGATAATTCAGAGCACGGGTAGCAGTGAGACATAGGTTCCGGGCTCGAAATCACAACGGATATTAACATTTGGATATTATACACGAACTCTTATCTAACGAGTTAATACCGAAACAAATAATAAACAGATAAATATCAGATTCATTGAGGGGTTGGAAAAATACACCGTGAAGTGGATAACCACGGCAACAATACCAACAGCAACGGGCCCAAGAGCCAGGACCACTAGGCACAAGGAATCTGAACAACCCTTGACTGAGAATTGGATAAGGCTCTTGAAATTTTGTTAATGCAAGGACTCTCTTGCAATTGCACCCCTTTGTCGACGCTCATCATACACACATACCCCGCATATTCGAATCCCGCGACGACAGAAGGAAAATATCGACATAATATTTTCCGGGGGTTATTGTAAAGTAATCCAACTATGAAAATCTAATATCTCATATTTAAGTCGAGAGGAGTTCAAGTCAACATCGTTCCCACTCTCTTTCCCGGTTCCTGAAACGGCTGGGGTGAAGTCGATTCTATTTAAATGGATGTGGATGCTTGATATCCTTAAATAGCGTACCGAATCGAGCTCAAGTGGGACAACATTATTAATGCAGTCGCCAAGTATAAGTTCGCATATAGAAGTTAAATTGACTTTATACAAATAGAAAAGGACGAAATTTGAATGCTGATCTAGCACCGTAACACACTACGTGGAAGCTTGAAATGGAGAAAACGCTGGGTGGTAGTGGTCCTTCAATAACCATCTCTCTGATTGCGAGGTAAATGTACTGAACTTTTTGTATGGATCCTTGAAAGAAGGTGCTTTATAGCGTTTAAAATATCAATCTAATGATTTTAAGTGCAATTTAGTCCTTGTCTTGTTTCTGGAGGGTGAAGGGGAGTCTGGACAATGTTACAAATTGTCGATATTCAAAAAAATGAAAGGGGTCAGGAACGAATCTTTCCTGGCATTGGTAATATGTTAAAACGATTAAGCGGCGTTGGAGTGCGAGTTTATAGGATGGAAAACGTATTTAATAATGTTGTCTCTTTCTCTCCTTAGAAAATCAAATTGTTGGGCAGATCGCTTACAACTTATGGAAGCAAATTGTTTTTCAACACATCTACATACACAAAATTATCCATAGTGCCTTAGATCTGGCAAATGTGACCGGAACCATGACGACCCATACCAGCCCAGACCATGAACGAGCCACCTCCTCCTTTGACTGTGTAGCTTGCAGACAATGTTCCTTGAATCCCTCTCCAGGACGACAACTTGCATATACTTTGCAGTGGAAAGCGAACTGGTTAAATTTAGATGCCAACCTTGCTTCTTATTCAAGTTTTGTTGAAAACATAACACATGGGTCAGAGAGGCGTCGACAATCGTTCACCAAAATTTCGACCGGGATCATGCCCACTATCCACGATGTTGCACGGTTAGCGCACGATGTTCGCAATGCACTCAATCGATAAGGGCCTGTGAGTTTTCTTCTGTTTGCTTCTAACTTTAATGCCCATCCCCAGACTAGAGCTGCATAAAACAAGACGGAGCTGACAATTCTCGAGATAAGCAGTCGACGGCTTTGCCTAGGGCCACCTACATTTGGTAACATTCTTCGGTTGGGTAGTTTCTGAGAATGGATTCGTGAAAGAAATGACCATTTTCGACCCCCGCACTCCCCGCCTTTCCAACAAATGTCAAATTGAGACCGGCTTCTAGTACTAACCGCGACCTTTCATTTGATACCTATGACTATATTTGGCTCGGAACCCCAGTACCGGTGGTTTTTGGAAGTGGGCAAGCAGAGGGAGCTGCAGTGCCTCGATGATAGACAGATGTTGGGTACCGCGGTATCTAATGATACAGACAGTATAGTCAAGAGTGTGTTCAAATCGAGCACATTGCTCCCTAGAACACCCAAAGCAAACGCGCAAAAGGATGTGCCCAAGGGTTCTCCAGTGGGTGGTCGTTAAAAGCCGCAGTGACACCAACCGCATCCGAGCGTAAAGAGTTAAGGGTGGCTTCTCAATATCCAGAGACGGATCCGTTTAGAAAGAATTCAACGATTAAGAGATCTCCCCTAATATCCAAGGCAGAAAACATCCTGGGCGGGGGGCCTTGTGGGACCAAGCCATACAGGAATGTATGAACCAGTCCACAAGTGGTTCCATATGAGCAAAAATGGACGACATATAAATCTACAGCTGCTATGCCCCTCCGAGCCTGACGTTGACTGAATTCGAGGACATCTTGGACACTCATCGCCTGTGACTTCAATGCATAGACCACAGAATGGGGAAGTTCACTGATGAATCCAAGAGGACGTTGCCTCTTAGAGGTTTTCACGCCATTAAATATCATTTTGGCTAACGACAGCCGGGTTAATACTTACCGGAAAGGGAGGTCCGGTTCGGCGGTGTATCTGACTTTTGTTAATCCTTCACTAAGTCACGATAATTGTCTGATCTTCGGTGGCGTGTTATCCGGGCCAGACTACTGAAAATAGTTCAGGGTTTTTTCCCTCAGGAGAACACAAGCGCCGGACGTCGATGGCATACCAAACAAAAAGGCCTTAGGCTGGCCGTTAAGTTGAAGTCAGACATATTCGTAGAGTTGTTTGAAGCATGGCACTTTCGGTCACGCTGCTCCCAGGGCAGAGATGAGGCAGCGTCTGATGAGTTGCCTCTGCCCTGGACGAAACCGTCAGTCAAATGTTTGATTTTTTCGATGTTTGAAGCATGCTTGACGGATGGGATCTTTCCCGAGACATAGAAAAGAGAAAGGTTGGTTGTTATTTAAACCTGGAAAGCGCCCTGGTGAACTGTCTTCCTACAGACCTATATGTCTATAGGACACTGTGGGGAAAATGTTGGAGCAAATAATCTACAACAGATTTGTCCCGGCTGTAGAGAGTCTGGGAGGCTTATCAGACCCACAATTTGACTTCCGTACGACCAGATCAACCGTCGACGCTATCAAACTGGTCACTGGTCAGCTTAACTGAAAATGCGATGCACGGAAGGGGTGGCATAGCAAGTATTGTGCTGGGATTACCCTTGCCGGTCAAACTGGGCTTAAGTCGACCATTTGGAACCTTATAGGCAGGTCATTGGACTTAACTGCGCTAGTCGACAAATAGAAGGCTCTAGTGCGACACAGACAATGAAAAGATCTGGCGAATGTGGACTTGCAACATATTTATACCAAGGCGTCCAACGCTAGCAAGGTCCTGGCAAGGATAATGCCAAATGCTGGAGGCCCGCGATGCACTCGTAGATTGCTTATAGCTAGAGTGGTGAGTTCTATACTGCTTTACGCAACGCCAATTTGGTCTACTACATTTCATACTGCATGCAACGCTCCATAGATGAGCGCCGCTTATAGAAAGACCGCCCTAAAAGTGTGCTGTGGTTATAGAACGATCTGGGACGAAGCGGCCTATGCAGTAACCGAAGTGATCTATAATCGACCCGACTCTTCCTCTGATCGCCGCATGAAAAACGCCCAAAAGGAGGAATCATTAAAAAGATGGCAACAACAGTGAGAACGAGCGGAAAAGGGTCGATGGACCCACAGCTTGATTCTAAGTATCAAGGTGAGAACCCAGAAAACGCATGGTGAGATTATGATCTTACGCAGTTTCTCAAGTGACATGGCGGTTACCGTAAATACCTCTATAGGTTCAAACTGGACAAGCTCAACTAGCTGCGACGGTATTCTGGAGGACGCGGAGCATGTTTTCCTCCATTGTCCTAGATTAGCAGAAGAAAGGAAGACTAAAGATGAGACATTGGGAAGAACAGTCGCAATATTGTATAATTGGGATTGCTTGCGTGCCAGGAGAACTAGAATGCAGTGACTGAGATGGTAGGACGGATTCAGTGCAGGTTAAGAGAGGCAGAGGAGGCGAAAAACACGCCGTTGTCAATGAAATCGATGGGCGAAGGGAGAGGCTACTTTGTGGTGGCCCCGCGGGGAAGAGGACAGAAGGGGGAGGAGCCCAAGCTAGTCACCAAGTCAGGCGACTTCTGACCCGGGAGTTGAAAAATGTTAAGGGGTCAAGCAGTGCACTGCAGGATAGACTGACGCGGAATGTAGCTCCCTGAGGCCAACCTATCTCTCTCTGAGAGGGCTGAAGTGAAGTAAAGTCTGAGGAGGAACGTAGGATAAAACCAGACATTTTGGAAGCTCTATCGATGATGTCAACGAAGTGGGAACTGAAATGAAGTTTGTCATCGAATATTACCCCCAAGACTTGGAAGGAGGTCAGTAATGAAAGGGGTTGTCAATGGGAAAATGATGTTGGGGACGGTTTAAGCGAATAGCACTGACGTTCAGTGTCAGCTTGTGACTAAACACCAACGAACCAGATTATCAAAGTTGGACTGCAAGAGAGCACAGTTGAAAGGAGACGAAACAGAGACAAATGCGTAAAACAAACACGGGCAGGTGGGAATAGAGGCGAGGTCATTGATAAAAACAGGAAGAGTAGGGGCCAAGTATAGAGCCTTGGGGACTACCAGAGAAAGAAGAGAAGGAAAGAGATGAGTAACCATGACAAGAAACTCTACAGGAATGGTGTGAGAGATAGGAGAAAAGCCAGGAGATGATTGAGCGAGAAAAGTTGAGTAGAGAGAGTTCAGAGAGGAGAATAGTATGATGTTGAACAATTGGGGCTGATAGAAGGGTCTCACACTTTTCTCGAGCAGGCACGACCTACTTCACAGGATTATTTGACTGCAAAAGTAGTCCCGGTTTACAATAAATCGCCTCTTTGCTGTGGTGCTGACCCTAGAATAATGTCTTCACCCCGTCATCGCTCCTCGAGGCGGCTGGGAGGGAATAGGGATCATAGGCTTTTTCGTTATACAATTTTTTGTTGCTCCTTATTCTCACGTTTAATAATTGAAGAAGTCTCTCCTGAACTAAATGCTGGCAATAATATAGCCTCAGTCAAGTGTTGGTTACTCTTCTCGTTGACTCAATAAAGACCTCCATACAATTGCGAAATCAACTAGTAAATGTGATTAAGGAGAAAATGACGACCGGAAAGATAGGGGTGAATAGATGCTGCATAAATGGCACGAGACTAATATGTATTGTCTGCAAGATTATCCTATTGAAATATACGTGATTCTAATGAGAGCGCCGAAGAAGTAGCTAATTCGTCTCAGTTATCGCGTTATTTCATTATTAATCTGTCACCCTCTCTGGGTCTCCACCTAAAGGCCGTATTTCATTGTTCACGAATATTTCTACGTATTTGCGTATAATTTTATTGTGTTCATAAAAGCACAGGATTCTTTGAATCTGGCAGTCCACACGGCTGCCTTAATAAATAAATCTGTCCTGGTAGATGCAGTAGTCCTAGACAGAGCCCCGAGACGGCACCGTCTTCTAAAACGGCCAAGCGGAAAATGAGGGGGGGGGGGGGGAAGGGGGACGCAGGGATTTTGAAATAAGAACAGGAAATAGGAAAATGAGAAGGGGTAATTGAATGAGTGGAAAATTATTCAGCAGAATCTGAAATTTATTTGATCAAATTTAAGAAAACACTCAGACTGTTATGGCACGACAACAAGCAACTTTCGACGGGGCGGACGTGATAAAAATATTTCCAAAATCGAATATTTCTTGGAAGTTTCAGTCCATAGTTGCTCCCTCATCCTTGGTTGGTTCTTTGTCGACAGGAATAATGCCGTATGCTACTGAAATGACTGCTGTCATTTTCATCATCCCTTCGGTAAGATATGAATTTACAGAAGGTTGGATGATAGCGAAAACGGAGTTCAATTCGCTTGAGTAATTTCTCAAACAGGTGGAAAATGAGTTTTCTTCAGGACTCGGTTCAGTTGTTTGTTATTCCAACAACAAAAAATATGTATAAGTTGTCCTCTCGTTGATTTCCGTCTCTCCTTGCTAAACTGACAGTTGGATGTGTGGTAGTTGGTTTCCAGGTACTCGTTGATCAATTTTGGATTTACATCTTTCGTTTGTTAATCTTTCTTATTTGTTTATTTATTCAATCAACGGAGAGAAATTCCATTTATACATATTGATTCACAAAGCTGCAGGGAAGTCCTTTTTATAAGCTGCTTACGCTAAGACAGAAGGAGCAAGCTACGAACAATATACCCTTCCGCATATACCATACCGAGTCCATGGAGGACCATCCTTTACTTGTTGCTGCGTCCATTGAGGAACATAGATCTGTTACCAGAGGAAGGAGACTACCTCTGGAAACACCTCCATAACCATAGCAGCTCAGGTCCCTCACTATGCCAGATATCCACAGGGACCTCTAGCATTTCATAAAGCAATATCCGTAAAAGCTATTTCGGCAGTATTGTCTTGGGTACCTAGAATGTCTTTCCATCGGCGGCTCTCTGCCTCCGCTCGACGAACGACATCCACGACTTGCATGACAGCATCAGCTGTGGATGTGCCCACTCTAAAGCCGATCTGCCGTGGGGTTAAGTCACCGATAGCACGTATCACTTCAGCCAGTCTACTTCTGATGAGGTTTTCGAGCACTTTCCCAGCAGTGTCACTTCGTTAACCAAGTCCCCCAGGTCTTGCTGCGGAGTTTGCTTTTGGTATCTGTAACGTTTACTCTGTGATTATGGTATATGCCTCCTCCCGGTCGTTTAGACGTTACATCAAGCGACGGAGTTTGGGACACTCCTTCCCAAGTACTGCAATTCCCGCGGTCCACCAAAACATAGACGGCTTGCCATGTCTCTATGCCCTCCTGAGCATGGAAGCTCCAAAGGCCGTCGATATCAGGTTCATAACTGAATTTATGACAGTATCAGCTGCAGTGCCATCACTCCAGCGCAGTCCCACCTGTACTAACAGTTTCTACAAACCTCCCGGTGTTCAACTTCGCGGCATTCCACACCCAGATGGGGCGCTGGAATGGCGTACACCGAGAGTTTGTGTCAACCACTTCGAAAACAACATATTGATGGTCGCTTGCCAAGAAGTCTTCCAAAACTTGCCACTCGTCCATCAGCGACACCAGTGATTCCGACGAGAAAGTTACGTCTGGAATGCTTCTCTCACAACCTGGGCGCCGAAACGTTGGGGTGGATCCGGTATTTAAAAGTCCTTTTCTCGCCGCTATTTTGAGAATTTGTTTAACTCAGGAGTCTGGGTGAGGCATTCCCCATTCAAATACTCTGGCATTGAAGTCACCCCCGACCAGAATCCACTCCTCTGTCCCCAAAATAACGTCCTCCAGAGCATCAAGCTTGCGTCGAAAATCCGGCATCGTTACGTTCGGTGTTAGATAGACACTGAACAACGTTACCTTCAAACACCGAACCCAGATAAAACCGCCCCTCGACCCTGGACAAGTCCTAGCTTTTTCCAGTCCTGCTTTGAAGGCTGGACACTACCACGAGCCCGCAGCGTGCGCAACGTTCCCACCAGACGCGCTACGATCCCTGCATATAACGAAACTGTCCTTTTCGTTGCAGGTTTTCGACTTATTCCCATCCTTTTCGCTTGACCCCATCTGCGGCATGTTGTCCTCCTGTCAGGTCCCCAGCAGATTGCAGACGTATGGCCATAATCGAATTCATATCCCACAAATCACCCAAACAATTCTGATTTTCCGTTGTATTCCGTATTGCTACGCAACTTCCACCACATCGAGTTTTTGACCCCGTGAATTCGCAGAAGTGATACCAATTCGGACCTCCGGACATTCGCGCTTGATGGCCTCTTCCACCTCGTTCTTTTCTGCAGTCAAAATCTTGGATTTCCAAAGAGCACGTGGGTTCCAGGCCAGAAACCACACAGAAGCCCCTTGACTGCTTCACAGAACGTACCTGTATTTGTTGTCCTCAGGCTTAATTCGACGAGGACTCCACCACCCTTCGTTTTCCGAAATAAAAAAAACTTCCGCTCCGCTGTCTTCGGGCTTCATTCTATAACGGATTTCGTTGAGGACTTCCCCAAAGATCTTGCCTTCCGTCGGCTTAATTAGCAAAGCTGGCGGTCTAATCCTCCCCGCCTTTTGTTTCGGTGCTACATCCTTCGTATCCTTAATTTTAGGCAGCCAACTCATTCTCCATTCCCACTACCTCCTCGTTCGTATCACCCAGAGTGACCACCAGGCCATCTTTCTCGATATCAGAGACGGAGGACGCGATGATCGAGTAAGCAACAGGAGCGGAAAAACCAGGAGTGCTGGGTGGTCCACTGGAGCTTCTGTAGAAGAAACCTCCCTGGCATCATTAGAAGGAGGTCATGACCCGAAGGGGAGAGCACTGGGAAAAGTGAGTCAACTATGTCAGTGGGTAACTGAAGCATGCGAATCTACAATGCCGCGACGGAAGTTCCACCACAGTAGAAAACCAAACTAATGGTGGAGCCAAGAAATCTCATTGTTGAGACCATTCTGTCTGTGAGCGAGGAAGCTTTGCCAAAGGACTAGGAGGAAGCCAGAGTCGGAGAAAGAATACCGCGATCTTCGAAGTAGCTATACGTGGAAGTAATTCATTTCCCCCCAACAGGAAAAAAGTGGACCTCAACCAATGGTACAACAGGACGTCTTCACAATCCCCGGGGTGACCGAGGAGGAACTACAAGGAATTTGTGGGGATAATAAGGCTCCGGGATTAGATGGGATTCCGAACATACCCCTGAAGTTGGCTGCTAAAATCAAGCCCGCATGGTTCATAAGCACATTTGAATCGTGCATGGCCGAAGGAGTGTCTGCCGCCCAATGGAAAAGTCAGAGGTTGGCTCTTTCAGAGCGGCAATATGGGTTTCGGCGAGCCCGTTCTACGGTCGATGCAGTAGCAAAGGTCGTGGAATTGGCTCGAAATGCGATGGCCATGGGCAAATGCTGTGCTCTGGTGACGCTGGATGTCAAAAATGCTTTTAACTCAGCCAACTGGGGCTGGATTAAGGGCGTTTTGGCCAAACTGGGTGTTCCTAGCTACTTGGCTCGGCTCATCGAGAGTTACTTTTCGGATAGACTTCTCTGGTACGAGACGGACGACGGGCCGAAGGAGTACATTGTGACAGCAGGTGTGTCTCAAGGTTCTGTATTGGGACCGCTGCTGTGGAACATAATGTACGACGGAGTGCTTGGCCTTCGCGTGCCGGAGGAGACAATGCTGATTGGTTTTGCGGACGACTTGACGGTAGTTGCAATTGCAAAGCATCCCGAGGACGTGGAGCTTTATGCAAATGAAGCCATTCATACCATCAAGTCATGGTTACGAATGGCCAAGCTGGACCTGGCGGACAAAAAGACGGAGGCGGTCCTCATTACCAACCGTAGGAAGAACAACACGGTTACCATCCGGGTTGGTAATCGTGAGGTCGTCTCAAAATCGGTTGTCAAATACCTGGGGGTGATGATCGATGCCAAGCTGAGTTTCAAGGGACACTTGGATTATGCGCGAGAAAAGGCAGCAAATGCCAGCTCATCCCTTGCAAGGATGATGCCTAACGTGGGAGGGCCGAAGTATAGTCGCAGGCTACTCATCGCGGGAGTGGTGAGGTCGATCCTGCTATACGCGGCCCCTGTCTGGGCGGGAGCGTTGAACCACGCTGTCAACCGGAGGAAGATATGTTCGGCATACCGGCCAATTGCGCTAAGGGTGTGCAGCGCATTTAGGACGGCGTCGACGGAGGCAGTGTGTGTTATCGCAGGAATGATCCCTATAGATCTTCTAGCGAGCGAGGCACACTGGCTCTACGAAAAACGGAAGGCAAATCCAGCCGAGGTGAATGCGGATTTCCGAAAAGCCATCAGGAGAGAGTTGTGTGGCAAGTGGCAACAACGATGGGATAACTCCGACAAGGGCAGGTGGACCCATACATTGATCCCGTGCATCGAGAAATGGGTCAACCGAAAGCACGGAGAATTGAATTACCACCTGACACAGTTGCTTACGGGACACGGTGGCTATAGGAAGTACTTGCATCGCTTCGAGTTGGACGAGTCTCCCAACTGTCCTGAATGCGGTGCTACACTCGAGGACCCGGAGCACGTTATGTTCTATTGTCCCAGATTTCTGCAGCAGAAAAGGAGGTTGAAAAGCATCTTAGGGGCGGACATCGAGCCCTCCAACCTGGTGGAAGAGATGTTGAAGTCGGAGGAAAACTGGATGGCGGTAAATGAGGCAGTAGCCGTGGTGCAGACAAAACTCCTGGAGTTGGATCGAGCTCGGAAGGCGGCGCGACGGAGACGTGACATGGACGAGCTGGTATAGCGAACCAGAGCCTCCCCCGCGAGGTAATACTTCACGGTGGTCCCGCGGGAAGGGGCGGAAGAGTGGGGGTGGTTTTAGTGGATGTGAATCCCACACACTGCTGCAACCTGGCGCAGCAGCGTCTTTCTAAGATTTCCACCTCCATCCATAAAAAAAAAAAAAATACTACCGAAACCCCAAAAACTACCTGGCGTACCCTCTTCATATCACCCTATCTGCCTTTTAGCCACTATAGGGAATATATTGAAGAGAGCTATATACAGCAGGTTGCTTCCGTGCGTCGAGCTCGAGCAGCAGTATGGGTATGACAGAGCACGGTTCACTTACGATACAATAGACCTGGCTCGGAAGGCATTGGCCGCTGGCAAGTGCCGCGCGGTGGTGACGCTGGATGTCAGGAATGTCTGTAACTCAGCAAACTGGTGTTGGATTAAGGGCAGTCTGGCTAAATTGGTTGTTCCTGGTTATTTAGCTCTGATAATCGAAAGTTACCTCTCGGAGAGACTTCTTTGATACGAGACGGCGACGGGCGCAAGGAATATATTGTGACAGCAAGTGTGTCCCAAGGCTTCGTACTGAGGTCCCTGCTGTGGAACTTAATGTATGACTGTGGGTTGAGCCTTCGGGTAGTTGCGAAACACCCCAGGACCTGGAGCTGTAACAAAGTGAGGCCATTCATGCCATCAAAGCATAGCTCCAAATAGTGAATGAAAGAGCTGGAACTGGCTGAAGATAAGAGGGAATCCGTCCTTATTACGAATGGCACGAAAAACAACTATGTTAAAATCCGGACTGGTAATCACGAGGTCATTTCAAAATCAATCATTAGATACCTCTACGGGAAATGATCGATGACAAGTTGAGCTTCAAGGGGCACCTGGATTATGCGCGAGAAACGGCGGCAAAGACTAACTCATCTCTAGCAAGGATGATCCCTAATATTGATGGGCCAAAATTTGGTCGCCGGCTGCTTATCGCAGGAGTGGTGAAATTCATCCTGCTATATGCGGCTGCTGTCTAGGTGTCTGTATAACACAGCGAACCAGTGAAGGGTAAGTTCGGCATACCGGCCAATCGCGCTAGGGGTGTGCAGCACATTTAGAACAGTATCTGGTGAGAGAGTGTGTGTCATCGCAGAGATGATTCCCTTGGATCTTTTAGCGAATGAGGCACGCTGTCTTCACAGGAGAAGAAAGGCGAATCCAGCTGACGTGACTGCGAGATTCCGGAAAGCCGCTATGAATGAACAACGGAGGGATAATTCCGAGAAAGGGCGCTGGACCCATACATTAATCCCTTGTATTGAGGAATGGCTCGCGCGGCAGCATGGAGAGTTGAATTACCGCCTATCGCAATTTCTTACAGGAAGTACTTACATCGCTTCGGATTGGATAAGTCCCCCGACTGTCCCGAATGTGTCCCTACATCCAAGGACCCGGAGCATGTTATGTTCCATTGCCCCAGATTCACGAATGAAAGAGGAAGGAACGCAGTTATGCGACCCCATACGAAAAGAAATTGGAGAGCGATAAACGCAACAGTAGCTGCGATACAAGAAAAGCTACAAGAGCTGGATCGAGTCTGGAAAGTGCGACGGACGCGCGATTTAGATCTGCTGGTGTAAACCAGAGCCCTCCTTGCCAAATAATACTTCACGGTGGTCCCGAGGGGATGTGAGCGGAAAAGTGGGGTTGGTTTTATTAGGTGAGAACCCCACACAATGCTGCCACCTGGCGTTGCAGCGTCTTTCTAAGATTTCCACCTCCACCATTCTCAGTCCTAACCCCCTAGTATATGTCAAACCATCGAGGACGAAAGCCTAAATCTCCAAACTCCAAACTACCAGCGATTCAAGTCGAGCATATGACGAGCCACTGACACACACGAGCCACTGACAAAGCAACTTTTAAAAAACCTAAGACGCAAGCCCCTAACTTAAATTCCATTTTGCTAACATTTTCTACCTGTCGCCGTTCTGCTGACACCGCGGCACATGACGAAGGTGTTGGTATGGAAGAAATGCCAATTAGAGTTTAGATTAAACATTTGAAGTGTAATCATCATTTCGGGAAATAAATAAACTACCATAGCCAGCAAAGGGGCATGCTAGTTCTTTTAAGACCCAGTACGACACCCCTTGATGAAATTATTATTGTTAATAATTGTAAGATTTCCACCAAACTTTCCAATATCGTGCCTTATATTATGGCTCTAGACCTGTACACCTTTCTAGAAAACACTTGTGAGATCCAGACAATAAACCGACTTTTTTTGTGAGAGGAACCAGAAATCGACCAGTATTCCACTCTTTAGGCACTTACAAACATTCATTACTGTGACCAGGATTCCAAACCGAGGTATCGCACCGCCAAAACTAATTTTAATAAGGTTTTGTTTCCCACAGGACCTTAAGACCTGTTCTTTGTAATGCGCTACAAAGTCAGATGCAGATGTTTACGATCCCTATTGCTGAATCAGGACCACCCAATATTAAGTTTATTGCTTCCTTGGATAATTATCATACCCCACACGTTACTTCAATATTTGATTATAATAGATAGATTGCTATCGATAGCACTACCACGCTATTGAAGCAATAAAAAATCTTAAAAAACATGTGACCAAATTGATTTCGACACGTGTCTTATTATCGTGTGCTAATCTTCCTTTGGAATTGGTTTTATCCTTTCGAAATTTCCGCATCTTTTCGTTGTATTTTCATCTCTTTTCTTGTTCTTTGATTCCATATAGAATAGTTTCTTTTTTTCCACCCCTTTTCCCTTGCATTCTGTTCGTTTTCACTTTTCGGGATAGAATTTTTTTTATTACCACATTAAGGCTGAACCTTTGTTATATGGAGTTTCTATGGAAAATTCATTTGGCAAAACAGAGAACTCAACTATTATAGCTTGAACGAATGGACGTCATAAAAAACAGTGAAATATGGTTTCGTATTGCTTCAGTATGTCAAGTCAAAAATCGAACGTTCAGGGCCACAGATATAAAAGGTTTTGTGTATTTCTTATGTAAAAAGAATGTCAAACTGTTGACGTTGGTTTGATATTGACAGTGTATTCTTAGGTTGTAATGTACAGAAAAGAGAGAACTTAGCAAGGGGGAGGGGAGTCCAGTCAATTATCCAAAAATATAGAAATGCATTATTATTAACTTTGTTTAACAGATGTAGATATGGAGAGTACTTTAAGGCTTAGGTATCACAAACCGGCATCTAGATGATTTCTTTTTAGATTCTCCAGGGGGAGGGGAGTGGGGAGCGGTTAACTCTTGAGTATGGGCCCTTAAATTATAACTACCATGGCTCACAACATACACATGCATCATAAAAACCCTTCATTCGACCCCCCGCATGATTATATTTGGTGAACAAATTACACCCCCTTTTTGCATATCTGGGGAACCTCCCTTAAACCCTTCAGCACATGCATGGGGACTCACAGTTCCTGAATTTTCCGAATAAAATGCGTATGACAGATAGACGGACAGACACGCAATAACCGATTTTAATAAGGTTTTGCTTTGAACAAAACCTCAACAAGGATCCTACAAACATTCGTTCCCCGGAAGGAGCTGAATTCTTCTTAGCTCGATCCACTCTCATTTTCTCGTTAGCATTCCATGCACAACCCCTCTTTTCACTTTCATATATATTCAAATTATTATCGCTTTTTTTGTATTTCCGGATGATTTTCTGGAATTTCTTTTTGCGTATTGAAAACGGTGAGTTTTCATTTTGTCGATGGTAATGGCCGGTCGTTGGTCGAACTTGGTCACGTGCCTGACTACAATTGCTCCTGCCTGGAATTGTTTCATTTTTATCGACGGCGGAATTTAAGTCAGGAAGAAGCCTTTGTAATTTGCTGTAGTATATGTAAAATAGAGGAGGGTGAGGGGGTTTATTGCTCTGATTTTTATTATTAAAATCCGATTTATTGCTGGCACATTGAGGTAATTCCCCTACAGTTGTTGGAATTAAATAAAAAACGTTTCAATCCTCTTGACTGCGCTCAAGATGGATGGGGAAAGACTTGAGTTTTCGCTGAGAAATTCAGGAGTGGAGTTTTCATATTTCAAGCGCTAAGGAACCTCAGGATATTTTACGGATTTACTTGGGCTATTTGGAATGGATGTCCTGTTTCGCCTCTTCCTTTTTGAAGTACCAAAAAACAAGGTTTTAATAAACTAAGAAGCAGTCGAGGACTCCTGAAATCTTCTCCATATAACCCAGGACCAAACACGTTCCCATAACCGATTTGAAACCAGCCACCTACCCATGTAACAACACAAAAAACGGAGTTCGAAATTGAACCTCATAACACAATGTTGCACATGACAGTTTCGAATCCATGCGTTGTTGCTCCCCATTTGTTGAGAACCAGCCACTCGCCATATGATTGGTAGTACTCCCCGCGCAAGGAAAGCCCCACAGACGAGTGACGGGCAACGAGTCGGCAGACCGTAAGGACGATATTGGGATTATGTTCCATAAGGCGGGATTGGTTTTGTTTACGAAAATGGGAGCGCGGGGGCGGAGAAAACCAACCACTAGTCCCGGATAGCAGGGCTTTCCTGGTATAACCGCCAATCGAATTATTCCCTATTGTTGGCTTCATGTCTGCCGGCCAGCTGTAAGCTTACAGAAGATTAATGAGAGCATACACATAATCTCCTGCTCCATGGTATATCGTTTCGGCAGGATATCTACGTTGAAGGGGAGCAGATTCGGGCGTAGCTCCCTGTCAATTGAATAATTATATTGTACGCACGTTGTTCAATTCATTGCTCTGATACTATGTGTCCTTGTATCGTGTGCACCATTCACTGTATGACGAGACAGTTACGAGCCTTTTGTTATACCGCAAGCCGACACCTATGTGTGTAATCAAATAGGCCGTACACAAATAATTGTAGTGTTCATCTTAATGGGAGTTTGCTCGTAAATAGGTACTTGTTAAGTGCCTACCGATTAACCATGTGTGACGTAAGTGAAAATCATTGCGGAGGGTTGTTAACAGGACATCAAAGTGATATGAACAAACAAGCAAACAGTGGGGTAGCGAACAAATTACAGTGATTATGGTTCCTTTGGAATGCTGCTTAGAGAGTTTTTTGGAGGTCCTGTGAAAATTTTAAATAGCAAAGTAACCATCAAATTTGAATATCACTGAAAATTGTTAATACTATCATTCTTCAATTAGATTTTTGTATCCAGTGTATACACTTAGATATCCTTTTTAGAGAAAGCAGTAAAATCCTGGGAGGAGGTGAAAAAATCTTAGGAAGACACGTCCGCTCCAACTCTGTCGCACAAACCTGGAAGCTACAGCGGGTGCATGTGGGATTCACACCCATCAAAAGCCACCCCCGGTCTCTCCAGTCCCAGCCCCGCGGGACTACCAATTAGGTATTATTTCGCAGAGCAGACTCGTCCTTCTCCTCCTTCTAGCTTTTCTACTTCTTTGCTCCTTCAGCAATCCTCCTGTATTTTCACGATTGCGGAAGAACCGTAACCCAATTCTCTTCCGCCTCTGCCGCTGCATTCAACAGTCGTTTGTCCACTCCAGTTTTCCGTCCCTTCTGTTTTTCTCCGCTCTCCTTAAAATTACAGGAGTATGTCGCGCGAGGAGAAAACCCCCGCTAGTTGCCATCGCGGTTAGGGTACCTCCCTAACCTCCGTGAGGATTGCTCGTACATTCACCTGAAGGAGCGGCTAATTCGGTGACTTTTAGTGAGTGAGGAGGCAAAGCTTAATCACTACTGAATGCCCTGACGTTAGGCGATCGTACCCCAACCCAGTTGCTTCGAGAAATGAGGCAGTTGAGTGAGGATAAGGTTGACTCAGAGCTACTAAAGCCCTCTAGCTGCAAGGTCTCGCAGAGAATACCCGCGCCTTTTTACCCTCCGCGGGCTCGGGATCGCTAGAGGTGTTGTTCGCCACGGCTGACAAAGTGTACGCGCCCCGTGGTCGTGAAGGTTTCCCGGGACACAATTCGGAAGATCGATGAGCTCATGTCTATGATGACGACACTGGCCGACGCGGTCATCACGCTCGAAGCGATAGTTGGTACTTTGCGTTGGGGAGGTAGATCTCGATCGCAATTATGGTCGAAGTCTGCTTCCCGAAATGGGCGCTCGGATAGTCGCACGACGGGATCTTCATCGGCCCCGAGGATTTGCTGGTACCATCGTAAAATGCACCACCGGAGCGATCAAATGTACTACCGGATGCCCGTTTAACGCAACAAAAAACTAGGCTCACTAGGTGCCTCAGCGATGGCTACCCGAAGGGCAGTACCACATCTTTGACCCATTGGGTAAACGTTACTTCCTGGCCGGCACGGGCGCTGAGGTGTCACTTCTCCCTGTACTCTGTCCAAACACACTAATATCGCAAAACTTCCGACTGGCTGCCGCGAACTCTCCTCCCATCCCCACCTGTGGCTATAGGCAGGTGGACGTGAGTCTCGTACTGCACCGAACCTTTTCGTAGACGCATCCCATCTGCGTTGCCAGGGGTCATACGACTCTAATCTTGCCGCATTCCTACGCTCTGTGTTCCCCTCCATACGTCTTGCATGGAACAACACACTAATTTCTTTTGCCAGAATGTCGACGGGGATCATGCCCACCACGACCAATACTGCCTCATCTGATGAGGTTCTAAAAACACTGCAAACCATCCGAGCCGATAAACCGAGTTCATCAGCTTCCGTCTCTGAGAATTTGCAAGCGCCTCTGCCAGACACATGAGTAAAACAGGATGATTCACACCACTCCGGCTAAAAGTAAGGTGTTCCTTAAAGCTCAATTTGGTGTCAATGATCACCCCCAGGTATTAGATAGCCGGCTTTGATACGACCCTATATATACACCGACTTCCACTTTCAAAATGATCTTTTCCCTGCAGTTCGTTATTAAAACTGCTTCCGTTTTCCGGTCCGTCAAGGTCAGCCCGGCTCTTTCTAGCCAGGACTTTATCGCTCTCACTGTTTCCATCACGTAGAACACCACATCTTCTGGGTGTTTTGCTGTAACAACCACAGCTAGGTCATCATCAAAGCCGATAATCGCAGTCCCCTCAGGGACGAAAAGAGCAAGCACCCCATTATACAAGTACCGATCCCTGTGGTACCCCAGGTGTGACAATGTACTCTTTGGAGTCCTCATCCGTCCCGTACCAGAGTCCTCTCTGAAAGGCAGTTTTCCACCAGATTTGCCAAATACCCAAGGGACACCTATGTCAGCCAACGCCCCTTTAATTATGTTCCAGTTGGTCGAGTTGAATGCGTTTTTGACATCCAGCACCAACACGACACAACAACCAGAACCAGTTTCAAACCTCGGTTGGGAATGCCATCCAAACTTGGGGCCTTGTTCTCACCGATCCTATCACATGTTTTTCCCAGCTCCTCCACAGTTACTGGAGGTATTATGCCCTCCAGTACTGGAAGTATTATTCCCTCATTTCTCCCCTTGGTACACCCCCTTACCGTGGTGGGGGACTAGAGACTACTACACTAGAGGTGTCCCAAAAAAAAATGGAAACAAAGGATTGTAACTATATGAAAAGGAACACCGAATTTCTTGGCCATATCCTTACCGCTGAAAGAATGAAACCAAACCCAAATAAAATAAAATAGATTCAAGAATATAACTTACCCCGAACACAAACACTTGAAAGGCTTTCTGGGCGTCGCCGGGTTTTGCAGAAAATTTATTGAAGATTATGCCGAAATCACTGCACCCATGTTTAAATACCTGAAAAAAAGGAAAAGAGAAATACAAATGACGCTGAGCATATTGAAGCCTTTGAAGCATTAAAATTAAGAATAATCAAAAACCCTGAAATTTCTCGACTTTTATCATTTTTATCATCAGGACGAAATCATTTATCTTATACACTGATGCATTAGGAACCATACTAGCACAATCCCAGCAACCTGCTTGTTATACCTCCTTAAACGAACATGAGACAAATTGCTCGGTTACCGACAAAGAGTTCCTGGCCATCGTCTGACAGTAACTCTTTGTCTACAGCGCGGTCAGCCAGAGACATAGTACCCCTATCCCTTAATGAAAGGAAATCGAAACCTGACTACGGCCAGCCTGTCCATGACACTATTGCCTAACTCTTCCAAAAAACGGGAGAGGAAGACTCGGCGGAAGGAAACTTTGGCCGCACAGGAGTAGGAACTACAAGCTTGCCTGTCAGAACCTTCTCCTCCGCGTCTACCAAGAAAAGCGAAAGAAAAGGAAGCTGGTGATGTGGACGCAACTGGTGGAACTCCGATATGTGGAAACAGATTCATGCAGCCTGGACACCGTGAACCTGGGAGGGCTCCCATCCGACGACAACGGAAGGCACTGCGAAAGAAGGCGAAGTTTCTTGGGAATGAGGACATAGGCGTTGCTACACCACCAAGTGTGACAATATCCAGAGAATTCGGACGCAATTGTTACAAATGAAAAGGTGAGAGCTGCTATACTATAATTGGAACACTTCCAAGCACCTGGCATGGATGACATCTACACAGCTATGCTAAAGGAGGGTGTAAAACCCTTAGAGCAAACTGCTAAGAGATATTATTCGAGGATGTCTTACCCTGGGCTACGTGCCTTCCTATTGGCAGAAGGTTAAGGTGGTCTTCATACCTAAGTCCAAGAAAGATGACTATTCAAATACAAAGAACTTCGTGGCCATTGAAGGGGCGGTTGACAGTGCACCCCTCCAATAGGGATACTCTGCCCCCTCAAAGACTTATTGGGAGAACTGAGTCCAATTTTCGCAATTCCTTCTGGTCCTGGGATCCCCAAACATCTATTTGATAGAAGATATGAAGTTATCTTGAAACGAAGAGAAAACTGGGAAGAACCAGAAGAATTCGTGTCAGGATATACTGACGTCTTCTGCACCGATGGCTCAAAAACAGAACAGGGTCCTGGGGCAGGAGTCTACCTCTCGAATAAAAGCGGGAAGTAGGCTTTTCCCTTAGGACAATATACAACGGTCTTTCAGACTGAAGTGTATGCGATCCTAAGAGCGGCAACCTGGATGATTGACGAGCGGTTGAAGGATAGGCGCCTCGCAATCAGTAGTGATAATCAAGCTGCATTGAGGGTGTTGAGCAGTCCTTTAATCACTTCAAAAACCGTTCAGGAATGTAGACATCGATTGAACTCTGTTTCTAGATTCAATACTGTGAAACTATTCTAGGTACCCTGCCATTGTGGTGTAGAGGGAAATGAAATCCCAGATGCTTTAGCAAAAGAGGACTCAATTTCCACCCATACCCGGACCGGAACCAGCAATTGAGGTGTCAGTAGCATTGGCTTATGCTACTATCAAAAACTGGAAGCGAGTTTCCCATAATCTGTTTCAGGAGGCGCGGACAGGTCACTTGGGGTCATCTCAGCAGTCTTTTCATTACCATCTAGAAGGCCTCGCCCCAGGGATTTATATGGGCTGTTTGAAGCAGTTTTTTTTACTCCTCCGAATGGCATCCTTTAGGCGGTCACGCAGTTGCCTGTGATTCCTCGCGACTGTCGCCACCAGGCTTTCCCCTGAGCCTTCTTGCCCGGGAACATGCGACTCGCAAACTTGGGAATTCATTATTGCACCAGTAGTTGGATTGCCTACTGAGGAACAATTGCCTCCTGGTCATAGTAGCACCACATGCTTCCGTTAACCATTGGATGATTTGGATGGCTTTTTTAGTCATACCATTCAGGGATATATCGGGTTTGGACCATGCCCCCTCAAAAACCCGTCGTTCTGCGAGAAATCTTTTTCGTCGAGGTCCATCCGCCCTTGAATTCGATTGTGGTCGCTGTGAGCATAGTCCTCACAGACATGCCAAGCGCCTTTACTGGCTAAAGCGGCACTCACGTATGTCAGGTCCACTGTAGACCCCAGGTTCCTTCCCCTGAAGGTGTGCTAGGCCGCAACATTCGTGAGTACCACGTCTAGCCCCACGAATGCTTCGAGGAGGACATAATCCCTCACATTTATTGTCCGGCTGCTCATACTGAGCAAGTGTAGCGCTGGGTGGAGCTCTGATGAAACCTTCCTCCGAGTGCTCCATTATTTGCTGGAAGGCTTGTTCTCCACAGACCCATAGCGCTGCTTGGCCTGTTTGGATTTGGACCCAAATGCCACCACCGTGGTTTCACAAATAATTGTAGTGTTCAACTTAATGGGAGTTTACCCGTAAATAGGTACTGGTTAAGTGCCTACCGATTAACCATGTGTGACGTAAGTGAAAATCATCGCGAAGGGTTGTTAACAGGACATCAAAGTGATATGAACAAACAAGCAAACAGTGGGGTCGCGAGCAAATTACAGTGATTATGGGTCCTTTGGTATGCTGCTTGGAGATCTTGAGGTCCTGTGAAAATTTTAAATAGTAGATTCCAATATTAAAGAAAATTATCATTTTTTAATGAGATTTTTATGTAGATCTGATCAAGAAATTGGTCTTGCGTCAACCCTCAGTTGCTGCACTTAAATGTCCTTTTTGTAGGAAGCAATGGAATCCTTCCAGATCGAAATGACATTGAATTAATTTAGCAAAAAAGGAACAATGGATAAGAACCATAGCGTTTCAACTGAACTATAGTGTATATACTGTAACGCCTTCGGAGCCTTTGATCATGCCATAGCAGGGAAGGGGCTTTCCCTATTGTAGTGGCAAATCTTGGACAATTATACTAATTGTGCGCCACATACTATGTAGCCTTTATATGAATTGTTCGACTAGCTGTGTACGTACTGATTAAATCTATTCTTTTGGTTCCTGTTCTTTTCACCCCTTTATGCCTCCATTCTTCCCGGGAAGCGAGCTATTAAAGTCAGGTTCAATTAGGTATCGTGGCATACGGCTTTCTAATAGCGCCTTCGAAGAACAATCCTTGTAAATCCCTTCTGTATACACCACTTGAAGGCACAGCCATTTCAGTAGCTCTCGTGAGAAGTGTTCTTCACAACCCTCTTACATAGTTTTAATATTATACCGACCAGTGGAGTTCACCTTATCGAATCGATAGGAACTTGGAAGTTCTCTTCGCTTCGTATCGATATTCGATCTCCAACTGCGCTTCGAGTCAAAACAAAAATATCCTGACTTTGCCTTCGACAAGCTCTAGTTTTCCTGGTTTTTTTTTTCTGAGTATTCCTTCTTTCTATTTTCATTGTGTGCGTTTTCAGCTCCCGACTCAAGGAAAAGCTGAAAAATCGAAAAGGTGAGCAAAACAAAGCCTGATTATTGATTCTCACAGTGGGATATCCTTCTGCATCAAGAAACACAACATGTCAATGGAAAACAATATTCTTTTCAATAAAACGCGCGCTCCTTGAGGAAAAAATAGGGAAAATTTCGAGACCTTAAGAATTCTTGATGCAACAAATGGGAAGCTAAGGGATATGGAATCCTAAGTATTGTGCGGAATGGGAATACAAAAAAGAAGGGAATGAGATGCTTTATGTGTAGAAAGGCCACTTTGCAAGACGCGTTTTGGTTTGATAAATGTCCTCAGTAATTGCACATTTTCACATGAGAACTATTTCGTAAAAACCAAAATATGTATATAATACAATGTCTTGAACAGGGAAGGGTTTGTAGTAATTACTGGAAAATTCTCGTCCTCCCCTTGCGCCTTTATCCGGAAAATAGCATATACAGAATGTCCCTAGCACTACCATGTAATGGTAACATGATAATTGAATCCGAATGGAGTCACTAAACTCATTTTTAGGTCCTATGAGAGTGGACAGCTTCAGGAGTTAACAGCATGGTTGTTTCGCTAGAAAGTGCAAAACCATCGTGGCAGGTCAGAAATTGAGGATGGCCTGGCTCATATTTAAAGCGTCGATTTTTTTAAAAAAAGGCTCCGATTCAAATGATCGACCGTAGGGACGAGTAAGGATCGGCAAAGGCTACTTAAAATCAGAACTGGATTCGCCGAAATAGTCCCTCAATGCAGTGCCACTATCATTTCCCTTCAGGGGTCGTCAATGATCCTTAACGGGTCGCTTACGATACGAGGAGTGGCGTACCCGAGGTACCCGAGCAAGTAGTTCTGACCCCCTAACTGGCATAATACCTGGATCCTAGGTAGTAGCCTTGAGAAAGTTTCCCGGTGAAGAGGGAGCTGCTAATGGTCGATACACGCCGGGACACACTGGGAGTCCCCGGAGCCGTAGACAACTCCTCGTCGAGGTCGATGGAGTGGTGTGAGCCTAGCTCTGCCAAGGTGGTAATTGTGGTGTGTATCAGGAGCCAGCCCCTTCGGGACCCTGGTCGGGTAGTGTGCATTAAACCGGTATTAGTAGACCGCGTTGCCCCGAGCGAGCGCTGATTCGTCCGTGAGTTCCAGCGGAATCCCCGTCGAACTGACCCCTAGACGAGTAGCAAGAGTACATTCTGCGAAGCGGTCAAGGGGTTATTGGGGGGGAACGCTATTGTTTCTAGCCTAGAGTCCATGTGCTCTCTAGAAATCCGGGATCTTGACTGCCTCACAGAAAAGGTGCGTGAATGTCCAGAAGTAATCAATGCCCGAATAGGTATCACCTCTGTAAATGCTCTATGCCAAAAACTCGCCGTGGTGGAAGTCCCCGAGCAATATGCAAGGAAACTCAAAACTCCTATGCAGGGTGCCAGTGCGGATAGTCCCCACCAAGTGCTACAGGTGTCTGGACTATAGACACACGTCAGCAACTTGGAAGGGACCGGACAGGAGAACGGCATGTAGGAGATGCGGCCAAGTAGGTCACCAAGCGAAGACCTGCAATGAAAGCGAGAGTTGCGTTCTCTGGAGGGATCGTAGCGCGTCTGGTGAGAGTGTCGCACACACTGCGGACTCGGGACGGTGTCCAATCTTCAGGACGGAATTGGAAAGGGCTAGGGTGCGAATGGCATGATTCGCATTTTACAAATTAACATGAACCGGAGTACAACCGCTCACCAGTTGCTAGCACAGTTCGCTGCGGAAGTAAATGCTGATCTACTGCTAATTAGCGAGCAATGCTGAAACAAGGACTTACATCGCTGCCATCTGAGTTCGGAACGACGTTCGACTTCGTGTTCTTGCCAAAGGCCGAGGGAATGGGTTTGTCTGAACTCAGTGTTTAGGGATAACGTTTTTTAGCGTTTACCTAACGGCGAACGAGACGATCCTGGACTTTCGGCGACGGCTTGATGCTCTGGAGGACGCCGTTTCGAGCATGGAGCGACGAATCCTAATAGGCGGTGATTTTAATGCTAGGGCCATTGAATAGGGCATGCCTCAGTCAGACTCCAGAAAGAAACGGATTCTGGAAATGGCGGCAAGAACTGGCCTCGTAGTTTTAAACACCGGCTCCACGCTAACGTTTCGGCATCCAGGCTGTGAAGGAAGCATTCCCGACATCACTTTTGCGTCATCGGTGGACGAGTGGCGAGTCCTAGAGTCCTTCTATGTACTAGTGGACGGCATAAATTGCCGACCTACGGAGGGAATATCATGAACTCGACCGTTTGGCACAACATTTGATCGCCAACAAGGAGGCATGCACCAGAAAGGCACAGTATAGACTAGCGAACAGGAGAATCGCGGTTGGCAAAACCTTATCAACGAGGTGAATGATGACCCGTGGGGGCTTGGCTATAAGCTTGTCACCCAGAAAATCAGGGCCCTGCGGAGGCCCTGCATACTAAGTACCGACCAAATAGACCGCATTGTACGGGCATTGTTCCTCAGACATCCTGTACGGGTTGATGTCAACAACGCGAAGGGCGTCGAGGATTGCCCCCTTTTCACAATGAGAGAGCCCGAAAAAGCGGTTCTCACTATGAAAAACAGGAAGGCGCCAGGTCTTGATGGCATCCCGGCGGAACTTTACAAACTGGTGTTCCGCCAACGGCCAGAATTGCTGCTTGAGCCGTTCGACGCTTGCTTGAAGGAGAGCATTTTTCCTTGGAAAGTGGCCAAACTCTCGCTGATCAGCAAAGGTGAAGGAGACACGGAGCTCCCGTCCGCATACCGATTGCTTTGTATGCTTGACACGGGCGGGAAATCGCTCGAGAAGTTCATCAGGAGTAGACTCGATGAAGCCATCCGCGCTGCCGGGGACTTATCCCCAAGGTTCGAATTCAGAACAGGTAGATCCACAATGGATGCTATTATGGAGCGCACAGCCGCCGATCTCGACGGATAGTGTTCCCCATAACGCTTGATATCAGAAATGCCTTGAATTCCGTAAGATGGACAGATATGCTAGACACATTAGAAAATTCATTTCACGTGCCAAGCTACCTTTTACGGATATTGAGGGATTATCTGAAAGGCCGCTCCCTGCTCTATGAGACGTTGGAGGGCCAGAGGAGGATGGAAATCACGTCGGGAGTAGCACAAGGATCCAACCTAGGGCAGATCTCTGGAAAGTTTCAAACGATAGTTTGCTGAGAATCGATATGCCCAAAGAGTCGCGTCTGGTCGGTTATGCAGACGACGTTGCGAGACTTGTTGCCGGACGCACTGTTGAAGAGGCGCAAAGCAAACTTGGCATATTGATGCGATGGATGACTGCCCATAATTTCAGCCTTGCCCTGGAAAACACCGAAGTAGTTATCTTGACCAAAAGGAGAAACCCGACCCTGTGTCCCATATCGATTGGTGAGTTGACTATAGAGTCAAAACCAGTGGTTAAATATCTTCATTCAATGTTCGACTCGAAAATGAGCTTCTTCGAGTAAATCAAAGCAGCAGCGGACAGGGCTGCAGCTGAAGTCTTGGCCATGGGTCAGCTAATGGCGACTGTTGGGGGCCCTATATCTACTAGGAAACGTTTTCTTATGGGAGCAACGCAGTCGGTTCTGCTCTATGACGCGGAGATATGGGCTGATGCCCTCGTCAAGGAGGTGCATTGTAAGCGCCTTGCTAAAGTGCAGAGGCGGAGAGCTATGCGAGTGGCGTCTGCTTATCGCACCGTCTCCGAACCGGCCATGATCGCGGGAGTAACCCCGTTGTCCTCCTTGCCAAGGAGCGTAAAGCTATCTACCGTCGTAAGGGCGAGAACTTAAGAGAGGTGGTGGAGCGTCAACGCACCCTTACCGAGTGGCAACTCGGCAATTTAGACCCCTTACCCAACGTCTAAGCAGGCATGGAAATTTTAAGTTTAACCTGCACAGGATTGGGAAGGCGCGATCTCCTGATTGTGTGTTCTGCAATGGAGTGACGGACGACGCTGAACACACCTTTTTCTTTTGCGAAAGGTGGGACGGCTTTCGTCAGCAGCTTTTTGTAGACACAGGGGAGCTCTCTCCAGACAACATTGTCAGAGAGATGCTGAAGAGCGCTGGCAGCTGGAATCGTGTTGCGCATTATGTTCAGGCTCTTCTTATTGCGAAGAAGATTGAAAGTGACCAGCAGAGGGATCGGATGGTAAGGGGTTCCTTGAACTAAGAACCCCCCTTCTCTTCCCCTCCCGTTGGTGAAAGTAATTCCCTGACTTGAAGGCTCCCAAAGCCGGGAGAGTGGAAAGAGCAGGAGGGCTAGCCCGAAGTAATGTGTCAAACGGTTCCAGGCTAGTTCTCTGATGACAAGGAGGTGTTTAGTTGGTAGTCCGAGAGCGTACTGTTGCGGGAGTCCAACAGCTATAGAATTACCATCAATTTCGCAGCTTTTCCTTAACTTCTTAGGTGCGGGATTACGTACAATTCGGTACTTTTGGTGTTCAATTGGGATTCAAATCCTAAGAGGTGGAGGCTCAGTTTTACTGCGTAACTAATCCACATCCTTTCTAAAGGGAAATGATACGAGGAAATAAAGAAAGCCATGAATATACAAAATAAGTTTTGTCTCCTTCCTCTCCGTCTTCCTCCCTTTTTGAAGTTCTTTTCAGAGGTTTGCCAACAACTTATTGGAGTCTCCCCAAAGCGTTGTTCATGCTTACTTTGATCAGTCTGAACGTCGTCAGTTCTCGACCTTTTTTCTACTTCAAAATTTCATATGAATTTGAAGAGAAGGAAAGCCGGCCAGGAAAAGAATAGAAAACAATTCAGAAAATTTCTAATCGTTTATCTTTTCCGGATAAATCCTTTATTTGTTCATTGTACCGGTACAAATGAGCAGCATGTGCGTAACGTATATTTGCCTTTTCCGTTTTGCGTTACGGCCTCTTGGTTTCCTTCATTGCTTTTCCAGTTTCAGAGTTCGAGTGGAGTAAAAATACATTCGATGTTTTGTTCAAAGGACTAAAAAAGGCTCCAAGAAAATTCTTTTTTTTATCTATAAGGAGCAGAAACATTACAAAAAGCAATAATTCTTTCGTTGGAAAAATGGAGCTTACAATCTACCCTTCCTTTCGTTTGGGAAACATTCTTTTCGGAAATTTTCCCCAATGTTTGGGCTCACTTGAAGGCAAGGGGATTTTTTGTAGGTAAAAGGATATGAGGAAGGACAACCGAATGGAAATTTGGAGTATGGGAGACCACTGCAGAAGAACTGGCTTGGGATCCGGGAAGCAGTGTAGCTATTGCGTCAAACCCTTCCCTTCCAAACGCTCATCAGAGTGTGATCCAAATCTAAAATCCAGAAGAAACCACAAAGCAAGCAACAGGGGATGAATAGGGTGTAAGCGTATATGTAATTATTGGAAATATGTTGTAAATACGACACATCATATGCATCGGAGATATTAACACATCATTTCTCGCCCTAAAGGACATTATCACCCCGACGCCGTTCTATCCTTTAATATCGCGTTCACTTATCGCCGTTCCAGCAGCCCATTATCTCGTCAACCCCACACGTTCTCGGGGTGTTCCTTGTGCCTCGTAATTTAACGATATCGTCGAAAGAAGCGATTACGATTGTAACAATACCAACCAACGGCTTGTCTCCCTCAATAATCTAAAAATGCGGAACACAGCTATGAAATTTTAAAAAAATATGAAAGAGAATAAGCCGAGCAAGGACATTTTCCTGTAATGTGCTTGGGCATTGCTGCTGCTGTCGCTCCTATCTCTAAATTGGAATCTCCGGAAAAATTGAGAAACTCTGGGGCAATAGACAATTTACAGGGTGTCCTGACGAATATGTGGTTCATTTGGATTTGAGTGTGGTTTGAGCAGTCGTTGATGACACGTTATTATCGCTCGTTCGCCATATCATATGCCAACATCGACTGTCCCATATTGACATTAAGGTACCTATCAAGATGAACGCATCGGGACCGTAGTCATCCCATCCCCTCGAGATGCGAGGTCATTAAGAAGATTACCCTCTCGCAATGTGAACATGAACTCTCCTTAACTTTCCAATTTGAAATCATGTTCTATCCATTGTGGTCCAAAAGTTTGCTCAGCAAAAAGGAGGAAAAAAAAAAAATAATTAAACAAAGACCTCGTCGTCCTGATTGACACCGCGCAATATCTGAGCAACCTGGAAAACACAAAATATAAATAAGGACGAGAGGACAAAGTGCACATACGGTTAATTGAAATAAAGCAGTTCTGAAAGCCTTTAGTATGCTGGAGTGAGTGATAAATGAACGATGCGCGAAGGCTGAAAGGGTTCCTCTCTCTTAATTATCAGAACAGCGGGTGGTTAAGGTATCGACTTTGTTGTTTCGCGTTTTTTCGAAAAGGGAGCGAAACCCATTGTTTTACAAGGATTTCATGCTATTTTGTCGGTTGACAGTGATCAATATTCTAATGGTGATGAGTCGGTGCGCTAGAGCCTGTTTCGAAATAGACAGAATCCTTTCGAGGTAAATTCTTGGCATATGTGCTCTATAGTCTGTCTATTCATAGAAATCATGTCCTTGACTATAGAATAGAAGTCGCGTTAATCCAAGGGATACAATCAATTTAATGTGTGCCTTGGATTTCCTTCGATTTTGCCTTCTCAAGGAATGTCAGGAATAGTCAGGACATGCCATATCAAACCCATTTTTTGAAAGATGGTAATCATAGTTCCAGCATAAAAACCTTAAGTCTGCCCAACTCCTTTGTGCGTCCCAACTCCCTTGGACAACCACAGAACATCCCTGACCATTGCCGGGTTCGAAAACAGGACACGCGGCCAAGACTGTGAAGCTGGAAGTTGGCCCCAATCAACTTCGCCATCGCACTGTCTACCGAGACCATTGCCATTTCTGCAATGTTTGTGGGGAATGGCACCCTCCTATCCCTTCAAGTAGCTGCTTCCATTCATACATACCCGAAGGTAGGTCCAACTGCTTTTCTAGAAATTCTATTCCTTGCCTTATATGAACTACTAACTCCGCCATGCTATTAACATAGTCCAGATAAAGGACGAGAATTTGAGGCAACATACTTTGTACTATCCTCAATAAAACAAAAATAGAATGCTGAGATCCGGGAAAGAGAGATTCCACTATGCTAAATCCTAGTTGTCCTTCTTTCTTGATGACAGGCCCCGCGACAGGCTGACCAAGAGAATGCATCCAAAGTCGTTAGAAACAACAGGACCTAATCGAGTAACAAGCCTCGGAAGGATGATAGAGCGTTCACCTCAGTCGACGCGGAAGGACGGGCCTCGGTCCTGTCCAGGAATGGGTAAGAGTTCTTGACGCATGGACGACGTCGGGACATGAGTAAGTTAGTCCGAGCAAAACAAATACGTGTCTGCACCCTAAATGTTGACACCCTAACTGAGAAGACCGACGAACTCGCAAGAGCCCTTCGGAAAAGGCGCATTGATATCTACAATGGTCTGGTGCAAAAAACTGCAACAGAGAACGCGAACGCGGTAAAAATGACTATAAACTTCTCTATTTTGGTAGCTCACACACTCAATACGGTATTGGCATTGCCATCTTGAACGTTTTGACGATCGGCTGATGAAGCTCACCATTATATCAGCTGATCGCACTATTCACTTCTTCACCACATACGTACCACAGGCAGGTCGGCCTGATGTCGAGAAAGATGTCTCCTGGCAACTTCTCGATGAAAAGACTTATAACGTCCCTGCTGATGACTGTATCATCATTGGCAGCGACTTTAATGTGGGTGAAAAAGCAGACGAGAGCAGGCGCCGTGGGGGAAAAGCGTTTGGAACACGCAATGAGGGTGGCGAGCGTATAATCCATTTTGCAGACACCCATAACCTTGTACTTATGAATACATGGTTCATCAATAGTGATCTTCGGGCCTCGAGGTGGTGTTGCATTTCAACAGGGAAGTCGTAGCCCTCACTTCGGTAGAGATTTCAATCCAATGCACTCGGTATAGACTGGCACCATTGTAGCTTGTCGCAACGGGGCTGTGATTGTGGTCACCAAATTAATCCGTGTCTTATGAAGACCGTGGAATTTAGTCCCCGACACAGGTACCCACCTAAAGCCATAGAGACGTAACTATTAGCTCAACTGAAGTCGAGGAAGCAATAAAACGAATGAGCTCTGGAAAGAGAAGAGCTGGGACCCAACACTGTGACTCAGTGAATTTTTTAATCAGGTTATTCAGGAAGGTAGAACACCATCTCACTGGCAAGAAAGTACTACAGTTCCAATTTTCCAATGGAAAAGGAAAGGTAGTCCCGCAAAACGGTCAAATTGCTGTCCTATGCTAACCGCTTTCCCATACCATGAAGATTTTTGAACGTATTCTTGATAACCGTCTAAGCGAAATTGTTGAAATAGCCGTGAATCAAGCCAGATTTGTCAAGAACTCTGGAACTACTGACGCAGTACACACTACGCGGTTACTCATGGAGAAACATCGTGAGAACCATCGCCCTCTTTACATTGTATTTCTGGATCTGGAGAAAGCATTTGACCGTGTGGAACCTCGCGGCATTCCACAGGCAGGGAAAGAGTCGCATTAGTGCTCGTCGACGTCAACCACTTCGAACACGATGTACTGGTGGTCACATGCCGAGAAATTTTCCAGGACTCGCTACTCGTCCACTGATGATACCAGAGATTCCAACGTAAAAGTGATGTCGGGAATGCTTCCTTCACAACCTGGGCCCGTCGACCCGGTGTTTATAACTACAAGCCTGGTTCTCGCCGCCATTTTCAAAATACGTTTCCCTCTGGAGTCCGACTGAGGCATGCCCCATTCAAGGACCCTAGCATTAAAATCGCCGCCTACTAGGATTTGCCCCTGCGTGCTCGAAACGGTGTCCTACAGACCATCAAACTACGCTAGTTGCTGTTGAGCGGTTGCACTCCGGTGTATGTTAATTTGTAAAATGTGGATCATGCTATTCGCGCCCTAGCCCTTTCCAGTTCCGCCTTAAAGGTTGGACACCGAGGCCGCAGTGTGGGCGACGTTCTCACTAGATACGCCACGATCCCTGCAGAGAACGAAACCCTGCATGCTGTCCTCCTCTCCGGTCCCTTACAAATTGCTGACGTGAGTCCATAGTCCAGAGACCTGTAGCACTTGGTAGGGACTATCCGCATTCGTACCCTTCATACTACCCATCGTATTTTTGTGCTGCGCCCAAACGCACTCAGCTCTTCCTCCTTCCCTGTTGTTTCGTCGATTTTTTTTATTAATTTATGTATATTCTCTATGCAGAACTAACCAGCGTATCGTGTGCAAGGGAGCGAGCCACAATAGTCAGGAACGGGTATTCCCTCGGGGACACAGTCCCTACCTCAGTTCCCTGAGGCTCGACCTACGCTCAGCTGATCCCGGAATTCACGGACGAATCAGCGTTCGCTCGGGGCGACACGGTCTACTAACACCGGTTCAATGCACACTACCCGACCAGGATCCCGAAGGGGCTGACTCCTGATACACGTCACAACTACCACCTTGGCAGAGCTAGGCCCACATCACCCCCCGACGTGTACCAGTTATTCGTGGCTCGCTCTTCACCGAGAAGCTTTCTCAAGGCTACTACCTAGGACGCAGATATACTGCCAGCTAGGGAGTCAGAACTACTTACTCGGGCACCTCGAGGACCTCACACCCCGTATCGTTAGCGACTCCTTAAATGTCGCTGACGGCCCCTGGGATAGAAATAAGAAAGAGGAGATTGAGTAGATGCCCTATATGGTCCATAGAGGAACGAACCGCAGGTAGCCGGTAGGAAGAGAGTAGAACCGATTCTAATTCTCTCAATTTCCTTTTTTAACACAGACAAACCCTACCTGTTACAACGTCTCTCTTGGAGGATATGAAATTTCCTATAGATTCCGTTTTGCGACCTAGTTTTCATAGATGTAACGTTCACCGTGATTTATAAAATCCTGACCGTAAAAGAAAAATCCTGACGAAAAGAAGACGAGGCAGATCCTGACGAAAAGAAGACGAGGCAGACCCTGCCTAAGATGGAGCGATGGCGTGGGCCAGGACACCAGACAGCTTTTAGGGATATCGGATTGGTGGACCTCGGCGCAAAACCGGGATGTCTGGAGTTCCTTATTAAGGCAGGCCTAGACCGGATACCGGCTGTTGCGCCGTTGATGATGATGACCGTAAAGAGAGTCCTTAGACCATGGAGCTTCAATGCTATCTCCAAGACTGTTTTCGACTCGAGAATTTTGACTGACCTCTAAGATTTATGGTATGCCTGAGTGAGTCTCACCACAGCATCTGTTCAGAACAAGGAGGGGTCCTTCAGGATATTTTACTGGTGCATCATTTGCTAGCCTTTAATGATTTCCTATCCCTGAACGGATTGACTGCCACTCTCTTCCAATATCCCATATTCGTATCTACTCAGAAGCAATGGAAATTTCGAGGGAAGGAAAAGGATAATGACGACAGTCTTCTCTAGATACTGTGATGTATCTTTCGAGGCTCATATAAGTATCTGTGCAGCAGATTTATTATTCTATGTAAACTCACAGGGTCGATGGAAGTGGGGGTAGAAAATCAAATTCAAAAAAGAAGAAAAAACATTTTCCAGAAAATTTTAGCACTAACGGCCTTATCGCTTTTTTCGCATTTAATTTTATAGCTTCAATAATTTTGTAATGAAGATTCATTAAATTTGGAAGCCATTCAGTAGGACGCGTTGGCGTTTATGTGTATCTTGCCATAGTGAGCCTTTGTATACTCAGCCTGATATGATTTACAAGAACACCGTTTGTCCTGACGGGTCTCACAGTTCGAGGGCAAGCTAGCCTGATCCGATTATTATCTGCGCTATCTATGTATAGATATGAATATATCTGTTTGTCTGAATGTGAATAGCTGACGATGAAGCTGGAGCTGAGGTTGGATATTATGGTGATATAGAAGATTGTTTCAACTTCAAACAAAATGAACGCTTCAATGAACATAAAACAAATTTCAATTCCACTACATTAGCTCTGGGCAAAAAAGGTAGAGGTAGAGGATATATAGTGAAATTGTTTTCAACATGAACGCTTTGTATGCTCTGTGTATCGAGGGAAGGGGGTGGGATGTGTGTGCGTGGATTATGTTTTTGAAATGAAAGCAAATGAGTACGCGTATTGAAAAGGATATTCAGCCCCATCCAATAGGATGACAACCTTATTGAAGACCTTCAGTCCCTGGTCCTGGGTAAAGTAGAATTGGGACTAAAAGATATACTTGAGTAATTAAGAATGAATGAAAACCAGATGTTTATCTTAATCGCGATCAAATAGATTGCGTTATGGTAAAAGTGGTCAATAAATAAAAAAAATAAGGACTAGGCTATGAGGAAACGGGTGCCGGGTGCCAATAGTGACACTTCCGAAGGACCATATTTACTACTACTGCAGATAGTCCGAAACCGTAGCCAGTCTTAGTTCAAAGCAAGATTAGAATGTGCAAGCAAAGTCATCTATGTTAGTCTGAGATGGAAGATGAAACCTGTTGAAAGCTGTTAATATTCGTTTCGGACAGGACAGAGGACTACTTAGACACTCATTAGGCAAAACATAGTTCTGATAGTCAACGAGCCAACACCGCCCTCATATGGTGGTTGCAGGGGCCTCCGGGAAGCAAATTGCAAGACTCGTTGTGGTCCCCGACGCGTGACTACTCGATCACCCATTTCGGTCGGCAGATCGCGAACAGGTTCGGGACCTACCTCCCGAACGCAAAATTCCCACCGTCACTGCTAGCTTAGAGACGCCCGTCGTTGCAGACTGACCACCGTCTGCACAGATTTTATCAGTGGTGTTAGCTAAAACTTCAAAAGACCCGGAGTCCCCACAGACCAAGATGGCCTGGGTGCTCTCCGGGAATCGCTGTAACCACAGCGACCTTGTCCCCGCCTAACTGCTTCATCTCACGCAGTAGTTGGCTTGGGGAACGGTCGTCTGAGGTGAGCTCCATCAGCAAGTGAGTCAGCTTTCCTGACTCACTTACCGACAGTCGCTTGATGAGGGTTCCCTTTAACTTCATGTAGGAACACTCTTCGAGTACTTCTGTGACGAACCCGATCGACTCCTCGTCCAGGCCGACGAGGGCGTGATTAAATCGCGTGACTTCTGTAGTGATGCCCGCGAGCGCGAACTATGCCTCCAACCGACAGAATCAGGCCTCCAGTTTAGGCCGCCAAAACGGTGGCACCCGGACCACCACTGCGGCCACGAGGAGTACGGAGGTGATAGAATCGCCTGCTGCGCAACTTAACTTGAATTTCCAAAAATGTAACGAATTTTGAACTGTGTACGAGGAACCTAGCGAAAAATCCTTCAAACCCCACAATAAGCGGGAACATGCCAGAGATGCACACCGGAGCGGAAAATCAAACGATACAGGACCACGACCGAAGCGGAACCAATCGAGGCCCAATGTGAACACCACGAGGAGAAACCACGAGAACCAGCGAAGCGCCCGAGGTGACAGTCTGCCCAACTTTGACGGATTGCTTTTTGAGCTCCTTCGCGATCTATCTGGATCTCTCTGGAAATCCAAGATCTTGACTACCTCACAGAAAAGAATGGGGTAGAAGAGACCATCAAACGCAAATGTCCGAAGGTAACCAATGTCCGGATTGGTATCACCTCGGCGAACTCCCGAGGCCAAAACTCGCTTTGATGGAAGTTGCCGAGCAATACGCGAGGAAACTTCTAAACAGCGGGGAAAACCAGTATTGGTTGAGTAGTGTGTAGGATACGGATCCAGGCCACCCCAACCAAATGTTACAAATGTTTGAATTATAGGCACACATCTGCAACCTATCGGGGACCTGACAGAAGGGCAACATGCCGCAAATGCAGTCAAGCAGGCCATAAAGCGAACATCTGCAACGAATAGGAGAGTCGCGTTCTATGCACGGACCCTAACACGTCTGATGAGAATGTTGCTCAGACTGTGGGCTCGGGGCGGTGTTTAGTCTTCCGAGCAGAACTGGAAAGAGCTAGGACGTGGTCGACATTATTCTCATCCTAAAAATTAACATGCACGGGAGTGCTACCGCTCACAAGTTGCTAGTGCATTTCCTTGTGGAGACCAAAGGTGATTTATTGCTCATCCGTGAGCAGTATCGAAACAAGGACCCAGCTTCATGGCACCCTGACATATCAGGTACCGTTGCCATCTGGGTTCAGGACGGCACTCTCCTTAGGATTCTTGCCCAGAGGTTGGCTTTGTGTGGATTCGGTGTTTAGGTGTAACGTTTTTCAGTGTCTATCTAACACCGAATGAGACGATGCCAGACTTTCGACGCATGCTTGCTTGAGGACGCTATCTTAGGCACAGAGGGGCGGATTCTAGTCAGGGGTGACTGCAATGCCAGGACACTTGAATAGGGCATGCCTCACCCAGACTCCTGACGGAAACGAATTCTCGAAATGGCGGCGAGAACAGGACTTTCAACCACCGAATCCACTCCAACGTTCCGGCGCCCAGGCTAGGAAGGAAGCATTCTAGACGTAATCTACACGTCGGAGCCACTGGTGTCGCTGGTGGACCGGTGGTAAGTTCTAGGAGACTTCTCGGCAAGCGACTATCAATATATTGCCTTCAAAGTGGTTAACACAAACTCTCGGTGTGCGCCACCCCAACGCTTTTTCTGTGGATGGAATGTCGCGAGGGTGAACACCGGGAGGTTTGTCGGAACTCTTGGAACAGGCGGAGTTGCACCCTCCAGTCCACCCCTGGGGGTGGTGGCGCTGCTGAAAATGTTGTAAATTCAGTTATGAGCCTGATAACGATGGCCTGCGGAGCTTCCATACACAGGAGGGCATCGAGACGTGGCAAACCTTCTATGTATTGGTGGCCGGCGGAAATTGCAGAGTTCCGGGAGACTCTGACGATTGGCATAACATCTACACGCCCGGGAGGAGCCATGTACCATATTGACAGAGTACAGATCAGCCAAAAGGAGACGCCGCAGCGCCATAAACAGGAAGCTCGCTGCTGCCGAGGTGAATAACTCGGTTACACACTAGTAACCCGAAAAATCGAGAAATTGCGGAAACCTTGTGCACTTAAGACCAAAGGACTAAAACGAGATGGACTGCATTGTACGGGCATTTTTCTCTATAAAAGAGTTGAAACAGGCTGTTCTCTCTATGAAAAACAAGAAAGCTCCAGGACCCGATGGTATCCCAGACTGTTTTCCCAACATCGGACAGACCTACTGCTCAGTATATTCAAAGCTTGCCTGAAAGAAGGCATTTCCCCTTCTCGTTGAAAAGTGGCGAGGCTTGCGCTCATCAGCAAAGGGAAAAGCGACCCTGAGTTGCCGTCTTCATATCGCCCACTTTGTACGCTTGACAATGCTGGGAAAGTGCTCGAAAAGCTCATCAGAGGTAGACTCGCTGAAACGATACGCGCTGCCAGAGACTTATTCACAGGGCAGTGCAGTTTTAGAGCAGGGTGAGCCACAGTTGAGGCTCTCATGTGAGTCGTGGACGCCGTTCTTCGAGCGGAGGTACATGGCCGTCGAGCCCGACGGATGGTACTCTTCATAAGGCTCGATGTCAGAAACGCCTTTGATTCCGTAAGATGGAAAGACATCCTAGGCACATTAGACAATACTTTCCACGCGCCGAACTAGCTATTACGGATATTGAGGGGCTACTTGGAGAACCACTCCCTACTCTATGAACCGCTAGATAGTCAGAGGAGGATAGAGGTCACGTCCAGAGTAGCGCACAGATCTCTCCTAGGGCTGCACCTCTGGAACACTCCCTATGATCGTATAATTAAACTCGACATGCCAGAAGAGTCGCGCCTGGTCGGTTATGCAGATGATGTCGCGCCACTTGTTGCTGGTCGCACTGTTGAACATGCGCAAACCAGACTTGGCATATTGATGCGGCGAGTAAGTGGATGGATGACTGCTAATGGTTTCAACCTCGCACTGGAAAAAACCGAAGTAGTCATCCTGACTAAAAAGAGAAATCGGACTCTGCGTCCTATATCGTTCGGTGAGTCGATACTCGAGTCAAAACCAACGATAAAGTACCTTGGACTGACTGTTGGCTCGAAAATAAGCTTTTTTGAGCAAATCCAAGTAGCAGCGAAGAAGGCTGCAGGTGGATTTGGCCCCCCTACGTCTGGCAGGCGACGTCTTATAATGAGTTCAACGCGGTCTGTCTGACGCTCTTGGCAAGGAGTATATAGTAAACGTCAAGTAAAAGACAGAGCTTTGCTGGGTGGCATCTGCGTACCGCACTGTCTCTGAACTCTGGCCGTGATGGTGATTGAAAGGAGTGATCCTCGTTGCCATTCTTGGTAAGGAATGTAAAGGCAAATGCAAGCGCAAGGGAAAGAGCCAAGGGAGGTGGTTGCTCGTGAAGAACGGCAACGCACCTTAGATAAATAGCAACTCTCTTGACAAAATGAAACTAAAGACAGATGGACTGCACGGCTCACTGGCAATTTAGGTGAGTGGCTGATAGAGACTGACTATTTCCTTACCCAGTTCCTAAGTGGGCATGGAGGTTTTCAGTTTTACCTGCACAAGATTGGATTGTGTGTTTTGCAATGGAGTTGTGGACGACACCCAACACATGTTTTTTTTCTTGTGAAAGGTGGGATGGGATTCGTCAGCAGCTCTATTTAGACAAAGGGAATCTCTCTCCAGACAAAATTGTTGAGGTAATGCTGAGAAGTGTTGTCAGGTGGAGCCGTATTGCACATTACGTTCGGGTTCTTCTCGTTGCAAAGTAGATAGACCTCGAGCGATGGAGGGGCCGGATGACACAGGGTTCCTTCAGCTGACAGTTCCCTTAGTCTTCTCCCTCTGATTTGAAGGCTTCGTAAAGCGGGAGAGGTTTGGGGCTAGCCCGAAGTAAAGTGACAAACGGTTCCAGGCATTAGCCTGGATTGCTATTAAGCAATCTGACAATGGGGAGGTATTTGGTTGGTAGTCTGACGACGTACCATTACGGGAGCCTAACACTCTTGCCGTACGGGTAGGTGCACCCCCCAAAAAAAAGTTCCTATCCGAGGCGTTGTTGACGTTTTGAAAGCAGTTAAGTAACAAAATTTGCCGGTTGCCAGCCCACAAATTTCTATCCCTTTTAGTCGCCTTTTGAAGGAAGCAGGGAGGATTTTGAGTGTATTCTTAAGACCCAACTCATAAGGCTCCCGGGGAGCATTTCTACACAGTAGGAAGCAACATTTGGGGTCCTGCCAAATACCAAGCGATTCGCTGGAACATTTACAAGTATGGTAGATGACATTCTATTCTTATTCTTCAGAACCTACTCATATAGGCTTTCCATCCCAGCAGCTAAAGAGTAGGGTTCAGATCGATTATGGATGGCCGGCAAAAAAATGGACAAAGCGGAGTGTCCTGGCTGAACAGAGGAACTTATTTCCCCACCATATGAATCAGATTACCAATTCAAAAGGGTGGAGAGCAGAAGATAATGATTGGCTAGGATAATGACTCCTTCCTTTCTATACGTCCACACTCCAAATTTAAAGCCGCACATCGGTAGGGACGGTCCTGCACCCAAAACCTTTTGCATACCATAATACATATTTACCTTCTGATGCCTCATTATAATATGATTAAAGCTATGGGGAGTAACAGCAAGTGCTGGAATTCAGGTCGTACATATACATGCATATATGAATAAAAAAGGGCTCGCATACAGGAAGGGAAGCCTGAATAAACGGACGCTAATAGCATGGCGCACACGGACAGCCAACGCATCCATAATAAATGATTGTGCTCACCAACAGGCCACAATATCTAGAAGGAAAAGCGGGAAACAGTGAGTGAACTGACCAACCAGCAATACACCAATGTGGTAAGGAGTCACACCTCCGGCAGTATCCATTTCGATTTAACCTGAATTCCTTTACAGTTGGTTAACTCTGAAAATCGCCAAAACCGCAAACAAACATTTTGAAATACGCATATCTATATCTAATTACGAACATACCCAAAACAACGATCAAGGAGGGATGCGAACGTTGAAGCAAAGTAAAACTTTCATGAACATATATGTAGAATCCTTTCAGTGAAATGGCTGATAAAATGATTGTGGCCACAAAACTTACGCCCGGGGAACACCAAACGTGCAACGTATAAAATTTCATCAAAATCCCCAAGTGTAGAGTTGCCATGGAAGGATGAGGATTCAGAGTAGGAGGAGGGAAATGATTATTGTTGTTCAGTTATTCCTGTTGGAAACCAACAAAAGCAATTCTATGTGAAATTACTGTGTAATTTATTTAAAATGTTTTACGGGGATAAATAGTGTTTGTGTAACCCACATATATTTACCGGTAATTGAGGTAGTTACAATTATTGTGGAATAATGGAATTAATTATGGATCGTAACGTGCAATGTCGATAAAAATGATAAGACACCCCCTGCTCTCCAAGAAATCATAACAAATCAGACTTTTCTGAGTAATTAACTGGGGTTTTCGGAGCCTAGCCACCATGTTAGGCAGTTTCTGAGAATGGCCCCGTTAAATAAATGCTCACTTTCGACCCCCCAACTCCCGGCCTTTCCAACAAAAGTCAAAACTAAGACCAACTTCGGAAAGTACTAACCGAGACCTTTCATTTGATACCCCACATGACTATATTTACTATTTTTGGTCGGTTGGTGGTTGACGGACAAACAGACGGACCTGTGTATAGTTGCCAGATCTCCCAATCTCCCATCAGGAGTGTCCCTTCGTGCGGATAGGGGAATGTTCAGCGGATGCATAGGAATATGCACATGTACGCATTTGGAGGTGTGCGTGCATGGGCATGTTTATGCACAGGTCGGATAAGTGGGAGAAAAACACCCACCCATGGGCAAAAATGGCTATGGGAAGGACACCCAGAACAAGAAACCAATATGGAAGAAGGAAGGAGAGAAAAAGTTACGGTGCAAGGACTCGGAACCCCAGTACCGACAACTTTTGGGAGTGGGCAAGCCGGCTCCCGGCCGTCGATATCCCTCAACTGCAGTGCCTCGGTGATACTAGGCCACCGTTGCATCGAATACTACAAGTAGCCTGGAGAAAGGGGCATTTAAAAGGAGCGCATCACTCCTGAGAACGCTTGTTCAAAATACACGAAAAGATGCCCCACAAACTGGTCATTCATTAGCCCATAGTGGGGTGACTACACCTGATCGGAACATGCCGCAGGACTTAGTGTTTTATCCATTTAGGAGGAGCTGCGACCTCCTCCGAAATCAACGTTGATGAAGGAAGGAAATCAGGGAAGCTCCCGGAAGGCTAATAAATACGAATGTGCTCAGTGAGAGAACCATGCAGAGGAGCAGTGTGACAATCCGGACGAATCATCGTTTGCCCTACTCGAAGGTAAAATGGTAGAGTTGTCTGAATTTATAAAGGACAAAGACAATGTGCACCAAGCCATCAAAAAGATAGTCCGTACCATTCGTGTACTATACAAACTATTTTGGCACTAGCCAAAGACGAAAAAAATGCCACGAAGAAATCAAGCGTCACCCAGGCAACACAAGTGAAGTCCCCTCAAAATCCAAAAGGCGGTAAGCTTGAAAAGAGGAGTAGAGAGGGCGCGAACTATTCTTCCGGATCGTCGCAGGACGCGAAAAGGCAAAAACGCCTGTCACCGGCAAAGGGGAAGGGGCAAACAAAGTTACCAAAATCGTGGAAACTGCGGCGCCGGCTCCAATCGACCCAAGGAAGGTAAAGCCCCAAAAAGGAACCAAGGAAGCATGGACCAAGGTTGGCGGAAAGTAAAATGCGACACAATGGGTAGGTAGGTAGGTATCAGTGGCCGCTCCGAGGAGCCCAATTAGCGCTTTGGTGCGCCGTTTTGATGCCACAAACTCCTAAGACCGTGACTGTTGTTATAGGGACAGGGGAAGCGGAGTCCAGCTGGCTCGGATCTTCAGAGCCAGCCCGTAGCATTCACGAAGGAAAGCAGCTCTCCGACCCTGTAACTAGAAATCTCACTGAGATCCCCAAAGAATGGTTTACCCAGTGTCCGCAGCCTGACTCGAGCCAGAGCCGGGCAATCGCAGAGAAAGTGCATGAGGGTTTCCCTTCCTTCTCCGCAGCTTCGGCAATGCGAGTTGTAGGGTAAGCCGAGCCTAGCGGCATGGTCCCCTATGGGCCAGTGCCCCGTACAGACCGCCGTAATCTTGAATGCATTTGCGCGCGTCTGGCACAGGAGCTCTCGTGATCGGGCTATGTTATAAGCGGGCCAAATTCTCCTTGATTTGGCACAGCTTGTAAGACTTCGCCATCTCAGGCCCGCGGCTGCTAGGTAGTGCAAGTAGACTCGGCTCCATGCGACACAATAAAAGAATTAATTATCATCTCCAAAAAAAGTGATATGACTTACGCCGATATCCTCAGGAAGGTCAAATCCCATCATGAGCTAATTGACTTTGGAGAAAACGTCAACCGAATCAGACCCTTCCAAAAAGGAGATTAGATACTGGAGCTGAAGAAGTCTTCGGAGAGAAAAACGGTAGAAAATTTCCTCGACAAGCTGAAGAAGTCCTTAGGATAAGAAGCACAAGTATGGGCCAGAAAACAGGAGATCGTTATGCAATCTAAGGACACTGATGAAATCACGACCAAGGAGGATATCCGCGACGGCTTAGACTTAGAAAAGCAGTTCGCACCACTTGGCTTGCAAGATTCTGCAATCAGGGGACCGAGGAAGACATACGGAGGCACGCAAGCAGCAACTGCAAGCTTACCAGCTGAAGCAGCGTTCAAACTGCTGGCGGCTGGTGAAGTAAAAATAGGTTGGGTCGTTTGCCAACTCAGGGAGTAGGTGTCCCTCAAGCGCTGCCTTAGATGCCTTCAATTTGGCCACATAGCAACGAAATGCACCGGTGACCATGACAGGTCAAATAGTTGCAGAAAATGTGGGGGAGAAGATCATATGTTCAGGGAGTGCAAGACTGAGCCTGAAAGGGCGTCGACTATCGGCGCGCTCCAATCAGCATCAGATGCCCAGTGTTTAGGAAAGCCTTGAATGCAGTAAAGAAATAAGGTTGATACAAATCAACCTCAACCACAACGAGGCAGCGCAAGACCTTCCCTCGCAGACCATCTATGACAAGGGAATCGAAGCTGCCATAAAAAATGAGCCTTATCTCAATAATAAGAGCGGTGCCTGGACAACTGGCAAGACGGCAACATGGGCGCGCGGAAATCAAGCGATGCGAGTGATGGAGTTTCCAGAAGTTGGAGTCGTCAGGGCAAAAATAGCTGGTATCTATATATTTAGTTGCTATGCTCCACCAAGCGCGATGATAGCAAAATTCGAAGGAATGCTAGGTATGCTAGTCTCGGATGCAAGAAGTCGAACCCCCAAGATCATAGCAGATGAGCCGTGGATTGGGCAGTCTCACTACGAACACCAGGGGCCGTATCCTGCTCGAGGCTTTCGCGGAGCCAGACTTGGCGCTTGCCAATAAGGGAAATGTTTCCACTTTTCGTGGGACAGGGTTGGGCTCACTAGTCGATCTGACATATGTGAGTACCACATTGGCGAAGAGAATAGCATGGTTTGTCAGTGAGCATTATACTCACAGTGACCACCAGGCAATTTTCCTCCAGATCGAATATGGGCCATGCGGCGATGTTCATTTCCGTGTAGCTGGAAACCAGGGCTGGTCCGTGAAAAAGTTTGAAGAGGGTGCATTCATCGAGATGCTATTGGAAGCCCAAAATCCCGGTGGTGCGGTCACAGAAAAGGTAGAACAAATGATGAGACGCATAACGAGAGCATGCCACGCTGCTATGCCGAGACGGCGAGTCCTCGCAGAAAGGCGCTCAAACTATTGGTGGAATGAAAAGATCGCGGTGTTATGGGATGCATGTTTTCGAGCTAGAAGGATCTGCCAACGATCTAGAGGAAGACCGGGCTTTGACGAGAAACGACAAGTATATGTGAACCTTAAGCAGGCTATACAGACCAGCAAGCGAAAATGCTCCCAGACCAAAGCCCCTGGCGAACAGCGTACAGGATGGTTATGAAGAAGATGAGAGGGCGAACACCACAACTGACCTGCCCGCATCTTCTACTCGAAATCGTGATGACGCTCTTCCCCCGGATAAAGGAAGAGGCAAAAACTAGTTTTGCTCCCGAAGCCGAATAAGCACCCAAGACACCCATCATCATACCGACCGATTCGCCTCATCGACATGGCAGGAAAGATGCTCGAAAGGTCGATCCTCGAAATGATGATCCAGGCAATCTCGTCGGTTCCCGGACACCAAGGGTGTCATTTGTCCACCCAGTCAGTATTTCAGCCCATTCCACCTCATTTAAGTTTTCCTGGTTATCGATGGGAATAGGCAATACAGCTTGTTCTGTTCAGTCACCGAGTGTTAATTGGACGTTATTTTCGTGACTTTCGGTAACAGTGGTCAACACCTCCAATATTCAGGGCATGCATGTGAAACCAAGCATGAACTCAAACTAAAAGGTGGCGTTTGAACAGTGACGCATAAGTCAGCATAAGGTATCCATTACGCAAGATCGAGCCCATCAAAGATTTTTCGAAACCAGAATGCTCAACTTTTACCGCCGCTGTCTGTCAAGGACTCCAGGTGAACGAACTTCCCAAAGAGTCGCCCACGGACGCCACTATAACTTTGTTCTTGAAGTGGAACGCCCTGCTAGCCTTAGAAACGCGTCACTCTTGAGGAAAAGGAGTTTCTCGGTGGCACCATTGGGATTTTTCTCCTGGAAGGGGAGGGAGATATGCTACTATTCCTACAGCCGGAGGAGAAGGAGTTTCTCGGTGGCACCTCACGTCCACTGGGATTTTTCTCCTGGAAGGGGAGGGAGATATGCTACTATTCCTACAGCCGGGAGGAGAAGGAGTTTCTCGGTGGCACCTCACGTCCACTGGGATTTTTCTCCTGGAAGGGAAGGGAGATATGCTACTATTCCTACAGCCAGGAGCTGGCCACTGTTTTCACCGCAATCAAGTAGTTCCAATGCTATCTGGAAGACGCTCCTTCACAGTATTCACCGATATACCGGTCTGGAATGAAAATTATCCCCCTTTCGACCCCCTCTTGTCAGGCCTCCCTGATCTTGAGGTTGGCGCACCACAATATTAATCGTAGGCTACTTTTACTTGCCTACCAACCTAGGGATTTTTTTCCAAACGCTATTTCTTGTCAGCACCAGCAAATTGCCTAAAAATGCCGGTAGCCAAAATCGCATTGTATAGTACAAATACGAGCCCTTTTAAAAATAAGAGGGAAATTCTTTAACGCGGAAAATTTTCACTTGACTTGCACTGAAAACTATTAAATCAGTCGTCATTATCGATAATCGATGTTCACAGATTTCAACCTTTTATACAAAGACTGAGATTGCTGACAAGGTCCGCTCCTGGAGGTACAAATACCTTTCCCTGCCCGTTGTTATCCACGTCAGGATACGACCGAGCATCTAGGAACTCTATGGCGGGATATGATCGTTACAACATATAAAGTATAGGACAGGAATTACAACACCCTGTATGTCCTTTTGTCCTTTTACGCATGGAGACACGTTAATTTCCATTGTGCACGTTCATTGATGCAGAATATAGTACCCTAAATATTATTTTTTCAGTTCTTCTCGATATTCGGTTTTGTCAGACTGCACTATGTACATATGCACAAGGATGAAAAGCTTCACGAACCTTAATGACTGTTAAATTTTCAAAGGAGCGAATAGATCCAGGACCCTAACGGGAAAAAGGATAATCTTCGATAGAGAATAGCCATTGATTTACTTTTTAACCACTTACATGCTTCACACTTTTCGATCCTTTGAATTGACTGCATGTTGTGAATATTTGTGATTTTAACGGAACCAAATGGAATTAATGGAAAGGGTCCTTGTGATCGCTATAAGTGAGGCTTGAAGTTGTATTAGAAGTCAGTGAATATATGTACATAAATATTGGAATTGATTTAATAAGTAGGAGGTCCTTAGAAACTTTGTGAATGAGGACAGGTAACTGTCCTTCGTTATTTGTATCAGACGCTGGTCTAAAGCCGAAAAAATGGAGGATGATTTCAGTCAACCTACTTATACCCAATATGGTACAATAGATCGGAGAAAGTTATAAAGAAAGGACAAATGAGCGTTCAGCATAACTGCGATGGGATCTCATCAGAAAATTTTGGCCGAGTGTGGAATGCCAGGCCCGACACTGGGCTAAAGTGATGGCTGTCCTTGGACGAGGTCCGGCTGCTGGTTGTAGGTGGGCTGTTGTCTTTGGCTAATAAACTCGAGAGGCCCCTCGGACGAAAGGGCAACAACTACTCTCAGCCCAGGGCCAACTGCTACGCCTTTCCTAATATAGAGTCGCTGGTATGAAGCCAGCAGAATTCTATCCTAAAGGAGGTCAGAATCGGCTTGGAGCCAACTAGTGACCTACTTGTTTAGTGTAGAAACTAGGGCAGGCATTTTAGGGCAGGCAACTAGGTGAACATTCTTCTCGGACTACTTCTTTGACCAAGACATGAACTCAAGAAAAATTAAAATAGCAAACCGACGAGAGAAGAAGAGATGGTGATGCCAGACGCATTATCGGATAACGAGCTTCTGGAGAGAGAATATAATCGATGCCAGTCATAGCACCCCTGTGCTGAAATCAATTGCAGGAAACTCCCGGAGCGAGGCGGCAGGTAGACAGAGCGCCATGCATATTCTTAGTAAGATTGCTAAGGAGACCAGTACTGTCGACGAGCGGAATGAAAGGACCTCGCTAAATACCAGGCGATTGTTGAGGAATATAAATCCACCGCTCTCCAACGCAATCGTTCTCAAAACGGGGTCAAACAAAAACGCAAGTGGAGCAGAGTGGGAAAGAGCTCGGACGCTAAGGAACCTCTGCAGAAAGGTAAGCAGGAACAGCCAGCTCATGTGCCACGAACTGGAAAACCCTTCAGCGGCGTGGCTAGGACCCACTTACGTGTGGCGTTGGTGGATGGTAATTCCACTGTGTCTGACCAGAGATCCTTCTCAGATCATAGTAGGATACTTTTCAGTCTAGATCTCGCCACAAAGTCCTCTAAACCCTGGAGACCCCTGGAGGATCGACTGGAAGAAGTTTAGTCAAGCTATCAAGAACAAACCTCCCGGCGCGCAAATTGGTAAGATTGCCACGACAAATGAATTGCAGTCAAAGGTCGGGGCTCTGGAAAAGGCATTTGATACCGCCTTTAAAGTATCGTGCTCTACTAAGTACAGCAAGACACACTCTCACCGTGCTGGAATGAAGATTTGTTCAGTCTCAAGGAGCTGAGGGGGAGAGATCTTCAACATCTGCCACAGGCTTAAATATTGGCAGGACTGTCTGAAGAAGTACAAGTCGACCATCACAACTGTCAAGAGGTGGTCTTGGTTGGACTATTGTCAGAGCATTGAAAGCACCAGTGAATTCGCAAGGTTCAGTAAAATTCCGTGCAAGGAACATAAGAGCCCGTCCTTTCTTAAAAGTCGGCTCATAGAGGTATTTTCCGTTGAAAACTTGGAGCTGCTGGTCCAGAGGCATTTTTTCATGCGCAGCAGTGCGAAGCTAACAAATCGGTAATTACCGAGGATAACACCGACTGGGCTATAAACAGCTTCTCCGCATGTAAATCTCCGGGTTTAGACGGCATAGTGCCAGTCATGATACAGAAGCAGCAGGAAAAGGTTGCTCCGTGGTTTGTTGAGATTTACCGGAGCTAGCTGAAAGGCAAATCCACAGAAACTGCTCTCCATGAGGTTACTGCAGTACAAGCAGTATACCCTAGCTGCCTTTTTGAATATAGAGGGAGCATTCAACAATGTAAGTATCAACGTCATCCTGTATTGGATTGGAGGGGTATCTTACGCATTGGATAATAACCATGCTAGGTGCCATCCAGTCGGATCTGGGAGGCAATCACTTGACCAGAGCTGTGAACAGAGGCACCCCTTAGGGCAGTGCCATCTCTCCGAAACTCTGGTTAAAAGTGATGGACAAAATTTTTGCGAATTTTTGACGGGATGAAGGTAGTGGCGTATGTCGACGACTTGGTGATATTGATGTCAGGGATGTTTCCCTGCATCCTCCTCCAATGATAGCATGTACGGGACGTTGGGAAAGGTGTGTCTGTTTCCCGCAAGATGTGACCCCCAACTTAGCTACAACGGAACAGATGCAATTCACCGTACTGGGGATACTGCAAGCCTGTGGATGGCTGGGGCATGATCCAGGGTCGAATAATCAAATGCATTTAGTATCCGTAGCTACTAAGGGCCTCAGGATTTAAGCCTCGGAAAATATTCAGCTCGGCAAGACAGGATGTTACAGAAAAAGAAGGCGTGGCAGTTCCTGCCTGAGATAAAGCGACAGCGTGGATCAGGACGCCAGACAGCTTTTAGGGATATCGAAACAGACTTCGGCGCAAAATCGGGACGTCTAGAGTTCCTTTGTATGGCAGACCCAGACCGGATGCCATGTGTTACGCCGTTGATTATGATGATGAGGATCCCCTAATTTGGTTTATAGGCATTCATGCTCAATGCAACATCAGTGCCCTGTGGGAGATTTTTTTCCAAGCGGGAATCATACTACTACAAATGAGAGGAGAGGGTGAATCGCCTACAAAAAAATTGCCGTAATTAGTCTTCATTAGCTGCAACTACTAATTCCAACTAGAAGCTCAGATAATAAGCTGATCCTAAAGGAGTTCTTGCTTGGTTACTGCAGCTGCAACAGCCAAAGATATCAACCTAATATATAATGGTTTTTTGCAATTAAAGGTGACCTTTGTGATGTGATATCACATTGCATACAAACTAAGGTGATGTTTCGTGCATCTCTACGTCTTAGCAAACGCTGTTCGCCATGCTTGCCTGGTTAGAACATACCAACGCACTTGCAAGCCTATGGATACGGATGTTTGGTCCCCAAAATCAAATCAAACATTTGTAATGATAAGAGGCAGTTGGAACCAAATTTTAATCCTTGTGTGGAGAGCTTTGGTCCTGGAGAGCATTGGATTCTCCAAGATGACGATGGTTCGACGCATACCGCACACATTGTGAATAAAAGGGCTGCCTAATTTATTATACACCAAGCCAGCTTTATCATCTCTTAGGATAACTCGTGGCAGATTCAACGGCAATATCCAGGGCATCCTTTTGCTCTTTGTCTGGAACGAACTCTTGCTTCTTGCGTTCCAGCGGCAGCTCTTTTTCGGCTAGAATTATGCGATCTTCATCCCTTTTCCGAGGATAATCGTGGCTGTTCTGGCCAACTTCCAAAGGATCTATATCTTGCTCGGATCGTTTTAAAATTGTTGAAGGATATTGCCCCTGTCTAATCCCTTATTTCATCTCATCATCATTTCTTCCAATATTTCTACTATATTCCTAGGTAAAGTCAGCGAATGAGTTTGCGTTTGCCACCACGCCGGCCATTATTGTATGCCATCTGTAAAAGGATCCGGACTTTCCGGACATTTCGGGAAAGATCCCATTTTAGGAAGGCGTTGAATAGTATTTGATAATTACTAGAGATCTTATGGATACGTGGGTAGACCATGAAAAAATATTAAAATACTTGCCCATGATCAAAGCCATACATTTGGACTACATTGGAAGTAGTCAGTCACCGGAAATCACTACACAAATTTGCGTGTCGACGCTTCGAAAGCTTGAATGCAACTCCCAGCCCCAAGCGTCATGGGCGCGGGCGAATGCAGAGCAACATATATTTTCGAAATACTGAGCATAGACTTTTTCGAAAATATATCAAATGCTCAAACCAATCTGTGTAATGACTCAAACCAACACAAGCTTTGCTTTACAGAGAGATAACGAATATAAGGGGAAATTTCGAAATTTCACTTCTTAAGCAAAAATCCCTGCGCATTTTCCCATGGAACGTGCACTTCCTGTACAGAGATGGAGCTGCCAAGCAGCTAGCCGATACCCTGCCCCAATATAAGGCTGACGTAACAGCATTGCCGGAAACGCGTAGAACAGGGACGGTTTTCCTGGAAAAGAGCCACTACACCATATATTATAGCAGCCATCCAGTAAACCATGCGCTCGGAGTAGGTTCCTTACTCAGCCAAAAAATGAAACCGGCTGTTATCGGTCGACATATAACATAAGCGAATGGCTATGCACTCTGCACTTGCAATGAGCACCTACAAAATCTCTGCACCAAGGCGTCCAATGTTAGCATGGCCCTGGCAAGGACGATGTCAAATGATGGGGGCCTGTGTGCTGTGGATTCCCAGCATCAATGTGTGGACGCAGAGAACGCATGTTGAAATAAACTATGATCTCACGCAGTTTCTCACGGGTCATGGAGCTTAACGTAAACACCTCTATAGGTTTAAACTGGACAGTTCAACCAACTGTCCCAACTGCAACGGTATTCCGGAGGACTCGGAGCATGTTTTCTTTCATTGCTCTAGATTCGCAGAGGAAAGGAAGAGTCTAGAGGAAACATTGGGAGGAACAGTAGCACCGAAAAATATAATTGGGAATGCAGTGAATGGCATGATAGGGCAGGTTCAGTGCAGGCTAGAGACATAGACAGAGGAGACGAGAAAGGCTCAGTTGCGAATGCAATCGATGGGCTAGAACCATGTCCACCTCGCTACGAAATACTTTGTGGTGGTTTCACGAGGAAGAACACGATTTTGGAGGTGGTTTTAGTGGGTAAAAATCCCACACTCTGAAGGATGTGTACTAGTATCTTTGGAAGATTACCACCTCCGGAAAAAAAGGCATACTTCGAAAGAAGTGTCAGTGTGGCTGGTTTGAGGGGGTTGTTTTGGCGATGGCACCCACTAGCCCAGGATGGACGACGAGTGGATCAGCTTCCTGAAATATTTCGGAGTTGGAGCGCATTGTCAGGAACCAGCAGTGCCGGTTTGAGGTGCTATGGGTTGACGTGCTCACATAAGGGTTTACGCGATGTCTGATACCTTCTAATGATAAAAGTTTTCGTATTTTCGCTACTTTAATTGCGAGCTTCAACCTCAGGACACATGACCCTATATAGCACAAATCTTTCAAGATTCCTGATTCATTTCGTGAGGCCATCAGTAACGTTCACACCCCCTACAGAGGAGACTGCCGATTCGGAGAAGGATACCTTCTACGAGGCAGTAGAACGAACCTTCGAAGCCTGTCCCAGATATGATATCAAAATCATACTTAGGGATTTTAATAACCAAGTAAGAACGGAGCCCGTATTCAGGCGATACGTCGGCTCCCGTAGCCTACATGAAAATACAAATTATAACGGATCGCAGGTTATTCAATTAGCAGTATCACACGAAATGGTTGTTGGAAGTACTTGGTTTGCGCGGAAAGCGGTCACAAACAAACGTGGACCTCTCCACTTTCAACCAAATTGGTCTCGTGTTGATCGACCGCCGCCACCTCTCAGCCTTGATGAATGTGAGAACTTATAGAGGGGGGCTAATATAGCCTCGGGTCATTATCTCGTTGGCATGGTGTTCCGAGCTCGAATAACAACACCACCTCGAATCCCCTCGGACAATCAGGTGAGAGTTAACACTGAAGCCATTCACAACACAGCCTTCCGTAGAACCTATAAGGGGGAAATGGATGCCGCAATAACCACAGTCAACAGAGATCCTGGAGATAATGCATCAACAAATGATTTTCACAATAGCCTGATGAACGTTATCATAAATACGGCCACAAACATACTTGGCCCCAGCCGCAAAAAGAGTCGGAACGGCTGGTTTGACGATGAATGTAAGCTAGCAATGGAACGGAAGAATGCTGCGCTCTCAAAGGAACGGAGAAGCGACTTCACAGACGGAAAAAGGAAGCCTGGGAGAACCAACAAGTCTGTGAACTCGAAAAGTATAGAGAGCAACCACTCCAGGCGAAAGTTTTACCAACAAGTCAGCAGGATGAAGCCTTACACACCTCGATGCTTATCCTGCCGACACAAAAATGAAAATCTGATTTCCAACAGAATGGGCATATTGGAGTGATGGGTTGAGTACTTTGATCAACTGCTTAACAATCAACATATCGGCGAATTGAAAGTCCCGCCAACTGAAGACCACGTACAAATGCTCCCACTAACAAGCATGGAAGAAACAGTCATCGGCTTAAAAATCATAAGCCGCCAGGAACCGATGGAATTACAGCCGAATTGGTTAAATATGGAGACTATCAATTACACCAAGTGGTTCATCAACTTATGCTCATGGTATGATATAGCGAATCAATGCCTGACGACTGCCAACTGTCCCATACATAAAATGCAGCAATTATAGAGGTATCACGTTGCTGAGTACCATCTATAAGATATTCTCCGCTATCTTGCTAGGTCAGATAGCCTCATAAGCCCAGAATAATTACCAAAGAGGCTTTACTCCAGGCAAATCAGCAACAGATTTTCTCTCTGCGGCAAGTGATGGAAAAACTGTTGCAGTATGGACATCAGTAGTACCATTTTCTCATCGAATTTGAGGCCGCCTATGATAGCATAGCCAGGGTAAAATTGTACACGGCCATGAGCAAATTCGGTATCCCGACGAAATTGATAAGACTGACTAGGCTGACCTTGACCAATGTGCGAGGCCAGATCAGAGCAGCACAATCACTCTCGAGTCAATTCGACATCAACAACGGTCTGAGACAAGCAAATGCCCTATCATGCGTCCTCTTTAACCTGACCCTGGAAAAAGTGATCCGTGATACTGAGGTAAATGCGAGAGGTACGATCCTCTTTAAGTCCACCCAAATACGACACGAGACGTACACACTGCCTTGGTGTAGATCAAGCAGGCGGCACGAGATCTTGAACTACACATCAGTGAAGGCAAGACGAAGTACATGGTGGCAACGTCAGCACCAAAAACCAACCAACCAACAACATCAAACCGCACTGGTCAAACAGGAAGAATAAAAATAGGAGACTACAACTTTCTATCTCGAGTCGAAAATCAGAACTGATAACAGTTACGACAACGAAATCCGCGCACGGTTGTCGGTTGCCAACAGAACCTATTTCAGCTTACAAAATTTGTTCAGCTCGAAACGTCTCACCATAGGGTCAAAGCTCTTACTATACATGTATTCCTCGGAAACGTGTGTTCTTAGCAACAAAAATTGCGTTCGGGAGACGAATCCTCCGAAAGATGTTTGTCCCCCTACATGAGAATGGACGATTACGTAACCTACATAACGACGAAATCTATGAACGATATTACGACCGTCCATTTGTGGATAAAATCCGGCTGAATAGGTTGCGGTGGGCGAGTGACTTAATCGGTATCGAGCCCGAAAAGTCTATAAGGGCAATATTAATGGTAGAAAAAGATGAGGCCGGCCTGGCCTGAAATGGAACGATGACGCAGGCCAGGATGCCAGGCAACTTTTAGGAATATCGAATTGGTAGATCTCGGCGCAAAACCAGTATGTCTAGAGTTCGTTATTAACGCAGGCCTAGACCGGATACCGGTTGTTGCGCCGTTGATGATGATAAATTATTCATTAGCGATAAAAATGCCCATCAAATTCTCGCTCACATTTTAAATAAACGTGAATAATTTTTCATTCCATTACCGGCCGCTGAACAATCAAAACGGGACAGACCAAATGCGGGATGCACGTAAATACGGCCTATCCAGGCGTAACTGACAATGCCGAACTGTATGTGGATGGCAGGCTTTAGACATCTCCAAGTTCCAAGAATCCTTAACGCCTAAACGCCTACCCACTTTGTTTCTCCTTAAATCTAATTAGAGGGTATCCTGTCGGTGATGCGAGTCGATGAATTAGCGGTCGACAGCCTTCGAAATTAATTTGAAGTTTCTTCACGTCTTAAGCCCGCCAACCATGTACAGCTCGCCCTGTCGTTTAAGCCGGAAGAGCCCGTAATGCACCCACCCATCAGTTGAGCTGAATGCACTATCCACGTACCTGCAAACGGCAACATCATTAGCTCAACTCTGGACGTGGAAGCCGCTGAGATGCAAATTTGAAATAAATCTTGTGTAAATGTTCATTAGCGAAAAAGATGTCCATCGGACTCTCGCTCACAGCCTAAACAAACGTGAATCCTCGCTCAAATTCGAAGCTAACGAGTCAGGGCCGGTTGGCCGAATCATTTTTCACTCGATCACCCGCCGCTGAACAGTCCAAATGGGTAGAACAAATGCATCCCATCCACGTAAGTGCCGACTATTCGGGCGTTCCCGACAAGGCCGAACTGTATGTGGATGGCAGGCTTTAGACATCTCCATTCCAAGAATCCTTCACGTCTAAGCGCCTACCCACTTTGTTTCTCCTTAAATCTAATTAGAGGGTATCCTGTCAGTGATGTGAGTCGATGAATTAGCGGTCGGCAGCCTTCGAAATTAATCTGAAGCATTTTCACGTCTTAAGCCCGCCAACTATGTACCGCTCGGCCTATCGATCACGCCGGAAGAGCCCGTAATGCACCCGCATACCAATTGAACTGCATGCACTATTCACGTACCGGCAAACGGCAACATCATTAGCTCAACTCTGGACGTGGAAGTCGCTGAGATGCAAATTTGAAATAAATCTTGTGTAAATGTTCATTAGCGAAAAAGATGTCCATCAGATTCTCGCTCACAGCCTAAACAAACGTGCATCCTCGCTCAAATTCGAAGCTAACGTGTCTGGGCCGGTTGGCCGAATCATTTTTCACTCGATCACCGGCCACTGAACAGTCAAAATGGGCAGAACAAATGGACCCCATCCACGTAAGTGCGGACTATTCGGGCGTTCCCGACAAGGCCGAACTGTATGTGGATGGCAAGCTTTAGACATCTCCATTCCAAGAATCCTTCACGTCTAAGCGCCTACCCACTTTTTTTCTTCTTAAATCTAATTAGAGGGTATCCTGTCGGTCATGGGAGTCGATGAATTAACAGTCGATAGCCTTCGAAATGAATCTGAAGTATCTTCACGTCTTAAGCCTGCTAACCATGTACAGCTCGGCCTGTCGTTTAAGCCGGAAGAGCCCGCAATGCACCCGTTCACCGGTTGAGAACTGCATGCACCGTCCACGCACCGGCAAGCCACAACATCGTTAGTTCAACTCTGGACGAGGAAGGCGTTGAGATGCCAATTCGAGGTAAATGTTGTGTAAATATTCATTAGCGATATAGATGCCCATCAAATACCTGCTCACAGTCCAAACAAACATGAAATCCTCGCAAACATGTGTGGCTAGTTGCCCGAATCATTTTTCACTCGATCACCGGGCTCTGAACAGTCAAAAGGGACAGCCCAACTGCATCCCATCCACGCAGCGGTCGCCGATTAAATGCAGACTATTCAGACGTAATTGACAGGCCAAATTATACGTGGATGGCAGGCTTTAGACATCTCCAAGTTCTAAGAATTCTTCACATTTCTTCACAGCCTCCCCCGGGTCCCGGGTCCTTATAATGTAACTGAAATATTTAAAAAATGAAATAAATTATCTATTTTCTCAATATTTTTATTATTCAATATTAAACTATTTACAACATCGTGTATATGCGACTTATGTCATTTTTAATCCCTTCAATATCCACAGTCAACAGCGCGTAACGAATTCGAAAGTCAAAGAGGCAAAATAATGTTATTTAGCGATAAAATCAGAAGACGAATTCCCTTTTCTAGAGCCTGTTTTCAATCATCAAAATGAAAATGAACAGTCATCAATATTTCTCCAAATATTGTATAATAGGAAACCGAAAATTAAAAGAAATAAAACCATGAGTATTTCAAGATCTCTCTCTCCTCTCGCTCCGAACCCCATCAAATGAAAAGCAATGTTAAGAATAATAAAAACAAATTTTTTTTTCAAGGAATGTATCCCTAAATTCATCCACATGTTCATGAAACACGACTCGCGAAAACAATTAGGATGAGAGGCAGCGGTTGTTTTTTAAGAGCAATCTGACTAAACATACCTTTTTTGTCAGGAATAGTAAATCTATTAATTTGCCCCCGAAATAGACATTCGATAAATTTCGTCGTGTTTTGATCTCCATCCTATTCCCGTTCTGAAATTTCTTCCGTTCTTCCTTTTCATGTTTTTTTTAATGATACTATTTACTGTTTTAAATTACATGTTATATAAATATGAAAGTAAGTTACCATGAAAAAAGAAAAATGAATGGCCCTCCTGGACGATTTTCTCAATTTTGAAACAAAATTAAAGAATATTCAAAGACGAAAAGAAAAACTAAAAGTTGTGTAAATTCTAAGACACATTGAAAATAACCAAGTTACGTTTTATATATGATGCGTTTTGAGAAATCCCCCCACGCAGAATATATCGGAAATAATGCATGGTGAAATGCGGTGGTCCAAATAACATTTTAAGCAAATCCAAAACCTTCCGAACACTCATGAATCGCCTTCAAGAGGCTGGAACGCAGTTTATCATAAGTCTTATATACAGGTAAGTCTAACTGGTTGAAACTGTAAAAGAAATAGGAAGAAATCGTGCTTTATAAATATCGAAAAACTTCAAGAGAGCTAACAGCATACCATGTGTGCGCGGATGGTAGGCGATCGGTTGATCGATCATCACGATGTATTTGGAATTTTTGAATACCATTCATACCCTCCAGTGCAGCAAATCCTTGCAGTGGAACCTTGGACGTTCCAGTAACAAACTGCAAGAACTTGGCACGATCGGCTTGGTCAAAACTACGTAGCGCTCGCCAAAACCATTGAATCTACACAAGAGGAAAAGATAGGAAAACTCATTGCAACATGCAGCTAGATACAAGGAAGCCAACAACCTACCTGAATGGAGTTAGCTTGATATTTATGATATTCAGTATTGGCCTTCAGATCCTCGATATCTACATTAGGCAGTCCAGATATCAAGAGTTCCAATTCTTGTTCATTGAATATGGAAATCAATCGTTTCGGTATAATGTCGTAGAATCCCTCTAGGAACGCGTTTAACCTGAACAATAACCAAGGAAGCGAATATTTACACCAAAAACCTTTGTCTAAAACAATCTAGCTGTACTCACTGTTGTCGTATCGAACCGCTCATCTTCAACTGACATACCAAATGTATGTACTCTAGTTTATTCTCCTCAGTCACCGGAATATTACGACCATTCTGTATTAAATCGCGAATTTCCGTAACACCAAACTCCTGCACTTCTAAGCTGAATGTCAACTCATACCCTAACGCTGAAATATGATTTTCCAGCAGAAATACTAAACCTTTATAGAACTCATAGTCTTCGCTTTCCATATCGGTATATTTAACTTGTATTCCAAGGATATGTTTGTAAAATGATCTGGTAAAGTAGCATTCAAGCAGTTTATTGTCGTAAATGGCCTTAGCTGCACACAAAAAAAAAGGCAGATGTTAAAGAAACTTCCCCAATAGAGGCACTCAAAAACCATCAAAATAACAATAATAACCGTCGGCGCAACAATCCAGTTGGATCGAGGCCTTGAAGCGTGTTAGAGCACTTCATTCAAGACCATAACGATTCACTGCACTATGCTCGCCCAGATTATTACCCTGATTTGACTCAGGTACTCATTCCCAGCTGAGTCGACTGGCATCCCGACATCCAGTCGCGATAACAAATCCCTCTGCCACCAGTGAAATTTGAACCGCGACATTCGGCCTAGCGCTCTAACCACTGGACCCATCCGGACACAAAAAAATAGAAACCATAAAAAAAAACTTACCAATAACACGCCCAACGAATTTATAATAGCATAAATGGTTCGGATTGGCATGGCTTGACGGGTTAATCATATACGTCACACGATCACCAGGCGATACCGTGAACAGGGCATACATTGGATTGAATATTTCACGTGATATGATAACGTACCACTCGCGCAACAATCCACCAGCATCCTGCCCCTCTTCATCTAAAACGGAATAAGACAATAAGATAAAATCATATTCATTTAACCATAAAAGGCTCGCCAAACAGAAAGCAGATTGTCCACGCGGACAAGACGGGCTGTCAATGCGCGGACAAGACGGGCTGCCAATGCGCGGACAAGACGTGCTGTCCACGCGGACAAGGCGGGCTGTCCACGCGGACAAGATGGGCTGTCCTCGCTGACAAGGCGGAATGTCCATGGGGCCAAGGCGGAATGTCCAAGGGGGCAAGGCGGAATGTCCATGGGGAGAAGGCGGGCTGTCCACGCGGACAAGGCGGGCTATTAACGCAGACAAGGCGGGTTGTCCACGCGGACAAGGCGGGCTATTAACGCGGACAAGGCGGGCTATTAACTAAAAAACATAAAACTGGTTTAACAGCACCTGTCCGCGACGGACAGTCTATATTCCGTTTGGCGAGCTCTTGAAACCCTTTCTCAATTCAAGCTCACCTTCAAAGACAATATAAAATCGATTTTTCCACTCCTCTGGATTACGTCGATATAACTCCCTAAATGAATCCTCAAAAACAGTAACACGATGAACATGAACAGCCAACTCCTCACGACGTATCCCCTCATCCAAACGTTCCAATTCAGTACGGAAATATCTGCGCTTGACATCGAAATCCAAAATCCGTGTATGATCAACCAAAACAGCAAACGGTCCGTCCGATAAATGTGTTGTCATTTGCCGTAAAATTTGATTGAGAACCGTTCTATGCTTCTCAGCAAATTTGAGGAACTTTTGTTGATCTGCCATTTTAGATAAATCCTTCAAGGAAGTTGTTGATTTATCACTGTCAGTCGTTGGGGCAGCAGTTTCGAATCTAGCTTGTGATACATTATCGCTTGGTACATACACATCTCGACTTAAGCTTACACTTGAGTCGCTATTATCTACATTCATCTCTTCGCTTCCGGCAATATTGAACGTAGTAGTACTATCGGAAGATGCTACAGTTCCGGTTGCCACTCGCGGTGTAGGCTGGCCAGACGACACCAAAGACGAATGTGAAGGTTGACTAGTATTGCCCGCTCCTTCGTCATCTGTTGTATTATTGCTCTGTTGGCGCTGTGTCGATGACTTCTTAGACTGTGTCGATGCATGGACGAGGAAAAACGCCTCCACAGCAGGTTGCAAAACTAGCACTGCATGATTGTCAGCAGACTCTTCCAATTCAAGCAAACACTCACTTAACGTATTCCACAAATCGTTCAGATCTAATATTGTACTCAGCGGCGCTAATTCGTGCTGTCCCAGCGTAATACGGCCCTTGTTCTCCTCTTTGCTGTTTGCTTCCCGAACAGCTTCACGAATTTGAATAATCACTTTTAATATTCTAAGAAAGAATGCTTGTGAAGAAGTCTTTGCTATGAGCGGCACCATCGAGCTCAACTGCAATTCACATGTCGGTTTTACTTTAGACGGAGCCATTATGATAACAGTCTCTTTGGTAAAACGATCTTGAAGAATACCCTTTGATTTGGCGCTAGTAGAACAGCCAGGGACGGCAGCACTTGAGAAAGAACTACCCTGCTGTTGCTCCTCAGAGGGTGTAAGCTCGCCGGAAGAAGGTGACGCATGGTGCTTTTGATTTAGCTCCTTAAGCTCGCACATGAGATCGATTATTTGTTGCTGCACCATCTTGGCTAAGTCTTTGGCGCCGCGAATCAATAAGTTAAGGATCACAGTTCTTGTCTGATTTGAACATTGGCTCATATTCAGCAGCAACGACGTTGCATCCTCCAATCCTTCCTCGGAGCATGATTTTGATGTTAACACTTCTATTGCGAGTCGTAGTTGCTCTTCCGAGTTGGGTAAGACGGTCTCGCTTGCTTGGTCTACGTCCTGATCAACACACATATTGGTGTCACTCGTGGCAACGTTACTTTCCCCGCTTGGAGGTGCGGCACTGCTACTGGCTGCTCCTTCGCCCGCTGACAGAAACTTCTCGTCAGGCAATGCAACAGAAATAAACGACAAAAGCCGAAGCAGTTTATCCGTAAGCTGTGACGACTTTTTGACTATATCGTACGACAGCATTGAGATCAATTGACCGAAGGGCGACTCGTCGAAACTTATAACATTCTTGGCTGTTGATGATATATTAGCTTGCATTGAAGAGGTGGAATTGGATGCAAACGGCCCTTGTGACTTACGCTCTACTGTATTACAGTCTAACCTTACGATAATGTCCCAGAAGTCAGTACTGTTTTCCATTAAACTTGCTGCCGCAACTACCGGTTCATCTATGAACATAGAGCTAGATGGGCCAGGTTTGCAAGTGAAGGTCTCTTCAGTTGAAGTCTTCTTAGTACTCCCGCTTACAGTGCCACCTTCTCCAGGGGTCGTCGACGGGTTCTGCTTCTTGTATGGTAAGAAGTTCTTCGGAAAACTTTTGGCAAGCGTAATCAGTAAATCTAACGTATGTTTACATACTATTTGCGATGCCTGAGGATGGATAGCCACTTTATATTCATCATTTCCACTCTTCCTGATTACAAATACGTTGGCTCGTGATCCTAGTGCGGCGTCAAGACGGATATTCAGCCACTGCGGCCTTGTAGCAACACCATTAAACCATGTCGCCGTATTCACTTTACTATTGCTACGTTCAACAATCGATAGTAGAGCCTTTATAATCCATTCACGTGTCGGCACGTGGCAACACAGATTTCTTATAACACGATGCAATCGCAATGTGTTGAATTTAGGTTCGTCAATGAAGAGCAAAATCAAAAGCGAAGAGAGCGCTTCATGGTCAAGCAATGGACGACCATGGCGTTCCATTAGCGTCATTGTACCTGGAGTATTGTCGGCTACATTCCCATTCATGTTCCAGTTAGCAAATCTTGTCCGCATAATTGTATGCCCGGGGAAACGGGGTCGACGATATAGATATCGAACTGACGGCAAACGAGACGTTGACGATCCAATTTGATTGAGAAGTCTCTCCTGCATCATTTGTCGATTGCGATTCTCCCAATCTCGGCGTAAATTCTGCGCCTCTGCAGCCAATTCAGGTGGCAAAACGGATATCTGTGAGTCCTCCATATCGGTAAGTATCTAAAAAGCAAATAAAATTAAATGAACACTTCCAATATACATACGAAATCAATACCGCTTGTCGAAGCGACGGTTGTAAATTCTGGAAAAATGCTGCTGCATCAACTGGATCTTCGGGATTTGTTGCGGCCGCAGCCTGGCGTTGTTGCTCGATTCGTTGTTGAGCGAGAACTTCTTCTTGGATATTAGGTGGCAAGGCAGCCAGAAATTCAGGATTAACTTCAATCACTGATGCATGTTCTACTTGTATCGCATTCTGTTGTGCCCGCTGTCGAATGCGTTGCAATCGCAAGTGCTCCGCTACTACCTCCTGGCGCATTTCTTGTGGCAATGCTGCTAGGAATGATGGGTCTACACCTTCTGGTATTTCAAGGTCACCAAGCTCATTCGCAATGGCTGCAGCCTCATCCGTACTCGACATTGAAACGGTTACAGTAGCTGTAAAAGATAGTATTTGTTGATATCAAAATATTGCATAATAAAACCAGGCCACTAACCTTGTGATATTGCTGATGACAGGGCTGTAGCCCCAGATAATCCCCCTAAACTCTCTTGTAATACAGAAATATTACTGCTAGTCGCTGACGGGTTATTAGATACATCAGTGGAACCACCTTCCTCCTGAGTCTCATTTGTTCGATTCTGTTCGTTGGTAGCATCCTCGTGTTGTTGGCTTTCCTGAGGTTGATCCAAAAGCCGTGCACGCCGTCTTGAACCTTCATTCTATTCAAAGCAATCGGTCAGTCTATACACGCGGACGACCAAACGCAATACTTACATCTATCATTTCGAGAATTTCCTCGAGTTCCTCCTCTTCATCTTCTTCGTCATATTCAACTGGCAGCGGCAACAAAGCAGCCTCGTCAATCATCATAGAATGAAGATTTGACAATGAAGTTGGAGCTAAAAATCAAAAACCAACGATAATAAATATATGTAGATTCAAAAATAATGAACAAATACCATCTTCATCGTCATTCTGTCCACTGTCGGCTTCACCCCCGCTTTCCTGACGTTCTCCGTTCGTTTCTTCGCTTTCACCCAAACTACCAACTTCGCCCAAGTCTTGATTACTGCTAGCGGTCGCACCACCAATGGATTGTTGTTGACCCGCTATATTTGCCGGTTGATTATCCTGCCGGGAAAGTGGTTGCCGGCGGCGCATAGCACGATCATCATCCTCGTCTGTTTCATTATCTTCAGCTGTCACATTGCCTGCACCACCAGCCGATCGTCTATTGAACACAACCCCTTCTTCTCCTCCCAATTCGCTTGACTGTTCAGAACTGTTATTGATTATATCTTCGTCCTCCTCCTCATCATCTTCGTCTTCCTCGTCATCGTCCTCGTCTTCGTCATCATCCTCCTCCTCGTCATCATCGTCGTCTTCATCATTTTCTTCATCTTCTAGCGGCAATATGATGGATGAAAATTCAATTGTTGGTGACGTATTACCTTCATCAGTTTCGTGCTCCGTATCGCTAATGAAATCTGAATTTGAAGCAGTAGACATGGCCTCGTTTTGAGCGTTGCCGGCACCAGTAGTTCTTGATCTGGTCGCGCTTTGAGTTGATACTTCCCCAGCGGTATTATCTACATCCTCAGAATCTGTAAGAATATCACCAACTGTAATCTTTCTCTTCCACGGCTAACAATTGAAAGCATACAAAAATTACCTGCATTCTGGCAACCGGAAGTATCACCCTCTTGAGCAGGCGATTGTCCACTGCTGGCTCTAAGATGAGTCTGTTGCGAAGAAATTTGATGCTCTCCCGTGGCTTGTGGGCTTGATATAGCTTCCGTTGTATCCATACCTATCACAAAATTCCGTGCGTTATCACTTGAAGCTCGCTCAGTTTGACTCTCTGCAGTCTCCATTGCATGGGATTCACCGGAAAGAGAAACTGTCTGAGTGTGAGCCTGTTTCACTTCATCCTTGCTAGTAGCAGCGTTTTTATCAGCGGACCCCGTACTAGCTTTCGCACCACCTTCCTCTTCGGCTTGTTTCTTCTTTTTCTTTCCCCGAATTTTCGCTAACTCCAGGGCCTTCTGCATTTCTAGCTCAGGAATGAGACTATCTGCAACTGTCAAGCAAATATCTGACTGTGATTCTAGGCCTAATGCTTTTGCCTCTTCCAACCACCAATGTAAGGCTATCGGTGTACTGGACAAAGTCGCTGCGAGCGAACGACCAAACAAATAGCCAGCTTGATCGACTAGATCGATCGAACCTTCATCCGTATTTGAGAATATCCCGAAAGCATTATCCATCAGAACAACCCTGGTTGCATCACGATAAGCGCTCGCATTGCCTCCTGCTGAATTTGTCCCGCCGCCCCCTTCATTTCCCAATTGATCAATCCAATCTCCAGCTGTAGCAGCGGAAGTATTACCGCCAACATTTTGTGCACTTGAGCTCCCAGGTCCTAACAATCGTTGCAGGATTATTGGGGTATTTCGGGAGTTTATATTAAGCAATTGATAGCGTCGTTGTCGCAAATTATTTCCATCTGCCCCGCTAGCTAATTGAGTCCGGAAAGTTCTAGTTACGGCCACCAGTCTTTGAGGGGCACCCGAAACTCCACTATTGGACGATGAAGACGACTGCACTTGTGATGTCAAGGACAAATTGACTTGCGGCTGCATTTGGGATGACGACGCATGTACTCCGGTCCCTGATGGGGCTCCTACCGGTACAGACACTGTCGAAACCACTGCGCCTACACTAGACCCGGCGCGATCATTTTGATTTCCTGTAGCGGTAGGGAAGTGTGCAACGGCGCGCACCGAATGTAAATGGTGGTGATGATGGTGATGATAGTGATGATTACGATGCGTGCCACCGCCTGTTGAACCGGAGGAAACACCGCTCTCAGTAACCCCTGATACTGAAGACGATGATGCCATGGGGAGCCTCGAAGCAACTGTGGAAAACAAAACGTGTACAAAGGAGTGCATAAATGCCAACCAAGTCTTAACAATACCTGTCTCATCAGCTGAATTTGAGCTGGCTGAACCGACTCCCAACGTCGACAGAGATTCGTTTGGTGTGTTGTTGCCCAGCGTCGATACATTCGCAGCTAATTCATTGGAACTGCCTGATGCCCCGCTTCCACCAATCGATTCAAAGATATCCGCAATATCATTGGTAAATATTCGACGATGAGTACTAGGAGCATTGTGAGAACTGCCCTCTTCTCCGGCGCTGGCATTTGAAGACTGATTATTTATACCCCCCGTATCTACGCCCGCTTCATTCGATGCCACCCCGCCTGGTGCATCGGCGTTCCCAATACTGGGATATCGGATCATTAGTATATCATCTGTATCTCGCTCAAGTTCCGGTATGCTGGGCGATAAATGTCGACCGTAGACATGGTCATAGAGTTCGATAAACTGCCGCGTCTCTTCATCTACATCAATTTCACTACGGTCTTCCGCTTCCTCTTCATTTTCATCTATTTGAATCGAAAAATTAACTCCCTCATCATCCTAAGGACCACATACATTACTTACCTTCCTCATCGATTTCATGCTCGTCATTATCGGAACCATTCGAGTCTGATTCCCCGGATTCACTGCTAGTTTCAATCACCCGGGCGTTGAAGTCTATTTCGATGTTCTCCTCAGCATTACCTCGCGATTCTACATTTCCGGGAAGTTGCCCCGAGGCACGATCATTGTTGGAACTTCTGTCTAAAAGCTGGTCCATTATATCCTCGAGATTCACCTATGTATCACCAATCAGATAACATATTCTTTAAAAGATAATCGCAAGGCATACCTGCGTGGAATCATTGGTTTGACCACGGACAATTCCTTCATCACCGCCGACAGCCAGATCGGCAATAGCTATCACATCCTGATCAACATTCGCTGCTTCATTGAATCGTTCCTCAAGAGCGCTTGCATATTCTGCGATGGCAGACGCTATATTGCTCGGCGCCAGTTGGGAATCATCGCCTTGTAGCTCACTATCATCGTCCATATGGGGAGCAGGTCGTCGTGAGCCGACAGTGGCAGCCGAATCAGCACCCTCGTCACCAACGTTAGCATTCCTGCTTGCTCCAAGAGTTCCACCGCTGCTTGATTGGGTACCTGATTTCTTGCTCTTGCTAGACAAAGGCACAGGACCCGGCTGGTTTGTCATTCTAAGCAAGGTTTCTAGTGGTTTCAACGTGGCATTCACAGTTGCAATAGTATGCGGACTAGACAAGTCTAGATATTGAGTTAACTTAGCTAGGTCGCTTATTAGTCCCTTACGAATCATTATGTAAAAGATATCGTTCCGCTTCGGCTGGAAGTGATGTAATTTCAGCAATTGTGAATTTTCCGGAGGACAATTTTCAATCATTGTTGGGATGAGACCAACCAGAATCTGCAATTGGGAGTGTTTGTCCGCCGATTCGGGCATTGCCAATGCGCGGTTGATGGCTGCCTTTACTTCACTTACTACGGTGTATTGCACATTTGGCTGATCTGAGCAGGATGCAAGCGCTGCGATCAGAGCGCGAGACATAGAGGTCACCTCACGATCAGTTGTTAATTCAGTTGCGGGCAAAAGTTTGTCCAGAATAAATGCCAAGGCGGAAGTATCTTCAACGATTAAAGGACTGTCTCCAATCTTATAGACGTAATCGGTGATGAGCGGTGCGAACGTTTGATAAGAACGGACTGCATCCGCTAGGAACTTCAATATAGTCGCACGCGGTAACAAAGGCTTATCGTGCTCATGCGTTGCGCTTGGTATATGCCATCCGCAACACTTTTCTTCGCTTTCGCCCTGTTTATTCGCATCCGAGAGAGTGTCCCCACCACTAGCGGATGTACTTGTGGTAGGTGCTGCATTTAGGCTACTATTTGCACTGGTTGCTATTCGACGGAAAGACGCTGCTGTCGAAGCCGGCAATGCCTGGCAGGAGGCCAAATGCTGAAGTGGGCTGTTCACTTCGATGATTAAATTCTGAGGAGCTTGACCTGCAGTCGATGTCGCGGCTGGGGGTGCTGGGATGTTGATCGGGCCTGCACTTGCTCCGCCAAGCTGATTTGTGCTATGCGAAGGTGACAGGTATACGCAAGGAACAATCAACGCTTTGAGCAAATCATGGACAACCTGCACCGACACTTCTTCGTCCATCACATGATTTTGCTTCACATTTTGCACAGATTTCAATAAAAGCCTATTATCCTCATTGATTGAGTTTCGCCGTAAAATACTGATATCAATACGAAGCATAGCCTGAGCGACTTCCCTGAACGTTTTAGGATCACGAGAGACCGCCGAACTCATTTGTCTCAACAGGAAAACCAGATCTCTATAGCTGGGCGGTATGGTTTGTAATGTCCTAGCAGCGATAACCCTTTCCATAGCCAATGCTAAGGTTTTCGGCTCTTCAAGTACGTGGCGAATCAATAAAATAGAAAGGGTAGGGAAGCCAATGTAGCTGCAAGTTTGTCGCATATTTAGTAGGAGTCGGACACCCCCTTCACGGGCGAAAATTTCTGCATTCTCGAATGACTTAGTTAAGCGCACACAAAGCTTCATGATCGCATGAAGAGTATCACGATCTACTCCAATCGTGGGGGCCATTAATCGAACACAAACTGATACCAAGTTGCCAGTATCGAATTCGTCCAAGCCCGTCAGTTTCAAAGTGAAGTCATTCTCTTGGAAAGGCGGTGTCGTGCGGCTACCAGATTCAGAAGGCTTCTCAGCAGGCTGATCTGATGATTTTTCACTTTTACTCTTCTGCTGACCGCCAGTCTCGTCAACATTCGAGGCACCTTCTTCGTCACTGTTGTAAGGCACGACATCCTCATCATCCGACGGAATCAATGCCGATTGACGAGTCTCAGTTGCTTTCAATGCAAGGATCACAGGTCTGTGATTGCCTGTCTCCTCGTTCACCTGTGACATGCAATTGAAATTAATGGAATAGCGTTGCCGACCGCAGGATATTCGCACCGATGATTCACCGGAAAAGTAAGCGTCGTTGATGATCTTATTGTTAGACATGGTGTAGATATTCCATTTTCCAGAGGTCACATCGTACCACTTCCATATCTTAGTCGTCACTTTATGCATGTCAGCTCTACGCTGGGTGTAAACAGCTACTTTTTCGTACAAGTCCATGAATATGATAAGCTGGGCCAGCCATTTTGGCGTCCCTCCACAGCAACCGATCAACGCCACTGTCTTGGATATACGTTTTTCAGTTAGCAAAAAGGCATCTATGAACTGGGGGACTGCATTATGCTTCTTTAGCATTTGCACCGCTGGGACACGAATATCAGGGTAAATTTCATCCATAAAGAGGCAGTAGATATGCAAGCGAACCTGGAAGCAATTTGCTACCTCTCCAAAGTAAATATCCTCATGTTGCTCCTCGTCGTTTTTGAGCCCGTTGCAGATTTTATTCAAATAGTCGCGCATTTGCTCCACAAGCTTATTCAACATGTTCATTTTCCAGTTGTAGTCGCTGCGTCTGTACAAAATAGCCAATAATTCTGTACCTTTGGTTACAGTGTCCGGCAAGGCGTCCATCAAATATAAACACGTATCAATCGCAGCATAACTGAATGGGATTAGAATTTCATCAGTGAGGGGAGCAGCATTTTCTAATGTGTGCCGCTTCGGGACATTTCCATAATCCTGTATAGTTGCACTTGGATCAAATGGAGCTGAGCCGCCAGCTGCTCCCAATTCCATGTCCAAGTCCATGGAGTTAGAGCTCTCATCGACGGTTGATTCGCCAATAATGGGCGGTGGAGGAGGTGGCGGAGGATTACACAGCAAGTATTCAGTTGCTTGCTCGACAGTTGCCGTGTGTAGTAGCGCGTCTGTCACATGCTCTCGACTGAAGCCCATGTCCATTAGTTGTTTAAGATGGTCCTGGTTGACGAGTGGCTGTGCCCTTCCGGATGACGGTCCAGGCTGTGAAGTGGTAGCGGACGAGGTGACATTGGTAGCCCTGGTTGCTTCCTTCGATGTCAACTTTTCCAAATCCAACGTCTCTTGCCTCTTTTTGTTTTTCTCACGAATTATCTTTTCTCCCTTTAAAATGTGCTTCAGGATAGACATCATAGACTCTGTCATTCGTACCCCGTACGTTGGGATTGGTTTCATGCCCCAGATCCGTGTCACAGCGGAGAAGGCCAGTCGATGCACGATACTCAGATATTGAATTCCATCGAATTCAGGACGTGAACGATTTGACCTGGCATTAATAACATGCGGTGACTCTAGGATCGCTTTCGGATTCACCATCTTTTCGAGGAGCATTAGCCACGCATCGAGAAATTCTCCTGTTCCTTCTGGAAAATTTTGATTATCTAACGTATCCTCGAGATTCACCGTCCAACCAGACGTAACTGCCCATTCAAACATTCCAAAGAACGCTTCCAGGCCGCCTTCCTCGACGAATTTGTGCAGCATCAAATGAAAGGCATAACGTTTCTCGTCAAAAAGCATTGGACCTGTGAATCCGACGGAGCAAATCAAAAATGTCAACTTCAATTTTGGAATTGGTGACGGCTTAAGTTTGTTGTAGGAAAAGCCATCAACAAGAATGTAGCTGAGAACACGAGCTATTTCCTTGGATTCGTTCGATGTTACTGCCATTGCAGGCGGGAAATTCTGACCACGTCGCTGTCGAATTGGTGATCCAACGCACAGTTTCACAAGGTTACCAAAAAGCTCGGCTAACGCTCTGCCTAGTCGTGATGATGCCCCCAGTAAAGCCTTTATATAACGTAGCTGTCCGGGCGACGCAATCATTTTCTTAGATTTGGATGTGCTTTCGTCTTTCGCGGGGGAAGGAGCTAGAGGAACTGCTGCGTCCAACTCCATTGCAGAGGGTACTGTTGTGGCTGCGGCCGGCTCAGGGTCTCCCACGGTTTTGTTGTCCTCGACGTTATCAGAGGGAAGTTTATTGATATCTTCCTTTCCAAACTCACAGCCTTGAGGAAATATATCATCAGTGCACAGTGCCAATAACAAAGTGCTCTCCCACACAAGGGCGGTATAAAGTTGGACAAGGTTCTTAAGCAACTTTTTTCCATAGCGGGTGTCCTGACCCCATTTTGTGAGTAATAAATTACGGATATCACTCTGTCCTGTCCGGCATACATGGACCAGCATCACAACATATCCATGTACCGCGCTCATAGCATGCAAGAGTGGAGTATAAGATGCATTTGAGAAGGCTCCTTCAATGTTCGGACAATTGGCTAATTCGCGCAGTAGAACGCTACCACCCGGACTTGCAATGTGGACTTGTAGCGGTTTCAAAAGGTCAACAACTACGGACAGCTGTTCAAGGCCCACCTGTAGTACCTGTGCTTCATGCGCTAAATTCAAAATACTCTTGCAAACTGCTGCCACCGCTTGGGCTGATGTTGTTATCGGCGAATCAACAGGTAGGTTAGGTAGAGCGAGGATCCAAAGAAGGGGTTTGAGTCCACCTTGAGCAACGAACTCTCGACAGTGATCGTCAGTTGAATTGTTGCTAAGAATTGCATCCACAAACTTCATCACATTCAAAATATAGTCGATTAAAGGAATAGGCGTGCGTTCACCAGTTTCAGCTGGATCGCGAGATGAAACAGCAGTGGTAGATCCCGATCCTGTTGCACCGACAGCCGTTGCATTCTCGGCATTATCATGACTTGAGTTGTCGTCACGCTGGTTGTGATGCGACGATGTCGAAGCTTCCTCTTCATCTTCATCTTCTTCGTCACTGCTGCCTGCATCGTTTCCTGCATTACTAGTTGATTGATGTCGACTCTGTGCGACCGGGGATGTCTCATTCTTGCTCGTTGCTCGCCAGCAAATATACTTGGAATCTGTTCCAAGATTTACCAATTCTTCTAGCAACTTAATTATCGCTTTAGTGGCTTCTGCCTTCAAGCTTGGCTGATGACGCATCAGCTCATCCATTGCATTGCCTAAATTTGAGGCGGTATCACCCATTGGATCGGAACTACGCCTGCGACGCATAGCCATGAGGTAAACAGGCGAGAGCAAAACTTTGAATAGTCGGTCAAAGGGATTATATTTGACAAACGCAGCTAAGCCTCGAGCGTTTAAACATAAAGCACTGAAAACATTGGGCAATGATCCCAGCACCTCTCTGGTTGGAGGTACGTCTTTTTTAAGTAAGGCCTGTAGTACAACATCAGTCAATCCGTTGTCTTGGAGCGATGAAAGCAAACTAGGCTCTTGAAACACATAAACCGTAACTACATCAGTTGCCAGAAGAAACAAGGACGGTCCATAATATTCGGCATTAGAGATTATGTGACGAAGTGAACTGGGCAGGGTACCTTCCATAACATGACGAATACTATCCGAAAAAGCTGGATCCTGAAATGCTTTCTTCAGGAAATTGAGCATGGATTTCAGCAGAGCTGCCCGCTGGGGTAGACATGTTTTTGAATTTTTGGAAGTCTTACTACTGCTACTATTGCAACTGTTCTGCTCGAAGGATAATTGAGAATTGCTGAAATTCGAAGTGGACACTTTGACGGCCGTTGAGGAGTACGATGAAGATGAGTGTGATGATGTCGATGCTGTAGGATGTGCGTCATCCGTGGACATATTGGTGTCATCGGAAACTAGGAAGGAGTCGTCGCCAGTACCACCTCCCGCGCTTCCGCTGCGTATATTCATATTGCTAAGACTTTGTTGATCATGTTGTGGTTCGATTTCAAAAGGCTGTTCTCGCCTACAAAAGTTGACTTCCATGTCAAGTCGACCGATGAAGCTGTTCAAACCGCCATGGTTTTGGAATGACTGCATTTCAATATTGGTTATAAGATCAATGACACGGACTGCTCTTGTTACGAAAGTGATATGCTCGAGCTCATAACCGGGCCAGTTGATGACACGTAGCAAACTCTCCATCATACCGCAGGCGACGAGTGCTTCACCGCCCGATTCGTAACTAGCTAAATGATAGAGGAAACTGAACAAAGCAGTCGCCAAAGGCAAGGGGAATAGATTCTGTTGTTGCTGAAGTGCAAGTAGTTGATGAGGACTTGCACCAGTGGTACTACTGCTGGTACGATGTTGATGTAATTGCAATTGTTGGAGCTGCTTCTGCTGTTGGTGGATATCATCATCGTCACCAGCAACCGTTGTCTGGGCCCCCACACCCTTGACTGGTTGCGCTGCAGCGGAAGACGGCATTATGTTCGATGAAGCGGTCAAGTTTTGTATGCAGTTACGCACCAAAGTCGGCAAAAAGCCATGGTATAACGATGCGCCCGTCACGTCTATAATCATTCCTAGACGTGAACCAGGCTTTCTGGAATCGGAGAAGTCGTTTAAGACAAACTCTCAAATAAAAAAAGACAGTCCAATGACCAATCACTAGTACTTACTTTGGAAAATGGGGATTCCTATCTAAATGTATAATAGAAGTCAATGTCCGCAGTGCTGCCGCTCGTATCTCAACTAAATGTGGATCCTTCATTTCTAATAGCTCAACTAACTCCTCAAGAAACCCAGGATAGAGGAGCGAATGTATGTTTTCTTGTAGAGAGTTTGAGTATACGAGAACGGACAGCGCTTGCAAACGAGCCTGCACAAATTGCAATCGTGCTTCGTATTTATGAAACGACAAACATAGCCGAATCCTTGTAAATATATGCATCTATTTGAAAAATCATCCCCGTCAAATGAAACCAACGCCAATAAGGGTAGACATAGAAAAAAAACGTTACTGTAAAGAACCTTCCCCTCAAAGTATAAAATCATTCAAGACGAACCTTCTGGTCATCATCCAAATCGACGATTTTCCTACAGACGTCCTTCGTTATTTGCGCCGCAGGTGCATTACTTTTGTCGAGGGCGGGTATCTCGATCGTCTGTACAGAACCGTCTTGTTCGTAATATTCGTAAAAAAATGTGGAGGACGACGATTGTAGTTCAATGTTTTCGCGACAACAATTCGCTAAGCCGAAACCACACTCCTTCCCGCCCCAATTCTATCCAAATTGAGTCTTATTTTAGTCCAGGAATTTAGAAAAACGGAATGGTACTTACCTCAGCGATATGATTAAGCCGTGTCAGCAAGGAGTTCTTTTTTGCACTGTTGAGACGCGATATGAAATTACTACGCTTTGAGAACATATAAAGCAAATTGAGAACACCCAACACTATCTCCAAATTGCTGGATGACAATAGTCGCGTCAAATGTTCGACGGAGTTATACAGGTGCCGAGAGAAGGAGTGCTCAATCAGCAGTGTAGTGAAATTCAGGACATATAACAGAAGTTGACGATCACTCTCTACAAACTTCTGATCACACGCCAAGCACCATTCATTTTGATCTTGAATTTCAGTAGCCTCTTCTAGGATCTTATCGAAGATGTCCAAAATATCGATCCAATGATATAATTCACATTTGCCGAAAGTCCAGGTTTCTATTTTCGCCAACTCTGTGACCAGTTCGGATCGTGAACATTGTCGCAATTTATCTATAAGCTGCTGGCATTCCGGGGGAACCTCGGAGGTTCCCTTTTTCACTCGACTTGTATCCACTTTCATTTTGTTTGGATTTTGGCTCTAGATTTTTATTTTTTTTTTATTGTACACAGTAGGGTTGTTTTGGCCCTGATCGAACCGAAACTTTTGGTGACAATGCTATCACCACAGGAATGAGGTTCTTTTAGAGATGATTCGGTTAATTTTGGTGTCTTATCTCACAAAGGCTTCCCATTTGTTCCCATATTCTTGGCGTGAATTTAACCACACCATCCGTTCAAACACGATGAACGTGTTTGAAGTGATGATGTTTAGGTATTCGGATTTAATGTTAATATTTCGAATAATTGTTTGTAAACTATTTCTGGTTACGTCAAAATTGTCTGTAAAGAAAAAGAAAGATAGGAAAAATTAAGAGTGGGAAGTCTACATACAATAGAGAAGGGAAAACCTTAAATTATTGCGATAATCTCCTTCTACCGTTCAGAAAATTCAATATGAGAAACCCCCGATGAATTAGGAAGTAAACCTGAAGCTAATGGTCCAAATTCTGACTACAGTACCGAGAGCTGAGTGGTCACAGGGTTTAAGGATCGACCTGGGGACTGTGACTTCCACTCGTAAAATAAAAGCCATCAAAAGGTAAAAATTTGACCGAGCAAAAGGTATTACCTTTTCTCATTCATGGAGAAGCTAAGTCTAAGTCCCCTTAAGCTCTGCGTATTCAATTGGAACCCAATCTGTAAGTGACCAGTCGAACCTGACACGAAGTTCAATTCACCTGCTCAATTTTAGTTGGTGCTCAGAGGTAGAGTGAAGACGGGCGGCAACCCTGTCGGCTGAACCAAAACCAAGTGGCAGAGGAGAACCTCCATAGAGGTGGCAGCGGGAGACGCTGTATCATTTTGGCTTGCCAGCCGTGATGCAGTAGATGAATGCTCCAAAGGCCTAATCAGGGCGATCAGACCCGAGTCTGCACGGGGACTCATCTGAAGAGGCAATAGGTCACGAAACCTTACCAGGGGTATACTGGTACCATGGGAACCGGGATAGCCCCTGGACTCTCATACTTCAGATGAACTCCCTTTGCATGTAAGTACAGCTCGGTTGTTTGCGGTTGGCCCCCTAGTGGGAGTTTCATGGGGGTTGTGGTTATGATCAAGCGAGCAGAAACCTTCGGACCTCGGCGTGGTGTTGCGTTTCAACACGGGTGGCGTACTCCCTAGTTCGGTAGGGATTTAGGTAAGTCTTGCATCCACCAGTATGAATGCTAAGTCGTGCACTTACTATAGACTGGTACCGTTGTTGCTTGTCACAGCGGAGCTCTGATTATGGTCACAAAATCAACCAGTGTCTTAAGAAGACCGTGGGATTAAGTCCCCACGACAGGTACTCACGTAAAACCTTCAACGACTCACTGCTGAATTTCAGCCCCACGCAAACACTTGCTCCGAAAAGACAATCCCTCCAGTCAAACCACAACCTTCGGAGTGTTCCAAGGTTGATCGGAAACGATCGCCTGAAGTGCTTGCAGGGGTACGCCGAAGCTGCAATGGTCCTCTAACCATCCACCTAACTTCCAAACCCCTTCTCCTGACGAATTTCCATCCCTTCATCCAATGCAAAATTTACCCTCATCCGAAAAAAATACGTTTTTCCAGGCTCTGCATACATGTGAAAAGGGGCTCCAATTTTTTTCACACAATATGGTCGTGGAGGTATCACTTCCCGAAGCTGATGATTTCTTTGATACCGCGTGAAACCTAAGGGAGTGAGGATTCAAAATGTGTGCCGCAAAAAGGTCTCGTTTTCAGACAACCGCAATTTGATCACAGACGTGCAACATCGTTACAACCAACAACTTGCTTAACAGCTTAGTTGAACGTCTGTGGCTAATATCAAGTCAGCTCCACATGTTTGCTGCTTGCTGCAAACTCTAAATCTCTACAAAACTTGCGAGGTAAACAGCAACTCGCTTGCAACTGCAATGTACAATGAACATTGATAATGATTAGATGGTTCCGTTCGAACTAAAATAAGCAAGACCTAGCTGGACAACAGAAGTATTCCCCGCAGACAATGGTAGGCAATATAGCGACATACAAAACGCTAGAGGTCCAACAATTATCGGTGGTGACTTCAACGCGTGGGCTACTGGAAACCTTTGCGTCTTTGGGTTTAGAAATTACAAATAACGGTGAGTCAAACACATATCGTAAAGTCGGTATGGGTTTGATCACTGACATTACTTCCGCAGGCTTTCCCTTCTGTCTAAGATGAGGTATTGAGTTAGCGAAGAATTCACCCACAGTGATCATCAGGTGGTAGTGATTGAGATCAAAGAGCACAGAATAGTCCAGAATCTCAAACTGACAGATCCAAAATGGAAAAATAGCCTCTTCGTTAAAGATACGTTTGATTTGGTGATGAATTCCGCCAGTATGAACCAAGGATCACCAGAAAAATTGACCGAACAGTTAATTCAATCTGTTGTCAACGCGTAAGATGCTGCAATGCCGAGAAAAGTTCCCAGCAGAAGAAACTCACCATGCTACTGGTGGAGTTAGAAAATAAGGACACTGAGGGCAAAATGCCTATAAGCCCGAACAATCGTCCAACGTTCAAATAGAAGATCGGACTTCCAGGACCTGCTCTCCACATTCAAACAAAATTAAGGCACGATTTGCAGAAAGTGATCAAACAAAGTAAAAACAGAAGCTTTAAAAACCTCTGCGATGAAGCTGACGTAAACCCCTAGGGAACAGCCTACAGAGCGATAATGTCTAAAATAAAGGGGAAGACATCACCATACTAAACTTATCCGACAATGCTGGCATCAACAGTGAAGTGATTTTGCTGTCAAAAGGAAACAACTTCTAGATACGATCAGGGAAGATACTAGATGGAATAATTCCCAATAGATTGCACGAGACAGCTGAACATGGAAGGGCTCTCTCATTGATGCAGTTTGAGTTTAGAAAAGGTCGCTCCACAGTCGATGCAATAAAGGTAGTAGTAGTAGTAAGTAGTCATAGAAGGTGGGAGACAGCGGTGGGGGACGTGAAAAAATGTTTTTAACTCAGTAAACTGATCGGTCACTAAAACGCCCCTCATCTAAATGAACACTCCACACTACCTGAGAAACATAGTGTCTAACTATTTTCAAGACAGGGAACAAAGTACGACAGCGAAAAGGTACAAATCACTACCTTGTTTCAGCTAGAGTCCCTCAAGGTTCGGCACTGGGTCCACTCCTGTGGAACAACAAATACGATGGAGTCTTGCGCCTGCATTTAACAGAAGGGGTGACAGTAGTAGGTTTCGTCGACGATATTACTGTGGTTGCAGTTGCAAAGCACATCCACAAGATTGAGGCAACAGCCAAAGAAGCGATCAGGAAGATCAAGAGTTGGTAGGAAACTCTCGGACTTCATAAAACAGAGGCCATTTTTATGATCGGAAAGACCCTTGAATACTTCAAAATTCAGATTGGAAACCAGACCATAAGAAGCAAGGAGACGGCGGTTAAATACTTAGGGGTGATGCTCGACAACAGACTCAAATTCAAAGTAGAGTACGTCGAATGCTGCCAATATTGGCGGACCCAAATACATCAGTAGAATGTTGCTATCTCGAGTCATTAGCTCAGTCTTGATCTATGCCGCTCCTGTATGGGCTGCAGCATCAACGACTAGAGAAATTAGCAGAAGTCTATCGTGCTCGTACAGATTATATGCCCTGAGAGTGATTTGTGGCTTTCGAACGTTAGTTATAGTCGAGCTGTTACTGGTAGACACCTTGGCTCACGAATCTACGCCAGAAGGACGACAACCCAAGACGCTATGCAATTGATCAAGGACGAGGAAGGAACATCATAAATGGTCAGATGGCAAACCCAATGAACGGTCGATGGGGGGTTCAAAAGTGATCAGAACCCAATCGAAAAATTCGAAGGCTGACTGAAACAACGATGGCTTGATACCCGACTGTAGCCTTTGATAGAACAAAATGATCACTGATCACGACGAGCCGACCCCGCTTTTGAACGGGACAAAGGCTGAAGAGAAAGAGGAATATAGCATATCAATGCAGATGTTGATATTCAAATAACTACATTTCCAAATTTTGGACAAAGCAGCGAAGGCAAATATAGTGCTGTTAATGAGTGTACACTAATGCACGCAATTGGGTGGTAACTAATTAGAAGTTCAGGGTCCTTAAGTATTTTGGTGATGGGTACAATCCTAACAATAGACCAGCCCTCAGGCGGACTTAACTTGCACCAGATGATGTTCAGACCCTGCAACAAAGCAGAGAAAGTTTCTGACGCCAACCAGCGTATATACTGGTAAGTAACATTGTCATACCCAGGGGCTGAGACGCCTTAGGCCTAAGCAAGGCAGTAGCTAGTTCTTCTTCAGAGAAGGACTGAGAAACTGCAGGATATCGAAGGACGTCCAGAAGATCGGGGGACGAGGGACAATACTGCTCAGTCAAAAGCTCAAGATATTCAAGGTTTTTTCCTGGGACCTGTAATTTCCACAAGGCCTTCATTCGCGCGGCAAGAGATCAAATGAAGAGGAGATGACCAACAGTTATTGGAAAGTCTGCAGAAACCCTGCTCCATTAAACCGTTGAACACTTTCTTTACAACAGCAAGCTTCTGAGGTGAAAGAGGATGCACCTTTAAAAAGATTGAGGAGTCGGTAGTCTTGATGTGATGCTGAGGCGAATTTTATATAGCGTTCGGGGTTTGCGTCTTCTTTCACACCTTCGCTTCGTTGAGAACTCTCTCGCTGATTTGATCACCTCCCAGCACACCGGTCCTAATCCCCGCGGGACAGGCGGATGTTGACCCTGGTGCGAAGCAAAATAAAGCCACGTTTCGCCTTGCATACAAGCATAGGCTGATCACGCGAACATGTCCCGTTTATCAGTATGAGCTGCAAGCAGTACTTGATAGTTCTTTTTACAGCATGTATTGTGATCACCAAGACGGGTCGAGCGGTTAAAGGATAGTATAGATCCCAGGGCGAAACGTGGATTGGTACCCACGATGGCGCGTAAAACGCTGGAAGCTCTTTCTTCATGAGAAACTGCAGATGCAGAAGGAAGAAGACGAGTCTCTCGCGCCTAAAAACGGGACAAAATGTACTAACTGGTCCTCCAGGTTGGGGGTTGAGTAAGGCTGATAACCCTACACGGAAAATCGATGTTACGAAGCCACGGAAGGATCCTCGGACAGGAATGCTGGTGAGCAGCTAGCCGATACCCTGTCCCAATAAAAGGCTGATGTAACAGCGTTGCAATGGACAGGGACTGGTTTCCTGGAGAAGAGCGGCTACACCATATATTATAGCGGCCGATCAGTAAACCGTGTGCTCGGAGTAGGTTTCTAAGTCAGCCAAAAAAGGAAACCTGCTGTTATCGGCTTTCAAAATATAAGCGAACCGCTATGCGCTCTACCTGGTATGCGCTGAAGGCGGTGCATAAACAGACGTGGGCCTCTCCAGATGGGACGGCTTTCAATCAAAATGACCACGTGTTGACCAAATACCGTCACCTCTCAGCCTCGATGAATGTCAGGACACATAGGAGGGCCAATATAGACTCGGACCACTATCTCATTGGCATGGTGCTCCGAGCTCGAATTACGACACCACCTACAACACAACCCTCCGCAACATCTATAAGAGAAAAATGGATGCCGCACTAGCCGCAATCAACAGAGATCCTGCAGATGAAGCATCAACAAATGATCTCCACAACCACCTGAAGAACGTTATCATAAATACGGCCACAGACATACTTGGCCCCAGTCGCAAAAAGAGTCGGAACGGCGATGAATGTAAGCTAGCAATGGAACGGAAGAATGCTGCATACCGACGCGGGCACGCGGAAAAACTTATCACAAGCTCCGGCGAACGGAGAAGCGATTTCACAGACGGAAAAAGGAAGCCTGGGAGAACCAACAGGTCTGCGAACTCGAGCAACCACTCCAGGCGCTGAAGTTTTACCAACAAGTCAGCAGGTTGAAGCCTGATACACCTCGATGATCATCCTGCCGAAACAAAGAGGGAATCTGATTTCCGACAGAATGGTCACATTGGATCGATGGGTTGAGCGATGAACTACTGAACAACCAAAACATCGGCGAGTTGAAGATCCTCCCAACTGAAAACGACGGACAAATAATGCCACCACCAAGTGTATAGAGGAAACAGTCCGTGCAAATCTTCGGCTTAAAAATCATATGTCGCCAGGAGCCGATGGAATTACAGCCGAATTCGATAACTATGGAGGCGACCAATTACACCAAGTGGTTCATCAACTTGTGCTCAAAGTGTGGGACAGTGAATCAATGCCTGGCGGCTGGCAAAGAGGCGTTTATCTTTCTCATACATGAAAAGGGAGATGTCACACAGTGTGGTAATTATACAGGTGTCACGCTGCTGAGTACCATCTATAAGATATTCTCCGCTATATTGCTAGGCCGGATAGCCCTATAGGCCCAGAACATCATTGGCCCATACTAAAGAGGCTTCACTCTAGACAAATCAGCAACAGATCAGATCTTCTCTCTTAAGCCGCCTAGAATTGCATAGCTATAGCCCGACGAAATTGATAAGACTGACTAGGCTGACCCTGACCAATGTGCGAGGCCAGATAAAAGCAGCAGGATAACTCTCAAGACCATTCGACATCAACAACGGTCTACGACAACCTTACTGTACAAGGCAATGATCTTGCCAGTCCTCATGTATTCCTCGGAGACTTGGGTTCTTAACAAGAAAAATTGCGAACTCTTAGGCACGTTCCAGAGAAGAATCCTCCGAAGAATTTTCGGCTCCCTACATGAGAATGGACGATTCCGTAGCCTTCATAACGACGAAATCTATGGGCAGTACCATGACCGTCAGGTTATGGATAAAATCCGGCTCAATAGGTTGCGGTGGGCGGGTCACTTAATCCGTATGGATGACGATGATCCAGCCCGGGAAGTCTATAAGGCAATATCTATGGTAGAAAAAGAAGACGAGGCAGACCGAATCTGAGATGAAGCAATGGCGTAGGTCAGGACGCCAGACAGCTTTTAGGGATATCAAATTGGTGGAGCTCGGCACAAAACTAGGATGTCTGGTGTTCCTTATCAAGGCAGGCCTAGATCGGATACGGTTGCTGCGCCGTGTTGCCTGCCCTGTTGCAGTTTATGGTTCTTAGTGGTGACCGACTATAAAAGACAATGAACGGCGTCTTGCGGTAATGGAATTGAACATGTTGCGTGAGGCTAGTGGCTTGACATGGCGATCGATATAGGGTTGCACTGATTGTGGGAAGATTGCGAGAAAGGCGTCCTCGATGGTATGATCACGTAGTACATGCCAAGTTCGGTCTGAACATCGAAATCGATGATAAGCGACCAAAAGGGTGATCGAAACAACGGCAGCCGGATGGAGATTTGAGAGCCTCGCAATTGCATACAGACTAAGTTTTTGATAAAACTAAATAGCGAAACTGAGCAAGACGAGCCAGCCTCGCTTGTGAACGGGACACAGGTGAAAGAAAAAGGAAATATCATCCTCATTGCGACGCCAGTGACAAGCCTACAGCAGCGGAACAGCTCAAAGGCGAACACAAACATCCGTGACCAACAGGATTTAGAGATCGGAGGGCTGCCACTCAACTATGACTATCAACTTTGTGGGGGGTTCCCACAAAGGACTCAATGGAAGCCATTGCAATCTCGAGGGTAACAATAGTGAGAGGATGCAGGACGTTCTGTTAAATGGAAATGAATGGGATGGGAGTCATCGCCTATCCCATTCCAACCATGATGTATGTCTTTGAAAGGTGATACTCTGAACCAGTGTTCTGATGTAGAACTGCAGTCAAACGACACCATTCAAACTTCCAAGAAACGAGGCAGGGAGCAGACATAATTTGAGCCCCGTCAGCTGTCTGGAAACATCAGCAGCCCTGATCCGCTTCCTAATAACATTAAAAGCGCTCTGTTCACCTGAAAGTACTGTTAGCTAACGGATCTTGTCAACAACGCTAGGATTATATCATAATTGCAGCCACTGGACTCGGAGGAAAACCTGTAAACTTCAAAGATAACGGCATGGAATATCCTGGATAGAAAATGCGTCCTTCGCCAGACGCCATCTAATGCGGAAAAGACGGAAGAATCCAGATATAATGCAGCTGCAGCCAGATTGACATCCATTGAGATGAAGGAAGAACTAGAATGCAAGAAGCTGCTGGGAACCATCTGGGCATTGCTGACAAATTTCTCATGCTTTATTGAGCTGCTGCGGCGACTGTTATGATTGATGCTAGCGTTGACTCGCCACGGTTGCTTGGCATCAAGCTGAAACAAAAAAAAACATCAACCCGACTCGCGGAGGATTCTCGAGTAACCATAACCTCCCTGGATCAAGCCAACAATCGACCGGAAAATCGGTCTCATGAAATTTACCGGAAAGTTAGCAGAAAACTTCCCCTAATTATTCTACCCGGAGGAAACTGCACATGAAAAATCTAACCCAAATGAAATGGCGACCAAGACTCCCCAGAGGAACTTGATAAATATCCAATGCAAATTTATGTCCATTTTTCGGAATTAAATAATTTGGGGGTACTCACATTGCGAGGCTTCTACCACGAGTAAGACGTCCTCAACGATATGAATAAAAACACACACAAAGCACTCATAGACGCATCATGGGCACTGAACAACTCACAGTTTTCCCCGAATTTCGCCGCAGCGAAAGAAATTTATTTTGCGCGGGCATTGACGTCTCCGTGCACCACCTTTTGCATTGAACTTTTCGATTTTGTATTTTCTTTTTGCTTTTTTCACGGAAATCACTGCACAAGTTCACTTTTCCACGGAGAATTTCCGCGTAGAAAAGAAAGGGTAAAAACCGACTCCTTTCAAAACTCAATTCCGTCTTTCACGTTTTGCACGAAACTCTCGGGCCGTCGTCTTCACATTTGACAGTTGTTGCCGACTGGCTGCCTGCCTGCTTGCCTGATCAGAATGCTCGCACACACGGACCAAAATAGCAACAAAAATTTGCTTGACACTTCGGCGAGCGAGCGGGAAAACCATACATACGGACTTGACAAATACCCGAAAATTCCCCTTAATAATAATAATGAATGTGCTTTGGTCTTTGTTACACGAACTGTTCAGGCCACGATGAAATTGAACACAAGTTTTTCAACGTCTTGTCCGGGGGGGAATGGCTACTGCACGCAGCTACCTCGCTCACTTTCCCAATGACTTGCAACAATTGTCCCACTCGAACTTTCTCCCTTAAATGCGGGACTGTTTTGGGCAGTGCTGCCACATGCGAGTCCACTTGAATACTAGAAGATTTCCCATTGCCCAATCGAAGGTATAAAGGGAAATGGTCGCGAAATTCAACCGCAATTTTCATTTTTCTGATTGGCAACTGCACGACATTGTGGGTACACCGATTCCAGCCCGTGGAAAATTACTGCCACAGCATTGGGCGTCCGCACTTTCATGCTCTGCTCGCTAAAAGCGAAATTACATCTCCAGTCGCCCACACAACAGGTGACAGCGGATGACCCCCAAAATGCAGAAAAGTTAATATTCTAACGCAAGAGTCGGAACAGCGGGAATTTCCCCTATTCCCGACGAATTGACACTCATGCTCGCAGTGCGGTTCCCAATCCAAATCAGCCCATCTACCCTTTCTATTCTAAATAAAACTCGTTCAAACTTACTCACCTTTGATACCGAATATCGCTGCTACGCCTGCGAAACAACACCACACACTTTTCCGAAATAAAAACACAAAAACTCGACTCGCAGTCACTTGTTTACTATGCGGCCACCGAGGGGTGCTTTCAACTGTCAAAGGCGATAGTCACTTGTTTACATGTTTCTTCGCGCACTCCATGAACAAACTAAAATGTCTTAAAAATCACAATTCCACCTGCTTTCCACAGGAGCTATTCACACTTTAAATCCAATCAATTCACGCCGAGACTTTTAAACTCTCGGCTTGTCCGCCACCCGCCCAATCAGCTACACAAAGTTCCCGGAATCACTTCGAGTTTATCAAAATGCATTGTGTGAAATCCGAAACGAATTCTGTTAAACTTATGGTTTGCAGCTGTTACACGGAATTAATAAAAACACCAGACACATTCGCCATACACAGAATTGAAAATATTTCTTGGGAAAATTATCGCGTCCTTTCGTAATAACCGTGTGCAGCCGTAGCAGACTCGGTTATTCGATGCCACCGTCTTTACGACAGTCCAATGTGATTTTACCGGACTGCCGTTCGCGGTAAATTGAAACCACTAATGACACTGGAAATATCCCATTTTCTGGAGTTTTTCCCGATACTTTTCAAATGAAATTCCGACTACCTACAACGAAATAATTTAAGGTAAACTCCGCTAACCACTAAGTCGACATTTCAACCAAACAACGTCGTAAATTCGCATGAACAATGAGCGGTTGTCAACTGCACTGATGCTCTAGTACAATTTTAAAATTGTCCACTACAAAATTTGCATCTGCCAACCCGAATCCAGTATGTTCACGTTCCACTTGTCATTTACAATGTCCACAAAAATGTTCCACTGAACGATTGAGGTCATTCTCAGCGGTAAATAGATGTTATTTGTGAAACAAATATTTTCAATAAAACTTATGACTAAAATGAGTTCAAGCGAATGGTCAAATAAGGTTCATTATTGGCAACTGTATGACTCGAGCTTGCCTCGGGCGCACGCACCCATTGTACATTGACCACAAGCTATTATTATTCCGAGTTATCACAATCTCGGCGGATGTCGGATTTTATTTAATACTAGCACTAAGCGCCAGATATTTAGACTGGGACGATCCTGCCTACTTAAAAGATAAAGAAGCGTTGGTGGTGGTGGCAGGTGGTAGGTCTCCCCCGACTCCCCGCAACATCGAACACGTATGCAGAATGATGTCCTTCTGCATGGTTGGAACTAGACCATGTGAGAGTCCCAGAACATCAAGGGAAGCCGTGAATACCTATAGCTGAGAAGGGATCAAGCAGTGCACTGCAGGATAGACTGACGCAGAACATAGCTCCCTGAGGCCAACCTATCCCTCTCCAAGGATGAGTTGTCTCTCCTCTGGGACGGTGCGTGGCTTTTCAGGGGCCAACCCTCTCGTCTACCAAGACCGTTAGTGAGTGGTGATAGCCACACCATGTACGATGTGGCCCTACTATTAACAAAGCGCCACGGATCTAGACTGGGGAGTCCAAAAACAGCTCCCCCAATCTAGGGTGTCATGCGAACCATGCCCATTGGATAATTTGCAGTCGGGAGTAACTGACTGTATTCGAACAGAGCCTCACTGATACCTGGTCGCCTCAGTGAGTAAGTTAGACCTTGCCGTGCTACGGGGGGGAAGCCGACCTTATGGGCCTCCTAATCGCTCAAAATGAAGATCGCCATACCCGACTATGGAGAGTCTTCAGAAGCAAGGTGGAGGGGCAAGGGTAAACTCCTCACGATCGGGGTAGATGACCGATTCCTGGAGGCAATCAAACGTCGGAGTTGCCATATCAACTACCGATTTGGCAATATACCCGTGCATGTGGACAGGGAAAAGCCGAGGAAATATATCTCGGAGGAGACACTGCGGTCCCCGAAGAAATCTTGAAAGCCATAGCCAGGTGAAAAGGACTGGATCAACCAGGGATGTAAACCTGCTGCCCAGTGAAGAGCAGACGCTGGACGACCTAGACCTAGCACTCCTAGGGCTCAGGGAGGACAGCGGCATGTCGGAGGAGGAGGGCAACACTCCGACAGTGGAGAAGAGCTCCAAACAATAACGGAGCCAATGGCCAGCACTAAGATGGCCCAGATAAACCTCCACCATACGAAAGCTGCATCCGCAGTAATCGGAGGGCAGGGAGGAGGGGGGGGGGGGGGGGATTAACGCGGCTGCTGACCTTAGACACTTGGCATGCTATGCAAGTTCTTGACCATCTTGCGATGTCTTTGTACATGCCAGGTCACACGTATTTCTGGCGGAGCAATTTGCTTGTTGCGCATCCGCTGCACAAAGCTGAAAGTAAGCGATTTGTTCTCCGCTCAAAACATAAAAGTCCTGCCCTCCACCATGTAGCGAAAATATTTAATTCCTTCGTAGATTGCGAGGGGTTCCCTATCATAACTACTGTATTTTTGTTGTGTTTCTCTTAGCTTCTGGGAGACAAACCCTAGCGGGGCTTAAAATTTCCGTATTGGGGTCTATGACTGTGTTCGATGCAAGGTTAGCAATGCCCCAGGCTTTGGATGGGTTAAAGTATTGCATTTGCGATTAAATTTTTGCTCGAAAACAGCTTGAGCTTCTGTTGTCCATTCAACGAATCTCTTACCGTTTTTTTTTTTAGTAGCCTTTTGTAAGCGAGTATAAAGGCGCTAAAATGGTCGTGCGATGTAGCGTGTGCTTCCCGTAGGTTAAGGTCCATTGCGTCTGATGAGTCTCAGAAAAATGCCCTACGACGCATGTAAACAAAGGACGCTGCCCGAGTCTACTCACCGGGACAAAAGTCCGTTGCGTCCGGCGTTCGGGGTCATCAATTTGTAACGCGTTCCACTAATTCATTATTGTTTTCACTTTCATAAATAAATATCAACGGTTATTTGTCAAACAAGTTGTTTGCTATTAGGACAGAAATATATTAACAAAAAAACATACAAGCGTTTTGCTTATCGCAATATGGTTGGAAATTCATGTCGATGGCAGCGCTAACAGGATGCGGTGATTATTCTTAGAAAGTTTCCATTGGAGTTGGGTCATTGGAAATTAAACTGCGCCATCTATGTGCAATTTTGAACGCTTCAACCCAATGGAAGTTGCTGTGTGGTAAGTTTTGACAACTAATTTCACCACTCATCTGAAAGTGCACTGAACGTGAGCGAGAGCGGGCGCCCGTTTTGAACTCACGGGCATATTTTATGTTACGAAAATTGTACAATTAAATTGCACTAAGAGTGATAAATATCTTTGGTTTGAATTCAATGCTTATAAATGGAATCAGCGGAACGAATGCTATGTGACATCAACTTGTAGCTCAACTAGTGCCTTCCGCAGTTCTCAAAACGAATTTATTGAAATTGATTACATTCAAAAGTAATTGCGTGAAAACTAAAAGCGCTATCAAATTGCAAATGACATGATTTCATGTGAGCAAATTTTCGTATTGAAAAAGTTCGATTTTCGGAACTTTCCTGCATGATGGGTTTGGAAGTTGGACTCATTGTATATTGCTTCATACAAGGACGTGTAATGAACTTCATTTGATAGCTCTCACACGCTGCATGCATGCCTGAATTGTATTTTATCCCAGAGACAGACACATTAAATTCTCATTGAGGGATTTCAAGTATGTCGTCGCCGTATATGGTTCTTATAGTTCCGGCTTAAGATGCGTTTTCTTTCATTCAAAAGTGACTTCGAATTACAAATTACAATGAACCTCGCCGACATGTCCACAGGTGCGACCGAAAACGAAGAACAGCCACGGTCGCTTATTGGGACACATTTGGATGTTGCGAGCGCTAGATCGTGTCCAATAATCACCGTGGAAGGGTGTTAGCACATGGGAGAAACGAAAATTGTGTGAATTGCAAATTTCAATAAACTGATGTAGTCTGTACGCGTCTAGCCGGAATCAATTGCCAAGTGAAATTCCCCGCCATAGAGAACGACAGGACGGACACGACGCCATAGAGAGCGACAGGACGGACGACATTGGAGTAAATCTAAAATTACCGTCCTGTCGCTCTGAAATAAGGATATCCGCGATCGTGGAAAAGTTGCGAGAGAGGTGTCTTCGATGGTATGGTCACGCAATTCACGCTAACGAGAATTCACTTGCCAAGATTGGTCTGAACATTGAAGTTGATGGTAAAGGAGCAGAAGGCAAGCCTAAACAACGGTGGCTTGATACGCTGAATGGGGATTTGAAAGCCTCGAGATTGCACCTAGATCAGGCATTCGATAGAGCCAAATGGCGACGAGCCGACCCCGCTTGTGAACGCGACAAAGACTGAAGAAAAAGAAGAACTGATCATTGCAAACATTTCTACAAGTTTTGAATTTTTTTTATATATTTTTTAGGGAGTAAATGATAAAGCTTTAGATCTGATCGTGTCACGAAAAAACTAGGAATGAGGCATCTTATCTAATTTTCATAAAATATAATTTATTGGATTTTGCTCATGTTTTCCATGTTAATTGATACTATTATTACTGCTAGCCATTTTTTTTTTTCACGTTCTGCTGAATACAATATAGTTAACATCTATTTATTATAGAAAAGCTTACAATTACTTGAAAATAAAATCCATTTCTTAACTGATAAATCAGATTACTAAACTTACAACACATTTCTAAACAGCTAGAACTTAAAGTGTGAATATTAACAAAGAAAAAAAAAGCACCATTTCTATTATCTTATTGAATTGTTAGTATCTAAAGCAATATGCCTAGGAATTATAAAACAAGAAGGAAAGTAGCATCGGCACATTGTAACTATGGATTTCTAAATGTCGATGCAATTATCAATTCTCCTGTAACAAATAGATAAGAAGGACCGCACGTATGTAATCCGTAAATTTCTGATGGAGGAGAAAAAATGGACTTAGTGATGGCCAAGTCATAATCAAAACCGCAACTAAATACGCCATTACAGAAAATATATATTAAATTTAATCATATTTAACATAGTTCGGGCTCTAAGCTTTCTTCACAATCTTTCTTTTCTCTAAAAATCGTCATTATTACCAGAAAAGAAATCGAATTTTTTTACCGTATGTATAATATAATTGATAAAAATATGATCTATGTACAATTTTTCAAACAATTTCCCGATTGAACGAGGAGGCTCGCGCAAAAAAAAAAACGTGAAAGTCAGGATAGTATATCACTTGAAGAAAATTCATTGCTACAACGTAGATCCCATAGTTTTTTTTGCTGAATTGTTTTTCAATTTCCACTCGTTAGTTTCCTACCTAACCAATTTCCCGCGCCCGTTGACGGACCATATGAAGCAGACAACAAACGAATGCAAGCATAGTCCCAGTCGCGATTTCACAGCGACGGAATTAGTCCCGCAAAATTTACATAAAGTGCTGGAGAAGCTCGATCAAAAAGCCGGGCTGAACATGGAGATGCGATAAAGCTGTCATCCTTGCAACCTGTGATATAGCCCGAAGAAGGTCTAGTGGGTTCTATTTGAGATCCACACTGCCCTTTGCGCATGTCTCTGTAGCGAAGAAACACCGTGACAATCGGGGATATAGCAAAGCATTTTCGCGGGATCCAATACATTTTGCGTTGAAATGCATGCGGACCCTTAGAAGTCGTGTTCAGCCCATCGTTAAGGCCCAAAACACAATTCCGTTGCGTCCGGAATGCAGAGAGAAGCTGCGGACAGCACGCAGCTTCAATGTACAATGAAGATTTAAAGTCGACAAAGATCGCTCCATGTCGGGCAAAGTTCTTTCTGATGGCAGATTACAGCCATTTGCAATATGGCGTCGCTTATCGGCTGTTACTTTTGAATGCAATTAATTTACATGAATTCGCATTGAGAACTTGTGGAAGGCACTAATTGGATTGCAAGTGCCAATTAGGAATGCCACTTGCATTATATCCAAAGCTTCCATTCATAAAAATTGAATTCAAGCCGGAGGTAAGTGCATAGCAAGATGCATTCGCTAATTGCATAAACGCGAATATTATTTGCAACGCCGCGAATTTGCATGCATTTTCTATGTTAATTAAATCATGCAATTGATGGACCTCAGCGCAACACCGAGATGTCTGGAGTTCCTTCTTAAGACAGGCCTAGTCCGGATACCGCTTGTTACGCCGTTGATGATGATGATGAATTGATGCCGCCAAGAGTACACTCACCTCCGGCTTTAATTCAATTTTTTTGTGAATGAAAACTCCGGAAATAATGCTAGTGACGTTCCTAATTGGCACTTGCAATTCAATTGGCGCCTACGACAGTTTCCTAAACGAATTCATGCTAATTAACCCCATTCAAATGTAACAGCCGAAAACAAAAAGTGCCGCCATATTGCAAATGACGTAACAAACTCTCTGTCACGCATCGCAAAAGTTCTTTTTTGCGGGATAGCACTGGGAATCGGGACCTATTGTATATTACCTCATACAAGTCCGTGTAATGAACTTCATTTGACTGCTCTCTCACTGCAGATGGACACAGTAACTCCGCTGTTGTGTTTAGGCCTTTGGGTTGGTCGCCTATCGGTCCGGCTGGGCGGGAAGAGGGTTCATGGGCTTTTCAACTATATATATATATAAATATATATATATACATAACCCAAAAAATTGGTTATATATATATTAGCTAGTTTCGTTATAATCTATACGGATTTGTCTTAAATCTGACTATTTTTCATTTACAATATAAAGACTAGGATTTATTATTACAATCTCTCACCGCTCACTGGTGAAAAAATCACCCAATTATAATGTGATGTCTGTGAATTAAATCAAGAGAACGAAAACAAAAAAAAAAATAGAGAAACACCAGAGGCAAAGACGAAAGCTTAACCGCATGTCTCGATTCAAATAATTCGTATCTAAGACTGATGATCCCCAGGGTTTATGGGGGGAGGGGAATAAACGCACTTTATACAATACACTTGTTGCCTGATAAGCCATAAACGGTAACCGTATTATCAACAAATCCACCAGCTAACAAAACTTTATGTGGATGAAATGAAAGACACGATGTATGACCGATTTTCGATCCCATAAAACCTTCATGACGTACAGTGCTTTGTGCACGACCATCAAGACCATATATAGCGACACATTGTGAACCACTGAAAACAATATCATTTGATTTTTCACAATTCAATCAAGTTTAGATAAAAATTATCTCACCAAGCAACAATATCGGCACTTGAATGAACAGCTATCGCGGAAACATCATTCCCTACAGACCAACTATGAATAGAAGACGCTCGTCCGCGAACATCATACAGTCGAACTTTACCTTGTGTACTGTGAATAGAAAATATTTGATACATTACCTAAAAAAATCCTGAAAAAATCCACTGCATACCATCCAGAAACTAAACTCTCATTGCTCTCCCTTAAGCAAGCGGCTAAAATTGGTGCTTGATGTTCCCGATAAGTCATGACACGGGCCGATTGTTGGGAGCATCGTTTATCGAACAATCGTATGCTGCCATCGCTAAAGCCAGCTGCCATTGTCTCATTGGGCGATGAGGATAAAACTCGCACAGACGACTCCGAGCCAGTGGGTATATCGTAAAGACGCATTTCTGTTTCAATGTCCCAAATTCGCATGAAACGATTATTGCCTCCTATGCATAAATGCTGTGACTTTTGATGCCAGGTTGTCACGATTCCAGTAGGATCTATGAGAATGGGAGGATAACAATAGGATTCTAAATAATTTTGAAACTAGATCCTACCCTTATTGCTCTTACTACACACGAACAAGCCTTGCCAGGCAGTTATCAAACGAGTGTCACCTTTCTCGGAAACAGGCTCCCAGACTCGTATAGTACCATCCGCATAGCCAACCAGCACGAGCGGAAAATAGTGAGCATTGACAAATTCCAATGCTGTCACGCGTGCCAACTGATTGAGACTGTCGTTGAAAGAATTCTTACCGCTACTACTGCTAACACCACCTAATGTCCCAGAAGACACCAATGACTGAGGTGTATATGAATAGGCGGTCCCACGATTCCAATCGTGTACAGACACCTTTTCCTTATAAGCCACCGCTATTTGGTTATCATACGGCAATAGCTTGACTATAGACGGAGTGAATTGGGTCTTTGCAAACCAATTCTGCGTGTCGATTCGATTGAAAATGGCACGCATTTGCTGGTCTCTCGCCAGTGTCCTTATGTGATAATTTTGTTTAAACCGCAACAGTCGCTGCTGATACTCAGGCGAATGATGGTCCGTGCAGTTCTCCTGATACGTCATTTTGCGGGCATAACGCATTGTTTTCCCAAAGTAGTTTATAGCGAGCGGTATAAAATTGGTAACAACAAGAGGCACCGTAGTTCCTGATGGTACGAACTTCCCATTTGCCGGATTCGTACGAATGATATGCTGCTGCCCGCTAGGCTGCGTACTACCGAAACTACTATCGTGGATCCCATTCGCAGGACTCGCTCGCATAATATGCGGTGGCTTGGGTGGCGAATCATTGAAACTGGCAAGAGGAAGGCGAATATTCGCTTCCATGTCCATTTTCCCACCTCGTATCGGGGCAAGCAGATCTCTTGTTGCCGGGAATCCGCGATACATAGAACTTCTCATCAAAGTCGGCGACAATTCACACAGATCTTCCGCTAAGTAATTTGTTCGAGTGTTCGGACTGGGAGGAAGACTCAAACTGGCACCACACTTTTCACTGGTCGCCTCCTTGGCTTGAATCAAATGAACCGCATGATTCCGCACGTATTCAATGACTTTTTGCGCGGCATCGGCAACTTGCGGATATGGATCACGACCCAGATTCACGATACCTTGCCACAATTGCATATAAATCGACCGAAAACCAATTGTGGACGCTGGGTACGTACCACCACTTTGAGGCGTAACACTCGCGACAAACGGTATGGAACTGAAACTGAGAACACGTTTTATGATGTTACGTTCAAGGCTGTGCGTGGTGTACGTGTTATTTCCGGAACTTGTGCTCGTATCCTGCAGATAGGCCGACACAAATCGATTCAGGAACAGTAGAACCATCCATTGTAACGCAGCTATGAGTTCTAATCGTACAAGCGGCGACATATCCGCACCGCACGAGGTAAGTAATGTGATAGCAATAAATTGATCAATATTGTCCGCATGTTCGGACCGTTCCGTAACTGAGCTAATGTAAGTGCCTAGCGCAAAAACCGCCGCGGCTCGAACCTCTGGCCAGGGATCCTCCAAGAGTCTATAAAGTTTTTCATGGGCTAAATCTCGTACGCCCGACCACCGAGCTTTCGCAAAGTTCTGCCACAGTTGCCCCAAACATATCGTCAACCATTGTCTTAACAACCAATTATCATCGTAAATTTGTACTAAACAAATTGAGACTAAGGATCCCTGCAAGGCGCTGCTCTGTCCTAGCGGGAAATTATTTACTATGCTTGCCAAAACGAACGCCGCCAGTGTGCGATGTTCTTTCTGAAAATGATGGGGTTAGTAAGTGCACGTTTTATAGACGAAGATGGATCGTGTAACGCTCACCGAAACCGTAGGATCTTGAAGTACCGACAGGAAATATTTATGATCCTTCACCAAATCAACCTGGCACGTCTGAAATGATGGGTTTGCGTATATAATCTTTTGTCCAATTCACTCTGAATTTATTGCTTAAGCTTACGGGATCGACTGCTAGGATCTTGGCCCAAATGAACACTAACACAGGGCGCAGTTCCTTCGCGGAGCTCTGCAGAAGCTTCAAAACGTAGGGGAATATCCCAACGCCTAGTGCTAAATTCACTGCCCACGGTCCCAGATCCAAAAATCGGCCCAGCAGCTCTAAAGCTCGTAACCGGAGCACTTGGGACAGTAGCACTTGCAAAACAATGGGTAATTGCTCAGGCGGTGATCGCTGTTCAGTCCCTTGATCAAGCCAAACCTGGAAAATGAACTAATTACTATGCATTGCAGCAAAACTATGATGGACGACTTGCCTGGAAAGCTGTGAGTTGTTCCTCAAAGAACGGGAGCTGCTTGTACGGCGCACCGTGTTCCAAAATGTCGGGCAATTGTTGTAGCGCCAGATCTACCGCCAAATCCCAAGCCGACCACATGGGATGGCGGAAACACTCAGGTAGAGGGGGACTAGAGACAGGCGTACAATCGTACGATCGGAGTATTCGTTCTGCCAACAGGAAATTTCGAAAAAGACTCGCCACTAACAGATCTTGACGGAAAAGTTTCTGAAACAGGTCACGGGGCAGAGTATTCCAAGCAATTGTGTCAGTGATGGCGGTAAATATCCAGTTCAGTTCACCCAGCATGGTCCGTCGATCGTTCAGTTGACCCGGAATTCTGTCGAAGGAAATAAAGAGCGGTCAGTACGGAGGCAATGTCTTCACCTCGATTCCATACTTCTCTATCAATTCACTGTTGATTTGCGGCACCAACATGGACGTTCGCTGCATCGTGTACCACTTTAACGCTATTTTAATGGGAGTCGTGAGACATGACGTGAACAAATCCGCCGGCAACTGGTGGTTCATTGGGAGTATTTGATTCGCGGAACAGGCCGCCAACTGGATGCAATTCTTGTAGGTGATAAGCTGAACATTCGCCCCGGGGCTTTGTCCACGGTTCCCGCTAGTGTTGAGCGCCTTCTGCATTTCGTTCTCGTGCGTTTCCGCGAACTGGTTAAATGAATTCACAATCATTCCGGCGTTGGAGCAATCGTAAACATATATCGATGGCGCTCCCATCCACGTTTGAAGGTCGTATATAGACAGCGGTATGTATTGGGTGTAGGTTTTATTGAACACCCAAATCTCGCCATTCTCGGTCGGTCGAGGAACACCGTGGCCGTTGTAGTGGAAAAGAACGCGTTCCTCTTTTGCATTGCGTCGCAACGATGTGCATAGTTTCTTCACATCTTCAATGGTCGGATCGTGAAACTTCTTGTAGCGTGCACGCGGCTGCCACCGTTCGTATTGTTTCTGTAGATTGGCTCCAATCAGTTCCATTGCCTTCTGCGGCGACACTGACGACGGATCTAGGGGGAACACAAAACATAGTGAAGCAGCTCCTCAGGACAATTGCGGAAGAAACTCACCAATCCAGCATTCGAGGCGGGCACACGGCTGAATCTTGGCAACGTCTGGCGGATCCACACCGATGTTGAGGCAGAGGACAAGCGCCACACTCACCGTTTTCATCTACAATTCAGAGTCGGAAGATAACCTCACAACTTTTGACAGCGACCGGAGGAGCACTCGCATCAACTTACCCGTTCCCGGATGCGCCAGCACATTGCTTTGCAAAACGTCTCATAGGTACTGTCTTGATGCCGGGCCGCCTGAAAGCAAATTGCCAATTGCATGTCCTCCATGATGCCCGACAGGCGAGCAATGCTGCTGTTATTGGTGGCACAGGGATCATCCTTGTCGGACTTGTCAGCGGTATACTCGATCATCCTGTTGCTGTTCAGGCAGCGGGCGAAAACATTAAGCAGTCGGGAGGGCTCCTAGCCGGTCAGGCTGCGGCCGTCGCCCAACACACCTTCACACAGAACTTTATTTCTTGTCAGGAGTAAGACGTAATAGAGCTATGTGCAGTCACTCGCTCAGTAATTGCAAGGTCGTCTCACGCAACGTTTACTTCACCTCACTGTCCCCCTAAAACGCAATTGGGTGTAAAATCCTATTTTGATTGTAATTATTGTAACGCGGACGAAGCAAACAATATCAGTTGATATTTGCTCGGCCGCTTGTGTTGGAGGCACTTTTTTTCGGGGAAGCTTCACCTGTCCCCCCCACAAGATAGTTTCGGGTCTTCCTCATGCAACAAAACATTAGTTATCAGTTGGATTTTACTCGCAGGTGGTATCACATGTGTGCATTTTACAGGAATGAGTCTAACGCTTGGCTGGTACGCGGCTCACTAGCAATTTCCTCAGAGCGCGGCTACCACACGCTGAAAAATCACTTCGAAAATATTTATCAATCTTCGATAGTACACACAGGCATTCCAATTGAACGTCAAAATGTGGTGGGAACTGCTAGCATTTGGACTGTAGATGTCAGTTTTCTCCGACAAGATGTGTTGCCAGATTGCGGGATATTTGCCCCATTATAATCTAGTACTTTCAGGTTTTCATTGGAGGATTCAATCGCCATCTATCTCTCAATATACCACATATCGTGAATTATTGACGCTACAAATTGCACAATCGCCCATCGTCCATTCACGATTTCTGCTCCTGAAATTGGCTTATTTTTCCTACTACACTTCCGTTACGCTTGGTAATAGCATTTCCTCTCAATGGGGCCTGGGGACAATCGAGATTTTTGTTGTTTGGATAGCGAGGGATCCTAAGTCTACGTCCACGTACTATTAACAAAACGTTAGAGATCTAGACTGGGGAGTCCAAAAACACCTCCCCCAATCCAGGGTGTCATGCGAACCGGAAGCGATGGAAAAGTTCGGCGCGCAAAAGAACAATTCAGAATAGTGAATTTATGCCTTTTGCCAATAGAGGCGCCAGACGAACCTGAATTGAACCGTTTAAGATCACCAAGCACGAATCCGCAGGATCCAGAAGAAACAGAAAAATCCGTTAACGACTGCAAGGCACAGTGCGAATTTGGCGGTATCTACAGTAGGGGGGTAAAACGACCGAAGAAGTCGGGGAAACTTGAGAGTAGAAGTCAACGGAGCATAAAAGGAGCGACAGGATGTGCTAGGAGTATTGAACCAGACGCAAAAAACGTGTGAGGATGCAGGAAAATTGGCACCAACGCCGCATTGCAATACACTCTTGAGGCACCTCCTATTCAAGTGTAGGGACATTATTCGGAAAATCGATGAATTCCTCGATGTTCCGGCAAGGAAGAGAACTAAAAGAGGACTGCTCGGGAAGACGTTAACGGCAGTTTTTGGAGTCAATGGCGAGGTCTACGAGGATATCGACTCTCTAAAACACGATCAGCTTACTATTCTGCAGACAATGACTGAACAAAACCTTTCAAAGGTTCATTCACTCGGTCCTGCGAAATCTCGACTTCTGTTTTGTGTACTTGGATGATGTTTTGGTCGTTTCTTCCACTGAGTCTGAGCACTTAGCCCATCTCGAGTGCATTTTTTCAACGTCTCTTTGAGACCGGGTTAGTCCTAAACGTTGTGAAATGCGAATGTGTTACTTTTATCCTTCACTGATGAATCAAAGATGGTTTGTGGAGTTGGTACGAGTGTTTTCTCGAATAAACACAGTGTATTCGAGTCGTATGGTCTCCCAGGTTTCGCACGTGCATTCCAAGCGGAAGTACTGACGATACTGGAAGTCTGTCGATGACTGGAGCATGATCCGTACCCCAAGCGTAACATAGCCATTCTGACGACGCGATTACCCAGTTCTAGTTACCGAGTCAGGCAACAGACACTGGGTAAAATATTTTTTGGAGACCTCAGAGAGATTTCTATCTGCAGGTTGGGAGAGTCACTAGAGATCTGAACTGACTGGACTCTGCCTGCCTGATGTCATAGGAGGGTTTTAGGAGTTTATGGTATCAAACTGACGCACCACAGCGCTAACTGGGCTCCTCGGAACGGTCACTGATAAAAAGCTCATCATGAAAGAACGGGTGGAGAACGACCAGTGCAGAATGTGTGATTCGGCGTTAAGAGACGTTGGACCATCTTATTTCTGGCTGTACTGTTATGGCACCGATGCAATACATCACCAGGCATAATGCTGTATGCAAGGTTATCCATCAAAACCTTGCATACAAGCATGGTCTGATCACGGGAACATGTTCGGTTTATCGATATGAGCCGCAAGCAAGCAAGTACTTGATAGTTCTGCTTACAGCATGTATTGGGATCGGCAAGTTCTGACTGATTGTCAGGTCGCTCCGCGTATATTATTGATGTTGCTATCCCCCATAATAGCAACATTGAACGGAAATACGTGGAGAAGAAGGTGAACTATGAGCCATTGGCTCGGGAAATCAAAGAAATTTGGCATCTCGAGTGGGTGGTTGTATTTCCCATAATATTGTCAGGTACAGGCATTGTACCTTAATCCCTCACGGCTTCCCTTGATGTCCACCACCACCACCAGCGCCCCTTTAATTTTTAAGTAGGCAGGATCGTCCGAGCCTAAATGCTTGGCACTTAGTGCTAGTATTAGGTAAAATCCGGCATCTGCCGAAATTGTGATAACTCCGAAATAATAATAATAATCGTTGGCGCAACAATCCATACTGGATCAGAGCCTTGAAGTGTGTTAGAGCACTTCTTTCAAGTGCCGTAACAGTACACTGTAGGAGCAAATGCTGACGCGCGTTAATCTAAATGCCGAAAATTGAAAGAACAAAAAAAAAATAAATTAGGTAAACAAATTCTATTAAATGGTACTTTCTCGGACAAAAAAAGAACAAATGAAAATGTTTTTTTTTTGAATGAAATTTTGGGGGATTCTAGGGAAAGAAACAACGCAGTGATATTTTTTTTTTTTTGCTGTGGACCATTCCTGTTGCATTTTTACATAATTTTTTTTTTCTTAAAACACACAGTGGTATCTACGTTTACACTTATGGAATTCTTCTCTTCTTTTTTTTTTCTATTATTTTTTTTTTCCTATTTCTTTTATCTCTTAATTTCATTATACTTTTCCTGTCAGTACTCCGCTGCTATTGTAACCATACTCTCATGTCTTTTATTTTGTTTTGTTTGTTTGTTTGTTTTTTTTCAATCAATTTCCAATTTTATTGTAATGGTGGTCTCTTTTCTGCTTCCTTCAATTTATTTCAATGCAATGAGTGTAGCCCATAATTGTACCTCGCGTTAATTTTTCTTGACTTGGTTCGTTTTTTGACGGTTGTATATTGCTGTTGATCATCGTTTTTGTATTTTTTTTTTATCTTCTTGTTGCGCAGTTTTGTAAAAGTTTGATTTTTTGGTTGTTGTTATAAGTTTTCAGTGCTCCTTTATTTTCAAATCAACTTTATTTTTCCTTTATATGTATACTTTATATATAATTGTTATTTACTTATTCAACTTCGTATTCTTGGTTTCTCTTTTTCTCGTTTAGCTAATATATATAAAATATGCAATAATAACAACAATAATTCTTTTTTTTTCATTATTATTATTTCACATCGGCCCACCCCCTCTCTCTTTGGACTTTATTTATGTTGCATAATAAACTTTTTTTAAAATAATTTCCCAATGTCTGACAGTTTTTCTTTTTACGGCGTAACATCTTTATTTGCTGTTTTTTTGGATATTACTTCCATAGTCAATTTAATATATGTGAATGTGAAGAAAAAAGGTATTAGATAATGCATTTTGTTGCGTATCCTACATCAACGCCAACTTTTAATTTAATTTCACGAGTCGCCACTTCTGATTCGGTTGTTATTTCTTATGTTAGTCTCTTATAGATTTTGTTCTCGAGATTTTTTTGCTTTATATCACCATATAACAAATAGTTTGTAGTTTTCTTTTATCAATAACAAAAATATATATCTTTTATTTTTATAGGAAATATTCTCTTTTTAATAATTCGTCATTTTTTATTCTTTTGCTGAATGCTGTATTGTAAATAGAATGTAACATCACTTTAGAGATATAATAGATATACCTTCGTGTTCATCTGCCTCCTAAATTACATATAGAAGAAAGCGAAATTTCAATCTACACACAAGAGTTTTCTTTTTGTTTTTTCCATTGTTTTAAACAGCGACCTTGTTTCTGTTCGGATCGAGTACAAGAACATTTAAATTTAAGGGCAAAGTTGAAAGACATATGCTTTAGAAAACACTGCAACGATCTCCCGTACTAAATAGGACAAATGGTTGTATGAAGAAGCAAAAGTAAGCGGATTAAAGAAGTCCCTCGAGCGTTGGCATCAATGGAAGATACAGGAAAGAAATCTCGGAACCGAGGTTGCTCGAGAGAGGGTATAAAAATTGATCTCCTTCCTGTAATCTAAGAAGTTCATTCACTAAGCCTCCTAACAAAACAATTGTCTGAAATAATAAAAAAACTTGTTGTTTCTTTTTCGTTGGTGTCGATATTTATTCTTGCAAATAGCGATATTTCGGGAACCACTTGTTTCCTTCATCAGTGCTAACAAGTTGAACAAGAAACTTGTTAGCACTGATGAAGGGAAAGAAGAATAAATATCCACACCAACGAAAAAGAAACAAGTTTTTTATTATTTCAGACAATTAATCGTTGGAAACACCGCATAATTACACTCAGTTAAACAATTGTCATTAATAAACCATTCTGGGATAGGTAAACAGGTAGAAATTCCACTGCTTCGGATTCATCATTTTATTACTAAAATAAAAAGCCCATAGCGTCAATTGCTAGGTTCAATTTCGAACACTTTTATGTTAAAACGTTTGGTTCCATGAATTTTCCACTATATTCACTCGTTTTTTTTTTTTTCTATTCTCATAAATCGCAAGAAAGCTAGTCAAGTGTTAAATTCTCTAGATTTACTCATAAAATAAATACTGCTCTATTTGTTATAGCTTTCCTTGTTCGATTTTCTTTTTTTCTTTTATTTACTTGGTAACCGTGGTGTTTTCACATAATCTTTTTATTTATGTGTTATTTTCTGATGAATACGGTTCTTCTCCCGCTTACGTGCACTTCCATAAATCTTACTTGTCGCCTTCTAACCTTGCCTTTCTTTCGCGTTTCTTTTCTATGTGCATGCTTGAATGAATTATAAGCTTATCAAGTACTTGATTCCTTGTCTCTTATGGTTTTTTTTTCTTCTTCTATTTATAAAAAATATACTTTTCTTTAACAATTTTCAACTAAAAAACAGAAATATACTAAGAATTCTCATATCTTTTTGTTTTTTTTAATAACTTGTGTTGGTTTTTAATAGATCTTAAAGCTTTGAAGAAACAAGAGAAAAAAATATTTTTCTTCAATTTAAATATAAACTCTAAGTTTCATTTTAAAGGTTTTTTGTTTTCTTTATATATATATTTTGCTCTCGTTTTTCTTATAACTTCACAATAGCATAAGTTCCGGTAGTAAATTAATAATCTATCATTTGAAAATGTCCGTAGTTTTGAATCTTTCATGATTTTCTATTCACGATACAATACCGTTATTTATAAAAATATAGAGAATAATAATCATGAGGAAATTCCCTTTTAATGTAATTAATAATATTATTTTTTCGTTTATAATTCATTTTATTTTAATAAATTCAATTGTTCTTGCATTTAAAAAAAAAAAAGAAAATAGAATACACTTTCAACATTGAACAATAAAATTATCCCCTCCATCTCTATCCCAAAGTCCCTACATTCCCCCTCCCTTCCCCGACAGAATATTTCTTATATAGGTATTTCCGTCAAACCTAATTGAAAAACGTGCTATCAGTGAATAATACGACATTAGAACTCCTATAAAACTGAAATAAATTCATCCTATATCTAAAACTATTTAAAATGATCTATAAATATCTCAATTCGGGCTAAATAAAACAGAGAAAAACCGAATTATATTTCACAAACTAAAGGAACTACCACAGAAGATTGTTTTTGTTTCAATGCCTGAATTTATTGACATCTAGCGTATCTAATCAAGCACGCAAAACAGCATTACGAGTTGTATACAGTAAAAATGATAAGACATCCCATAATTAACTAATTAAAAACAATTCCAGGAAGCTGTGTTTGTATCTGAGATAACGGAACCGTATCAGATAGTCTCATATCTCGGATTTCCTGTCAATCTTAAAAATGCTTCCATGGTGAACATGGTGTTCGGTAAAATTCAAAATAAGTTTCGTGTTTGCAAATAGAAGTAAATACCTTCCTTTTAGTGCCTAATTTATTACCTCTAGGGTTTACTATATCTATCCTTGTCACTCTTATGGATATGTTGGCAACAGGTCCTTTACCAGTTTTTGTTTAAAAACCGACAAAATCCAGCTGCAGCCGGAAAAGAAATTAATCGAGTTTTGGGCCCAGATATCTGCAAACAAATGCACAGTGCAACGATCGCTTATCAATTTCCAAGAAAACAAATTTCGTTGGACAATAAACCACGTGGTCAACAAGGTACCAGTGCTGAACGACGACAAACTGCGACCACAAGTTGAGCGGAATACATCAACAACTTTACAATGCCTTCCTGCCCCCTTCAATGTATCAAAACCAACCATTAGTCCCCCCCACGAAAAAAATTGGAAAAGTGAAAAAACAACTCAATCGATGGATTCCACATGAATTAACCGAAAGAAACAAAAAATGTGCAAAGTTGAGCCAGCCTCTTCATTGCTAATGCAACATAAGAAACATCCAGGACAGTGGTTGGATCGCGGAAGCTACCAGGCACCAAGCAAGAGCGGAACTGCACCCCAATAAGATCATGGTGACTATTTGTTGGATTTCTGGAAGGCGTTATTCCCTATTCTTTCCTGAATCCCAGCGAAATGAAAACTACGGGGTCCTACTGTCCAGAAATGCACGTTAAATTGCGTTTAAAACAGCCTTGTCTGGTAAATAAGCATGGACCAATTCTCTTACACAATAACGCATGACAACACGTATCCCGTTTGGCTCTCCAAAAACTACAAAAGTTGCAGTACGAAGTTTTAGCTAACCCCCTCCCTCCCCCCATATTCTCCAGAGCTGTCATCAATAGACTATCATTTTTTCCGGAGTCTATCCCGTTTGGCCCTCTAAAAACTACTATAGGAGTCGCAGTACGAAGTTTTAGCTAACCCCCTCCCTCCCCCCATATTCTCCAGAGCTATCACCAATAGACTATCTTCTTTTGCAGAGTCTATCCCATTTGGCCCTCTAAAAACTACTATAGAAGTCGCAGTACGTAGTTTTGGCTAACCCCCTCCCTCCCCCCATATTCTCCAAAGCTGCCACCAACAGACTATCATGTTTTCCGGCCTCTGGGAAACTACTTCCATGAAAAGTGCTACTCCAGCCAAAACGCTGTAATTTCACCCTTTGAAAAATTTTTAGGGCAAAAGGTTTTTCTTTCAAAAAGGAATTTTTGATTTGCCAGCACGTTGGCAACGAACCATAGATATCAACGGTGAATATTTGGAAGAATAACCTTTGCAGTCCGTAACTTGATCCAAGATCGTAAAAATTATGCCAAAAGAAAAAGCTAAAAGGGCGGCGAAGAACAATAAATCCGGAGAGTTATTCGAAAAGCTTCTAATTCTGCACAAACCGCACGAAACAGGCGTTTGTGCGAGGGGCGGCTGATAAGTTCTCGCCCTAAGGTAACTAGCGATGAATCCTCATCTCGTTACTGATAACACTTATTACATGACACCTCGTGGTTAAAAAATGGGCCCAAATATTTCAACAAGGAAGAGAGTCCTGTGAAGACGCCCCCCGTCCGGGTCGCTCAGTGACAGTAGTCACCAAAGAAAATGTTAAAAAAAAAGTCAAAAAATTACTACTGACCGATTGCAGAATTAAATTGTGGCAGATAATGGAAGAACTGAAGATTAGCAAGGAACGCGTTGAAGAGATGAAAATTTGCACATGAAAAAATTGGTGCACATTTGGGTAAAAGTGTTATGGATCGATGAGTCCAAATTCGAACAAGTTTATGAGCCCGATACTGTAACGATTTGCACAGCACACAGCGTTGATTTGATCGATTTCGTTCTGGTGTAGTGGATGTCGAAGATACACCCTCGTACTGGTAGGCCAATCGCTGTAGAAACCGATAAAATCGTCGAAATCATCCAAGTAGACCGGCATGTTGAACATTCGCTCCGTTGCCCAGGAACTGGGTATAGACCATAAAACCGTTTGGAACCATTTGCAGAAGATTGGATTCCAAAAAAAGCTGGATGTTTGAGTGCCACACGAGTTGACGCAAAAAAATTTCTTGGACCGAACCAACGCTTGGGATGCATTGCTGAAACGGAATGAATTCGACCCATTTTTGAAGTGGATGGTGACTGGTGATGAAAAATGGATCACGTACGACAACCTCAAGCGGAAAGGATCGTGGTCGGAGTGTGGCGAGCCGGCCCAAGCCCGGATTGACGATCAGGAAGGTTTTGCTGTGTGTTTTGGTGGGATTGGAAGGGAATCATCCATTATGAGTTGCTCAACTATGGCCAGAATCTCAATACGGTCCTCTACTGTGAGCAACTCGATCGTTTGAAGCAGGCGATTGACCAGAAGCGCCCAGAATTGGTCAATAGGAACGATGTTGTGTTCCACCAGGACAACGCTCGGCCTCAGACATCTTTGATGACCCGCCAGAAGCTGCGGGAGCTCGGATGGGATGTCCTATTGCACCCACTGTGTATTCCGGACCTGGCACCAAGTGATTATCATCTCTTCAAGTCCATGCAAAACGTTCTTGGTGATACTAAGTTCGTCTTGCGAAAACTGACTGCCTAAGTTTTTTTTTGCAAATACGGAGGGGGAGGGGGGAAAAGGGCGGATAATTCTAAGTATGTTAGATAAAGTGTCAAATTTCCATCACAAATACGACATTTCCCCAATATTTCTGCATTTCATTAACCTCCATTTGGCGTGTCATTTTTATACCCTGACACTCACACTTTGTTGTATCTCTGCAACTGCCAATTATTGATTTCACACTTTTTTTTACGTTTCAATAGAATAAAGTCGTTGCTTTTTTTTTGTAATTTATCAATTTTGATTTTGTTTTTTTAAATTCTTTAATATCTTTGCAAAAATAAAAAATAAAAACATGCATTGGACTCTGATGTGTGTTCACATATATATATCTACATATATTTACCTTTCAATTCCACCCTTCTGTTATGATCGCCGTTGAACACGCATTCTTTAAACTTAAAATGAAAAATTTTGTAGAATTTCGTTTAGTTGTTAAAAAAGTAGCTAAGTACTGAGCGAAATATTCCTCATTTTATCTAACGATGAAAATAAAAAACAAAAAAACAAAAAAAAAAGAAAAAGCAGAGGAACAAAATCGAAGATTCTGGAAAATTTATTTCCTACATTCTTGTGATTGCTGCTTGTTGTGAAGTTAATATAGCTCTCGGGAACCTACAAACATGCTATTAAATTTAGCACTCGGCAACCTATAGACAATTACTACCTAACATGTGAGACAAAAAGGAAGGAAATGTGGTATATGTATATATATACACATATAATAAACGTGTATATATATAAATATACTATTTATATGTATACATAATTAAAAATCTATAATTTTTTAGGTTTTTTTTTGTTTTAAATAAATTGATTGATACGCTAAGCGCAGTATCACAATTTTTCATATCTTTTTTATAATTTATATCTTTATTTTAATCTTGACTTATATTTTTTTTAAATTTTTTTATTTCCCTTCACCGTTTCCTTTCGAAGGTGAAGTTGTAGAATTAATAAAACTAGTTCAAAATTAAACATCAATAAACAAAAGAAAAAATCAACATAAAAGCGAATACTAAAAAAAAATTATATCTAATGCATAAGATAATCATTATAACTAAAAAAAAAAATATACAATTATAAACCTTAATTTTTTCTTCATGTTTAGAGTGCTTCTAATAAATTTTCAGCACTTCTAAAACGCAAATATATTATTTAATATATACTATCACGTATATATATGCGCTAGGGGTGAATTTCCATTCCATATTTAGTTTTACTTGCATTTTTTTTCTGTTTCTATAATTTATTGGAAAAATATTTTTATTTTTACCTAATTTTTTTTATATTGATTTTTCAATTTTTTTTATTTTAATCCTTAACTTTATTCCGTTTAGAGTTCTTGAATTTTACGAACTAATTTGTTTTATTTTTCTGGTATTTTGTTATTATTTTTGTATTTTTTTTTTGTCGGTTGCCTGGGAAATCTCCGCCTTTGTTTCTTCTTGTTTTAGATTATATTTTTATTAATCTACATCATTTTGTTTTTTAAATATGTATATTCTCAATTACATAAAACAGATTTTATCTAGTCATCTAAATTTTCCTCATTTTACTTAATTGTTTCTTCACTTTTACTAAATAAATAATTTTCATCTCTTATCGGCTCATATTATGTTCTCCATTTCTTTTTTTTGTCTGTTTTGTTTTCTGTAAATAAGATCTTTTCTTTTTTTTCATTAAACAACTACTTTACTTGTATCTAACTTGTTTTGTTTCGTGGTTTCTGCTCCTAATAATCTCTGTTTAACTTGAATAATAATTATTTAATATAATTAGAATTTAATGTGGTAATTTTCCGTGTGTCTATGTGTATTAGTTCTCTTTCCCCACGAGGCATTGTTCTTTTCTTGTCGGGCGGAGAAAAAAAACTGATTTTCTTTTACCAATGTTATTATTTTCAATATTTCGTTTACATTACTAAAAGGATCTCCCTTTCTTTTGTTTACCTATTTTATTATCATTTTAATATCTGTTAGATCTTTTTTTGTTTTATTGAATTTTAAAAATTATTTCGTCGTGTTTTTTTTTTCTATTTAGTTTTTACTTTAAATTATTAGATGATGTTTGTAAATTATTTTCGGCAGTGATTGATGATTCGGACGATTTTTTCATTTTCTCGCAATAGTCAGTTAATATATCACGGAATCTTGTCCAGCATTTTTCCGGCACTGTTATTGCTGTACGGAAATTACTTTTCACCTTTTAAAAGTGAAGATTCATGAGTCAGAATGTCTTCCTCACAATCTTTTTTCAAAAATAGCTACATAAAAAAATAACTGGTCTTAAAAAACTTACCTCACTTATCCGCATGTAGATGCCTCGATTATTTTGTCCGATATCGAAGTAAAAATTTTTATTATCAACTTTCATATGACGCTCTTCCGGTAATTCACCTTTGAATCTGCAAGGAACATCCGAAAGAAGAAAACTAAATGAATTACCAAAGAAGGCATTAAGGGTTGCACATGAAATGGCCGATTTGGTACCCAACATTTGAAACGACTGTAAAGCTTACAAAAATTTATTTAATTAATCAAAATAGATGTCAGTCGATTCAAAACACTTCTCCCAGTGAGATGCAAGAGCATGGATGCCAGTTTCGCAGACGTCCAATTTTCAGGGGTTGATAAACTCGTCGAAGGACCTCTTCATTCCTCAATTGTTATTCCGCGAAGAAATGATCCAAATGCTTAAAAAAGTGGTAGTCGGGTGGTTGGCCAAAGGCCCCGCTGAATATGGTGGATGAGGCAGAGTCTCATACTGCAATTCGTTCAACTTTTTAACCGTTGTTCTGGATTGTCGTGAAGGACATCACACACATCATCTCTGTTGACTAATCTCGGCCGTTGAATACTCAATTTTTGGTGCATTTCCTCGTGTTTGGCACAATATTCTCGTGTATTTATCGTTTCTCCAGATGCCAAGAAAGAATAGTGGATAATTCCAGCTGTCCAGCTCCAAACAGTCACCATTACCTTCTTCGGATGGAGTCTCAGTTTCGGCATATGCTTCGGTGATTCATCAGCATCTAGCCATTGTGCTGATCGGCGACGATGGTCGTATAATATCCACTTTTCATCACATGTCATAATTCTGTTCAAAAAGGGACCGCTTCTGTTGCTTGGGAGATTAAAGGACTGCAAATTTCCATTTGAAGCGCCATGTTTTGCTTCGTAATAGCTTGCGGAACAGAAATGGGTTGTTGGTGGGGCTTTTTCAAGTACCGGGAAACTGTCGAATGGTGTACGCCCAGTTTCTCTGCAATGTCTCTCACAAACTGACGTGTGTCGGATTCGACTGGTAAACGTAGCTCGTCGTTATTAATCGATGGTCCTGGATGTCCACGTGGCTCACTTTGAAGGTTTACCGCCGCCTGACCGGAATTTTTCGAACCACCGCCGTGTGGTTCCTTTGCTTGCCGTATCAGCTCCAAATGCGCTGTTAATGTTCCTGGTCGCCTCCGATGCTTTATGACCTAGTTTGAACTCATACAGAAAAAGTATACGTTCTTGGCGCTCTTCTCCATCCTTTTTTCCTTGCTATTCACTGTTATCACAACGATGGTCAAAACTGATAAGACTCCTTGATTAAATGTACGAGTATTTATACATCATTATCCGACACCAACAGCGCCAACAGCCAAATCAGCCATTTCATATGCAATAACCTAATCATTTGAAACTCTCTCTAATAAAAGCGAATTCACCTACCCGCCATCACTCGTACCAAATTCTTCTAATAGGTCAGTAAGAGCATCTCGAAATTCAATCATACCCTGAGCTGGTATAGCAATTTGTGATCTAGGTCCACCCCGTGTAATTGTCTGGGATACCTTGAAAGAACAATACTTAACCAATGATGGACCTGGCCTAGATAAAATCTAATTCTATCTTACTCTCAAAAATCGTCCCCTTGCATTTTCTTTCAAATCTAAGTAATATCTCCGATTATCCTTCATCATTAACTCCGACTTGAGTTTACCATCTTCAGGGACATTATCTGAATTTGGTGGACCTTGAAAGTAACAACTTCGATTGGCGGAAACTAAACACAACAACAAAGCAAATAATCAACCCACCTAATGATGCATAGTAATCACTAAATGTAGATAAGTGATCCCTAAACTCAGCCGCTGTTGACAAAGCTAAATATATTTGGCTGCGACGACCATCGGCACCAATCTAACAAACAGGAAGAATATTTCAAAAAAAAAAAAGAGAAGAGAAGAGAAAACTGTATTAACTTCTTCCTAACAAGCTATTAACGGAGCACTGGATATATAGTTTTTAATTATAAGAAAATAAAGCTAATCGAACCATACCTCAGCAACTTTAATAAAACGTCCTCTCCTATTTTGTTTAACATCTAAATAAAACCGTTTCGACTGAATTTGTAACATTTTTGTTGCTAACTCATGCTCGGCCTGTTGACTTTGCTGGCCTGTGAATTTGTTAAGATTAAAAAGTACAAAATGTTACAACAAACAATGACGAGAGATCCATAGATTTCGAATCAATAGCGCGCAATATTAAGGAGAAGAAAAATATATTTCAAAATGTTTCGTTAAAATTATCGTAGGGATAAATGTTACAACTAGATAAGTTATCTTATGAGTTAGATATTATAAAACATCTTACCTTTACCTAGATCGAAATCGCCTCCTCCTCCGTCCATTCCTTGTACATTGTATTCTTAATATTGTGATCAAGTGTATTCAGACATCGAGGAAGTCATCGCATATTCAATTGAAAATCAATGAAAGTAGCAAAAAATCTCAGATTAGCACTGAAAACTAGGTAATGGGGAGAAGATAAAGATGCAAAACTAATAACTGCTCGATTCGTTCCTGTTCCTAACATAAAAGGGTTGAAAATGCCCCGGAAATCCTTGCCTTTTCCCTGGAGACCTGGTGCTGGGACACCTCTAAGCCCATAGGCTATAAAAAGCTGCTTTCGTACGAGCACGAGGGGGTTGTTTCAAAAATAAGGCTCCCAACACTAACCTTGCCACGCATGAGACTAGGCCAAATCTAGCAACACCGCCTTGTTCGCTGATTCCCCCACCATCGATCCCAACAACAATCGTCCGTCTGCAACGGTCAGTACCGGCTTGACAGCCATCCAAGGCAGAGGACGTCATCGCCATCACCACCAGGTGCGAAATCCGTGCAGTCTCATCCAATTTTTGCACGCAAAAAAAAGTTACCACCCATAGAAATTCATCGCCACTTAAATGAGCTCTACCGTGAAACGTGTATAAGTATTCAACATGTCCCCAAATAATGTGGGGGGTTCGCTGACGGCTGCATGGACATCCACGATGAACAACGGAGCGGGAGGCCGTCGATCACCGACGAAGGTTGAGGCATGCTCGAAGATCGTCAAGTCACGATCCAGCTCCTGAATTTCCTGATGCTTCTGCTTCAATTGGCAAGATTTTGACAGAAACCCTAGGCTACCACAAAGTCTGTGTGTGCTGGGTACTGCACATGCTTGCAGAAATCCACAAACAGCAGCGCGTCGACTGTGCTCGGGAGTTTTTGAATGAATGCAAAGATTTCTTAGACTCCATTGTTACGGGGTATGAAACGTGGTGCCATTAGGTTACTCCGGAAACAAAACAACAATCTCGCAGATGGAAATACCCCGAGTTGCCTAAACCAAAGAAGTTTAGGCAGAAAATGTCAGCAAGGAAAGTCATGGTAACGGTGTTTTGAAACCGCCGTGATGCACTTCTTATCAAGTTTATAGTTTTAGAAGGACCACAATAAACTCGACAAGTCATTGCGTCACCTTGAAAAAGCTCAGAGGACCTATCAAAAATAGTCGTAGCTAAAAACCCACCAAAGGCCTAAGACTGCACCACGAGAATGCGCGTCCGCATGTCTCGCGACAATCGAAGCACTTAATCAAAGGATTTGGCTGGGACGTCATTGCCCATCCCCCTTACAACCCTAACACTGAACCTGAAAAAATGTGGAAACCTTATTTTTGGAAGAACCCCCGGACAAACCCTTCTTTTGCTCACCTGATCGTACCAATCACAATAGCCCGGGTCAATATCTTTCACAATAAACAAAGCAGTCCCCCATTTATACGTATGGCAAGTGATCGTATTCTAAAAAAAAAGTAGGAATAGCTCGGGTCAATACCTCTCACAATAAACAAAGTAGTCCCCCCTTTTTATGGGTATGGCAAGTGATCGCATTCTAGAAAAGGCAGGAATGGCTTCACTGTCATTCCTTCGAAAGGAGGGAATTGGATAAATTTTGGAGCGGCATTTCTAACGATGACGGTGATCCTAGGTCCCGTGATTCTAGATCCATTTATTTTATGGCATTTAATTGCAATGATGGCGCAATGATTGAAGAAGTAGAGCGTTAGCCTTCCAATCTCGCTGCTTTGGGGCTGAATGCCAGTCATCATGGGTGTCTGTGTTCGATTCGCTGCTGTGAGCTTGTCATTTACAGAGCGTTAAATGTGATGATAGTGAAACTGGAGGACAATCTGACTGTGTATGGATGCCCTATACTCCGCCAAGGAGTGAACAGGAAACACCAAATTAATTGTAATGATAATGAAACATCAGGGCCTTGAGGTGTGTTAGAGCACTTCATTGAAGACCGTAACACAACAGGATTACAGTACCCTGTAGGAGGCAATGTGGTCAGCATGCTGCGACTACTACCCTGATTTGACTCAGGTACTCATTCTCAGCTGAGTCGACTGATATTCGACGTCAAATCACGATACAAATTCCACTGCCAGTGAGATTAGAAGCGCGACTTTCCGTACGACAGCCTTGCGCTCTAAACCCTCAGCTATTCGGACGCAAGTCATGGAATGCCATACATTAACGAAGGGGTAAGGGTTTCAGCGTGAAGAAATGCACTTTTTTTTAGAAAAATGGTTTGAATAAATTTCTGGAAACCTTTTGTACATCATTAAGTATGGATTGAAGTGAAATCCGTTGTAAGTTCAGACTTAAACCAGGCCAAAGTGAATGCTGGGAGTCCTGAGTCCGCATCCACTTAATGACGAACTGGACCACTTGGGAAGCAACTTACTTCCTCCCTTGCGGTCCACGGATTCCTCTGTTTTGGGTTAAACGCCCAAGTTTATCAAAAAACTTGACTGACGGTTTCGTCCAGGGCAGAGGCAACTCATCAGACGCTGCCTCGCCTCTGCCTTTGGAGCAGGTGACCGAAAGTAGGTAACGAAGCCGGTAACACAGCCTTTCCCAGAGTGCCTTTGGAAAAGGACGATTTCCCGTGTTCACTGTACCTCAGCGAAAAATTATTTGAAAGAAAAAACCATTTGAATTTAGTCAAAGAATAATTGGAATCTCCCCCACTCCCCGGTCTCTGTTTGATGGAAAAATATTCACAACGAAGCCGGTGACAGAGCTTTTCTCAAAGCGCCTTTGGAAAAGAAAGATCTCAGCTACAAAAAATATTCAGGAAGAAGCCGGTAACAGAGTCTTTCCCAGGGCGCCTTTGGAAAAGGACGATTTGCCGTGTTCACTATATCTCAGCGGTAAATAATTTGAAAGAAAAAAAAAGAACCATTTGAACTTAGTCAAAGTATGAATGAATCTTCCCCCAAAGTCTTCAGATTTTTTGTTTCTCCGCTTTAACAATTTTTTGGCGACCATTTAATGTGAAAAGAGCTATTTTCCACGAACAATTTCGCTATTTTGTAAGTAAAAAAATCACAAAGGTAGCTTTGTACTGATGAAGGGGGTAGGTCACTCCCGAAATATATATTTACATTTAAAAGTAAAAATTGTAGTTTGGAGGGAGCTACCCCCTGTCTAGACTACAAACAATAATAATAGTCGTTGACGCAACAATCCATATTGGATCAGGGCCTTGAAGTGGTATTAAAGCACTTCATTCAAGACTATAAATAGCAGACAAAAATCTAATCTCCTTAAATTCGAAGGAGCAGGGACTTACTGCTCGATAACTTTGAGAATTTTCCTCGGATCATGTTGAAATTTGGGGAATATATTCTTGAAATATTTTAACTAAAATAAAAGACAAAAAATTGGATTTTTTTGAAAGTGCAAAACACTACTTCTCCCTTAAACCATGGAATACCGGATATGTGTGGATATTTCTTAAAAATCGGATGCCGGACAGACAAAACGAAAGCTAACCATCGCCACTCGAAATAAAAAACGCTATTGGGTGGTTTATTGACACCGAACCACATGTTGCTCGATTTTACGGATTGATTCTGCTATGGTGGGTGAAGAGAGATCATGGGGGCCTTATACTATTTAAGGCAATTTTGTTCATAAAAATAGCATATTGAACGTCAAATATTTAATTTATAATAACCAAAACTACAGCGTGAGATTTGTTTACAAGAATAGGTCGGCCAATCGCATCACTACAAAATAAAACTTATCCCCTCGAAATAATCAACATCAACCCGTATATCCCTTCAACCCCCAACAATTAACAACATTTTTTTTTCTTTAATTTCACCTGCACTAAACGTGATTATTATTAAACTGCGTCGCTATCACGACCGACCTTGCAGTAACGTTTTCCAGAATTGGATAATAGTCCCACCATACAAGCCAGCCCTACAAATAAAGCCGTTAAGGGCACTCTCTGTCACAGCTGATTTCTGACTCAACGCAGGTCACCAAATCGACAGTCATGGATGTCCATTATGTATGTTTAACACATGAAAAAGCAGGACAGCATATATTCTGTCAAATTGAGAGAAAAAAAATATGATACGGGACTTTGAGTAACATCGTACTGAGAATTCCAATCAGCTGGTTCGCGTAAGTTGCCGACATTTGAATGGTGGCCTGAAATGATTTTCTCAATGTGGGGGAATTGCGGGTGATAGACAAACTGTTCTGAGACCTTTTTTTATTGGAATTTTTTGCACTTTGCACGCATTATTTCTCGCGCAATACGTAGGCTATTGTAATTACAAATTGATTTGATTTTTTCTGGTCAAATGGAGATAATATTCGTTTTGATACTTGTCCCTGAAATGAAGATTTAAAAACAAATAATTTCACTCAGCTGCGAAAAAACTACCCGCGTCCAGTGGTAATGGAATGGGCTCGCGTACACCGTCAACAGAATCGAACCAGGGGACACTAACAGAGTATACTTTCTGCTTAAATCACCGGCTTAACACTTTCAATCAAGAGACCCTTTCGGCTGGATAACATTCAGGACGAGTTCAGTGCTAGATATCTGACGAGTACGAGGCAGTCGCATCAGAAATGTCAGACCAAAGGAAACACCATCTTCAAATTGAAGCTCAGAATTAGGAAAATCCCATTTTTAACTTAATTTACCGCCACAATTAGCTAACAAACATATCTAGACGGAAAATTTCATTCACATAATGAGAACCACATTCAGTCAAATTTACACACAATTTATCGTTGACAACCTAGAATTATTATAAAAAAATAGAGAGATTGATTCACTTTGTCGTTTATGGAAGATAGTATCGTGAGCCTCACGTTTTTCTGAGTACTTGAGGGTTTTTCTTTTTCCTTTTGTTGAAGTTCAAACAAAATAAAAACGATCAAGAAGAAAATTCCTACAAATGACAGAGCATGAGAACCGTGTATTCCGCGTACTTGACGAGGGCATGGGGTTGCCCGAATGTTTCGATGGTTTTTGAGGTTTTGTGTAGAACAAGGATAGGTAAGGGGTCGAAATCTGCACATTTTAAGGGAGATAGGACTCATTTTAGGGAGCTATCCAACCCAAAAATTTCAAAAAAATCAGAGTGGAACGCTTATGTGAAGTCTAGGCCCTCCAATATCTGCTCAAATAGACGCACTAAGAGTGTATTACCAGAAAAAAGTTCATCCTAGAGGTGCACCAGGATAGAGGGCACATACGCATACCAAGTTTCATGGAAATCCGTCTATTAGTGTCAAAGTTACAGCAGTTCAAACTTATCAATTCCACGAGAATTTACTGCATCCTGAGCCACGCAAATTAGTGAAACATGAAAAATTCCAATCAGGAAGGATCCACTTCTCCCCAGCCCTTTTTGTGTATCTGTTGCAGGTTATCCTCTTCACATTTGCTAATGATATTGAACTCCCTAAAGTGAAGCGTATGAGGTTGATTGCCATCAATACAGGGCCTTCCAGATCAAATTATTTGTGTAAATGGCGTTTTAGGGCATGCACTCATCGTTCATTACATAGGAAACCATAAAACCTGTTATATCTGAGGCGTCTGGTTTCCGGTTTCCCCCGAGTTGTTTCTATTTTATCAACCTCAGGATTCGTGGTGTTCTGTCTCAAACCGGAAATTATATGAGAAGACGAACGGGTTCTGATAGTTGTGGGAGCTTATTTGATGCCAGGATAACCAATGATGCAATGGGACAAAGGCTACCCAAGCAGGACCAGATGATGGGAAGTAAACCTCAAATTAAAGGAAGCCAGTCCAAATGGTGCGAAACCATTTTCATGAGTATCAGATCAATCTGCTGGGGATGCATTGCCTTCCATTCCCAAAGTTTCAATCCAAAAGGATAATTCTTTGGACCCAGTATTGCTCACCTTCTTGACAACTTTAATATATTTCTTGCAATAAATATCGCTCTTTTTGAATCTCCACTTTACTAAGGTCGGACTTCATTAAATTCCGAGCATTCTGGCAGCACTTGTCATTAACAATTAGCCCAAATCGTACTCACTTGTATAGTGTCACTTTGACATTTGACCGCCTGCGCACAACTCAATGAGAGCGAGAGAGACAAGAAATTTTCACTTAATCACGAACAAAGGGAAATTGACATTACTCCATGATTTCAAGCCACACCAAATCGGCCAAAACACAAATTTCCTCCAAAACTAAAGCCAAGAAACCATATCAAATCCGCCCCGACAACTAATTATATCTCATAAACACAAGGCTCGGACAGGAACCTGTCGTGCGCCTGTCATTCACACTCGTCAGTTTTCGCTACAGAAACTTTTAACCGAACATGTACCGGGACCGAACGACCTATTAGGATATTTCTTTTTGTAAAATCATAGCGCAACTCATGGCTGGATTTATCGGGAATTCAAGGGGGGGCAGAAACAAGCAGCCAATAAAGAAAAGAAAGGAACCAACAAAAAATGAAATTTCAAAACGACATATTGATATTAACTGGGCAACATACTTTGGCTGGAAGCTGCTTCGTCGCCACTGCAAATGTCCGACATTGTCTCGTCTGGGATTCTGTTGCAGCCAGGGAGAGCGTGCGCGCGCGACGACAGCGACAAGTCGTTAGGGTAAATTCAGCTACACACCAATCCAACCAAGCCCCGTTGACAAAATACCGGCCGTCGATGGCGATCAACTCTCCAGATTCTTGCACACAATCACGATCTTCTTGCCGTCTGCGCGACAGCTATGTGTCGACGTCAACGACACCACACAACAGCAGTGACACTGTCAAGCTATTCCTGGCAACTGTCCTGCGCCTCTTCTGGATGCCTGATGCTGTGACACCTCTAGGCCTGTGGACTACACCAAGCTGTTTCCGTGCTAGTACAAAGCCCCCCCTTCTGCTCACCGTTGGCCGCCTGCTGCACACACGCTTTCCCTGGAACCTCACATCCGAACTCTCAACAAGGGGGAGGTCGTTCCGTCGCCGCGGGTGCAGAGAACCAACCGAAAACACTAAACAAACGAAACTCACGGTTCAGGCAGGAAACACACACACCAGACCAGTGCCAAGGAATCGCGGAACGAGCGGCCGCAGCACGGTCGCACGCTGAGCTAAAATCGGACAAAAAATTCACAACTGCGACGGCGACGAGTCACTGACTATGCTTATCCTGTGAAATGGCGAACCGACGACTATCCTAAAACGGCACAAACACGGGTCTCGGCGACAACCAGCGCTCCAAAACCTCTCCTCCCAACGATCTGACCGTCTGACGGCGACGACACTGACACGGCACACAAGAAAACACTCCGCGCAGCGGGACGACACGACTGGCAACTGGATTCAACTCAAGGCCAAGCCGTGGTCCGCTCAAGGAAATTTTCCAGCAATTGTAAATGCTCCTTGGCCTGCTCCTACGTTCGATGTTTTCTTCTACTCTCCGGCGCCGCTTTACCGCAACGCACGCACCAAAAAACCGTCACAGGAGTGACAGCGGCACACGGACACCGCGAACGAGAAACTCTTTAGAACGAACTGGCTTCCCTGGTACGCTTCTGTTACGTATGACTACTTGACAAATTGTGACAGAAGAAGGCGACACTGACGACGGACAAACGGTAGCCAATAAACGGCGAGGGGACGCGAACAAGCGATCAACGTTATGCCCGACACTGATTTCTGAGATGACAGCACACACTAAGGAACGTGCGACATGGAAAACTGACCTGCTACCGATTGCGGCTGTCGTTTTTAATTTTTAACCGTAGTGTACAACGAATACACGTCGAAGCAATAGGATTCTCTTTCATCTAAATACCGTGGGTGACACCTGGTGGTAAGTAGCGGTATCAAATATTTGTTGAAAAATTGTCCGTTTTCGTTTTATATGATTTATTACTTTATTTATTCACGCCCTTATTCGTATCTACGTGGCGCACTCAGGCTTTCATTATTCCCATTTTACTATCCCCGAAAATTGTCTATTCAACGCCTATGGCGTTCGCAGGCTTTAGCGAATCTAGGAACATTCCCCAGAGTCAGAGAGCGTACAGATTCTTCATTGAAAAAAACCTTACCAAAGTGTCCTAGTCTGAGGTCTCAGGACCGCAGGACCGTATCTTCGTTCTCCTATCGAAACCACCAACCCGGTCTTGTCCACATGGTAGCTTAGGGAGCAGTTTTTCATCGAAAGCCGCCAGGAGCCAGCCCCTTCCGGACCGCGTTGCCCCGAGCGAGCGCTGATCCGTCCATGAGTTCCGGGATCAGCTAATTGTAGGTCAGGCCTCAGGGAACTGCGGCAGGGGCTCTGTCCCCAAGGGTATCCCCTTTCCTGACAATTGTAGCCCGCTCCCTTGCACATGATGCGCTGGTAAAAACTCAAATAGCGAACAAAAACATAGCAAATGAGGAGATAGTAGAAATGGAAAGTAAGCTGGCTGCGCTTATACGCAGCACGAAAATGCGCCGCTCGCCCCAGCGCCCAGCGAAGGGTCCAACAAAGGCAGAAATACCCGACGAGACATCGGGATGCGCTGATGGAGAGGAGGCGTCGCAAAGTGTTGCGGTCCTACGAGTAGTCCGGGAAGAATATCCAGCCACCAGGGTAAGGGTCTTATTTGAAACTAAAGGTGCCTAAGGTATTCAGAGTTCGCATACTAAAGACCAAGCTCTCCATTGGCCACGCAGCCCCCGGTTTGGGGCCCTATTAGCACCTTCTGCAGTGCAGGGAGCACGATCTCCGGGTTGTTGCTTCGGCTCATCCTCCCGCCAGATCCACTTGCCCCTAACACATGACCAGCAGACAAGCAGATCCTCTTCAGTTGGATGAACCTACTACCAGCCTGGGTCTACAGACTCTTGGCCTGTTCAAGGACGGATTCCAGCGGCCACCACGAGGAGGTCGGGTGGAGACTTACTGAATTATGCACCTTTAACTTGAAGCATAAGCAGATCAAGCCGCCCTTCTTCAGGGACTTTCACAAGGATTTTCGCCTGCCAGCAAGAATTCAAATTTCTCTACTCAGTTGCGTAAATCCTCGCAACTTCACCCCTCAGAGTAGACTTCACAATGGATGGTCGGATACCAAAAGCTGGTTCTGGCCCTATCATTGTGGATCCAGAACCTTGGCGAGCCAGTCTGTCAGTCTCCTTATTACCAGCCATGTTTGAGAGCCCTGACACTCACATCATGTTGCTCCTCTTGACGACGTCGGACGTGGTTTCAGCCGACACATCGAAGACGACTCTAACCTTTGTTGAGGTACTGTCAGGCTTAACAACACAATGGTGTGGTAGGTAGTAGTGTGATTGGGGAATGTCTGTAACCTCCTGCATGTGGCCCAGTTTCAGTTATTCATCCATGAATTTGATGTACTCTAGCCTTAGTTCAGGCTGACGTGCTAGCTTGCACTCAAGTGCATAGAACCTTCGAAGAGCCATGTCCTTGGATTCGCCTAGCATACCTGGATCGGTTGTGAAAGGCAATGCGACTTCGTATCTTCCGCGGTAGTTCACTTGGTCTATTGGCCGAGATGTGCATAGCATTGTTTTCACTTGACGGGATGTGATGTTTGTTGCGAGAAATGCTTTCCAGACTCCAGCCTGCGATCGCAGGATTCTTGTTACTAAGGCAGGCAGGTTTCGTTTCCTTTCACTGGTGATGTCATTCCTCGGCGTAGTTTTTGGTACTGACGACTCGGATTTTCGGTCAAGAGGAGATTTCGATAGGGCGACATCCTGGCTCTTAATCAGATGCAGCAGGGTATTGTGTTTTTTGGTACAGAGTTTGCAAGCCCCCCGTGGGCAGGTCCTAGCGGTATGACCAGGCAGTTAACACATTTAGAATATTTCTGAATTAATTTCGGTCGATCCCTTGGTGTCAGCTTGAGGAAGCACTTGCTGGAGAAAAATGGATTTGCGGCATCGCGTTATGCACCTCGGCCTGCCAGGTACAACTGATATTAATGATCTTGCTGTAGATGGTCGTTTTTCATCACTACTCCTCAGTTTGGTACCGAATACCTTGAATTCTTGAAACCGGGTTTTCAAAAATGCCAGAAACTCCGTCAAAGATTGCAGGTTCCTTGGATGCATCAGGGATTGTACATACAATGTATGTGTAGTTTTGTCGAGCTTCCGTATGCACTTGCTAGTGCAGTAAAAAGGGGGTACCAAACCGTAGGGACTCCGATGTTTTCTAACCCCTTCAAACACTTTCGGGTCGTATCGTGGAGTGCCTTGATTCTTGCGGCTGTCTCCATGTTATGAGGTGGGCGTGAAAACAACTTCGAGATTAGAGCTGCCACTATTAACCTCGGGTTCTCATATCGTTCCTTCAACAGTAGCCATGCTGCAAGTAGTTTTCCTCAGTCAACAGTAGATTTTTTACCAGGTTTTCTGCTTCACCGGTCAGATTGGCGCGTAAGTGCCACAGTTTTTTGCAGGCAGACAAATCTTGCGTATGGAACCAGAAGTGAACAGATTCAACCACGCCACCTGCAACCTGCGGGGAGTCCCCGTAGACACCCCTAACTTCACTAGGTGATAATTTAGTCGGCAATGACCAGTGAGAATTCTCACTATGATTCGGAGGTTCTTCTTGGTGAAGTTTAAACAGTATTTTGGGTGCTTGGGATCGTATTCCCCAGTTAACTAGGCTAGCCCAGTATAGTTCCCTCAACTGTTCCTCTTAATTTTTTAATGACATAGCCATAAATTCGTTTCCGATTCCACAGAAGGGTCCTGGTGCGTGCAATAACGTCCCTGCCCCCATCTTGGCCCTTCCTTGGTAGGAACGGGTTGGGTTGGTCCCAACATGACCTGGAACACAGAGCATCCAGGCCCTATTGTGCGTGCCGAGCGTATTCAGTCTCGTGCGATATTCCCATACCAGTTTAGAGTTCACCTGGTTGTCCCTTGCTTGCCTGGTTGCTTCTGCTCTCCTGGGAAGTAGCCCGATGCCACAACTACCTTTCGAGTGCTCCTCGCCGCTTCCAGAGAGATTTGGATAGCCACAAGGTCCCCGATCAGGAACTCTGAAAGGCACATATTTTATATTACGTTTAAGAATGATGCAAGCTCTTAGTTTTTCGGAAGAGGACTTTCACTGGGCAGCAGGTCTACTTCCCTGATTGGTCTAGTCCTTTCTCAGATTTCTTCAGGGATCTCGCCATGCTTTCCACCCAGTGTCTCCTCCGAGGTGTCTTTCCTCGGCTTTTCCCTGTGCACATGCACAGTTTTGTTGCCAAATCGATAGTTGATAAGGCAACTCCGACGTTTGATTGCCTCCAAGGATCGGTCATCTACTCCAATCGTGAGGAGTTTACCCTTGCCCTTTAACTTGCTTCTGAAGACTCTCCATAATCGCGTATGGAGATCCTCATTCGCAGCGCGCGAGGTCCATGAGATCTTCCGCTTCTATTGTTAAGATTTTTGGTGTGTTCCTGGTATGTCATCCTCAACAAGTTCTGGGTCTTCTCCCAATAAAAACGAAACCGAAATATGCAAAGAAAGCTGCTGGATGGGGACATCTCAGTCGTAGCATGTCGGGAGGTGGTTTTAGTGGGGAAAAATCTCATATTCTTAGGAATCGTGAACCCTGAGGTTAGCCTTTTGGAGATTTCCACCTCTTAAAGAAAAAATAACATTTCTTTTTAGCTACAAAGGATATTTACAAGTTTCCATTTCACTGTGTTCAAATCTTTAATGACAAAAACGAGTTACTGTCTTAGGTTTTGCATCGAAGTCTTTCGTTTTAAATTACCCGCGATGAAAAATTCAATTAATTTCTTCGTTTCAAAATTATTCTTTTGATATTTTGTTTTTGGTTGTTGATACTCGATAGATAATAACGAACGGGCAAAAAGAATTCATCAAAGACGTACCTGACCTTTGTCAGCCCTGCACTGGCGCCTGGTATGTTCTGGTGTGTCAGTAAACGATACACCCACAGCGATCACCAGGCAATCATCTTTGAGGTATGTGTGGAGCCACCATGCCCAAAACCCAGAAAGAATTGAGGCTGGTCGGTAAAAGCTTTGGATGAGCAGACCTTCATAAAGGCATGGTTAGACCATCTTGATAAAGCAGGCGCCTTTACGGAAGGAGCTGTCCATGTGGCCCAATGCCAATGTTATCTGACGAAAGGAATTGATGTGCCTTCTTTCGTGCAGCCCAGTAGGCGCAAACGCGGAGAATAAAACACTTAAGCGGGTTGGTGTCATGCTATTCCGAGATGCCCATGATTCGCTCTCGAGATTCCTGATAGCTCCGTAGCTGAATATGGCACGTGTTCATATGTCTCCTCCTCAGATAAATCTGATGAAGAAATCAATGGTTTAATGGGTGGTTTAGGATCAATTGAGTGTTCGGGCTATAGACGTCATTATCGCATTACGAAGGAACTATGCCTGGTGATACAGAGATAGAAACGGACTATGAACATGACAAATCGGGCAAACAGTTGACACAGCCTCTCCTATGTTCCAGGATTGCCGCCAGCGTGACGTTGGGAAGCCATTGGTGGTAGGGTGCTCTCCTCTGGCCGTTTTTTGCACACGCAGTGCAGTCAGGTTTGTAAGTGCCTGGAGCGCCGCATCCGTAGCAAAGTGATCTACGGGGCGCTCGACATAGATTCTAGCGATGCTCCCGGGAATTCCAGCACAATGGAGTAAGCAAAATAGTCTCCAGCTCGCTATCAACCTCTTCGACGCTCGAAGGTGGATATTCTGTATCACTGTGGACCTCGTTTACGATGAGTTTGAGAGCGAGACGAGAGGAGCAAGGGAAGTGAAGGGTTTGGTCGCGAGACGTTCCGAGCCTTCCCCTCCATTGCTCCTCACTGTCCAGGAAGGACGCTACGGTGCTAAGACGTTGCCTGAGCATAGCTCTCCGACCAGTTCGTCGTTGACAAGGGGCTGACCGAACCGCTCTGACAGTTGTCCTTGCCGGACACGTGCTGGATGTCTATAAAGCTCAGGTGTCGAAGCTGACGAGGGGACGCTTTGTCGGGCCTTCGTTTCAAAGCATATGTGAGAGGCTTATGGTCCGTGAGCACTGTGAACGGCCTGCCTTCAAGGGAGACGCGGAAGTACTTAACGATCAAGTACTCGGCGAGCAGTTCTCCATCGTAAGTGCTGTAGTTCCGTTGAGCGAGGTTTAACTGTCTGAAGAAGAAGCTCAACGGCTGCCAGACTTGGTTCATCTTTTGGTGAAGACCGGCACCTACTGCGATGTCAGAGGTATCAACAAAAACGGCTAGGAGTGCATTTTGTCGAGGAAATACCAAGAGTGTAGCATCAATCAGTTGCTGTCGGGATTTATCGAACGCGCGACCAGCCTCTTCAGACTGCACAATCTCTCGTGTGTCCTTTGTTTTGGGGCCAGACAAGTACACGTTCAAAATGGACTAGTGTTGGGCGACCTTGGGCAAGAAAAAAGTTTAGCATGCCCAAGAACCTCCGCAAATCCTTGACGGTTTTCGGACGCGGGAAACTCGAGATCGCTTGCATCTTGTCTGGGTCGGGCTGTATTCCGTCAGGGGAAATGAAGTGGCCGAGGAATCTCACCTGTGTCTGGAGAAACTTGCATTTCTCAACGTTTAGGACTAACCCGGCCTCAAGGGGACGTTGAAAAATGCACTCGAGATGGGCTCAGACTCAGTGGAAGAAGCGACCAAAACATCATCCAAGTACACGAAACGAACCTTTGGAAGGTTTACGCCACATTGCACAACCCGAAAATCATCCATGTGAACTCGAAGAGCCCAAAAGGTGTGCATATTGCCGTCTTTGGAATGTTTTCTGGAGCTAAAGGGATTTGGTGATAGGTCTTGGTTAAATCCAAGGTCGAAAAGATGCGGCAGTTTGCTAAATGATGTGCAAAGTCGTGGAACAGTCTGTAATCCCCACAGGGACGTCATTCGCTATTTGGCTTAGGGACCATATGGAGTGGGGAAGATCAACAGCGATCCGAAGGTCTGCAGATACCCATAAGTTGCTCGAATTCTTTCCGCGCAATAGCCAGCTTTTGGGGTGTTAGAGGACGCACCTTCGAGAAGATCGGGGAACCAGTGGTGTTGATGTGGTGCTGCACATTGTGCTTCACTGGTTTAGAGAGACTACACTCGGTAGTAATCTGGCTGAACTTTTGGAGAAGTGCCCGAACACGAAAGTCGGTAATGTCTTCTAAAAGTACGGAAAATTGTTGTTGGGAAGAGATGAGATTCTGCCGGAGGAATTAAGATTGGTCGTGGGATCTATAAGAGACTTGTTTTGCAAGTCCACCAGCTGGGGAAGCTGACATCCGCCAGGATGAATCGCCACGAAAACGTCCTACGCATGCCAAGACTCACGTCCACTTGCCTATACCCGTAGGGGGGAGGAATTTGCTGCCGCCAGTTTCATTGGTTGCGGAAAAAGCCGATAATGCAGGGGTACGGGAAGAACCGAAACCTCCACACCAGTATCTACGAGGTAGTTGGGCCTACTGAGGGGATTAAAAATCGTTAGGCAACGTGCCGCCACGACCCCCCGCGTACCTAGTTTTTGGTGGTAGGCACGAATTTACACTGGATCGTACATTTGGTGGCTTTCTCGCCGAATCTGCGATGGTACCAACAAATACTTTGGTCCGTAGGCTGTCCTGTCCTAGCAAATTTCAAAATAAATTTCGAATGTTGCTAACCATACTGCGCCACACCAGGAAACTGCCTATTGGCATGGAATCAGGGGCTCTTGAGAACTTCAGGCCCCATTCAAACGCTATCTTACTTATGCAATCGTCCGGGTAAACACTACTGAGGAGCAGCCAGTTCCTCAGCGAAGCCAACCAAAGTGCTGAGGTGGATCCCAGGGTCTGGTAGATAGGTAGGTATCAGTGGCCGCTCCGAGGAGCCCAATTAGCACGTTGGTGCGCCGTTTTGATGCCACAAACTCCTAAGACCGTGACTGTTGTTAGAGGAACAGGGAAGCAGAGTCCAGCTGGCTCGGATCTTCAGAGCCAGCCCGTAGCATTCACGAAGGAAAGCAGCTCTCCGACCCTGCAGCTAGAAATCTCACTGATGTCCCCAAAGAATGGTTTACCCAGTGTCCGCAGCCTGACTCGAGCCAGAGCTGGGCAATCGCAGAGAAAGTGCGTGAGGGTTTCCCTTCCTTCTCCGCAGCTTCGGCAATGCGAGTTGTAGGGTAAGCCGAGCCTAGCGGCATGGTCCCTTATGGGCCAGTGCTCCGTGCAGACCGCCGTAATCTTGAATGCATTTGCACGCGTCTGGCACAGGAGCTCTCGTGATCGGGCTATGTTATAAGCGGGCCAAATTCTCCTTGATTTGGCACAGCCATCTCAGGCCCGCGGCTGCTAGGTAGTGCGAGTAGACTCGGCTCCCGACAGCTGCCAGCGGAACACCGACTGTATTCCCCGAGGGACTGCCAAGACCAGAGCCTTGCCTGGCCAATCCGTCAGCCCGCTCATTTCCCTCTATGTTCCTATGCCCGGGAACCCAGAGGAGAGTGATCTTGAGCGTGCCGCCCAGATGGTTGAGCGTGTCTCTGCACTGCCCCACCAACCGGGAAGATGTCGTCGTTGAGTACAAGGCCTTGATGGCCGCTTGGCTGTCGGTCAGAATGGCTATGTTACGTTTGGGGCTCAAATCACGTTCCAGCCATCGACAGACTTCCAATATCGCCAGTACTTCCGCCTGGAATACACTGGTGAAATCTGGGAGACCATATGACTTGGATACACCGTGTGTATTCGAGAAAACCCCCGCGCCGACTCCATAGGCCATCTTTGATCTGTTCGTAAAGAATACCGTGTCATTGTCTCGCAACACGCCGCCGGCTTTCCACTTTGCCCTGGTTGGAAGGTCCACAGCAAAGTTTCTCGTGGGGGATGCCCAGATTTCTCGAGGTATTTCATCTAGAATGTTGCTGCGGCCGTAGGACTTCGCTGCCCAGCATCCGGACTCACGTAGTCTGACGGCACTGCACGCTGCAACATATTTGATGTGGAAGTCTAGGGGGAGGAGATGCAGGAGTACATTGAGAGCATCTGCCGGGCAGGACTGCAGAGCCCCCGTAGCACCTGCACACGCGGTTCTTTGAATCCTATTTAGCTTCGTTCTATTGTATTTCTTCTTCAAAGCCTGCCACCATACAATAGATCCGTACGTCAGGATCGGACGCACTACAGCGGTGTACATCCAGAGAACCATCCTCGGCCGGAGACCCCATTTCTTCGCAAAGGTTCTCTTACAGGCATAGATGGCTATACAGGCCTTCTTAACCCTCAGTTCTATGTTCAACCTCGAATTTAGCTTAGGATCCAGGATTACACCCAGATACTTTACAGGGTCTTCTTCCAATAAAAACGAACCGAAATATGCAAAGAAAGCTGTTGGGTGGGGAAATCTCGGTCGTAGCATGTCGAGAGGTGGTTTTAGTGGGGAAAAATCTCACATTCTTAGGGATTGTGAACCCTGAGGTTTGCCTTTTGGAGATTTCCACCTCTTAAAGAAAAAATAACGTTTCTTCCTAGCTTCTGAGTTCAAATCTTTAATGTAAAAAACAAGTTACTGTCTTAGGTCTTGCATCGAAGTCTTTCGTTTTAAATTGGCCGCGATGAAAAATTCAATTAATTTCTTCGTTTAAAAGTTATTCTTTCGATATTACCTGATATTTTTTCTGGATTCTTGGCTTCATGATATGCCTAGAGGGTTATTAGATAATAACGAACGGCCAAAAAGAATCCGTCACAGAGTAAACCGGTTTTTTGTTTTTGTATATTTCCCACTGTTTTCAGTATAGAAATCAACGATTTCATATGCAATGAGGCATGGATACATATCTCATGTTTAAGATGTGCTAATCTCTCGTCTTTCTACCATTACGCATGAAGAATTAGCTTTTAATAATATGGAAACCATTGAAAGTCGTCACAATGAGTTTCCCTAATTTTCGCTTGAGAAGCAAAGAAGGTGAAAACCATCCGAAAATTTCCAAACAGTTGCAAATATATGCATTCCACATCTTCAGCCATTGCTAGATTCACCAAATCAAGCTCTTAAGCGTGTGTGCTTGTGTGCAAACAGGCAGCACACGGAACATATACACGGTACAAACCTAAGGCGACGACAGGTCGTACAGGTAGAAAACAGGAAGGCAATAGTGAAGTTTTCGAGTGCCTAGGACCGGTATTGTAGCGTATATAATGAAAACATTCTAAATATGTATGTTGTTTTTGGTGCTGATGTTACTGTCCGCCATGCGAAATAAGTGGCGTTGACTTGAACCGTTTCTGGTGAGTTTGCTTCTCTCATGTATAGAATTTGATGGTGGGGCACTCGTCAGTGGTAGCGCGGTGTAGCATTAAATGTTAAAGATATTTTCTTGGTTGTATTTCTTTTTCCCTTACCTGCCTTCTCTGCACTTTGCTTGTCGGGTGAGAGTAGATTTAGGTATAACAGTTGGCAATTGAGGCAAGTGAGATCTCCCTTTTCATAAGAAAATGGTAATTGTGATTTATTCAGTTGCATGATGGTGCCCCCTTTTTCTTGAAACTGTAGTAATACCATTGGTATATCTTTCAATTCAGTGAATTAGATACAAACGATGATTTTCTGGTTTTCTTGTTTTGTGGATCGTTTTACTGTGAAATGAGTGATGAGTGCTTACATAAATGTCTTTTACGAGCCGTTGAAGATGTTTGAACGCTTCTCGTTTCGTTTAGTATAAGGAAATTCTCAAGAGAACTTTGTGGTCCATCTTAAAGTCGAGCGTGTTGTTTTCTTTTGCTGTGCGGTGTTCATTAAATAGTGAACGATTTTCAATCCGGGGCAGATGTGTTTGAATCGAATTGAATTGTCAAAACCCTCGATCCTGTGCTGCAAGAATGTAGACGCATGTGGAAGGTGTATCCTTCATCGCTAGGCTCTTCTACGGTTTTCAGATGAGCTATAAGAAGAAATGTAAGAGAAACTTATCCAATTCTCGGTTAGAATTTCAACGTTCATTGGTAAATACGCGGTGTTCGGATAAATCGAAGTGGTTGTCCTCCAGCAATTCCAAAACTAGTGCAAAAAACAAGAAACTTGCTTTGCAGAATTTTCCAGTATTTCCAATATTTCATATACGGATTACATTGGATTGAATCACAACAACGAATAGTGCATAGCGAGAATAATTCTTAATAAACATGTGAAATCAAGCTGGATCTTATGCCACTTATTGTGTTTAGATACATATTACCGCACGACCAACTTGACAATTGCAGATTTTTTTTAAAAAAAAAGAAGATATCTGTCTACAACCTAACCAAAAACAAAAAAAATTATCTGATTTCTCTGAGTGTTTCCTAACAACAATAGAAAACTTAAGTCTTATATTCGTTGAATTTACGATGCTAGACTATCTAAAAAAATTGTTAATCAAACCGACCATGACAATAGTTCGAAAGATGCCGCGAATCATCTGGGAATTTCTATCCATATTGTCTGTTCGTTAGTAATTAATGTTCTAATGCGACATAGATATACGGAGTGAGGTGCGCGAAATGTACGGCAAAGAATCAAATCAAGTGTTTCACATAAAACACCATCAAACGATTGTTTGTAATCATAGTGCGTGAAGGTCTTATTGTACTTTTTTCTTGTGTTATCTTACGGGGTCTATCTTAAAATTCAAAAATTGTGTGAATCGTTAAAAATCTAAGCAAAATTTCGGGGGAAAAAAAAAACGGAAACTGACTATAAAAGGAATAAACGGTAGGTGATGGTTGATATTACAAATCTATTCATAAAAAAGACAACGTTTACAAAAAATAAAAATTTCAGGGCTCTTAGCGCAACAACCGGTATCCGGTCTCTAGGCCTGTCTCGGTAAGGAATTCCAGAAATCCCGATTTTGTGCCGAGGTCCATCAATTCGATATCCTGGCCCACGTCATCGGTCCATCTCAGGCAGGGTCTGCCTCATCTCCTTTGTCTACTATAGATATATCCCTTATAGACTTCCCGGGCTGGATCATCCTCATCCATGCGGCTTAAGTGACTCGTCAACCCAACTTATTGAGCCATCAACGGCGCAACAACCGGTATCCGGTCTAGCTCTGCTTTAGTAAGGAACTCTAGACATCCCGGTTTTGCGCCGAGGTCCACCAATTCGATATCTCTAAAAGCTGTCTGGCACCCTGAGCTATGTCATCGCTCCATCTCAGGCAGGGTCTGCCTCATCTCCTTTTTCTACTGTAGATATATCCCTTCCAGGCTGGATCATCCTCATCCAGACGGATTAAGTGACCCCCCCCCCCCCCACCATAACCTATTAAGCCGGATTTTATCCACAACTTGACGGTCATGGTATCGCTCATAGATTTCGTCGTTATGTAGGCTACGGAATCGTCTATCCTCATGTAGGGGATTCTTCTCTCGAACGCGGCTAAGAGTTCGCAGTCTCCGAGGAATACATAAGGACTGGCAAGATCATTGTCTTGTTCAATGAGGGGTATGACCCTATGGGGAGACGTTTCGAGCGGAACAGTTTTTCTAAGCTGTTGGGTCATCAATTTCGTCGGGTTACCGAACTCTCTCATGCCCGTGTACAGTTTTACCCTGACTATGCTATCATAGGCGGTTTTAAAATCGATGAAAAGATGGTGGAACTGATGTCCGTATTCCAACAGTTTTTCCATCGCTTGCCGCACAGAGAAAATCTAATCTGTTGCTGATTTGCCTGGAGTGAAGCCTCTTTGGTATGAACCAATGATGTTTTGGGCGTATGGGGCGATCCGGCCTAGCAAGATAACGGAGAATATCTTATAGATGGTACTCAGCAACGTGATACCTCTATGATTGCTGCACTGCGTAATATCCCCATTTTTATGTATGAGACCAGTTGTCAGGCGGTGTGATTTGCTGTCCCATACCTTCACCACAAGTTGATGAGCCACTTGATGTAATTGGTCGCCTCCATATTCAATCAATTCAGCTGTAATTCCATCGGCTCCCCCATATTGGATCAGAGCCTTGAATTGTGTTAGAGCACTTTATTTAAGATCGTAACCGTGGTGGTTGGACCTAAGTGCCTTGATCGCGTCTGGCTATCGGTGAGAATAGCAATGTTCTGTCCCCTGTTGCTCCTTTGTAGATTAAAAGAGGCACATCTGTCTATTTGTGTGCATTTTCCTTGGATCGATGACATCGGCACCTGCTCTCTCTGCTGTGAGGGATCAGTCGATGTACCAAGTAATCGGTTGCTGATTTAAGCCGTATGTCCCAGCCACGCTGTCCCAGTTTGCCTTGTTACTCCAACGTGTTTCAAACTTCATATCAAAGTAAAACCTCGTTGTCATGTTATTCTTTGGTTATTAGTAATTCGGGATACCGCCTAGAAAGAATATCAATCTTCCTTCGGTTTAGGCAGCTCCCCGCCTCACTGATACTCCCGGCCATCCTGAATATTGCCCTCCTTGCTTGCATCTGTATGTGCAAACTACCCAAGGGCTACGGTTCGCATGACCCCCTGGATTGGGGGAGGTATTTTTCGACTCCCCAGTCTAAATCCGTAGCGTTTTGTTAATAGTAGGGCACCCTCGTACAGGGCAGACGAGAGGCTTGGCCCCTAAAAAGCCACACATCGCTCTAGAGGAGAGACAGCTCACCCTCAGAGAGAGATAGGTTGGCCTCAGGGAGCTATGTCCCGTGTCAGCCTATCCCGCAGTGCATTGGTTGATCTCCTTTGTGGTACCAGTGAATACAGATATGAATGCGCGTTACCCATATCTGTATTCAACCGATGGTCCTGAGGTTCTTTCCCAATGAAAAAGCTCTCGTAAGGGTCCAATTTGTTGACCTTGACCTATTTCAGCACCTTTACCCTTTCCATTCGATGGTCATGATGTTCTACAATAAGCTAGGCGACTGCCGAATTAATATATGTTTTTCTGCCCCGTTTTATTACCTCAGTTTCTTTTAAATGTTCGTTGACCTGAGTGTTGTCTAACCGTTTGGTTTGCCCTACGTAGGTACAAGGGCAATCTTCACAAGCCATCTTGTAGATGCCGCTTTTTCCTTCTTTCTTCTTCGGGTCTTTTTCCTTGCCTAATTGCGTTCAGAGCATGTGAATCCTGCTTGATCCTACTGGTTCGATGCCTTCTTTGGCCAAGATTCGTCGAAAAGCTGGGAACATTTCCGTAGAGTAAATTATGCTGGCTCATTTTGTCTCCATCTTCATCCTCTCTTGTTCGAACAAGGTTGTTAGACGATTTCGCTCCTTCGTACTTTGCATATTCCTAATTAAGCTCTGGATTAGAGTTGGCCCGAATGTAAGCCTTTTCTTTTTCGAACCTTTCTTTAGTGAGTGGTATAGGCGGCCACTTTGTGCTGATGACTGTGGTTAGACGTTCTGGCAATGGTACGTTGTGTACTCGATGGCTTTCTATATATATCGAATTCGAGGCAGTTATTCTTTTTTAGCACTTTGATGTTGAGGAAGGGGATGCCACCGTTTGATTCCTCTTCCATCGTTAATTTTATATTAGGGTGTCAATTGTTGATTTGAGCCAGTAGAATTTACTTGTCTCCCTCTTTTACAATGGCCAGAACGTCTTCCACATAGCGTAACCAAGCTCTAGGTATGGTCATCTGTCGTTCCATTTTCTTTTCTAGGCCTGCCATGAAAATTTCACTTAATAGTGGGGATAAGGGGTTACTCATCGCTGTCCCTTTGGTCGTCTTATAAAATTTATTTCGAAAAGTAAAATAATGTCGTCGCTAGTTTGGTATATAGTTTGGCCTTTCTTTTATCCTCCGGAGTACTGTCGTGTTGTTCGATCCATTCTTCTAGCATACGTAGGGCTTCTTTCACTGAAATTCTCGGAAATAGTCCTCTATACGGCACTCCTTCAATCTCTCCCCGATTTCTGCCTCCTAATGTTGTATTTTGTCTCTGCTTCGAAATGTTTTATATTACCTTTTAGTCCTTATAGTAGCCCTGGTTCTAGGCTGCTGAGGAATCTCCCGTGGGAGGCTGTTTATCTCCTGCATTGCTGGACCATGGTAACCAGCTGGTGCACTGTTCGATGCACGCTTTCCCTGGCCATGGTTTTGAGTCTAACTTGTCTCACCATCCCACCAGGGTCGGAAAACGTTTCTACCACTCAGGCCGACTACCAACTTAGTGGACAATGATGGTAGAGGATTTGTTGTTAGCTTGAAGAAGTTGCCGTTGTTTAATTTTTGGAATGCCAGGTCTTTGTAGGTCATTCGGTCTAGTATTACCAGTTTGTTACCTCTGTCTGCTTTGAGGTAAAATTCTGGCTTCTGGTTAAGTTTTTTGATGATGGGGTCTTCCTTGTTTTGTTGTTTATTTCTTCTACCCTTAAGTTAGTCGCCCCTCGGTCCGGTTGGACGGGAAGAAGGTCTGTGTGGCCTAAGGAAGACGCCAAATAGTCGTCGAAATATGGATAATACGGGAGAAAACATCGTTGAGCTTCAATAGTTCAAAATCTGTGGAATTTGAATCTCACTAACCATCCCCAGTCTCTATCCATCTACGACCACAGTAACAAAATTTTACTTCCCACAACATGGAAATGTTACTATAATTTATTTAAATTATGTTGAATGTTTAAATTAGAAAACTCTTGGCAACCGGAAATGAAATGAAGAAAAATGCAGTGAAGGTGAATAATAAAGACCAAAAAAAAAAAATCGTCTCTTGTTCATTTCTCTCATCACTTTTTTTTGGTAGTTCATGGCAGATCGATGCCGATTAATACGTAGCTCATTGAATTTGGAAGCATTTCTACGTGCTTATGTATGCATCGAGGGCAAAAAAAATTTTTGATATTTGTTTTCATTTGCATTCTGTTCGATTTTTGTTTTATCGAATTTTTCTGGGTTATTTTTTTTACACTCAAGCCATTGCTTGTGCCACAATTAAAGCGTTGTTTGGGGCCTGCGTTTTCCGTGTTTGAATCGCGGCCATCGTCATCGATGTTTGTGAAAGATTAAAGTACAATAGGACTACTAAAGGCCTATAATCGGCATATCTAAATAGCAAAATTTTAACGAACTTAAATTAGAGATCTGTCAAAACTCATTCTCGCCCATAATGTTGGGGTGACTTTTCGAACTCTTCATATCTCACTTGCTTACACCACTTCGCAAAAATAAATTTCGAATGACATTTCCTATGCAGAATCCGGATGTTGCCGAATTCTCTGTGCCTAGCGGAAGTTTAACGAAACTATCGGAGGAGTACACTTCACGACGTACGTCCAAGATAGTAAGTCACATTCAATTTTCATTGAGGAATTTCTAGTACGTTGCCGCATATGCTTATTATGTTCCAGCTTAAGTGCTGGAAGTACAGTCCCCTTATTTTTCCTTTTTTTTTTTGCTACAAAAAAGGATAGTTTGTGGCAAACAATCGCAGAGAAAATTACATTTAATAAATTTCCAATTCAAATCTTTGATATGACCTTGATGTTCCGGTTTAGTAATCCCCTTACAGCAAAATGAATCTAACCTCAAGACGTTTATGTAGATACATTATGATGAGCCAAAGGTCAGTATAACCATCAACTGGACGGAGTGGACTAAATAAGAACGTCCTGGATTGATGATTGACCGACAATATGTAGGGTGAACTGGGGGTGATGTACAACACTTTTTTTCGTTGTTCGTAGAGGGCTATCGTATAAGGCGTTCCACAGGTCCGAACCAAGGATAGATCCCTGGCCTTCATTAGCAAAACCGCCTCCGCTAATTCCTTTGCAGTGAAAAGTAGGCATTCCTCAGAATTCACTCCTTCATCGACAGCGTCAATTCGGATAGGGTAGACAGCAAAAAAGGGCCTGCACAATTTCTTCCATCTTCGGTGCTTCCATAGAACAGGGCGACCGATGGGCACTGAGTTTTTTGAAAACCAGCTTATACCCAAGGCCCCATAACTCTCTGTTTACATGGTTGAATAGCTCCTGCTAATAGCGTGCCTCTTGTGCGCTAAAGAATCCGCCGAAGTCTGAGGCAATTTCTTCGTAGGTTTCGTAGAGTGCCATTTTTGACATCCTTGGAGATATTTCGCTGGACAATGGGAGCAGCCTTGATTTTTCGTAGGACCACCCCGCACTTTTTGAGTAGCCTTTCTTCCTCTGCTCTTGTCTTTCGGATGACGTCCATCCTGTCCGATGAGATGACTTGCATTTCCGCGTGTTTGGAGATTTCGTCACCTTTTTTGTTTCCGACAATGGGGTGTCCTGCGGCTCACTCCCTTTAGGACAGTGGGCTTTTCTACTTTTTCAGTAGGTGACCGTCGTAACTTGGTGTTTCTTTCAATGGGATTTATAGTAGGATCTTCCATTTTAGCTGCCAGAAGTGGTAAGCGTGGTTTATTGCTGCTATTGTCGGTTGTTGTTATTTGAACGTGGGTCCCAGCTGCAATCCGCCATCTTCGCTAGAAAGGGCAGTTGCCTCAAATGATCCCCGTGATTGTCTATGCGAGCAGAGAGGTCTCGCGTGGGTTGACACAAATCCTTATGGGAGTTCGTGTTCTTCAGAGCCAGGGTCAGGCGCTAGTCAGGAATCAATCTGAACTGAGCCTGCGCTGCCAAGTTAGTGGTGTCATAGCTTTGAACATACTTGCAGCCCTGCCATGATTTATATCTGGACGGAGGCAGCTGTACCATTACCCTGAAAAGAGGGTGTGAGTCAACTTGGTTCGGAAATAACAAGGATCATTGCCATCCAGCAACTTAGCCCTGTCTGTCCGAACCCCCGTTTGGCTCGTTTTTTGTGGTCGCAGTGCGGCGTCCTTTAAAGATATTTTTAGTAAATTCTTAAAATCTTTGAATGCTGACAGTTTTAATTTAATTATTTTTTTTTTTATTACAGATACCTTAGATTCTGAAATGTTAACAATACCTTCCCAGATATGCCTTATAGTGACGGTTTCATCTACAAATAATGTTGGTAATTTTCGAAGCTGTTATTACGTACCTGAAATCTATAAGTGATTTTCCCCTTTGTGTTCTTCCATTTGTAAATAAAACTTAAATCTTAAATAAAGATGCAGTTGTCAATTTTCCTGGAAATATAAAAAATACTCCGAACATAATCATTGTGTAATTAAATGCCTTAAAAAAAAACTTTTCTTCTCATCAATTTTAAAATGTTTTATAACCGAATAAAAATAAGAAAACGTTCCATAAAATAATCAAAAATAAATAATAAAAATCTTTTCAAATAAATAATAAAAAAAACATGTATTGCAATCGTTGGTCGCGTTCATTAAGCTGAAAATTAATTATTAAATTTAAAACAAAAAAACAAATTACTTTATTTTATTTAAATATGAATAATGAGTGATTATATTGATCCACATTTCATAAAAGCTCTCTGTTCGGAACCGGAGAAACGTTCATTGCATGAATTACAAATTATATATTACGGTTTGCATGCATTGGAACCGTTAACAGCTTATCGTGATTCAATTTTACGAGCATTGTGCAAAATTGTACGTTATGAAAAGCATCAAGTCAATGAAGTATTGTTTTTGTAAGTATCTTTTAAATTTTATATAAAAACTTGTATCTATTCCACGATCATATCATCATAGTCAAATTTTAAAAGTACATTTTCTCAGGATACTCAACAGCATTTTTTGTTTTTGTTATTTTATCCACAGTACCGGTGAACTTGCACAATGCTGGTATATTTTATTATCGGGTGCAGTTTTTATCGGGGGTTCGATGTTTCTGCCCGGATCAAGGTAAGTTTGAGATTTTTTATATTACATTTTTTTTTTATCTTAAATTCAATAAGGAAATATGGGAAATTGGGATTGACTACGGGTGAAGTATTGGATACAGTAACCTTTTAAAAATTTTATTTAGAACTTACTCGAGTTCTCTCCCAATTATCATATGGAACATTTTATTTACCATTCTATTCACTCATTCCCAACAGCTAGATCGAGACTAGAAAATTGAATTTTATTGTATTGAGGTAATCACAGGAACAAAGATATTCACTTTGAGTCTACAGCAAACCTGACCGGAACGCATTGACTCAGTTACACTGAGCCCTGCAACCTATACTTTTTCTGGGAGTAGTTTAGGTGAATGCGTTTACGCACAGACTGTTAGACTCCCGCAACAGTACGCTGTCGGACTACCAACTAAACACCTCCCCTGGAACCATTTAACACATTATTTGGGGCTAGCCCTCCCACTATCCCTTCAAGTCAGGGAATTCCTTTCACCTATGCGAGAGGAGTGGAGGAAAGGAGTTGTTAGCTCAGGGAACTCTTTGCCATTCGGTCCCTCCGCTGGTCGAGCTCAGTCTTCTTCGCAATAAGAACTCGAACTTGAACATAATACGCAACACGGCTCCATCTGCCAGCGCTCCTCAGCATCTCTCTGCTCGAACAATTTTGTCTGGAGGGAGCTCCCCTGTGTCTGCATAAAACTGCTGATAAAAGCCGTCCAACCTTTCACTAGAGAAACGGGTGTGTTCAGCGTCATCCGCGACTACATTGCAGAACACACAATCAGGGGATCGCACCTTCCCAATCTTGCTCAGGTAAGACGGAAAACCTCCATGCCCGCTTAGAAGTTGGGTAAGAAAGTAATCAAACTTACCATGCGTTCCATTCAGCCACGGATCTAAATTGTCGATGAGTCGCGCATTTCATCTGCCTCTTGGCTCCTCCCCTCGATAAGGGTTCGTTGACGTTCTTCACGGGCAACCACCTCTCTTAAGTGTTCGTCCTTGCAGCTGTAGATAGCTTTACACTCCTAAGCAAGGAGGGAAACGGGGATCCCGTGATCACCATCACGGCCGGTTCTTAGGCAATGCGATAAGCAGACGCCACTCGCAAAACTCTTCCTCTCTGCACTTGATCAAGGGGCTTATGATGCTCCTCCTTGTCAAGGGCATCAGCCCATACCTCCACGCCATAGAGTAAAACGAATTGCGTCGCTCTCGTAAGAAGACGTCTCTTGATAGATATAGTATCCCCAGCAGTTGCCATTAGTTGACTCAAGTCCGAGACTCCAACTGCAGTCCTGGTCGCTGCTGCTTTGATTTGCTCGAAAAGCTCATCTTCTCTCAGTCGAGCATTAAATCAAGGTATTTAAACGGAAGTTTTAACTCTACAGTCAACTCGCCGATCGATATGGGACGCCGGATCGGGATTCTCTTTTTAGTCAAAATGGCTACCTTGATTTTTTCCAGCGCAAGGCTGAAACCATGAGCAGTCATCCATCCACGTAACCATCGCATCAATATGCCAAACGTGCTTTGCGCCTGTTCAACAGCTGTGCGTCCGGCAACAAGTGCTGCAACATCGTCTGCATAACGGACCAGGCACAACTCTTCTGGCATGTCGCGGTCTCAATGGATAAAACCGCGATGGTGTTGAAAGGCTGCCTACGTCGTATGTCTTTGGTTAAATCGACTGGAGTTTGTTTGAAATACCGGCAAAAGGTGACACACTTGGGAGTCACAATCGCGGAGCATATGTCCTTGAATCCGCACTTGCGTGAGCTCAAGCCACGGTTGACTATATGTTGAGGCGTGTGATGAGGTGTGAGTGGGGTCTAAGCAGGAGAGCTGCTTGATCAAGATATGTGAGGCTCTTCCTTACATATTCTACGTACGGGTCCCCTATGTTGTATGACTGGGATGACGGCATAGGACAGGAAACTTGTTGTTGTTAGCGTCCGGTCTCGACCGACGCCATGCGGGTCTTGTTGGGTGTTTCTCTTGATCTGGAGGTAATCCTTCGTGCCACGCCTGCAAACAGACTTAGTAGGTGTGGATCAGGTGGACCGCTTGCGATCAAAAGGTTGTTAGATGAGAGTGTAACATCTAAATGGCAGCTTAGACGGAACGAATAAGGAAAGGTCGAGTCATGTATGAGTACGTCAAAAATGTGTCTGCCAGAGGAAGTTCCGTCGTGGACTTCAGGCTCGAGATAGGCTTCCTCCTGACGGGGCATGGTTCTCTTCTCACGGAACCTTGCCTCCAGTCGGGGTTGTGTTCTGTGTGGGGCAGACTCAGAGGATATATCCTCTGTGTATGTCCAGCATACTGTGACATCCAGAATCTAGACGCCACGTAATCAACAGTATCTATGATTTTAGGCAGTGCCTTGCTAGCATTGATACAATTCAATGTGCTAATGAATTCGCGCGTGCTGCCTCCCGACTAAGGAGGGCATCCCTGGAGGTCCTTCTGGGATTAACCCCTCTCCATCTGCACACAGATGCAGGCAAGGCCGGTAGTATGAGTGAGGCAGGGAGCTGCCTAAATCGAAGGAAGATTGATATCCTTTCTAGGCGGCATCCCGAATTACTGATACCGAGGGACAACATGACAACGAGGTTTCACTTCGATAAGCAGTTTGAAACACGTTGGAGTAACAAGGCAAACTGGGAGAGCGTAGCTGGGACATACGGCTTAAACCAGCAACTGATTACTTGGTACACTGACGGATCCCTCACAGCAGAGGGAGCGGGTGCCGGTGTCATTGGTCCAAGGAAAATGTACTTTGAGCCAATGGGCAGTTATGTACACTAGAATATTCCACACGATAGACAAATGTGCCTCCTTTAATTTGCAAAGGAACTACAGGGGGCGGAACACAGCTATTCTCACCGATAGCCAAGCAGCGATCAAGGCACTTAGGTCCAACCAGGTGAACTTTAAACTGGTATGGGAATGCCTTGAGAGACTGGATACACTCGGCTCGTCCAACAAGGTCTGGATACTTTGGATTCCAGGCCATGCTGGGTTGGAAGGCAATGAGGTAGCGAATGAACTAGCCAAGAAGGGAGCAGGGATGCCTTTACACAGGCCAGAACCCTTCTGTGGAATCGGAAACGGTGAATGAATGAAGAGGAACGGCTAAGGGAACTATACTGGACGGGTCTACTGGGAATGGAGCAGTCCAGGGTGCTTATTGAAGGGGATACGAACCCATACGCACCAGGCATTGCTTAAACCTCACCAAAAAGAACCTCCGAATCATAATGGGAATTCTCACTGGTCATTGTCGGCTGAACTATCACCTAGGGAAGCTAGGGATATCTACGGACACTGCCTGGAGGTTTTGTGAGGAAGAGGACGAAACCTCTATACACGTCCTGGGACAGTGTCCGGCACTTGTGCAAAGTAGGTCGATACATCTGGGAGAACACTTAATACCAGATGCAAAGCTGAAACTTCTGGAAGTGGGGAACATACTAAAGTTCCTAACGGTTACAGGCCTGCTTGAGGTAGTATGATCAATAGGTACACTATGATCAGTAAAAGGGGCACAATAGTTCTTCAAGGACGCGATGCGACTTTCCCTTAACAGAATAAAAATAATAAGGAGGGAGTTCCTCGACGCTGCTTCACCTGCAGCATAGATAGGCGAAAGGTCATAGTGGCCATCGTGGATAGAAATCAGTCTTGTGTGTTTTGTGTTGGTGTTGTCTTGTGACGTCTTACGTGTTGAATTGGACGCAGAACGATAGTTGACTGGTGGAAGGGTTTCGTTGCGGTTCTCTGCTTTGAGCTGGTTCCAGTCAACCCATTGGGGAGTCCCGTCCCCATGATCTTGAGGAGGGCGATCAGACTGCAAAGGACTCGTTTCAAGTGGCTCTTGTCACGAAGCCTCACCCAAGGTTATCTGGTACCATGGGAACCGGGATGGTCCCCTGAGAGCATATGATCCAGGAGAATTCCTGAAGGATGTGTTCTCGGCCCAGTTATATGCGGTGGGTTCCTTGTGGGAGTATCATGGTGGTTGTGGTTATGCCTGCATCGCGGATAGAGCTCCTTGGAGCTCAAGCATGGAGTTGTGCTGTACAACTCGGGTGCCGTATCCCTTAGTCGTGGACCGAGGTGTTAAATAGGCCTTGCATCCATTGGTATGGATACTGAGCCTGCACTCAGTATAAACCAGTACCATTGTGCCAGTCATGTCAGAGCTCTAATTGTGGTCTCCAAATCATGTCAGGGCTCTAATTGTGGTCTCCGAAGATCCCCCAGGACCTTCATATCAGCGCAACTTAAGTCGAGGGAGCAATAAAGCGAATGCATTCGGGGAAAATCACAGGACCTGACGACATCGCGTCTGAGCTCTGGAAAGCGAAGAGCTGGAAGTTAACACTGTGGCTCAGTGAATTCCTTAATCGTCGACGCCTTGCGGTAATGGAGACGAAGATGTTGCGTGGGTGTACCCACCTCGTAGGTCCAATTAATTGCATTCTTGACCTTCCCCTTGGACTCCAACGAGCAAGTGATGTAAAAGAGCTTGTTTATGGTAAACTCTTGAACTCCCAAAAATGCACTCAGACTTTTCAGGAGTGGCTTAGATCTGTTCTTGGCAACTTCATGATAGATTTCATATTTCATTCATCAGCTTGGAATTAATTGAATATTATTAACCGCATTAGCAATATAGAAATCAAGAACCCTCTCAGTGAAAATTGAAAGTTTGCAACCAACTCACAGCACGCCGAATGTATGCACACCCCACAGGTAGCGAAACTATACTGCACGATACACCCTACATTGTATGCAGTGCTGCCGGACGCGAGGAATTTATGATAAGACGCGACCAATTTGTGATAGTAAAATTCAAATAATTGCGCGCCTATCATTTGATCTCGTTATCTCGTTTGTTTGTGGTCATTTTTCCGCTTGTCTGACTTGTGCAATATTAAGTATTAACCGGAATGCAGCCTTTGTTACAGAAACTACTAAATTGCATTGCATTTGATAGCAGAGCGGCAGCACTGATTGTTAACATATTTCCTTTGAACCTCGCGTTCCAACTTCAGTTGCTCTTCGGTGTTTGTACAGGTGAGGTCGTGGGTCGGTCGGATGACGTTCGCTATTGCCGGTTAAGCGTGGATATTGTCGAATTGTGTCATTTTGAAATCGCGTTTGTGGATTTAGCGTTGCATTCGTTTAAAATCTACAATAAAATGCGTGCGGGTACCAAGAGAATGTTTAGGTGATAGTGACGCTATCGAATGCGGTCGAAAAAAACGCGGGAGTGCCGTTGTCGCGGCAGACGACGGATGAACGCAATCTCAAGTGTACAATCATCAACCAGCCAAGTTGTTCCGTTTATGTGATTTATCGTGAAGCATTTTTAGTGTACGTTTAGATTTTATATGTTCCCACCCCCTTGTGACTTCAGTGTGCGGGTCTAATAGCCATTCGAGTGCGTCCTTCCGCAAGGGTTTCCAGGCGTTGCATTTGTCCAGATGTCAGTGATTTCCCCCGACCCTTTGAGTGTCATCCACATATGAGAATCGCGCAACGTTTTGATTTGTTCCATTCCATTCCCTCGCTGGGTGAATTTCACATGATTCTGGTACTCCCATTCCATTCCAGATACATTCGGTTCCGTTGTTGCTACATTCCCCGTTCCACGCTGCTCCTCAGCTGTACGGGTCGCGTATTTGCTGTCTTGCTGTCCCAAGATGCACGATTCTCGTCGCTTCCCATTGAGAAATAGTGCGTGAGTCCTCCCGATTCTTATCCCCCCACCGTGGAACACCGGGTTCGTGTACTATGTTTTACAATCGTCCGTCACAATCCCGTTAAAGACATTCTTTCGCGCGAGTGTTGTGTGCGTTTATGCTTTCTTTCTTCTCCCGCCGCGCGTCTTCACCGCATCGTGTTCATCCGCCGCTGCACATTCAGTGGATGTCCATCTGTTTTGAATTTTCTTTTGCTTTCGTCTCGCAGCGCCGCTACTAACAACAATATGCGTTTCCATTTGCTTGGTCGCTTTCTCTCCGCGCGCGTCACGGCAACTATTTAGGAAAATTCAACGACTCGGTCTGCCGTGGGTAGTGATTTCTTTCCTACTTGGCTTAATCGAGCAATAAAAGCGCAGAGAAAACTTGGAAATTCCAAACGTCAAAACACTCGTAAATTAGAACGAGGAAAAGTTCGGTCTGGACGGTCACTGGCCGACACATAATAGTGTGAATATAGTGAATACGTGAAAATAAAAAGGTTTTCCTTAAGGAATTGTTCGTAAACAACAAAGAAGTTGGAATTGGTAGCATGGAGTCCGCAAAACAGCATCATCGGTAGTTCAGGTAGGCGTCTCTTTCTCTATGCCATCATTCGTTTCCTCTGGCGTGGAAGTTCGTGCTGTGGGCGAGTGACTGTCACTGGGTGGCAAATGTCAAAATTTTCGAAACGAGATTTTCGCATTTGGGTTACTTTTGTTTTCTATTTTTTCTGGAGAGTGAGGAGGTTCCCATGTTGAAGATATTGTGATTGTCTATGCTGCGAGATTCCTATATTGAATGCGGGCTGATGTTGTCCAAACAATCGCTTAAGGGGGTCACTCCGTGTGATGGGTTGGAAACAAGGTTTTTTTTGCATGAATTAATCCCTAAACATGTCTAAAATGTTTAGATCGCTTTGTCAAGCTGTGGAGCGCCTCCTTTGGCGTCCAGGACTGCTGGCAGTAGCATACGAGCTGTATATTTAGGGTCGTTGTTCAGTTGGAAAACATAGTTCGGACCCAAACTCATTTTATTGGCAGGGTAGCTAGGTAGGTATCAGTAGCCCCTCCGAGCAGCCCAATTGGCACTGCGGTGCGCCCATTTGATGCCACAAACTCCCAAGAGCGTGACTGCTGTTGTGAGAGCAAGGAGGCAGAGTCTAGCCAGCTTAGATCTTCAGAGCCAGCCTGTAGCATTCAGAAATCTCCTTGAGGTCCCCAAAGTATGGTTTACCAAGTCTCCCTAGCCTGCCGTCAGCTAGAGCAGACGATCGCCGAGGAAGTGTCAGTCGGTCGGGGCCCGGATCATGCTCCAGTCATCGACAGACTTCCAGTATCGCCAGTACTTCCGCTTGGGATAAACTGGCGAAACCTGAAAGACCTCGGATACACTGTGTATATTCGAGAAAATCCCCGCACTGAATCCCCAGACCATCTTTGATCTGTCGGTGAAGAATCATCATCATCAACGGCGCAACAACCGGTATCCGGTCCTAGGCATGCCTTAATAAGGAACTCCAAACACCCCGATTTTGCGCCGAGGTCCACCAATTCGATATCCCTAAAAGCTGTCTGGCATCCTGACCTACGGCATCGCTCCATCTCAAGCAGGGTTTGCCTCGATTAATTTTTCTACCATAGATATTGCCCTTATAAACTTTCCGGGTGGGATCATCCTCATCCATACGGATTAAGTGACCCGTCCACCGTAACCTATTGAGTATCGCTCATAGATTTGGTCGTTATGTAGGCTACAGACCATGTAGGGGGTCAAAAATTCTTCAGAGGATTCTTCTCTCGAACGCGGCTAAGAGTTCGCAATTCTTCTTGCTAAGAACCTAGGTCTCCGAGGAGTACATGAGGACTGGTAAGATCATTGTCTTGTACAATAAGAACTTTGACCCTATGGTGAGACGTTTCGAGCGGAACAGTTTTTTTTAAGCTAAAATAGGCTCTGTTGGCTGACAACAACCGTGCGCGGATTTCATCATCGTAGCTGTTATCGATTGTGATTTTCGACCCTAGATAGGAGAAATTATCAACGGTTTCAAAGTTGTATTCTCCTATCCTTATTCTTCCTGCTTGACCAGTACGGTTTGATGTTGTTGGTTTTCGATGCTGACGTTGCCACCATATACTTTGTCTTGCCTTCATTGATATGCAGCCCAAGATCTCGCGCCAATTACCGCCTGCTCGATATGGATGAACGCAGTTTGTACGTCTCGGGTGGTTCTTCCCATGATGTCGATATCGTCAGCATAGGCCAGTAGTTGGGTGGACTTAAAGAGGATCGTACCTCTTGCATTTAGCTCAGCATCACGGATCACTTTCTCGAGGGCCAGGTTAAAGAGGACGCATGATAGAGCATCCCCTTGTCGTAGACCGTTGTTGATGTGGAATGGTCTTGAGAGTGATCCTGCTGCTTTTATCTGGCCTCGCACATTGGTCAGGCTCGGCCTAGTCAGTCTTATCAATTTCGTCGGGATACCGAATTCTCTCATGGCCGTGTACGACGGCTTTAAAGTCGATGAATAGATGGTGCAACTGTTGTCCATATTCCAACAGTTTTTCCATCGCTTGCCGCAGAGAGAAAATCTGATCTGTTGCTGATTTGTCTGGAGTGAATCCTCTTTGGTATGGGCCAATGATGTTCTGGGCGTATGGGGCTATCTGGCCTAGAAAGATAGTGGAGAATATCTTATAGATAGTATTCAGCAACATGATACCTCTATAATTGCTGCACTGTGTGATATCTCAGATAATGCCTCGTTGTCAATCGTCAGGCATTGATTCGCTGTCCCATACCTTGAGCACAAATTGATGAACCACCAGATTTCCCTCTTTGTCTCGGCAGGATGAGCATCATGGTGTATAAGGCTTCATCCTGCTGACTTGTTGGTAAAACTTGCGCGCCTGATGCGGTTGCTCCCTGTACTTTTCAAGTTCACAAACTTGTTGGTCCTCTCAGGCTTTCTTTTTCCGTCTGTGAAGTCGCTTCTCCGCTCGACAGAGTTCGTGATAAGTCTCTGCGCGTGCCCGCGTTCTTTGAGAATGCAACATTGCTCGGTATGCGACATTCTTCCGTTCCGTTGTTAGCTTACATTCATCCTCAAGCCAGCCGTTCCGACTTTTTTTGCGGCTGAGGCCAAGTATCTTTGTGGCCATATCAATGATAACGTTCTTCAGGTGATTATGAAGATCATTTGTTAATGCTTCATCTCCAGGACCTCTGTTGATTGCGGTTATTGCGGCATCCATTTCCCCCCTCGGTCCCTGTCAATCGCATCTTTTGTAACGCTATCACATCAGCCCTATATTGGGACTGGGTATCGGCTAGCTGCTCAGCAGCATTCGGTCTGTACAGAGAGCGCACGTTCCATGAGAAAATTTGTAAATTGTTAATCCGTTGTCGTTGCCGGGTTCGTCATTGTAAGATCCATCCTGTCCGAGGCTCCTTTCCTGGCTTCGTAACATCGGTTTTCCGTGTAACTTCCGCTAAATCCAAGAAGGTAGTTAGGGTATACTGCTTGTATTGCAGCGACGGTTAACCCGCCCCAATTTCCCCGGGGAGGGCGGTTTTTGTGGATTTGCCTTTGAAGTCTGCATGCTAGGACTTAGAGAAAAGCATGAATGTCCAGGACGCGCTCTAGGGTCTTCAACACGAAAGGGGTAAAGCTGATTGGTCTGATCATGGGCGCGCCTGCCCGCATTTCGATATGAAAACCACTCGTCCACGTCTCCCGGACTGTGGTACGTATCCTAAAAATATACAGCTTCGGTAAATCTCAACAAGTTACGGCACTAATTTTTCCTGCTGCTTCTGTAACATGACTGGCATTATTCCATCTGGGCCCAGAGATTTATATGCGGGGTAGCTGCTTATACCCCACCCGATTTTATCCTCGGCAGTGCCCGATTTGATAGTCTAATACAGCTGGGGTGGCCACAAACCCTCCAAGCAAGGCTCTGACTCACAGTCCTTCTCGCTGGTGAGGAAGTGCGTCTCAACCAGCAGCCCCAAAGTTTCACCAGAAGACTCTGTCCAGAATCCTTCCGACTTTTTAAGAAAGGATAGTCTCCTATGTTCCTTGGACAGAATCTTACTGAGCTTTGCGGGGATTCACTAGTGCTTTCGATGTTCTGACAATCGACAGTCTTGGTGGTCTTGCCGGCCGGCTTGTATGTCTTCAGGCAGTCCTTGTATGACTGCCAATATTTATGCCTGTAGCGGATGTTGAAGATTTCCCTGGTCAGCTTCCAGTGTCTAGAGAGATCTCCATTCCGTCACTGGAAGTGTCTTCTTGCTCTATTTAGCAGGACACGAGACTGTAGTAGACGATATCAAATGCCTTTTTTTTTAGAGCTCCGACCTTCGATTTCAGTTCGTCAGTCGTGCCAATTTGCGCACCGTAGAGTTTGTTTTCAATTACTTGACCAAACTTTCTCCAGTCAATCCTCGTGGGGTCTCTGAAGGGTTTGGAGACCTCTGCGGCGAGATGTAGAGTGAAAAATATCCAACTGTGATCTGAGAAGGATCTCTGCTCAGACACTCTCCAGCTCCGAAGAAACCCATTGTCGGTTAGTAAGGTGATATCAAGGGCCTCCTGCCAATCGTCACAGTTCTCCGAGTTGGGGAAATGGAAGGTTGGTGTACTGCCCCTGTTTGTAGTAATAATAAAATCAAAGAATGACTCGCCTCTTTCGTTAATTTCCGAGCTGCCTCAAAACGAATGTCTTGCATTGGCGTCACAGCCTATCAACAGGTTGGCTTTCTTAGTTGCTTTGGTGCTCGTCAAATATTGTAGCTTCTCTGGGGGAGCTGATCGGTCATTAACCATGTAAGCCGAAGAAAGATACATGTTCACTGTCTCTCCTTCGCCACTTTGACCACGACTCGATCGCTGGAACTCAGTTCTGGACACAGAAAAGCGCGTAGACTCTTCTTTTCGAGGATACATGGTCTAGGTCTGTCCTAATCAGCGTCTCCTGTCCTGTGGAATAAATTAGAATATTTGCTTTAGCGTTTCCGACCCAACGCTCATGTATTAGTGCATGTCATCCTCTAGGAGCAAGAGAAGCAAATTACCCGAGGTGCACTTCGAGTGCTGCAGATTTATCTGCGTTACCCTTAGCATCATCGGGTTTCGTCAGTCCCCGTCAATCCTTATCTCCACCAACAGCTCGTCTGCGGTGTCGATTGGATCCAGGTCATCGTCGGGTTTTTGAAGAGCGGAACACTTTCACCTCACCCTTCCTAACTCCGAACCGCACTTTATAGTCGACCTTACTCCGTTCTCCGTTTATACGGAGCAGAAAAGGTTGGCTTTTTGTCTGGGGTTCCTCCTTCTTGGTAACAACTCAGTCGTCCAAGGGAATTCTGGGGTTTTGAAGGCGTAGGGATTGGACGAGCTTGTTCTTATCCATGCGGATCCTCGGGAACCAGATGCGAGCGACCGATCTCTTGGAAATCTCGTCGTAGGGGATGATTTTGAGCTTTACGCCTTCCCATGCGTCGTTGATCTTAACGACGCACGAATTGAGAAAGTCTCTGGAGAATTGGTCCTCGCAAGCTATTACGTGGAACCCACGAACCACCTGAAAGAAATCAAAGCAGGGGATGGATCCCGTGTGTTTGTCTTTGCCGTCCAGGAGATTCCCAATGACCATCTCCCGACAAACATCGAGACAATCCACAAATTCATAAAGCGAAATCGATGAGGAAGGAAGTATATGCTATGGAAGTGGATAGATAACTTGAAATTTCGAAGTCTCTGTTAGATGGGCGTCATGTCTCCTATCGGAACATCCCAAGCGGCATCAATTGGAGGTTTCTCAGCAGCTGTTCGGACGATTCCAGTAAGAGGGTGATGCGTTTTTGGATAGAATCGCCACCTGCGACGAAACTAGTGTTGACTTGACCCTCGGGTATCGGCGTTTGGTTACGGACATTTGGCTGAGAAAGATTGCTCAGCGACTGGCAGCTTGACTGCTAATCCGCTGAAGAACTAGACGAGTTAGACTTTGGCTGAGATATGACCAACTGATCAGTGTTTAAATTAGATGATCACGCCACATGAACATGAGATGGTAGTTTGGGGTTTCCTCAGTATTGATTTTTCCTGGCTTTTTGCTTTTCTGATTTAGCCCATCTTCCATGGTTTCTTCTAACGTTAGATACTCTGCTGCAGATCCCAGTGTGAGTTCCCAGTCCTCACGAGGTTGCAGGTCGAGCCGATAAGTAATGAGAGGTACAAATGGTTGATCTCAATATTGAAGTAGTGGTGATCGTTGCGCGTTGAGTGAATTGAGAACCTTGGTCACTGTGTTGATGATAGTCTTTAGTTCCTTCGAGGTCCTGGACGCCATCCTAGGAAGCGTGAAAAGTCGGTCCAGTTGTGCAGAATTAAAAAGCTGCTTATTTTCATGTCTAGTCTGCTAAGCTGTCCAGGCCAAGTTGAACGCCTCAGCATTTTCGTGAACACTTATTGTGAGGTAGTGCATCTTGTCAACCTCGGTAAGATCCTATTTCTCAACGACTGACAAAAACAAAGATCTGAATGACAACTGTCGACGATGCTGCCAAAGAATTCTGATGGTTTGATCGTCGGCAAGGGTGCACGGTTGTGACTCTTGTGGCTTCGAAGGCCTTCCTAAAAATATTAAACCGACCATCATACGAGGTGACCCCCTTAAAACAGCAGCTGTGATACCCAGATTCAATTTCTTTGTGATGGTTATTATGATATGCATTGTTTGTTTGCTTTCGCAGACATTTTCGATAGCGAAAAACAGGCAATCTAGAGTGGATTAGATATTTTTAAAATTCGATTCTATGTGCTGACATTTCAATACTGTGTGATCCATCCCCCATTCCCTTTGATGGATTCCATATGCCTTGCTTCACTTTGTTCTTAAAAGTTCCAATTAATTTACGATTGTAGCGTTGTCCATTGGTCCCTTTTCTTTTTGACTATTCGTCATCTGTTTCCATCTTAACTCTCTTGTAGAGTTGATGATTCCTCAAGGCTGTTACTGCTGGAAATTCTTCAGTGAATCCTATCCTTTGTTCGATTAAATGATCCAAAACTAATGAGCCCTACGTTATGGACTAATTTGTTATTTGCATCTAACAATTTTCACAAATATTGGGACCATTTTTGTCCCATAGCTCTGTCATATTTTATCTCTCACAAGTCGCACTTAAACATCTTTTTAAAGAGCTGATATTCCGGCCAACAATTAAAGAATGCAAGAGCCCCCCTCGGCCTCTCAAATTACGATCAGCTTCCTCACAACTGCTCCCTACCCTCCATTCCAAACTATCTGCATGAATTGATGGAGTTGATGTGCGCGACTTGCCCACTGTGGGAATCTGACAAATTTCACTTTGGGTATGAGTTGGAGCTTTGTAAAATGCACTCAGAGAACAAGTGTTGGAAGAGGGTTACAGAACTACAATCTGTAATGTGATAAGCTGGGTTGCATTTATGAATGGAAACAAGGTTAATGTGTGGGTAGTTTTGTCGCATTTACATTATATTCATTACAACAAGATATCTCAGTAAATACGCTGAAAAGTAGTGGTTTTGTCTAGTTTTATTTGTTTTTCCCTTTAAGGTAGGAATAAGATTGCATGTTTAATAAGCGAGGTTCGAATAAGGAGAACCTCTAAACTTGTCGCTTATGGCATACAAAACCGATGTTCCAGGTAGATTGCCAAATTTCAGGTCACATCTTATTTGACACAGCCTCATTTTAGTTAGTTTAGTGTGGAGAGTCCCAGCTCTAAGCACTCAGCACTTCATCGGCCTCTCGCTCTCGAACACTCTCCAGAGACAGAGAATGCGCAGACTCTTCGTTAAAAGAAACCTTACCAAGGTATCTGAGGTCTGAGGAGGTCAGGCAGCTACATACGAAGTGCCCGTCTCCTCCTCCTCCTCATGTTGCCTGCATATGGCCACTCAGATTTTTTCCATGTAGTGGTTTAAGGAGCAGTGCCCCGTTAAAAGCCTTACTAGGGGGGGACAACAAAAACGCCGCTCTAGTGGCCCCGGGTTTTCCCATGCCAGCAGAAGTTCAAATTTCTCCTGTAATCCTTGCAATATCCCCCTTCAGTATAGACTTTACAGTAGATATTAGACGCTGGTTCTGGCCCCACCATTGTAGATCCTGAACCTTGACGAAGCAGTCTGTCACCCTCCTCATTACCAGCGGTGTTTGAGTGCCCTGACACCCACATCAGGAATATTTCGTTCAGTCAGCCAAGTTTCAGCAGCATCTGATGACAACTCCACACCAACTGGCTTGGTATGTTGTTGCTGTTTAGTGCTGATAATGCTGGCCAATATATGGACCTTCCTCCACTCTAGCATATGAAGGATCCAACTGATTAAAAGTAGCATAAATGAAGGTGTCTTCGACGTCCATGAATGTGCACGGATATCGTCTTCTCAATTTTTGCCGTTAGCTCATGGAGTGCTGTCTCCGTGGATTTACCTTTCTGGTAGCCATGTTGCCTACAGTGAAGTGGCAACCTAGGGACATATGTACCCCTTATGATCCGATCTACTAGCCTTTCAAGTCCTTTTAACAGAAAGGAAATTAGACTGATCGGACGGAAGCTTTTTGCATCTGTGTATGCCAGAGTCCAATCTTCCGGTTGAGGACTGTATTTGTCTGTCGGCCCCGAGATGAGAATTTGGGTACTGCCTGGGAAGTGCATTTCAAGCAAATAGTTTGTCGCTTTCTGTGCACCTTCCGTTCTGTAAACGTAGATAACCCAAATTCTGGCTACGTTCTTTGACAAGAATCCGTTTTATTTTTGAGGTTGCCTCAAGAGAATTGGTCCCTTCGCCTCCGCACGATTTTGCGTATCAGGGTAAACAAACAACGAATCGGCTATTCTCTAGTAGCTATTTTTGACCGTCCATGAACAAAACTTTAATTCTTGGGAGTCATGTTAGGATGGAAGTAGGACCTTTCTCTAGGTCGACAAAACCCTTCTACATCATTTACACTTCTACATTATACGTCCTTTACGAGACTTCCTCGGTGGACTGAGGCAATAATCCCTTGGAAGAAAATTACACCACAATCATGTGCGGAGCGTTCTGTCTTGAGTGGATTCCGCGCTTTGGTGTTCCAGTCTTAATTATGATAGACCAGGGAATGCAGTCCGAATTTGTTCTCTTCTCGGAGCTCGGAAAGCTCCTGGGTTTCAGCAACCAAGAGATAGTCGCATACCATCTACAATCGAATGGACCCAATTGAAACTAGCTCCACTATCTTGCCATGCTCAGCCAGTTGTCAGCAGCCCTAAGAAGCTCGAAGTTTGCACTCAGGTTCTGGTGACAACTGATGCCACTCAGAAGCCGCTAGGCCTCTATAAAAGCAATGAGCGCGTCACAGTAACATGCAAACACGAACTGTTCCTCCAAGCAGAAGAGAAATCAGCCATCAGTGGACTCAAACGCAGAATGATTTATCGCTGCACTTGCAGTTACTGCAGATTTTCTGCTTCCACTCGTACGGAAATCTTGGGAATCCGACATCTTCCCCACAGATAGGGATCGTTAAGATTCCAAAGAAGGGCGCCCGTGTGAGTCTGACAATTGGGGGGATATCTGCACAGTCACTGAATCCTGAAACGCTTCCAAGAACATTTCGAAAGCTTGATCGACAGAGAGCAGGCTGGTTTCCGCTCTGGATCCTCCTGCATTGACCCCATCAACACCATACGGATCATTTGGGAACAGTACCCGGAACTTAGATCTTCGCTCCACCTGGTCTTTATCGATTTAGAGAAAGCTTTCGGAAAACTATTAGCTATTATTAGAGCGAGATATGAATGCACAAAATGTCACATGCTGCGCCGAGGTGATATCTCAGAGTATTTTGAGGCCCCGAACGGACGCCGCCTGGGTTTCATCTTGTCGTCGGTTCTTGTTATCGGTGACGTTTTTTATGCTGTCTTGTTTGCGGGACGTGGAAGGATTGATTGGACAATGACGTCGTTCGACGTCGCTGATGACATCTGTTTGCTCTCTCATCGGGTCTTGGACGTTGACTAAATGGTTCTGGGTTTGGAAAGAGAGGCGAGTAGAGTTGGACTGAAAATAAACACCAACAAAATGAATGTTCTTAATCTGATAGGTCATCGCATTTTCTCTATCTGCATCAAGGGCCAGAGCACCGAAAGTGTCGATCAATTTGTATATCTAGAAACCGTGGTTTCTGCGGATGGTGGCACCGAACTGGATGTCGCCCGACTCATTAAGAGCTTTCGCTTCCCTGTCGAAAATCTGACAATCCAGTTATCCCAAGATCAAGTTGAGACTGTTCTGTGTTGCTATATGGGAGTCGTTACGTACCAACAACTGTGGCTCCATGTTGGGCGCCAATTTTGTTGCGTACGTAAGCCACAGTTGCTGTATTTATAAAAGAGTTGGCGCCCAACGTGGGATCCGAAAGATGGCATTCTCACTCTTTTGGGGTATACTCTCACCGAGCTTGTTAGTATGAGGATCAGAGTTTCCTTCGTTTGTGAGTTCTCTGATGCCTCAACGAACTTAGGAGGATTTTGTTCATCAGGCGAAAATCCTCTTGTAAGTTTGAGCTTGACGCTCACACCAGGGCTTTTCAACGTAAAGCCAATCTTTGCACGGTAAACAGTGCTTATCTCATGTCGCTCATTGATGGGATCTTGAATGGGTTGCCTAAGGCTGAATACATTTCCGCTATTAACCTTAAAGACGACTTCATACAGATACCCCTCGATGAGACGTCAAGGGATACAACCCCTTAATCTGCGGAATATCTCCTATTGATAGCTCGAATGCAGGTCAACTCTCATCAACTTTCGGATCTATGTGTGGCTGACAGATGTGTATACAAAAGAACAGAGCACGCCTAGGGAGCTGACCTCGAGTTGGAAAATTTGGACAGGGGGTTTGATTGAGTGCCTTCATGTGTGCTTTTGGCCCCCTATGGCTAAACAAGTGAAGTCATATGTGGACAGTTGTATTACGTGCAAGACGACGAAGGTGCCCAATCGCTTCGCCTTCTTATGGTTCCCACTACACTCCTTAATAGGCCGTTTCAGAAGCTGTTCATCGACCTTATAATTCTGTTACGTACGAAATAGCTGTAAACCCACGTTGGGCGCCAACTCTGTTACGTACGTAACAGAGTTGGCGCCCAACGTGGGACCACAGTTAGAGAAAGGGATTTACAGTGTCAAAAAAGCTCCGGAACGACGGGATGTCTGGAGTTCCTTATTAAGGCAGGTCTAAACCGGACACCGGTTGTTGCGCCGTTGATGATGATGATGAATAGGGAAGTAATTGGTCAACAGTTCTGGGTCCTCAAGTGTTTTTGGGATAGATAATACCCGAATAATAGACCAGTCCTCTGGAGGACACAATCTGTTCCAGATGAGATTGAGATTAATCCCTTTAAGCAGTGCAGAGAATGCTTCATACCAGGGACGGAGGCACGCTTGTGTCTTAGCAATGCAGCCGTCAGCTCTTCTAGAGAGAAGGACTGAAAAACAGTGGGATATCTAAGGACATCCGGAAGAGACGGGGAAGGGGGGCTGTACTGCCCACCGGAGGATCCCAACATGGGCACTTGTCGCCGAGGTATGCACGAAAACCCTTCATGGATGTCCAGAAGGACCTGACATCTTTCGTCACAGATAAGTCAGACCAAATTTCACGCCAACGCTTCCGCTTCGTGTCAGGAACAACCATCTTCCACAGACGTTTGACCTCGTTCTCGGCCGATGAAATGGCTGATGTTATGGTCTGGATATGACTTTCAATTTGCTGAAATCTGTACCATCTTATGTTGGTCATGCTAGTCCCGCTACTAACGTTCTCTTTTGCGTGATACTTGTAATTATTTCAAGGCAATTGTTCAAGAAGAGGGCGAGGGAGATGTATGGAATCCTAACGTGCATTTTATCTTTGTCCTTCTGTATAGAAGCTTTCCTGAAGTTTAGGCCTGCGCAGAATGCAATGGAATATTTCACATTGTTCTATCCTTTTTCTCTGATATCTATTTTATGCGGGAAATCGGAAGCTCGTCAGGTGGGAATATATCTGATGTGGATCTGGATGGATAACATTTCATGGATTTCTGTTTAGCAGAACAATAGTCGGATTATCTCCCTTTCAATTGGGGCCGTATTTTTAGGTATATCGGATGTAAAGCGAAATGCACTGGACGAGGGGGAAATAAGGCTGATTAGAGCGTGCTGAGTGTCTTATATGTTTGGTTAGGGGTATTCTAAATAGTATCTGTTACTTTTTTTTAATCTAAAATAACGAACTTTGGAGTTTGGCGCTCGTCTCTCTTAAAAGGACCCCAATGAGGACCCTTTATTTGGACTCTGGCAACGGCTACTTCACAACAATAATCTGCAGCTTCAATCTATGTATGTGCCACCTACCGTCAACCGTTGTAAGCACTACAAAAAGCTCCGGTTCTCCCTATAAATCACATCGTAAAGCATGGTTTATTGCCACCTTTCTCAATCTCTCTTTTCTTTTGCATCGATGATTGTTTGCGCTTTTCTTTGGTTATTTGCTTAGAGGCGGACAGCGTAGTGGTTAACAGTTCTTGTAGAATTACATTAAACGCGCGAAATTTAGTTACCGACAGGTCTATCCGTGAGTTCTGTGTATTATATTGAAACGATTTAAGGCGGTCCGACATACGCCTCTTCGTTTTACTAAAACTTGGTGGTGATTCTACTAATTTCTTCCCTCTGCGTCTGCACTATGACCGTGCGATGTTTAATGGTGTCGATAAGTTTGACCATGTTCTTTCCCAGCTAATCATAGATTGGAATTGTTTCTGTAATTCAAAATTATCGCGATTAGTGGGTTATTGTGGCTTTTTTTGAAAGGAAAAATAGATATTTATTTGTTGTGATCCCGAAATCAAGTTGATTTGGTTGCGTTTTCATCTCGAAAGCTTTTTCGCAACCCCGAAACAATCTTCCGTATAATAAGTATTATCGGCTATGCTTAAGCATAGGGTAACTCCGCAGAGGCGTCGTCATCATTCCCAAGGATCAGAGACGTCCTACGACTATAATTTAGATGGTGGAATAATTGGCGGTCAGCTTCATTACAGTGGTGAACACCAGCAACAGGGGGGTCACCATTTCTTGCAACAACAGCATCCCACCTCACAATCGCTGTCTCCTATTTCAACTTCGTCCATATCACCTTCAGCCATGCCATTCGGATGTTTTGGCAACAAGTGGCCGTCAGGTATCCTGTCGAATTCTGCATTTTCGTTGGATCGGTCAAGAGGGCAACAGCAGCATCCTTCGCGCCGCCTCAGTGATGATGATGAGGCCGATGATTGTGATGACGGTGGTGAAACACCAAAAACTCCGCGAAAAGGCAGTAGTCATACATCTTCAGCTGGAGGGAGCCCCCGTCATGCTGTGACACCTGGAGCGGCAGCTACTTCTGCCTCAGATTGTTCAGTTGCTGGTCAACCGCCTGAAAATGCGTCAAGTGAGGTGATGCGTCGATGGAACTCGTTTCATTCAACACATGGTGAATGTCATCCAAATCGTTTTCGACGTAATCGTAAATCTACATCGCCTTCTATTGATGCGGGTCGATTGAGGAAACTTTCTGCCATAGCACATCACCATCAACATCAAAGTAGTACACCTCCGCGTCACCGTTACGGTCGGCATTCTGTACAGGACGATTCACAATTAACAACACCTAGAGCATGGCAATTACGACGTGGTAAATCCTTAGCAGAGAATACTCCAGCTGGGGGTATATCACCGGTTGAAGAAATGACCCATTTAATGGTTCAACAGCAGGTGCAACAACATATGCAAGCTAAAAATGTATCAAATTCATCAAGTTTTAATGCTTCTGTTTCGGATGATGGGAGTTTAACTGGTCAAGTCTCGCCAAATTCGCAAACAAGGTGAGAGGGTCATCCATCCTTCAAAATCTGAATGAATAGGATTGCAAGGACATTTAGTCCACCTCCAAAACACACACACCTCCTCCCCCCCCCCCCCCCCCTGGTCCTTTTTAAATATTGACAATTTATCTACGTCCCTGTCGCGAAGTCCTTTTTGGACTGAGTTCTCCCAAAGCAACTTCTGTGTTCTTTACGTGTCCTTTGGTCCCCTGCACGATTCATTATTTTTTTTATAATCCACAAGGATATTTTCTAGCTGTTTTATTTCCATAACTAATTATTTATTATTATTTTTTGCGTATTTATTGTATTATTTTTATATTTTTCACGTATTTTTTTTATTATATTTCTAGTTTTGGGAAGCGCAATGGCGGAAGTTGTCGACGACCCAGTGAGTGCTTCGTTCTCGAAACATCTGAGATGATAGTGGTAAGTGAATTTTGATAATATCTATTTGATTTTTGAATCTGAAAGATAAACAGCAAATTTCTGGCGCAAAATATTATGAAAAATTGTTTACCATTATTTTTTATCTCATTATCCCTTCTGTTATTACCCTTTCCTATATCATATCAAACAGATACTTATATCTTAAAATATGAGAACTGGACTAAATTCAAATTGTTTAGTCGAAGCACTTTATTTTAGGGTTTTGTGTATTTTTTTTTTCATTTTATTAAAATCGTTTAATGTCGTGTCTATCCTGTCTCTTACAGTCATTTCCTCGAAAATGGCTCAATCCTAGTGTCATAAAATTGGATGAAAGTATGTAGTCTGTGAAGCTTTTGTATGCAATGACTTGATGTCCCCCCCCTCCTAGGGGCGGGGGGTTCTATGTAACGCTCAACATTTCGACAGTTTTTACGGTTTTGGTATATTTGAATGAAATCAAACTACTATGACGTCAAAAAGATCCAGGACTTTCTCAAAAACTCTTTATTACAAATATTTACAATTGTTCTAATTTATTCTCCCCACTTCCTCCCTCCGGTGTTTCGTTTGTTCCATGCATCTGGAAAACTGTTTCATGGATGCTATTCAGTTGTTCCAGCGTTTTTTTTTTCTTTGATCTCCCTTATCGTCTGAAATCGTTGTCCTTCCATTGGATACTTGAGTTTTGGGAACAGCCAGAAGTCACACGGAGCTTGGTCAGGAGAATAGAGGGAATGGTGAAGGGTTTTCATCGACTTTTTGGCAAAAAAAAACTAGCGAATGAGGAGCGCGGTGTGACAAGGCACGTTGTCATGGTGGAAAAACCACTTGCCTGTTGCCCAAAATTCTGTCCTCTTCTGACCAATCTTTTGGTGTTAAGTTTTTTTGGGGTTTGGAGGTATCGATAACGATTGATTGTTTCACTTTATGGAAGGAATTCATGATGGATCACACTCTTCTAATCGAAGAAGACGAGCTATCCTCTAACTTCTTTAACTTGTCTGAAAAATACGTTTTCTTGAGGTCTACAAAGTAGGCCCCCTTGGCGGCGATGACTTCCTCATTTGACTTGATTTCTGCCGGGCGAGTTAGTTTTTAAAGTTTGGAAACAAAAAGAAATCGCAATTTGGAGGAAACGGTGGAGGGGGTAGCAGTTCGTAGCCCAACTCGCCCATTTTGGACGTGGTGGCAGTGGCGCAGGTGCGTTGTCATGGTGGAAGAGCATCTTTTTCTTCGCCAAATGGGGCCTTTTTCTGCAATTCGGCCTCGAATCGACCCAATAATTCGATATAACAGAGCTCTGTGACCCGTTTGGCCTTCTACAAATTGTCGATTCGGATCACATCTTGTGAATCCCAGAAAATGGTGGCTATCACCTTTCGAGCCGATAGGACAGTTTTTGCCTTCTTCGGAACACATTCGCCAAGTGAAGTCCACTGTTTCCGCTGCTCTTTGACCTCTGGTGTACCAGTGGAACCATGTTTCGAAGACGGTCATGGAACGACGCAGAAACGCCTTCGGATCGCGCTTAAACAGCGTCTAACGCTGCTCTGGAATGGTTTCGCGGTTGCACTTGTTGTCCGGAGTAAGCAAACGCGGCACCCATCGCACCAGCAGATTTTTCACACGGTCTTTTGAGATGCCCCCTGTCTCAGCTATTTCACACACCTTCAATCGCCGGTCTGTCAATACGAGATCCTGAATTTTTGTCACATTATCCTCCGTAGTAGCCGTTTTCGAGACACCTGGGCGTGGCTTATCAGAAACCAATTTTTTAACAGTCGCCATTGCACGAGTAGTCTCCATGCACAGAAGCCAAGCGCTTTTTGATTTCTCTGCGAGTCAGATTCGGCTGGAATTTTGGCAGTGGGCGTCTACGAGAATGTACTACACTATAGTGAATTTCTCTTTCGATAGTGGCGCCAATGAGTGGGAAGGCTAAGTTCTCGTATTGGCCTTTCGCGGCGTCACTGACTCTGCCCTCTAGGTTGTCTTCGACCACTCATGATGGTCGTTTGATCATCTGCGATAGAAACGCGAAGGGCATCTTTGGAGGCGGTTATGTACGGGGGATGTTTTTAAAACAGTAAAATTCGATGCATGCCAGAAAGTCAATGCTCATGCAAAAAACGACGCCTAACCGGCTCTTATGGGGTCAGCAGCACGCCAACTGGACAGTCGATGATTGGAAAAGAGCCATCTTCCCCGAGGAAGCAAAATTTAAATTATTTGGGCCGGAGGGCATAGGGATGATTCTCAATACAAAGCATGGGGATTTATTTTGAATTAAATGCTTCTCCAGGTTAGTTTATACTAGGGTTATCCTGAAACAGTCTGTTATGGGTAATCCAGTAATCGTTGCCTAACCTTTCCGGGAGATTGTTCCTGCCATTTAGGGCAGTTTCACCATCGTTTCATTAACTTTAATTTTTATGACTCCATGAAAAAAAACACATAATCACGCTCGTTCCCTGCTCTTCCAAGAGTTGCTCTGGATATCTTTCGCCTGCCTTATCTCTCTCTAAATTTCAGGAATTTTCCTCTGCTCTAGTATAACTCTCATGAGAATCATAACTCATTCCTTTTTTATACTTTTCGGTCTTTATCCATCACCTTCCATATTTACTCGTCAAGTTTAATCCTGCTCCTTGCCTCTATTTGGTGTCCCCGTCTCGTCCAGATTATCTGACGAAAATAAACTTAGACAAAGAAGCTTTTTTCTCTCATAAATATATAGCTTTAAAATGCTACGAAATTTGAATGTAAAATGTCAGATGAAACTCAAAGGTATCATCATCAGTAATCCTTTTTTTCAAGTCGCCTTGTCACTATCAGTGCATTCACATAGTCTGGGAGGTAATAGTTGTAGGAGTCATTGGCTTTCCACAAAAAGCTCTCCCTGTATGTCGCTGCTTTTCTTGCTTTTCTTTATTTTCTTCTGCAAAGCAGTTCAGGTGCTGATGAATACAACATAACATATGACGCAGAATACTTGTGGTTATGCTACATGCTAAGGATCGATGAATTCGTCTCTTGCATCTCAGTCTTATATTGGCACGTTTTTAGATATTTCCATAAGATTTTATATAGTAGGAGGAGTTGGAAAAGTCTTATTTTTTTCAACAAAACCTTATTAAAATCAATTCAGGGTCTGTCTGCCTGCCACACGCATTATTCTCAGAACAGACTGTACCGATTGGCACGAAATTTGAAGGGAAGGTGGGAGCTATCTAAGGTCCGCGGCCGCTAAGTAGTGCGAGTAGATTTCGTCCTTTACAGTCGTCAGCGAGACACCGACTGCACCAAGAGCAGAGCCCCACCTGATCAATCCGCCAGTCCGCTCATTCCCCTCTATGTTTCTATGCTCGGGAACCTAGAAGAGGGAGGGCTTGAGCATGCCGCCCCGACTGTTCAACGCGTTTCTGCACTGCCCCACCAGCGTGTAGAATGTTGTCGCTGAGTACAAGGCCACTTGGCTGTCGATCAGAATGGCTGTTACGCTTGGTACTCGGATCATACTCTAGCCATCGACAGACTTCCAGTATCGCCAGTACTTCCGCGGTTTTGAAGACGCAGGGATGCGGATCTTCAGCAACTAGATGTCAGTGACCGGTCTCCTGGGAATCTCGTCGTAGGCGATGACTTTAAGCTTTATACCCTCCCAGGCGTCGCTGGTTTTAGCAATGCACGAACCGAGAAAGTCCCAGGAGAATTAGTCCTCGCAAGCGATAACGTGGAACCCACGGATCACCTGAGAGGAATCAAAGCACAATTCACATAGCCGGCGCAGGCTGTCCTTGAAATAAGTCAAGTTTGCCTTTCTTCGCCGTGCTTTTTAAGATTGGATATTATGCGTTGTACCAATGCATCAATGCAAATCTGGCTTTACGGAGCCCATACTGTCAATCTGAGATGCCTCCCTGGCTCTCAACGACCGGGAGTAATCTATTTCCCCTACAGTGTCCAAAAAACATATAGGTCTTTAGGAAGTTGGCTCACCTGGAGGTTTACCAGGCTTTGGCAGTAGTATCGTCGTGTCCATGCCGCAGAAAATACCCCTCGGACATGCATGCTTCAAATAACTCAGCGAAAATGTCCGGTCTAGATTTCACGGCAAGCTTAAGGGTCTTATTCCGTACTCTCTCCAGGCCCGGGGCTTTATTGTCCCCTATTCTACCGAAAACATCCAGCAGCTCATCTCATGTGATTGGGGGTATTGCCGTCTCATTCAGAGGTCGTTGGAAGCTGTCAATGCTCTCCTCTTGCTGCTCTTACCAGCTTTAGAAGAGACTCCAAGGTGATTTCTAGACCTCTCTGGACTAGTGTTGGTGATTTCAGTGGTTTAAAAGTTCCTACTACCTACCTTATCCTAGCTTCTAAGTTTGTTTTGTTTGGTTGAAGAGTTGTCGAGCCTCATGGTGCATCCCTTGGCGACTTAACTGCCTTAGCCTGACAGCTGTCCTCATATGCGTCAATGACGACTTTGTTGAGGTCTTCCACACACTATGGCTCCTGATATCACCGCCGCTTTGTAGGTGAGCATGTTGTGGTTCAGGTACGTTGCATAGGAGTCTCAATCCGTTCACCTAGGATTCTTTATTATCCTTTTTCAATGTCGCATCTGATTATTTTGTGACCCGACATAGAGGGCTCATCCGACACCATTCAATTTCTGACCAGTTCGTTCATCTGAGTATTCCCTAGAGTTATGTCTAGTGCACTTCAAGATGTTAATTGTGGAGACGAATAACCGTGGCAAGCGCAATGATTAGACTATGAAACTCTGTCGCAGTTTTGAGATCTAGCGTCTGGGAGAATCTCAGCATATTCTGTGAAGGTGACGTGATATGCAGCCAAAGGCATGAGGCCTTTAGCTTTGAGTCGATATCCCCAGTAACTAAGCCACTGACTACTGGATTCATGGGGTGCCTTACAGACACTTTATTCAGTTTGGTTTGTTAAAGACCCCACACCGACTCCTGGAAAATTGCCTAGTTGGAAGGGCAACTCGATTATTTTTCCCGTCACCCGGTATTAATTGATTGTGGAAATCGAGGTATTAACGCATCATCGAGTCGGTGTCTGTACCCTGCTGAATTCGGTTCCAAATCCGTGACATAACTAATAGGCGCGAACGATAAATTCGTTAAGTTGGTTTGACCCTGGTGGTTGACGACATAATCGTCAAAACATCCAAGGCTGAGGAGCTACCCTGATGTTGCTGAGCAACTCTCAACCGCATTGGGTACTGTCTTCGTGTCCCTGGGCTCCCATTAAAATTATTCAAAGTGTCGGCCTTTTGGTCGTTTACCGTCGACTTCGATGTTCACACCAATGTTGGAGAATGAATTCTTGTTAGCGTGAATTGCATGACCATACCATGGAAAACGTCTCTCTCGTTGCAACCCCATATCGATCACGGATATCCCCATTTCGGATGTGACCAAGCCGTGTCACGCCACCAATCCAGCGCAACATCTTCGTCTCCATTATCGCAAGATGCCGTTCATTGTCTTTTATAGTCGGCCAACCCTCAGAACCAGAGGGGGCGACAGGGGCTTCACAGACCACATACTTTCACCAAATTTCTGTTTATATCCCCAACTGTTTCGGAGTAAATCTTGTGTGACAGACAGACAGATGGTCCGACAGAAATTAAATCGATTTTAATAAGGTTTTATTTCAGACAGAACCTTTAAAAAGAAATAAAAATTGGGGAACTAGCAGTTGAACTATTAAAGTGTGATGGGTTTTGTGTTTTTGTTATGTGCAGTGGTTTTGATTTGAACGTTATCAACGTAGCCGAGGTTCTTCAAGAAAAATATCATTTTCCATTGTCCTCCACGTCCTCCGAGATGTTCTTTGATGTGTTCCAGAGTTATTTTAGCTATTACCTTTGCGACAGCAGGGAGTATGCAGATATACCTCCAATTATCACACTTAAAATGGGTCTTCTTGTTTGAGATGTTGACGATCATCCCCTTTTTCCACTCCCTGGGAAAGGTTTCGGATTCCCAAGATTTCTCGTAGAAAGCATCCTTCTCCAGTACATCGGAAGTCTCCATTGGTGCGTAGCACTGTATAATTGTGATGGTCCTTAACCTGGACCGAAATCTAGCAGCTAGAACTCTGCCAGAAACCGAGTCCTAGGTCAAGGGAGCCGCGCCTTGCGGTAGCCGTCAAAAGCAACCCAAGCTCGGACTCGTTTCTGCTACCTAGTGGTAGGCTGGGTAGGCAGAGTACAAAAAGACATTGCCGCAAGACGAGAGGATCCAAAATGTCCAGTTTATATCGCTGGAACTCCCGCTTAATTTGGAGGAAGCGAGTATTCTGAGGATCCTCGCCCCAGCTTCTTAGACCATCGCATCATCCAGACCCAATTTTATCCTTTAAATTTATTTTCATGGCATTTTCTAAGTCTGTTTTTCTTTCACTTTAGGCTAGTGTTTCCTCTTGTTTTCGCCTTTTATTTGAACTCTTCTGAATGATTAACCAAGAGCCAAAAATGGAATCTATTTCATTTTAGATTGACTACCCTGAAATTCATCCACAATATAATCTACCATACCAATATAAACCTCGTCAACCACAACAGGTCAGTGCAGCTAATCTATGTTCTTCGTCTGTTGCTGTTGCTACAACTAGCATTATTGCTGCTGTCAATACATCGCCTGCAAATCAAAATCAATCTTCAGTATTATCACCGCAAAATCATATAAATCATCATCATCAATATCATCAGCATCATTCATTGCTTCATCAACACTATAATCAAGCTGCATTGTCTTTAACCACTAAGACATCACCAACAGGTGGGGCAGGAGGTGTTGCCGGTGAAGGATTGAATGTTGTGGGGATTGGTAGTTGCGGTAATAATACAACAAATAGCGGAAGTTGTACACCAACAAGTGCTAGTGGAGGTGGAACCCATAAGTCACAGGGAGGTGGTGGCTCTTCACAACCGCCCACACCAACGTCTTCGTCACAGCAATATCATCAGCAGCAGCAGCAGCATAATATCGGCGGGGGTGGTGGCGGAGGAGGAGGAGGAGGAGAAGGAGGAAGTGGAACTGCTGCATCCTATATTCAATATCAGCAGCATCAACTCCCGTCACTACCGTTACCTGTTCATCAAATCCATCATCGAAGTAGTACTCCGGGCGGTATAGGTTGTGGAAACGATCTTGCAGCAGCTATTGGTGCATTGAACCTTAACTATCATCAGCATCGGGCCAGTGCTGGATGTCTCACCCCGACCATAACAACAACAGCAATGGATCATCATCATTTACGCCATACAATGACCGGTGTAAGTATCCCATTACACAAGGGGTAAGGATCCTAAAGATCTTCCCTGGGTCTCCTAGTATGACCCTCTCCAGGATTGACTTCAGCGTAAACTCTTAAAATTCCTTCTAGTTCTCTGGTGGTAATCGGCCCGAACTGTATCAAAAGTGCAATCGTGGATCACATTCAAGTGACACAAGTTCGGCCTATAGCGGTAGTGACACCATGACTTCAGTTCATAGTTCATCCTTAGATGCAGATGAGGTAGATTTAAGCGGGCTCGTGGAATCTGTTGTTGATTCAGACGAGGAGGATCTCGCTGAAAGTATGGATGTGAGTATTACCGCGTTCTCTATCGTTAGCGAAGTTAGCGAATAAATATCTGTCTCATCCTTACATCACAGAGTCTCAATGTTCGTGATGCTGTTCGCGATTGTTTGGAAAAGGATCCATCTGAACGTACTGAAGATGATATTGAAACCCTCCTCGATTTCACCCAAACTCTCAAAGCTTTCACCAATATGACGTTGGCCGTACGTCGTGCTCTTTGTTCTGTGATGGTATTCGCTGTAGTTGATAAAGCGGGTACAATGGTTATGAGCGATGGTGAAGAGCTCGATTCGTGGAGTGTCCTTATAAACGGTCATGTTGAAATTGAGCACAGCAATGGTGAAAAAGAAGAGCTTCAAGTAGGCGATAGCTTTGGTATTTTGCCAACAATGGATAAGCTGTATCATCGCGGGGTAATGCGGACAAAATGTGATGATTGTCAATTCGTGTGTATAACACAAACCGACTATTATCGGATACAGCATCAAGGAGAGGAGAATACAAAGCGTCACGAAGAGAATGGACAGGTTGTTATGGTAACAGAGCTCCGTTTAAGTGGGCCAGATCCAGGTACGAGCCTTAGGCGCGGCCATGTCGTGATACGGGCGACTGTAGAGCGACTTCTGCTTCAATTAATTGAAGAAAATTCCATGACTGATCCGACCTATGTGGAGGACTTCTTGTTAACGCATCGAACATTTATTGATAACTCGCAGGAAGTCGCACAGCAACTGCTTACATGGTTTGAAAATGAGGATGTCTCACCATTACAAACTACTGCCACACCCACTGAAATTCGGGATCGAGTGACACGAGTGGTTCTTCTCTGGGTGAACAATCATTTCACTGATTTCGAAACAGATCCTCAAATGATGGGCTTCCTTGAGACATTTGAAAGTGGCTTGGAAAAGAAAAACATGTTTGGTCAGTTACGATTGTTACATATTGCATGTGCGGCCAAAGCCCGAACGAGGAATGTTACTTTAACTAGATCCTCACGCGATGAAGATCTTCACTTTACCATTATCGGTGGCTATGAACACGGAGGCTACGGCATATTCATATCCAAAGTGGAGAAAAAAACTAAAGCCGAAGATGTGGGCCTGAAAAGAGGCGATCAAATACTTGAAGTGAACGGTCAGAGTTTCGAGCATGTCAAGTACAACCGAGCAATGGAGATCCTTATGAGTTCAACCCATTTGAGTATAACAGTGAAAAGTAATCTGCTGGCGTTTAAAGAAATGCTCCAAGTGCCCGATCATAATTCATCAAGGCCCCGGCAAAATCGTCGAAGAATATGCACGGATATAGCGAAGCTTGATCCGAGAAGTGTAGTTGCCAGACTATCCACCGTTGAACTACTCAACCCATCGGGATTGATGATATCCTCAGATCAAGTTGATCACTGGGCATCGCCCATTCGCGATATAGGTACCAAAGATCTCTCTTCAAGCACGGCTGGCTCGTTGGCCATTACTACAAATTCATCATCCTCGTCTGCGTCTTCATCATCTTCGTCACACAAAGGTTTCATGACCCTTGGCCCGAAACGGCGAATACAGAAGGCTCTCATCAAAATGAATCTTTTACCAAAGAACTCAGTTGCTACACTCTCGGATAGTGGTGGCGGGGGTAGTGGGAGTGTCGGCGGCGATGTAGAAAACATTGCGACCACACCCGCAGCCAGTAGCAGCTGTAGTGTAACAAACAACAATTCGACTAATAATAATAATAATAATTTAAGCATTAGCAATAGTAATAGCAGTAGTCAACATCAACAAAAAAACCTTGCGATAAACCAGCCGGTGAGTAGTGGAGCTGGACCACAAACGCTTCAGCAACAATCACAACAGTCGCAACTCTATCATTCCCATAGCAACCCGGACCTGACCACTATTTACTATGAGGATACCCGACAAACTGACTATCCGGAGCACGTTTTAAAAGTCTATAAATCCGATCAAACATGTAAATATCTGCTCATCAACAAGGAGACTACAGCTCATGAAGTGGTCATGCTTGCCCTTCAAGAGTTCGGAATCCACGAGACCAGCTCTAACTTTTCACTATGCGAGGTATCGGTCGGGGAAGGTGGCATGATCAAGCAGCGTCGTCTACCAGATCAGCTTCAAAATCTTGCCGAACGTATTGGTCTTTGTTCGCGTTACTATCTCAAAACAAATGGGATCACTGAGACTCTTGTACCTGATGACTTAGCCCCGGAGTTAATTCGGGAGGCAACTGTACACTTTCTACAGTTGAATGCCAATGAGGTGGCTATACAATTGACGTTCCAGGATTTCGCTATATTCCGACAAATTGAATCGACTGAGTATGTAGATGATCTGTTTGAGTTAAAATCAAAATATGGTACGCCAATGTTGAAACAATTTGCTGAGTTGGTCAATCGTGAGATGTTCTGGGTTGTTACTGAGGTTTGTAGTGAACATAATATGGTCCGACGAATGAAGATTGTCAAGCAGTTTATAAAGATTGCGAGTGAGTATCACGTCACGCTTGTCATAGGTACTATTGTGTCCAAAAATTAATACCAATTTAAGACCTCGTTTGTTCTGACAAGTTTACTTCAATGCCTTCAAAGTGATCCTTTTTGGGGACATCATTGACAGACGTCTTGAAAGATTTTTCTGATTCAATCCATATTTTTTCAATTGGGCTAAAACGATGCTTCCCAAAGTGGGCTCCTCGTAGAAGGTTACATAAAATTGCAGTGGGGGACTGGGGGACTGACAGATCTACTGGTGTTTCCCAGGTTTTTCTGTCTAGTCGCCAAACGATGGGTTTGTCAACGAAAAAAATGGTCTTATTTTTCGGATACATTAGCACATGTACGGTTTTTTTTTTTGGCGATCCATTCTCATGTTTTATATCTTTAAGGACACTGTAAGGAATGCCGCAATTTCAACTCTATGTTCGCCATCATTTCGGGACTAGGTCATGCAGCTGTATCACGTTTGCGACAAACATGGGAAAAGCTTCCAACCAAATATCAAAAACTCTTCGCCGATCTTCAAGATTTAATGGACCCTTCACGAAACATGTCCAAATATCGACAACTTGTTCAAGCCGAGCTGCTTGTTCAGCATCCAATCATACCTTTCTATCCAGTCGTGAAAAAGGATCTCACTTTTATTCATTTGGGTAATGATACGCATGTTGAGAGTTTAATTAACTTTGAAAAGTTAAGAATGATCGCGAAAGAAGTTCGCCTTTTAACCCATATGTGTAGTACGACATTTGATTTGTTGACAATGTTGGAATTCCAAGGACATGTACCAAGTTCAGCGATGGTATCATTGAATCAAATGTCAGTTTCCGCGGGAGTTGTGGGTGGGAGTAGTACAGGTGGCGGAAGCAATATGGGGCTGCACACGTTGCATGGTCAGGCGACTGTGAAACGACGTAAGAAATCCACGGCAGCTCCGAATCCTAAAAAGATGTTTGAGGAGGCTCAAATGGTGCGGCGAGTTAAGGCGTATCTGAATAATATGAAAGTGAGTTGAAAGATAAATGGAAGGTATGGATAGGATAGCAGAAAATTTATAATTTGACTTTTAGGTAACTACTGATGAGGATGCTCTACATACATTCTCGCTTGAATGCGAGCCCAGCAGTGCAACTGGAGGCAATACAACTGGTACTGGAGGCGGTGGTGGTACCGGAAGTGGTGGGGGATCAGCTCCAAATTCAGTGATGATACGCAAGCGACATCCATCCCCCACCCTTTCAACAACAAGTAGTACAAGTTCAACAAGCGAGGGCAAGAAAGGCGGTGGTAGCGGCAGCATAGGGAGTCACGGTGGTCAGAAGTTTGGTGCAGCATCGCCGCAAGCTGTTAAAAAGATACTCGCGTTATCTGAACAGACAAAAACTCGACCACATCAACCTAGACATGCTGGCATACCTCTGCCATTGGTTGGTCATCCGTTACATTTACCGTTACATCATTCATCGGTTAGTCCGTCACCTTCTCCGGGGGCTCATAGACGTATGGGTTCTAGTAGCAGTGCAGGTATAGGAAGACTTTGTTAGTTCCTTATTATATAGGATATTTAGGAGTTTTGTCTGTTTTGTGTTCTTTAGGTTCTGTTTCATATTCTGGTCATAGCTTTACACTAGCGGGTAACGGTAATCACAGCTCATCACAAGGAAATGGTGCAAATACTGGTAGCGGGAATGGAGGACGTGCCGTACATGAACGATCCCATTCTGATACCCCAACACCGCTGCCTTCTGTTGATCTTTCAGTGGAAAGTAGTAGTGTTACCTCGTTGAGTAATCTACCGTTGCGTAAAACTATTACATCAGGTTAGTGTTGATTCTGAGTCTAAAATAAGGTTTTTCTATTGCTCGGAATGAGCGCCTTTTATGAATTGCGATCAATGTTGTTGGAGGTGAATGGATAGGGGGAGGAGGGAAACAGATATACAAAGCAATCTATTTTGAATGTAAATACCTACAAATATCCTTTTTGATGAAAAATAAATCTTTGTTTCCTGGCCTTCCCTCATCCTTTATTTATTACAAATAGTTCCTAAATTTTTTTGTCGTTGTGATTACAAAACAATCCCTAGTTTTTGCCAATTTGATCATTATGTGTCGTTGATTGGAAACGCCTTAAACAACATTGTTGGCTCTGAGTCTCCTTTCCATTACTGTTACGCTTGTTTTTCTCTAATTCACTCGTTATGTATATCGTATAGCACTTTCTCCAATACACAAATATTTTTCCCTTTTTTCCATGTGTTTTTGTTCTGTATCTATATTTTCCACTACACTGAAAAATAATACAAAATTTTAAATAAAAAAAAAAAATCATGGGATTATGGCGAATGAAAAAAAAAAAAATAATTAAATTTAAAAAAATAAAAAAAAATAATTAAAATATCAAAAAATAAAAAAAAAATAATATCAGCATCAGTTACATCAAGTGATAGTGGTCATGGTTCATGCGTTCAAGCTGATACACATTCGAATTGTTCGGAAGGTAGTAGTAGTGGTGGTTTATATCACGTAGCATCATCAATTGTTCACAATTCACCATCACCGACATTACAACAGCGTCGTCATTCAGCTGCTCATGGTAAGTAGATTAAACAGGATAATAATGGAAAAGATACTAAGATCTGTGTAGTTTAGCTGTCGAGGACACATTACAGTTCAAACTTTTGGAAAGGGGATCATATAAGTCTGCCTTTATTTTGATTGGTTGGTTCATACCCTTCGGACTCAATATATCACTTTGCACGATCGGGTAATACTGTGAACCAATTAAAAACTTGGACAGTTCTGGCAATACTCTTTGAAGTCAAATATTTTCGTAGCTCCTTTTCGACAAGTGCTTTATCCGATTTAAATCCGGGCTCTGAGGTAGATGAGGAAGGGTCTTTTTGACATGGTAAAGCAACCATTCCTTAACGTCTGATGGTAACCCCAACATCGCTATCGTAGCTGGTATGTCCTGCCTTAGTATATTAAGGCAGCCTACTTTAGTGAGGTTTCCCTGGATTATATATAGGGACCCTGGTCCCTTAAATGCCCTAGCACCCCTCACACCATGATGCTGCCACTGCCGTGTTTAATCACTGGTACAAAGTTACCATCTGCTAAGGCAGTGCCTACTCTTCTCTAGACCAATTGCGGACCATCGGAACCGAAAATACTAAATTACGACTCGTCGCGAAAAATATCTGTTTTCCAAAACTGCTGGCTTATAAACGAACCCTTGAGCATATTCAAGTCGTTTTTAAGGTTTTGTTTGCAAATTCGACTAGAACCTCTCATATTTTCTCTACACTCTCCCTTTACCAGGTTGTACCTTATCAGGTTTTCCACCGTTAAACGGGTATTTAGCTCTATTTCAAGCTTTCTCCTTAAGCCTTTAAATCTTGGGCAGCCGAAGAGGACGTGTTCTGCGTTTTCAGCTCTACCTTCACATGTAGAACAATCAGGCGATTCATCTAGACCGAAGCTATGGCGGTACTTCCTGTATCCATCGTGTCCGGTTAAGAACTGAGTCAGATCGTAACTCGTGTCACCTCCTTCCACATAGTCCACATACTTATGACTGGAATAAGCTTGTGTGTCCACCGGCCGTTCTCCGCCTGGTCCCATGCTGTTTGCCATGCAGCCAATGACCGTATATGCTTATTTTGCTTGTTAAGGTTCACTTCCTGATTCTCGTGCAGACGACTTGCCTCATCGGTTAGAACATCTACCGGGATCATCATATTGTTCGGTAGGCGCAACATGTTCGAAGATTTTTATCGCCAACGCCCACACTGGTGCCGCCTACATTTGGAAGAATCCTTACCAGTGGTCTTGACACTGGGAACTAACGACATGCGCCCTGATGCAAATTTCAACAGTTTTCTGTTTCCGCTGCTTTGTAAAGAGCACCAACTCCGTCTTGTGTTTGGCAAGCTCCAATCTGTGGTCATTAAGCCAAGACTTGATCGTCCGTATAGTCTTGCTCGCATATATCTGTACTTCGTCGGGGTAATTGGGTGTTACGACCACTCCAACGTCATCTGTGAATCCGACGACAACGGCTTGTTTAGCTAATGAAAGCCGTAAAACGCCATTATACATTGAGTTCCATAGCAGTGGGCCCAGAACAGACCCCTGCGGAAGCCTTGCCGTTATTACATACATCTTCGACCCTTCGTCCGCATCATAAAGTAGCTTCCGCTGTCGGAAGTAATCGAAGATTATATTTAATATACATTTTGGTGTTAGTGCCGCGATGAGAGCTTCAATTATATGGTTCCATCTGGCAGAATTGAACGCGTTCTTTGACGTCAAGAGTCACCAGTGCGCAGTATTACCCTTCGTCGTATGCTTTTCTGGCTAGCTCAAAAACCAGAACTAGCTGACCGAACCTTCCGGAAGCCAAACTGCCTATTCGATAAATAATCGCCACTATCAATTAATGGATATAGCCATATAGATTACCCGCTCGAGGACCTTGCCCTATTGTATTCAGAAGACAGATAGGTCTATAGGATGTTGGTTCACTCATCGGCTTACAAGCTTCTGTATTATCCAGTCTACGGGCAAGGACTCTTCTTTTAGGCTGTCTGAAAATATCCTTGTGAACATGTTTGGTGCCATTCTCATTGCCAGTTTCAGCGCGTTGTTGGGGATTCGATCAACCCCGGGGGGTGCGGTATCCCGAACCCTTTTTACTGCGTCCAAGACTTCGTCTGTGGTTACTGGAAGTATGTCTTCGCCGCTCATTGGTATCAGTGGGAAGATTGTTTCCGGATATTGGGGGAACAATGTCGAAACTATCTCCCACAACAATCTAGGGCACATAATAGAAGGGGGCCTTTTGCAGACATAACTGACTTGTACGCTCCTCCCCATGGATCTGAGTCTGCCTCCTAACAGAGTCGCTACAACTTTTTGCGTGCCTGTTTATATCCTAGGTACCTTTGTTGGGAGGAATGGAAAGAGCTAGACCACGTACAAATGGGGTACTTCTGCACTCGAAATATACTCACAGAAGAAACAAACAAAACCTTTCATACCTGAAGTGCCGAGTTTCCTGTTTCCCGACTTGTTTAATATTTTTTTTGCGAAATGAGTGGCTTCTTTCTCGGAGTATAGGCTCTGTATCCCTCCCTATGAAGAAAATTTCGAACAGTTTGAGGACGAGCTGTCACTATACCTTTTTTCTCCACAATTGGTCTGGTTTTCGAGATATTTGACTTCTGTCTTAACTGTCCAATTTTTCCCTTGGTTGATCTTCATTTTTCGAATAATTAGAAATCACATGGAGCCAAATCAATATCAGAATAAATACAGTCTGCCAATGTTAATCCTTGATAAAAACAAAGAAATATTATTGCTATAATGCGTTCAAGAATTTACATTATTTGCTTAACCCTAATGTTAGTAACCGGCTACCCGGGTATCCACCGCGGTGTATTTGTATGAATAGCTCAAAGAAAATTCAATATTTTATTTTAAGCTCTCAAATCGTCGGTTTTTAACTTAAAAAAAAGAGGTCGTGGTCGCATTTCCGAGTTGTTCAACCCTGCTCTGATGTCCAGTACAGGGTTGGCGGGGAAGCGTAGATTCTCCCCGTAAGTCATCTCCGCTGGGCTGTACGGAGGTCGAGGAGGACCAAAGGCAAGGACCCGCGACCACGACGGATGGTCGCTAGCCACTAGAGTGGCCTCAGCGTCTGGTGCCAACGTTCCCGCATACCATTGGACTGTGGATGATATGTGGTAGTCCTACGCCGTTAAAGTCAGAAAGCTTCCCTAACTCCCGAAAAGAGTAGATTCGAATTGCTTCCCCTGGTCCGTGATGATAATCTCGGGCAGAGGTATCGCTTCAGGCCACCGCAAAAACCTGTCGATGATTGTGAGGCAATACTTGAATCCGTGCGAGGCCGATGATGTCGCGATTAATGGTGTGAGAGCACTTGCTTGACCGAGGGAATACACCTAGTTCCTTTCGAATGAGCTTGTTGATCTTGCACTTCTGGCACGCGATGCACTCTCTGGCCCAAGAGTTTACGTTCTTGTTCCTGGACGACCTGAAATATTTATCAGTGACTAACCGGTTCGTCGTCCTGATGCCTGGGTGCGCGAGATCGTGAATCGCTTTGAATACTTCCCTGCGAGGTCTCGCAGAGTAAGCAAGAGTTTGAGCCATAACACTGGGGATGTAAGAATCTTGACTGACGGTTTCGTCTAGGGCAGAGGCAACTCACCAAACGTTGCCTCACCTCTGCCCTGGGAGCAGCGTGACCGACAGTAGCGGCAGGTGGTAATCGCTCCATTTATATATCCCAAGCATGACGTGAGTGCGAATTATATTGAAGTAAAATCCGTCCTAAATTCAAACCTAGACCAGGCCGAAGTGAATTTTTTTGTTGAGGATGTTGGGAGTCCTGAGTCCGCATCCACTTGATGATGGACCGGACCATTTGGGAATCAGCTGACTTTCAATTTTGTGGTCCACGGACTCCTCTTTTTGGGTTAAACACCCAAGTTTATCGAAAATCTTGACTGACTGTTTCCTTTACCTCGAGTTGCTTATCTTGCACGGTGTTCTTCTTAGGGATAAGGTCGGTAATCCACGCAGTGAGGAAGGGTGGAAATTCTCCCGGCCGACTCATGATATGATTTATACTGTCTGCCAATCGACTATGTACGCTGGTAAATTTCTTATACCAGAGATTTTGCACCCGATCCGGACTTGGGCCCCTCCAGTTCTTTGAGCTGTTTATGGTTCGTCGAACTTCCTCTTTCATAGCATCCGCAAAATTCATGCCAGACATTGTGGCATGGCGGATACCTTCGGCGGTGATTCACTCAGCATGCTAGGCGGGTAATCCCCAAAGTCCATCCCAGTATTCTTTCGTTTCCATTACTGAAAACTGTGCTGCGTGGACGCTCTGTTGGGATTCGTTGAGAGCTTTGAAAAAACTCCGCTGGTTCTTCACATATGTTGCATTGTGGACACGTCTGGAGTGACTTTTGCCATACCGTCGTAACCGACTACATACGACAGAAAGTTCTGTTTTTTATTTCTCATCCATCCGCTGGCATTGCCAGTGCTGATCGGAATCAGCCTAGCAATGTCCTGCCTTAATGAGTTCCGCCGACGGCGAATCTTCTGACAGTGCAATCTGACAGCCGTAAATGCGTCATAATACACAAGTGATTGTAGTTTCAGCAGCGACATATCAGCACAGGCTGGAGATGCAATCTCATCATTGATGTGAGATAGAATTCTCGGAGTTGCTGGAGATTCATAGAGCCTGGGAATACCTGGTCTATCCAACAGGATCCAGTTCCGAGAATTCTATAAAAGGTCCTTGGAATTCGTCCCGAACCTCAGCTGGACGGTGAAGAAGAGTGCTTCGGCGAGTACTGAAACTGTTGCCTGCAGTGCGGCGTGGTATTGTTGATGCCGCCACCTCTGCCCCTATCGAATCTCGGTCATCAGTTTTCGCGTAGACCTCAAATCGAACACGCTCCCTGATGATGGTCGGGATTGTGTCGCTGCGAGTTATAAAACAGTACTGGTCTGCGACTCGCTGCGCAGTCACATGAGCGAATTGCGGGAAACGCTCTACGAATCTCTGATGCAACAAGGGCCGATAAGATATTGTACCCTGCCCTCGCGTTTTTCTTAATAGGAGCGGATGGTGAAGAGGTTCATTTCTCCAGTCCACTCCATCCGCTGCCTATGCGAACCTGCTGAAGTGGTCGACACAGATTTTGGATAAGCAGCTGTAGCAGGCGGAGCAATGCTCCTGGTCATCGTGGTACCTAGACGTCGAACCGCCCCACGACTAGCGGTTTCGACGCCGTGTTGTCCTTTACGGCAGCCTGACCTAGTCATCAAGTTAGACGACTCCCGCCGGTTATCCGCACCGGACTTTAAATTTCTTCTTCTTCTCATAGATAGATTTGCATTTGATACCTAACTGCCAGGTGTGGGGATAGCTTCTTCAGTGAGTACTGTGCAGGACTGCAAAGTTCCTGCACTTTCCTTACCTACCTTGAGGTGCTGCGGTGGCATGCAGCCATTCAGACTGAAGCTATTGATGCCTCTTGCGTTTAAAACCGGCTATTTTTTTTTTAAATTGAATAAATATTATTTTAATTAATTTGAATAAAAAATAAAAATTGAACAAAATTCAGTTCAGCGTACCCGGGTTGCTAAAAAAACGTCGGTAAAGCTGGTTACTAACATAAGGGTTGAATGAGTTTTCACATCAGTTGCGACTGGGGTTGGGGATGAAGAAAAAAGTGTATACCCCAGCAAAATGATGTTTTTCCTTCGATTTTTTCTTGTCTGTCACTGCACCCCGAGCACAAACATCCTTCCTATGGTGTGTCCATTAAATCCCACTTGTTTTCCATTTGATATTTGGCAGTTCCTATTGGTTATCTTGGCGTAAGTGCATGCTATTTGATCTTTAAGAATTTCCGGCACTTGGTCCTTTTTTTAAAGTGGATCTTCAGCGCTTGTTTTGGCGACACCTAAGTTAGATGGAAACATAAGAGGAAATCATACCTACTAGACTTCTCCTCATCATAATATATTTTCATTTTTTCTTTGTCTTTTTTTTTTCTTTCTTCTTCCATTTTCTCTTCCACTTTGTGGAATTTTTTTTCTAGGGCACGGTCTTATGATGGCACCACCAGCCCCTAAAGGGCCACCACGTCATCCACCAGCTTATAATGTAGCCGCACAAATGGCTAGACTTCAACGATTGGGACGGGCCCATAGTCATGAGGGTGTAACTTCAACAGCGTTAGCAGCGGGTGTTTGTAATATTGGCAGTGGAGGTGGAGGTTCAATTGCTGGTAGCATCAGTAGTGGTGGCGGCTATTATCATCCTGATCCCGGTGACGAAGATGGTTAGTAAGAAATTTTATTTGCACTTTCGCTATTAGGTCTATGTTTGCATCGGTTGGTCTTCTCATCACATTCAAGGCTATATTAACAACTTATGTATGCTCAGTTTGCTGTGTTTTCTAATTTCCTGTGTGAATATGTTTAATGAGTGAAACCTCAGTTTTAACAACAAAACTAATATAGATGAACAGCTGAAAGGTACACAATAGTCTAATAAGGAAGCGTACTTAGTGGTCATTCCAAATTATCGCCACGGTTCTTCACATAAAGTGCGGCTTTCACTATACTGACCTTCAAAGTTGTCAAATTGGAGTGCTGACAACGACATGCGACCTCTCCAAGCTTATTCCACATACAATAGTCCAATGGACTGCCAAGTCTGCAGCCCAGACTTAGCTTCCGGAAAGCCAGTCAGCCGACACTATGCAATCTGGTACACTTATCGCTGGCCCAAAATCCTGCTGAAAGCACCAGTTATGACTCTTGAAGAAGCTTTCATTCAGAGGCTCAACTACGGTCTCTAACGTCTGTTCATACACGGCCGAGTTGGTCTTGACATCGGTTTCACAAAAAGGAATGTTCATCACGCTGTGATAGGAAACTCTCCACCACATCATCACTGAAGGAGGGTGGTGCCCCCTTTGAACGTGTGGTGCTCGATCCTTAGCCTGATACACGCTTTCTTTGCTTTTTAGTTGGCATTCTTATAAATTTGCCAATTGGCGGGCGTTTTATCGTCGAGAAACCTGTGATAGAGGCGTTTCTTTTCACGGACCTTCATTTTAACATCGTCATTCAAAAGCCAAGCATCTTGGTTGATGTACCGCTTACCCGCCTTGGTGACTCCGAGGGTTGCAGAGACCGCTTTATGGATCGTGTCTTTAATTTGGTTCCACGATTTTTCAACCATCCTTCGCAAGGATTAGTAATCGCGTAAGATCATTTCTTCTCACAAAATCGCCAAAATTTAAGGCGTGGCGGGCCAGTGCGTTCCTCACGCTGTTTTATCGGTGGCTTAATTCGCAGGAGGGCAATCAACGGCCGATGTTGAGGTGCGATGGTCCCAATATAAAATGTAGGAAGATGGGACAATCGTTTGATAAACCATGTATTCATAAGTACAAGCTCATGGGAGTCCGCAGAATTGACTACACGCTCCCCCCTTTCCCCCATGCCACCTGTTACCGTCTGCTGTTGCCAGTCTTTTCTTCGAGAAATTGACAGAAGGGATCTTTCTTGGCATCAGGTCGACCTGTGTGTGGTGCGTACCCGGTGAAGAAGTAAACAGTGCGAACAGCTGATATAATGGTGAGTTTCATCAAATCGTTCGACTTCGTTAATGGCATCACGGAAACCCTCTGAGATAGCAATGCCAACACCGCATTGAGTGTGCGGACTACCAAAATAGAGAAGTTTATAGCTATTTTTACCGCGTTAGCGTTCAATGTCGCAACTTTTGGTACCAGACCATCGGGTTTATTGCAGAGCGCAGATATCAATGTGCCTTTTCAGAAGAGCTCTTGCGAGTTCCTCGGTCGTTCCTCGGTTTTTCTAGTTAGGATGCCAACATTTAGCGAGCAGACACGTATTTGTTTTGTTCGGACTAACTTGCTTACGTCCTGACGCCGTCCATGTGTCAATAACTCTTGCCCATTTCTCTACAGGACTGGAGCCCGTCCTACCTCGTCGATTGAGTTGGACGTCCTAGCATTTTTTCGAGGCTTGTTACTCGATCCGATCGTCTTGTTTCTAACGACATTGAATGCACTTTCTTGGTCGGCCTGTCACAGGACCTGTCACCAAGAGAGATCAGATAGGATTTCGCATAGTAGAATAACTCCAACTATACTTTGTTTATCTCATTCCCTGATCTCAGTATTTTATTTTTGTTTTACTGAGGATAGTATAGAGTACGTTGCCTCAAACCTTCCTTCTTTAGATGGGCTTGGGAGCAGCATACTATGTTAACACAAAAGAATGTCCGAAAGCCCTCGAAACTGGGGTTTTTGCAACACAGCAATCCCTTTAGAGGCTAAATATTTCGACACGCTGAGGGCGGTGTAGCACGGTGCGTTGTCGTGATGAAGGATCCAGTTACGAACGATATCTGACGCGCACCCTGTTGATTCGTTTTCGCAATCTTCCGAGTACTTGGCGATAGTAGATATGATTTACGGTTTACCCCGGTGGAATAAATTCTTTGTGGACGATTCCACGGCTATCAAAAAAGGTAATAATCATCGTTCTCACTTTCGACTTGCTCATGCGAACTTTTTTCGAGCGGAGTGGGGCGTGCGGAGACAACCATTGTGAGCTTTGGCCGTATTGAAAAAAAAACAGCTCTCATCGCTTGTAATAACTCGATCAAGCAGCGTGAGATCGTTTTCCACTTGTTCGAAACAGTCTTTTGCGAGGGTCATTCGATGCTGTTTTTGATCCTCAGAAAGGTTTTTTGGAACCACTTTCGCGGATAACTTTTTCATCCCGAAATCGCCTGTTAAAATTTGTCTGACTATTTCACGGTTCATACTCAGTTTCAAGGCCAATATTCGAACTGCTAAATGCCAATCTTCATGGATTAGGGCGCGCATTCGCGTCAGTCCGCACTTCGACTGGTCTCCCACTCCGCGTCTTGTCTTCCACGCTTTCACGCCTCTCCTTAAACTCTTTATGCCATCGAAACACCTGGACACGACTAAGAGCACTATCACCATGCATTTTTACAATTTTGGCGTACGTTTTCGAAGCTGTTTCGCCCAATCTGGTGCAAAATTTTATCGTGGTGCGTTGGTTTAGATTTCGTTTCTCCATTTTCGTGACGAGCATCACCAACGCACGTCTACTCAACATGACAGAGCAGGCGAACTAAACAGGATAGAGCGATGGTGAATATATCAATGGAGAGAGGAAGGGGAAGGGAATTTGAAGGTTGCCCTCGTAGTCTCCTTGATCATGACATCACTGACATGACAAAAAAATTGGGCAGATTATTATGGATTAACTGGAATTTCTGGTTTTAAATTTTACCTTCATTAATTTTATGCTTGGCTTGGAATTGCTTTAATTTTTTTTGCTCCTTTGAGTGTGTATTAATTTATCATTTGTGGGTTAGTATAGCGGTGCAGATAATTTGTTGATTTTAAGGGGGTTATCTAGTGTGAAGGCCGTTTTTTGTTTCCTTTTTTTTTTGGGAGTTTTTGTGTCATCCCGTGTGAAGGCTGTTTTCTTTCTTTCTTTTTGGGGTTTTCTTTCCTTTTGGGGTTTTCCTTCTTTCTTTTTTGGGTTTTCTTTCTTTCTTTTTTGGGTTTTCTTTTTTTCTTTTTGGGGTTTTCTTTCTTTCTTTTTGGGGTTTTCTTTCTTTTTTTTTTTTTGCGACGAACTGGATAAAGTACAAATACGAATTTTTTCACAATATATTTACTAATATCTTGAGCATGCGTAATAATTTTGTCAGCACGATATCATAGTTTGTTATTGAAGTACAGTGAAACTTACATATTCAGCTCCAAAAATAAGGTGTCTATCCGCTGCCACGCTAGAGGGTGGTGTGCTCATTTTAAAGAAGAAAAAAATAAGCGGTATTTTAACGTGCGGACTTAAGGGGGTCATCTCGTTTGAAGGTCGTTTTTTTTACCCTAAACTTTAGATTTCTTGAAGAAGCACAAGTAAGGCCTTGGCTTCAATTCTTATGATTTTAACGAAGTTTATTGGAACGTCATTTGGACCAATAAATAGGCGCTTTATTACTATTTATTATTTGGTCGCCATAAACCTGGCATGTGACATTTTACTTGTTTAACACTGCAATTTCCGAACGACTCCGAATGTCAAAAAATAATTTTTGACCATATATTCTGCACTATAGATAAAAAAATCGATTCCTCAGATCCGACACACGGGATGACCCCCTTAACCACGGTTCGCAAACTAGGATTAAAAAAAAATAATGAAAGGTAAATTTTTTGGGCCTTGTTAAACTGTAAATTTTGATGTTTTTTCAATACTTCTTTTGCTTCTCAGTGAATCGCAATTATCCTAGTTTACGAACCGTAGAAATATGTTCTGAGTGTCGTGAAAATTTCAAAGAATTTCATTGAATAGATTTTGGGCTATGATAGCAGGGGATTTTGCAACAGACGGGATGACCCCCTTAAGTACTAACATTTGCATATGTTGTGAGAATACATTTTTAGAAAAATAAGAACGCATTTTCAATTTTAATTAAGGAGGGCTACCATTTTATAGATTGTCACAAGTAGATGCATTTATAAAAGCTAATTTTGTAAAAAACTTTAAATTCAAAACAACAGAAATTCCTAGCATCAATTTTATTTGTTGGTTTCAGATGACGAGGATGCCCAAGTTTCAGCCGTTTAGATAATAAAAATAGATTTTTCTCCATATAACAGCATGAGAAAAGCATAAATAGCAAATCTAGAAGATTAAAATAGGCTTCAATATGTCCTTTGCGAATGCACGTTTGCAACGCTAAATGTTGACAATTTTCCTGTTGTTTTCCGTGAAAAATGGTTCTTCATAAGGGGTTGTTGTAAGCCTATTATTATTCTCTTCCTATTTGTCTTTCTCATTCGTGTGGACGAGGATAGCGGGATGATGTGAGGTCAATAAAAAACAAATTTGTTGATATATAAATATATATCGTTAAGGATACCAACTAGGAAATGATGAATCTTGTTGACTAGTGTTAAATTTAGTAAAGAAAAACAAAAAAAGCATTTTAAAACGAGATATAAATTAAATTTCTATTCAATGTTCAAAAAAAAAAGAAGAAGAAAAAAGGCTTTATTCACATATATATATTCCGAATATTTTATTTATGTTTTTTTCATCAGTAAAATTGCTATAAACATGGAAGAATAGTCGAGGGCAAGGACGATGATGAGATAAATTACAAATTATACAATAAATGAGAATTTTTCTCTCACAATAGGCTCCACTAAATAAAAATCTCTTGAATATTTTATTACGTAATATATTAATGTATAGTTGTAAGCTATTTTTCTCATCCTTAAAAAACTGATAAAAACAGAAAAAACCAAAAATAAGTCAAGCTCATATGGCAATGTGCTCTAGATAAGAATAAACATACATATTTTCTGAATGTTATTTAAAGTGTATATGTAGTATATATAGGATATAGTATATATAGTGTACATATAATATATATACTATATATTTAGTATATACATATATTGTGTGTGTATGTATAGTTGAATGGGTGGAATGAAAAAAAAAGAAATGCGTACTAAAAAGACAGGAAAAATGCAAAAAGACACGAATATTTTACTTGAAGTCAAGAATATTTTTTTAATTATGAAATTAAATGAGAAATCTCACTATTTCATGCTAAAGTTTTTAGTTACTACACGTTTGAGTGACAAAAATATTTCAATTTTTTAATGAAAAGACACAATCAAAGAAATGAGACTAAAATCGTAACCAACAAAAATGCCAATTACTAAAGATTAATACCATTGTAGTCAAAGAGAGAGAAAGTATATAACAAAACAAAAAAAATAAATACAAACATATCTTCCATAGAGAGAATCTCATGCCATCTGATGGAAATTTTGCATCCAGTACTTTTTATCAATATATATATATATTTCTACATTTGAAATTTACATATATGTATACAATTTTAATCTAATTGTCTCCCTGAAAATGGATTCAAAGTCAAACCCCAATGGCTTTACAAGTTCAAACAAATCTATACTCTCTTTTTTTGTAGTTTCCATAATAGCAAAAAAAAAACAAAAAATTATAATAATAAATCGAATATTCTTGTTTTCTCTTTGCGTTTATTTGAAATTGTTGAGTTACGGAGAAATTCATTCTTAATTCTTTATAATACATAGATCTAAACAGAAAAATCTCATGCTCCCTAAACGGAACGAATAATATGGAATGGAAGAAATAGTCGAGGAAATGGACAAAAATTAAAAAACAATTCAAAGGGAATCGTGTAAATATTTATGGATAAATATATCATCTATTTAGGCATGCAAAACTAAAATGGCGTAGGAAAGAAGAAGAAGAAGAACGACCATTAACCACGCCCAGCACTACAATTTAGAAAGGGAATGGAACGCAATATATATTACAGAAATGGAAGAAGAACTTTTAAAAAACGCAGGAAAAGACTAACCTCAAAAGTAATTATTAAGACGTTTCTGAAATAAATGACTTTCTTTTCTTTTAAAGAGATTATATGATGGTATCTGAAGACTATGTAAAAAAAAAGAAGAAACAAAACAAAACTTTAGAATCTTATTTACACATATGTAACATTAGCTCACCTAAAAAACGCATATACACAAATTAGAATAGTTAAATGACGGAGAAATAAGAAAAATATCCAAATAACACAAAGTATATATGAAACTATACTGTAGACGAGATTTTCCATACAAGAAAAAATCGAAATATGCATATATGTATAAAATATATATAAAAATGAAAAAGAAACCATTACATATAAAAATCAAATGAAAATCCTAAAAAAAATTTTTTTTTTTTTGCTACAAAGTAGGGTCAGACCTTGGTAACAGGTTTGTTTTCTTGTCCCTTCCAATTGACTAATACAGGTGGTCGTATAAGCTCCAGGAAATGTGTGGTAAGTTTGGTCATTGGCTTCATCGACAATAATCTTAGGACGTACTTTTGTATCATATATAGACCGGGTCTCCCTTTTAATGGTCTATGCCTGCCTTAATAAGGAATTCCAGACAACCCGATTTTGCGCCGAGGTCCCTTAAAGCTGTCTGGCGTCCTGACTTACGTCATCGCTTCATCTCAGGCAGGGTCTACTTCGTCTTCTCTTTCTACCATAGATATTGCTCTTATAGAATTTCCGGGCTGAATCATCCTCAGCTATACGGATTAAGTGATCCGGCCACCGCAACCTGTTGAGCCGGATTTTATCCACACCTACACGATCATGGTATCGCTCATAGATTTCGTCGTTATGTAGGCTACGGAATCGTCCATCCTCATGTAGGGGCCATAAATTCTTCAAAGGATTCTTCTCTCGAACGCGGCCAAGAGTTCGCAATTTTTTTTGTTTCTGCACTGATTGCCAAACTTAAAATTGTAGATATCGGAACGCGATATATTTTGAGGCCTAGATTTGTGAATTTTTTTTTCAGATTTTTCGGTTAGATAGGTTCTGAGAACCGAGATTTGTTTCACTTTTTGGGGTACACATTTTGAACCCTCACTCCCTTATATTTCATCTAATATCAGAAATAAGACCAGTTCCGGAAAGTACTAATTGAGCCCTTTCATTTGATACCCCACATGACCATTCCCATTTCGCATATATGGGAAAACCCCCCCTTCAAACTCAACACAGCCGACATGTTCTCACAAAATTTCATGACGATCGGTTTAGCCGTTTCTGAGTAAATCGGCTATGACAGACGGACAGACAAATATTGAAGCGATTTGAATGAGATTTTGCTTCACGCAAGACTTGTTCGTCTTAATAACACTGTTTTCGTATTTTGTGACTGCTTATTGAATCGTGATCGCATCCTAAAGATTGACCCAAATTACACGTTAATTCCACTACAAGAGTTTGTCTGTGAAGGATCTTGCTTCGATACAATTGCACTGCGTGAAGCTCGTCAGAAGAAAGTGGAAGGAAAATATCAATAGCGTGAAACCTTTTTTTTTTTGTCGTATCAATTCTCCTCTTCTGGAAGAGAATGGTGGCCATCATTTCATTGTTGCAACGATTACGGATTATTCAATAACGGTGTGGTTTGGGCGCGTTTGTGCGTGAACTATGCTCTTATGGTAAATCGCAGCAGTGGGATCCAATCGAACCCACTCCTTCCCTTTCTTCTTTCTCCGCTTCGTTCGTCTAGTTTCGCTTCGGTGTTCCGCCTCCGCTTTGGTTACTAGCGCCACATGTCTCGGGAAGACAAAACAACGGGCAAGTTGGCACTTTCGGTCACGCTGCTCTCAGGGCAGAGGTGAGGCAGCGTCTGATGAGTTGCCTCTGCCCTGGACGAAACCGTCAGTCAAATTTTTGATTTTTTTCGATTCTTAATGCTTGGAGTGCTACGCTCCAAACTAGGGATGCATGGACTAAAAAACGAGGGAGTAAGTTGCTCCTCATTTAGTCCGGTCCACCATCAAGTGGATGGGGACTTAGGATCCCGCAGATCCTAAACAACAACGGGGGGCGCGATCCCCCCTGTAGCAGTGGTCGCAATCAGGGTGCCCCCCTTTAACGGTAGAATTCGGCGGCGTGGTTCGGCCAAGTAAAGGCAGTCAGTGAGTGAGGAAACGAAGCTGAATCACTTACTGGACGTGTTGACGCTGGGCAACCATACCCCTAACCAGCTGCTTCAAAAAATGAGGCAGCTAGGTGGGGATAAGGTCGGTGAAAAACACTCTAATTGAAGCGGCTCCCGGAGTGCACCCGCACCATCTTGGTCTGCGGCGATTCGGGGTCGCTGGAGGTGTACGTAGGCCCCGTGGTCGCGCAGACGCTCATCGGGATGTTGAAGACCTAAAGCAAATGGTGACGACACTTGCGCATCCAGTTTCGAAACTTGCGACGATGGTAGGTACTTTGCGTTCAGGAGGTAGATCTTGATCGCAGTCACGGCGTTGCTTCCTGGGCGGCACGGGCGCGGAGGTGTCTATTCCCTCCATACCCCGTCCAAACACGTTGATATCGCAAAATTTGAGACTGGCTGCCGCGAAGTCAACGTGAGTCTCATATTACGCTGAACGTTTTTCTAGCGATTCGTTTTGACAGACATTAGCACCCCTATTTTAGGCGTAGACTTCCTGTGTTACTATGGACTGTTGGTGGACCTGCAGAACAAAGTCCTTAAAAGACCCCGCAACCTTGCCAGGCAAGTGTCTGGAAGTAATCAGCACCGCCACAGCACTCCTCTGTCAGCGGTTGAGTGCAAGGAAATTACGATAATTAAGCTGACCCTGCTGTGACGCCAGCTGTGGGATTTTGTTGTTGCTATTGTTGAATTGCTGATAGATTTCGTCGAGTTTGCCACTGCAAGTTGTTGAACGGGAGTTTGGCTGATTTTCGAGATGTCTCTCTGGGAGCGTGTATTTTCACGATGGGGTCCTGGTATTGGTTCGAGATTGGGTTCCCTTCGATGTTGTTGGACATCGCGTGTCGATCGATATTATTAATAGACGCGCTGGTCATTGTCGCAGGAGCACTGTCTAGCCAACTCAAGACAACAACGGTTGCTGAGATATTGACACCACTGCCTGCACATCTTTGTTGCGTGATCGATACGGAGTTTGCAGTTTCTGATGCTTTTGGCTTCGTCTGGCTGCCTTGGAACGCCTCTTTTTATAGGCTTCCGATACAATGCTTATATCGGCGCCTGTGCCCCCAGGCAACCGGGTTTTCGTATTTCGGTTGGACATAGACATTCATCGTGAAGGGGATGAAAGAGGACCATTCGCAATCACTGAAGTCCAATTAAATGATTTCTTCCATATGATGGCTTCGGAGTTGAACCTCCAGGTTTACTAACATATACCCTCGGGGCGAAGATTTTTGGAGCAGCGGATTGGCAAGATCATAGTCTTGTACAGTAAGAGCTTTGACCCTATGGTGAGACGTTTCAAGCGAAACAGTTTCTGTAAGCTGAAATAGGCTCTGTTGGCTGCCAACAACCGTGCGCGGATTTCATCGTCATAGCTGTTATCGATTGTGATTTTCGACCCTAGGTAGGGGAAATTTTCAACGGTCTTAAAGTTATAGTTTCCTAGCTTCATTGTTTTGTTTGACCAGTGCGATTCGATGTTGTTCGTTCTTTGATTTTTTGGCACTGACGTTGCCACCATGTACTTTAATCTTGCTTTCATTAATGTGCAGCCCAAGATCTCGTGGTAATCGCCGCCTGTTCGATCTGGATGAAGGCAGTTTGTACGTCTCAGGTTGTTTTTCCCATGATGTTGATATCGTCAGCATAGGACAGTAGTAGTTGGGTGGACTTAAAAAGGATCGTACGTCTTGCATTTATCACAGCATCACGGATGACTTTTCCGAGGGACAGGTTAAAGACGACGCATGATAGGGCATCCCCTTGTCTTAGACGGTTGTTGGAGAGGGATCCTGCTGCTTTTATCTGGCCTCGCACACTGGTCAGGGTCAACCTAGTCAGTCTTATCAATTTCGTCGGGATACCGAATTCTCTCATGGCCGTGTACAGTTTTACCCTGGCTATACTATCATAAGCGGCTTTAAAGTTGACGAAAAGATGGTGCAACTGATGTCCCTATTCCAACAGTTTTTCCATCGCTTGCTGCAGAGAGAAAATCTGATCTTTTGCTGATTGGCCTGGACTGAAGCTCCTTTGGTATGGGTCGATGATGTTCTGGGCGTATGGGGCTATCCGGCCTAGCAAGATAGAGGAGATTATCTTATAGATGGTACTCAGCAACTTGATACCTCTATAATTGCTGCGTTGCGTGATATCCCTCTTTTTATGTATGAGGCAGATAATGTCTCGTTGTCGTCAGGCATGTCAGGCCCCACAATGGAACGGGATGAAGACTAAGAAGAAGAAGAGCTGCATCCATTATCCAGAAACAATACATTCCGTCCATTTTCCAATTGTTTGCTGATTTATTGATTTTATTGAAAATCCCTTCCAATTCTTATAATGTTTCTACTTATCGCAATTACTGGCGTCTAAATGTTGCCCTGCACCCTAACCAGATCATCCTAATTTCAGAGTGAAATGCTCGACAGAATATTGTATTCTATATTATGGAAAATAACAAAATTTTCTTTCGGCTCTTGCGTTTTCTTTTTCGTTTCCTTTTTTTTTTTTCAAATTACTATTGCTAAGTCTTATACCATCTAGATAACGATTCTTATGTACTAAAGAATTTATTCAGTTTCAAATAAATCACAAAGCAATTAAATAAGTGACATTTTTTTTTTTGGTCACTTTTTTTTAAGGCAGGTTGATGTAGATTTTCATCTTGTAAAGTTGAGGGAGGGAGGGTAAGTAGCATAACAGATTTGACTTGTGAATGTGTGGTATTGGTTTTTACTTTGTTAACATCTTGCAACCTTTTATTAGGAAATTAAAAAGTGGTAATAATACTTTCTTGTGGATTGAGGTGAACGGAGGGCAAAATCATAAGCTCAGTCTTAGATATTTACAAAATACAGCTTTGGCCAAAACTATTAGGCATCCCTAGAAAATGTTAATAATAATCGTTGGCGCAACAATCCATGTTGGATCAGGGCCTTGAAGTGTGTTAGAGCACTTCATTCAAGACCGTAACGGTCCACTACAGTACACTGTAGGAGGCAATGTGGTCAGCATTGTGCTCGCCCGAGATTATTATCCTGATTTGACTCATGTACTCATTCACAGCTGAGTCGACTGGTGTCCGACGTCAAATCACGATACAAATTCCACTGCCACCAGTGAGATTTGAACCTCGACCTTCCGTATGACAGCCTTGCGCTCCAACCACTCAGCTATCCGGACAAATGTTGGTACATTGAAAAGTACAAATTGATTTTACAAAAGCTTTAGATACAACCTAGGTGGATACGGTTACATGCAAAATAAGACAGCATGAAATTTTTTAGTACAAGATCTGAGAGATAAAGCTTAAAGCAGGTGTTTTGAGCTTTAATGTTGGTGCAAGGACGTGGCGTTTTGTTGTTTTTTGGTTAGATCTGACAGTTGTGTTTCCGAAAATGATGAAATGATTGAGCTTTCAATAGCAAAACGAATAAAAATACATTTTTTTTAGAGAAAAAAGGAAGTCTCACGTTGAAATATCAAAATTGTCTGAGCTTACTTGGGATATGCCGAAAGAAACTATAAAGGTTATTAGTGCTTGTACCGCAAGAGAGAGACTTCCCGAAGTGGATCTTGACGGTTATGGAGTCAGAAAGGAAGCGTAGCTTTTGGAGTCGAACATTTTTGGGTGACCCTAAACCACAAAATAAGGGAGCATAGCCTTGCATCCAAAACAGTGCTCAAAAACGTAAATGATAGCTGCTGTAATAAAGGCCAAGGGTGGACCAACAAAATATTAATAATACTGTATGAATTATACAACAAAATCGATTAAATTACTCAAAGAATTTCATTTTTTTGCACTGAACAAGAAGAAGACATAGAAAGTAGGGTGCCTAATACTTATGGCCAAGATTGTAGGAATATTAAGTTAATTTTCAAAAGAGATTGTTCTCTTTAACAAAGGCATGAAACTATATAAACTTTGCAGCTGTAATTTTGATAATTTTTTTTTTTCAAGTACATCTGTATTACGATTCGGCATATTATACATAGTTGATGAGATTAAGGACTGTAACTGAAGTTGGACCGCTTTTTTTTTAGTCTGGTATGCTTCTTGGGAATTCAATTTTCTGGTTTAATAGTCCTTTTTTATTCTCAATATTCCGTTTTATGTGTTATATTGACCCTATCACTTACATTTAATCTGTAGCGACCTTTGAACTGGGCGCTCTCGTTTCACCGCCGCTCTTTACATTCTTTTTTGGTGGCCTAAAGAATTGGTTATAGATGAAGTGCCCTAAAAACCAAGGCACCAATAATACAAATCCTATATAATTGAATGTCTTATAGACGCTGAACCATTTATCGTAGCTCAAAAACACAAACGGCACTAGACACCAGCCCATTCCGACCAAGGTATATATTTGACGTAGAATGAAAATCACAACCTGGCTAGGCGTGGATTTGACTAGATTGCCCTTTGGTCCATTGGCAAGTCCATCATAAATGTTGGAAATCTGAAAAGGATGAAACAAAATTCTGAAAAAAAGTACATCAGGAGAGAGAGATAGGATGGAATCTACCTGTCTTTCGAAAGTTATTGTCAGATATTCCATAAAAAAGGACATATAATAGCCTGTATGGAATCCATGCCAGAGTGCCAGAAAGAATAGTGCGCTCGCATAGCTGATGGTTCGATTGTTTAAGAATTTCAGGCGTTTATAGACGTTCTCAGCGACCCAGTGATTTGTGTTGACGTTAAATGAAAGGACATAGTGGCCAAGTTTCGAGGCTTTTTCAAACATCTCTAATTTTATGTTGGAACATGCTGACCAATCTTCTGAGCCGTCTTCTTTGATTCCAACAAATGATAAACCTGGAAAGACCAAGTAGAATTGAAGGGTTCATGTTTGGTATTTGAACAAATGGACCTACCAAAGCACGTTGCAGCTCCTTCCGCCAACAGCCAGCATGATACATATTTATATAGCGCCAATTTACCCCATATGGCCAGCAGGATATACTTGTGCCACCAAACATATGCTTGGAATTCTTCTTCCAAGAAATACTCATCAGGTAGAAATCCCGCTCCAATTTGTCTAATTGCTAGATAAAAGATACCCAAACCGAATCGGGTTAGACCACTTCTTACATGTCCTTTATATCGTTCAAACTCCTTGTTCATGAAGCGTTCATAGCGACGAAATGGAAATTGAGGTCCGACTAAGCAACACGCTGGGAAATATGTATAGGCTGTAATCTCAAGTAGTGATGGAATTCGCGTCAGAGCTGACTCTTTTTGATCCTTTGACAAGCTTTCGGGTTTTTTCAAGCCGTCCGCTATGCTGAATCCTAATCCGATTAAACGTAAAACTAGAACACAATGTGGCATTGTCCAAATGATATCGTATTCATCGCTCTCGGTGAAATAATAGGCCAACAATAAATAGGCCATGTGGAATATGAAGTTGATAATGACTAGATGTTTTGGCTTTGCGTAAAGGACATTTGCAATCACATAGGTAAATAGGATGGCAATTAGACTGTGATAGACATCAAAACCATAATTGAAAACAATTAATAGGAAACCGCTAATAGCGAAATATATATGTCTAATTGTTGTAGATTGTTTGTACATGAAGTTATGATAGACTAGAGCTAGAGGGTAGCCTGGAAATTAAGGGAAAAAAAAGATGTTAAATATGAACTTCAATTTATGGTTTTGTAACGTACCGACTAGAATTGAAATAAGCAACCGTAATGCTGGCTCCGGGGCGCCAACTGCTGCAGCTAGACTCCCTATCAGGAAACCCATTTTATTTTGTTATCTGGATCCTGTTCAACCAATGAAACCTAGGACACTCTCAGCTAATTTGTCGTTATTTTTTTGGAAACCTTTTTCTAGTTTTTTTACCAATTATTCAATCACAAATTCATTCATTCAAACTCACAAGAAATTTCAACATTTTGAATTTGTATTTTGTTTACTTGACATAACGGCCAAACCAAAGGGGGCCGAAAATCGTTAAGAGTCGCGCACTAAAATGATTCCATTACACTGAAAACAAACACTCCACTCGTATTTTGTTATTTGGTATTATCCAGCTAAGAATTCAAAGAGGACTGTATTGATTTATGTAATTATTTTAAAACCCGAAATTGGATCAATATGGATGACCTTGCCTAGCACTAACGCACGATTCCGACTAGTATCCAAAGAGAAGGAATTTATTATGGAAAATCCAAAGCCTCCTCTATTGGACTATTCAAATCTTCATAGTGCACTTGGATTGAAGCCACCTTGGTTTCATCAGTATTTCAGTTAGTTGACTGACTACTATGATTAACGAATTTTCTGTGACTTAGTTTTAGCTTGAGGAACCCGTACACTCTCGCTAACGTTACGACAACAGCACTGGGGGGCCCTACAACGGTCCACAATGCTAAATAAAATCTATGAAGCCCACGAAATTCCCTCTAAGATAATCGATTCGAAAGTGCTTTTGAAAAAAAAAAAAAAAAACCTGCATTTGCCCCATTGCATGCTATTGCTTATGATGCAATCATTCAAGATACTTTGTCTGCATATACATGTAAGACACCTCTGGCAGGTATGAGAATGTAATCTGCAATCATTTGGTTGAAAGCTCGAGCAGCACCCCAGCTAGCTATATATATATATCCATTACATATGGGTTCATCCATGTTTAGTTTAGAAGGTGATGTTTCTTTATAGGTTTCATCGCAACAAGTGAAAGCACTCTCTATCGTGTTCCGGTTTTTCTATAAATATCGAAATGCATTTATTAGTTGTAACCAATGGAGCGACGTTAACTGCTGGTGGTCAAGTTACTTAATCATGGTCGGCAAAAAAATGGTTTCATAATGGTTAAAATTGCTATCGTATGAAAGTCAATTACGAAGAAAGATTTTGCGCGGCAAATATTGATGTTTCATCAGAACAATGTCCTTTGAAATTTTATGGAGACGAAAAAGGCTTGCACACATTTGATCGCGACGGGAGTTGTGCGACCCAAATTGCGCGTATAAGGGTTGAGGTTAGTGCCTCGTTGCCTCGCATTTTTCTAAGATTCCCCTTTTCCCAAATGGGGTTTGTAAAATACAAGCTTTGGCTTGATTTATTAGGGTCCCTGACTTTAACAATTCCTCTTCTATTATACTCACCTCCGTAGTGTGGTGGATTAAGGTGAGACAAAAACGTTTTCACCGTAAACTAGCCACACTGCAAAGATCTGTGTGCCATGAGCACGACATCCGGCTCAGCTGTAAACGCATTACTCAATTTGCAGCCCCTGGATATATTTATTCAAAGCACTACAATGAGAGCAGCTCATAGACTAATTTGATTAGATCTGGGGGAAAACAACGGACGTGGAGGGACAGAGCATTGGAAGAGTTACTGGGAGCACTGAATCCATGCTATGCTAACGCGAAGATAAAACAAGCTCTCACAGCTTATGGTCTGTGCAGATGGACCTTTGCCTCGACATGTCCCTCATGTGGTAATGTGGATATACGTTGCTATCATTAGGCCGATGTTCGTTTATGTATCCGTAGTGTGGTGGGTTAAGGTGAGAAAAAAGTATTTTCACCGTAAACTAGCCGCACTACAAAGATCTGTGTGTCTGGGAATCATTGGCGCCATGAACACGACATCCGGCACAGCTCTAAAGACATGATTTCTCGAATAAAAACGAGAAATGGGCTGTTCCTTTTAGACAGTATCCAATGGTTTTTCAAGTCTAAGTATATGCGGTTGAAGGGTAGGCACATCGCAATCTGCAGTGATAGCCACACGGCATTAAGGACGTTGGGATGGAGGAGTCCAGAGTGCCTATTGGGGGATACGAACCCATGCGTACAAAGGATTGCTTAAACCTTACCAAAAAGAACCTCCGAATCATAGTGGGAATTCTCACTGGTCATTGTCGGCTGGACTATCACCTAGGGAAGCCAGGGATATCTACGGACACTGCCTGCAGGTTCTGTGAGGAGGAGGACGAAACCTCTATGCACGTCCTGGGACAGTGTCCGGCACTTGTGCAAAGTAGGTCGATACATCTGGGAGAACACTTAATATCAGATGCAAAGCTGAAACTTCTGGAAGTGGGGAACATACTAAAGTTCCTAACGGTTACAGGCCTACTTGAGATAATATGATCAACAGGTACACTATAATCAGTAAAAGGGGCACAATAGTTCTTCAATGACGCGGTGCGACTTTCCCTTAACAGAATAATAATAAATTAAGGACGTTGAGTAGTCCATTGATCACCTCGAAATTCGTTCAGGAATGCAAAAACCTTTTTGAACTCTACCTCTCGATTCAATACAGTGGAACTACTCGGGGTACCTGGTCACCTGGCATAGAGGGAAATGAAATCTCGGATGCTTTAGCAAAACAAAGTTCCATCTCCCCCATCCAAGGAATCAGCAATTGCAGTATCATTAGCATTGACTAAGGCTGTGTTATCAAAAACTGGGAACAAGCTTCCCACAAATGCAGGTGGGAGAGACTAAATACTGCTTGACACATCAAACTTTACCTGCCAGAACATGTGTTCCACAAAGTGTATCCTGTCGAAAAGCAGAAGGAGTTGCAGGAGTTTTGTAGGCATTCTGACAAGCGATAATTCACTAGCTGGACATATGTTCAGAATAGGAATAATTCAAGATGATACGTGTCCCTCCTGTAATGAGGAAGCCACCGCTCTCCGTGCCCCTGCGTCTAAAGGGTCCCGGATCGATGGAATTATCTTATGCAATGCACGGGTGCACTCTCCTCTGCTACTTTTGTTGGTCGGATTAGGGGATTTCATCCGGACCTGTGGGAGTTGCCCTGAAGTCGGGATTCCAATTTTGCTGTAAATTCGTAATCTTTCACCAAATGTCCTTTTCTCTAGCGGAATTCTAGTCACTGCTGGTTCAGTTTGGCTGTTCTGTTGCGTTCTCTCTATTCTGTTATTTCTAGAGCCAATTTCGTTTATTTCTGATTAAGATTCAATTACAAATTCCTGCCTAAAAACGTCTAACGGGAAATGTCCATTGAATAATACTTACATATTTATGAGGTAGGTAGGTGTAGTGGCCGCTTCGAGGAGCCCAATTAGTGCTATGATGTGCTGCTTTGATGCCACAAACTCCTCACACCATGACTGCTGTTATGAGAGCTGGAAGGCAGAGTCCAGTCACTTCAGATCTCTAGAGCCAGCTCGTAGCATTCACGAATGAAAGCAGCTCTCCCATCCTGCAGCTGGGAATCTCTCTGAGGTCCACAAAGGATAGTTTGCCCAGTCTCCGTAACCTGACTCTAGCTAGAGCTGGGCCTGACGGTTTCTCCTTATTCTCCGCAGCTTTGGCAACGCGAATTGTAGAGTATGCCGAGCCTGGCGACAGTGCCCCGTGCAGACGACCATAATCTTGTATGCCTTTCCACGCGCCTGGCACAGGAGCGCCCGTGATCGGGTTTTGTTATAAACGGGCCAAATCCTTGACTTGGGACAGTTGGTGAGCCTTCGTCATCTGAGGCCCGCGGCTACTAAGTATTGCGAGTAGATTCCGCCCTTGACAGTCGCCAACGAAACACCGACTGTAACCGCCAAAGGACTGCCAAGAGCAGAGCCCAGCCTGGCCAATCCGTTAGCTCGCTCTTTCCGCTCTATGTTCCTATGACTGGGAACCCAGAGGAGGGTAATTTTGACCGTACTGCCCGACCGCTCGGCGCACTTTTGCACTGCCCCGCCAGCCTGGAGGATGTCGTCGATGAGTCCAAGGTCGCATCGCTATTACTTCCACTTAGAATACACTGGCGGAACCTAGGAGACATACGACTCGGAGACACTGTCTCTCTATTCGATAAAACCCCCACAACGACTCCACAGACTATTTTTGGTCTCTCGGTGAAAAATACTGTATGTATGCCGCCGGTCTTTCACTCTGCCCTGATTGGAAAGTCCACAGCAAAGTTTTTCGTGAAGTTCTGCTTGTATGGGGGGCATAGTCTGTGGGGAAAGCCCAGATTTCCCGAGGTACTTCGTTTGAGATGTTACTATGGCTGGTAGGGCTTCGCTGTCCAGCATCCGGACTCACGTAGTCTGACGGCACTGCACGCTACAACGTATTTAATGTGGAGATCTAGGGAGAGGAGATACAGGAGTATATTGAGAGCATCTGCCTAGCAAGATTGCGGAACTCCGGTAGCACCTGCACACGGGATCCTTTAAATCTTATTTAGCTTCGTTCTATTGTACTTTTTACTCAAAGATACCATACAATAGAGCCGTACGTTAGGGTGGAACGCATCACAGCTGTGTACATCTAGAGAACCATCCTCGACCGGAAGCTCCATTTCTTTGCAAAGGTTCCCTTGCAGGCGTAGAAGGCTATACAGGGCTTCTCAACCCACAATTCTATGCTCAATTCTCAATTTAGCTTTGGATCGAGGATTACACCCAGGTACTTTACATTGGAGGAAAGAACTAATCTTTGCTCATTTAGTCGCCGTAGGTGGAATTCAGGTACCCTTACCTTGGCGGTGAATAGCATCAGTTCTGTTTTGGTTAGGTTTATAACGAGTCCACATGTTGCGGTCTGCAACGCTCCTTCCATGATTTCACTCATAAGGGAGGGAAACATCTCTGACACTAATATCACAAAGTCGTCGGCATACGCCACCACCTTCACCCCGCTGCTGTCCAATGTACGTAAAATTTTGTCCATTACTATTAACCAGAGAACCGGAGAGATGGCGCCACCTTGGGGCGTGCCTCCGTTCACAGCTTTGGTCAAGTGGTTGCCTTCCAGATCCGACTGGATTATCCTGGTTCTTAAGCTTCCGCAAACCCCCCGAGCAAGGCTCTGACTCACAGTCCTCCTCGCTAGCGGGAAAGTGTGTTTGTACCAGCAGCTTCAAGGTTTTACTAGAAGATTCCCTCCAAAAGCCTTTCGACTTTTTAAGAAAGGATGGGCTTTCATGTTGCTTGGATATAATCTTACTGAGCCTCGCGGATTCACTGGTGTTTTCGATGTTCTGACAATAGTCCAACCAAGACCGCCTCTTGGCGGTCCTGATGGCCGACTTGTACTTCTTCAGGCAGTTCTTGTATGGCTGCCAATATTTATATCTGTAGCGGATGTTGAAGATTTCTCTGGTCAGCTTCCTGTGGCTGGAGAGAACTGTACTTAGTAGGGGCACGAGACTTTAAAGGTGATATCGAACGTCTTTTCCAGAGCCTCGACCTCTGTCTCCAGTTCGTCTGTCGTGCCAATCTTACCGAATTCCCCACCGGAGAGTTTGTTCTTAATTACTTAACCAAACTGTCCCCAGTCGATCCTCCTGGGGCCTCTGAAGGGTTTGGAGACCTTTGCGGCGAGATCTAGACTGAAAAGTATCCAACTGTGATCCAAGAAGAATCTCTGGTCAGACACTCTCCAGTCATCTACCCTAAGAATCCGGTTGTCGGTTATTAGGGTGATATCAAGGACCTCCTCCCAACCGTCACAGTTCTCTGAACTAAAGAAATGGAAGGTTGGTGTGCTACCCCTATTACACACCGACAGGTTTGAAGTAATAATAAAATCAAAGAATGACTCACCTCTCTCGTTGATTTCCGAGCTGCCAGAAAGCATATACCTTGCATTGGCGTCGCAGCCTATCAACAGGTTAGCCTTCTCCGGATGATATTTCATGGCATTGGTTTAGCAACACCAGTTGTGGAATGCCACTTCATCCAGGTTGCGTTAATATGTGTAGAAATTTCATTAAGCAGTTCTCCATTGGTTGATAGCATTGACCCGAGATATTTAAATCGTTAAGTTCTGGGCAGGTTATTGAAGCTGACAGCACTGACAGCAAATATACCGAGTTAATGCTGTCAGCTAATGGAGAACTGCGTTATGCTCCTCACATAGGGAAACACAAAACCTTTTATACCTGAATTAGTGAATACTGGCACCCTCACGTAACAAGCATGACCTGGCTTTCCGATCCATTGAAGTGCATGGGAGATTCGACTGTAAACAAACTTATTCTTGGTGTGTTTATATTAGAGGAAGTTAGAACTAGTAAGGGCAGATTGTATCATAGTATCTAACGGAATAAATCCACTAAAAAGATACTTCTCTCGTTTACCTCAAGGGTATCGTTCTCTACAACTATTGGGAACGTTGCCTCTGCGTAATAGCGCAGACTGGAGCAGTCGCCTACTAGGCATCTACACATAGGACTGTCAGATCTCAACAAGCATTCGCAAATTCAAACAAAAACAAATTATCGCAGACGCTTGTGACGCATTCACAAGCTTGGTCCCCAAAATCAAGCCAAACGTTAGGGGAGGTTTGAAGTTTGAGGGAGTCTAGCATGTGAACCTGGTACTAGCTTTCATTGGTTTGAATCTAATCTTCGAACTTTGAGTAGACTACGAGCGAATGGTGTGATAGTGTACGCAAGCAAGGATCAGAGCTACTACAATAATATCAAACATCGAATTTACTTGTTATCAGAATGAAGTGCGGAAACCAGCAACAAAAAAAAACCCAAGCCGTAAAACATTCATTGAGGTCAATAGCACACGCTGTGCGCTATGAGAGAAGTACTTTAATCGCATCAGACTATATGATTCAGATTTTAGATATTTTTGTTATCTGAGGCAACTGAGAAGCACAAAGAACACAACGCTATGCTGCATACTACAGCGAATTGTGCTGCACACACTGTTGTCTTTCGCATACAAAAACTCACGCAATAGCACTAAGAAAGGTTTCGCTTGCAACACAAGGGTATTATGAAAATCACTCGTTGTCACTTGATAGATTGTTAGAAAGAACCGACGCGCTCCATGTGGTGACGACACGGGGTCTATACTATTATTTCATTACACGTGCGTTGTTAATTTTCTATTATATCCAGAGTTTCATGTTCAATTATCACCTTATTTTTCAAAATATCACAGTCGAAATGCTATAAAAAAAACGAAATACAGCCAAACCCGAACTTTCCCGGCTCTCACTTAATATTTTAGGACGCAGGAGAAACAACGTCAAGAAATGTACACATAACGCAGGCAATGATGAGGACGGGGGCGGGGTTGACGGCGGTTATCATAGCACACCGAATAGTTTCGTATGCGGGCAACTTTGTGTGTATAGACTAGGTCATGCGCATGAAGACCAGGTCCCCTACTAGTAGTTACTGAGAGGTTTCTAGTTATAGTTGCAGCATGTTTACGTTGCGAAGGCAGACAATGCGGTGGCTGGTCCCACGGTTGCAGATCAAGGGGATGATTCTGCACTACGTCATAAAGAACTATTGTGCGTTCTCGGTAGTTATAATAAGCGTGTCACAAGCATATGCATCATCGGCTCTAAAACTGAGAAGAATTTCAGGATATCGACTACCTCTAGGTGCCTTAGTTTCTTGTCTGATACTAGATATCCTTCCAGGTCCAGAACATGTTAGTCAAACAACAAAGATTCCGGGGAATCCCTAATAATCCAAGGTCACATATCAAATTCAAATCATATACTTTTAGCAGTGTAATTTCTGTTTAGTGAGCTACTGTGGCCTCCCAGCGGGAAATGGATGCATCAAAAATTAATGATTGACAGCTGCCTCGAGAGGGGTAGATGCACTCCCTTTCCATGACACTTCATTTCATATTACTTCCTCCCAGATTCCAAAAAAAATCAATCCTGGATGCATCTAATCATTTGCTCATGGGCTGAAGGACATCATGCCTATCAGACTACTCCCCGGAAGCAATATAAACACTTTGTAATGTCAGCGCAGCTTTTAGGGATATCGAATTGGTGGAGGAGAAAGAGACAGCCCTGCACTTTTTATGAAGCTGCCCGGCATCCTCAGATCTCAGACTAAGACACCTTGGCAAGGTTTTCTTCAATGAAAAATCTGCACACTCTCTATCTCTGGAAAATGTTCTCAAATTCGCTAAAGCCTGCAAACACCGTAGGCGGGAAGCCATTGAATAGGCAATTTACGGGGATAGTACAATGGGCCTAACATTGGCCTGAGTCCTCGGAGCTGTGGCTCCCCCCAGTAAACTAAACTAACCAAGCTTCCTTAAAAAAAACCCAGAAACATAATTCACTCCTTGATTCCAGTAAGATCCATTGCCATTTATCCTAGATGTATCTTTAAAGAAGCGCTACCTTTAGTTCCCACTGGGATTTGACTGCGTACTCGCAACGTTAACGCACAACCATGATGATTTCCCCTTGGTAGTGAACGTTTTTTGTTGGTAGATAAAGTGAAATGGGTTTAACGACGGTTGCTTATCTGCAATGGCATGTTCAAAACGTGTTTAGTGAACTAAAGTATAGTGTGTCAAAAAAGTAATCGTCTGTTTACATTTTCCGCGATTAATTTACGATTTTCATAGCTTAGCCTCTAATGAATGGCGACCCTAATCGTCATGTGGGAAAAGAGGCAGACGATAACAGGTGCCATGGGGGAAAGGAGTTCGGAGCGCGCAATGAGGATAGCTAGCGTATAATCGATTTTGCGGACACCCATGACCTTGCACTTATGAATACATAATTCATCAAACGATTGTCTCATCTTCCTACATTTTATAATGGAAACAGTAAAACGCAAATCGACTATATTCTCATAAGACGCCGACATTTTACTGATTCACTGTCACTGATTGCAAAGCCGTTTATTATGAGACCATCGTACCTCAGCATCGGCTATTGATTGCCGTCCTGCGAAGTAAGCCACCGATAAAAAAGTGTGAGGAACGCACTGGCCCGCCGCGCATTAAATGGTGGCGAATTCTTGAGAAAAAATGATCTCACTCATGCGATTACCGACCATTACGAATGTGGAACAATCGTGGAATCAAATGAAAGACACGATCCACAAAGGGGATCTGCAACCCTTGGGATCACCAAACCGGATAAGCGGTACATCAACCGATGTTAAAATGAAGGTATGTGAAAAGAAACGCCTCTACCACGAATTTCTCGACGATAAAACGCTGGCCAATTGGCAAATTTATAAGAATGCCAACCGGGAAGCAAAGAAAGCCAGTCGTTGTCACCCGCGCGGACCATTACAAAAATCTTTATGATAAACTGGTCACTCGGGATGGCGAGAGAGATCTGGATCGACTTGTTAAAAGCCGCAACGAATGCACACAGGATATCGAACACCTTTGTTGCGTTAATGACAAGAACGGTAATTTGCTTACCAACCGTCGAGCCGCAACAGATAGATGGTGAGAATACTTCGAGCAGATTTCATCGGAAGAATTTGCTCATCTTCCACTTCCACAATTACACATTTGGACCAGTTCCACCTGTCAGAGCGGCTGGTGCTCAGAGGTGGCGGTGAGGAAGACGGGGCGGCAACTCTGTCGGCCAAACCAAAACCAAGTGGCCGAGAAGAACCTCCATAGTGGTGGCACCGAGAGACGCTGTACTCAGATGCAGTAGGCGAATGATCCAAAGGCCTAATCAGGACGATCAGACCCGAATCTGCACGGGGACTCATCTGAAGTGGCAATTTGATCACGAAACCTTACCAGGGGTATACTGGTACCATGGGAACCGGGATAGCCCCTGGACTCTCATACTTGGGGTGAACTCCCGTTGTATGTGAGTATACCTCGATTGTTTGGGGTTGGACCCCTAGTGGGAGCTTCATGGGGGTTATTGGTTATGCTCAAGCGAGAAGAGACCTTCGGGCCTCGGCGTGGTGTTGCGTTTCAACACGGGTGCCGTACTCCTTAGTTCGGTAGAGATTTAGGTAGGTCTTGCATCCACCAGTATGAATGCTAAGCCATGCACTTGGTATAGACTGGTACCGTTGTTGCTTGTCTCAGCGGGGCTCTGATTGTGGTGACAACATCAATCCGTGTCCTAAGAAGACCGTGGGATTAAGTCATCCAGACAGGTGCTCACGTTAAACTCTCAAGGACTTAACTGTCAGCGCAACTGAAGTCGAGGAGGCAATAAAACGAATGAAATCGGGGAAAGTCACAGGACCTGACGACATCGCAACCGGATTTATCAAAAACGGGGTGCGCAGGAAATAGTGGCCGTACAATGCGATCCATCTGCTCGCTCTTAAATGAACAGGGTTTCCTTAGAGCCCCGATTTTTCGGATTAGCAGTTTGTAACTGAATCGCCACGAGTCTCCATTCACCTCGTCGATCAGATCCTGCCAGCAGCGAGCTTTTCTTTTCTTTTCTGATTTTTACTCTGTCACTATGGTGCATGCCTCCTCCCGCTGCGCTGCGGAGTCTGCTTTTGGGTGATGTGTACTCTCTCACTATGGTACATGCCTCCTCCCGGTCGCTGAGACGTTCTGTTAAGCGGCGGAGCCTGTGGCACTCCTTCCGAAGCTCTTCGATTTTCACTCTCCACCAATACATAAAAGGTTTGCCACGTCTCGATGCCCTCCTAGGCATGCAGGCTCCGCAGGCCGTCGTTATCAGGTTCATAACTGAATTTACGACAGTGTCGGCTGCAGCGTCACCGCCTCCAGGAATACCCTCCGACGCGGCCGCACCTGTTCCAAGAGTTTAGACAAACCTCCCGGCGTTCACCTTCGCGACGTTCCATGCACCGAAAGAGCGCCGGGGTGACGTACGCCGAGAGTTTGTGTCCATCATTTCGAAGGCAATATATTGATGGTCGCTTACCCAGAAGTCTTCCAGAACTCGTGAACCATTCACCAGCGACACCAGTGATTCCAACGTGAAGGTTACGTCTGGGATGCTTCTCTCGCAGCCCGGGTGGATCCGGTGTTTAGAACTACCAGTCCTGTTCTCGCCGCCATTTCCAGAATTCGTTTCCATCTGGAGTCTGTGTGAGGCATGCCCTATTCAAGTGTCCTAGCACTGAAGTCACCCCGGCCAGAATCTGCCCATCTATGCCTAAGATAGCGTCCTCCAAAACATTAAGCATGCGTCGAAAGAACGGGATCGTCTTATTCGGCCCAGATGGCAGCGGTACCTGATATGTCAGGAGGCCATGAAACTGGGTCCTTGTTTTGGTACTGCTCACTGATGAGTACTAAATCGGCTTTGGTCTCTGCAGCGAACTGCGCTAGCAACTCGTGAGCGGTTGCACTCTAGTGCATATTGATTTATAGGATGCGAACTGTGTCCTAGCTCTTTCCAGTTCTGCTCTGAAGACTGGATACCGCCCCGAGCCCGCAGTGTGCGCAATGTTCTCATCAGTCGCGCCACGATCCCTGCACAGGCCGCAGCGTTCCTTTTCATTGCAGGTGTTCGCCTTATGGCCTGCCTGACCGCATTTATGGCACCGACAGGTTGCAGATGTATGCCCATAATTCAAACATCTGTAACATTTGGTTGGGGGGCCCGGATTCGTATCCTACACACTACTCAACCAATTCTTATTTTCCCGCTGTTTAGAAGCTTCCTTGATTGCTCGGCAACTTCCACCACAGCGAGTTTTTGGCCTCGGAAGTTCGCAGAGGTGATACGAATCCGGGCATTGGATAGCTCCGAACATTCGCGTTTGATCGCCTCTTTTACCTCGTTCTTTTCAGGGAGGCAGTCAAGGCCTGGGACTTCCAGAGAACACGTGGGTTCCAGGCTGGAAGCCAAAGCTTTTTCTCCCAGAAACCCCTTGACTGCTTCAGAGAACGTAACTTTATTTATTGTCTTCGGGCCTAATTCGACTAGGACTCCACCATCCTTTGTTTTACGAATGGAAGACACTTCTGTTTGGTTATCTTCGGGTTTAATCTTGTAATGGATATCACTGAGGACTTCCGCTAAAGTCTTCCTTTCCGTCGGCTTAATAAGCAGAGCTCTAGCCCTCCTTCGTCTACCCAGCTTTTCTTTTGGTCCCTCGCAGAGTTTTTTCTGATGTCGTGATGTGTTGTTGTCTCTTGTTCCTCTTCGCCTTTGTATTGAGCCCTGGAGAGTACCTGATTGAAGTGTCCCGTAGATGTCCCTTCCTCCTTCCGTTTTTTTTTTTTCAACAGTCCGCTCTGCAGTGAGCTGTCTGCGATCCGTTTGGTACTCGTGGTGTTCTCGTCGGGAGGCGCCGTTGTTTCTGCTTCCTGCAGATTCTTTCTTACTTTCCATGTCCGCTTATAACATGAAATCCTGTCCAGGAGCTCCTCCGGTTGCATTAGCCCGTTTTTCCCCCCTTTGCTGACGTTTTTCTGGAAGAACGTAACAGATCGCATGCACTTCACAACTACCGCGCATTTCTTAATAAGCCTTTCCTGATCAGCTTGCGCCAGAGTAGTCGACAGTCCTCCCACTCGGCTTATATTCGAAATCATTTGGTTAATTTCGGCAATTTCCACTGTGCCTCTTTGCGCGAATCTAGCACTGCGAAGTACTGTCTGGGTTCCTGTCTCCGTTGCAGGTGTCGCATCTCTTTGGGAGTCCTACTCTGCATCTGCGCGTCCCGATGTCTTGTCGAGTATTTTAGTCCTTGTTACGTCCTTCGCTGGACGCTGGGGCGAATGGGGCATTTGTGTACTGTGAATAAACGCAACTAGCTCACTCTCCACTTCCATTATCTCCTCGTTTGGTTTGTTTTTGTTCGTCATTTAAATGACGACCGTACGCAAGGGAGCGGGCCGCAATAGTCAGGAACAGGTATACCCTCGGGGACAAAGCTCCTACCCCAGTTCCCTGAGGCCTGACCTACATTTAGCTGATCCCGGAACTCACGGACGGATCAGCGCTCACTCGGTTCAATGCACACTACCCGAGCAGGGTCCTGGCTCCATTCTACTTTTTTATACATCCTCCTCTCAGGCTTCTTGGCGATAGTTTCAGCCGGCCATGCAGAGGAATCCGCTGAAGTGCCCTGTTTTGACCATTAAGCTCGAACTTACAAGAGGATGTTCACCCGGTAAACAAAAATCCTCCTAATTCCGTTTAGGCATGAGGGTATTCGCAAGCGAAGGAAGCTCTGGTCCTAATACCATTTTAGTTTTGAAAAAAAAAGCTATTTTTCCGGGTTGTCCTAGTCGGACCCGCCATTTATTTATTTATTATGCATTAATTCATTTGCAGAAAGGAGTAACCGCCGCCGATCTGACTTTCTCCGGGGCTTTTATATTTTTCCGTTTAAGGGTACCTGGCCCCTTCGATGGCGGAAGTGTTGCCTGGAACATATGGCGTGAGTGAAAACTAGTGACCGTCGCGCCATTTACTCGTAGCGGCGAAATGTTTAGTTCCGGTTTGTGTATTTGCTGGCGTGCGTAGGAGCATTTCCGAGAATTAATGGTGGAGTTGTCGCTTAAATAATACTTCTCTCAGTCTTCAAAGCCAGTGCATGAATGAATTCAAAAAGTGACTGGCACAAACGGAAAGTTGTGATCTGCCATCAGAAAGAACCTTCGCGATTTGAAACGAATTACGCCGGCATCAGATGTCCATTGTACATTGTGTCGCTCGCTCGCACGTTCATTGTACATTAGCCATTACTCAGCAGCTTGTTCGGCTTGTCAAACTCATTTCAGTGCGAAGTACCGTTTGTGTTGGGTTAGTCCAAGTGTCGTCCTGTTTATTACGTTCAAAAAAACCCATAAAGGAGCGGAAATATTAAGAAATCGAACGTTACGCGTGCTACGCTAAGCACGGAGCGTTTTCTCGTGCAGAAATTCCAATTTGGGGGGTAAGTTGGTGAAATTACGCTGCGAAGCACGCCATTGAAGCTGCACCGAGAGTACGTGGTGGTGCCGTTCCACCAGGGAAGCGTCATTTGGCGCGCCGAGTAATTTCACCGAATTGCGTCAAGTAAAGTGTGTCGCGTTATACAAATGTTTATATTAATTTCAGAGGTGTTGATTCGCTTAAGCGACAACAGTGAGGCCACGAGCGTGGTGAAATATTCTTCGAGGGAAAGAGTGTAGAGCGACGACCAGAAAATGTCGTCCGACTCGAAGGCTCCGCTTCGGACCGTGAAGCGGGTACAGTTTGGTATTCTGGCTCCGGATGAGATTGTAAGAAAGATTTTATCTAAGAATTTCCAATTGATTGTTAAATCCCGTTCCCATTATTCTGTTTTAGCGTCGAATGTCCGTGACTGAGGGCGGAATTCAGTTTCCAGAGACAATGGAGGGCGGTCGCCCGAAACTTGGTGGGCTGATGGATCCCCGTCAGGGTGTCATTGATCGAAATGCACGGTGTCAAACGTGTGCCGGGAACATGACCGAGTGTCCAGGTCATTTTGGTCATATCGATCTCGCAAAGCCGGTGTTCCACATTGGATTCATGACCAAAACTATGAAAATCTTGCGTTGCGTGTGCTTCTACTGCTCCAAGTTGCTCGTCTCGCCCAATAACCCCAAAATCAAAGAAATCGTAATGAAATCCAAGGGACAGCCGCGGAAGCGTCTGGCCTACGTTTACGACTTGTGCAAAGGCAAAAAGATTTGCGAGGGTGGCGAGGACATGGATTTGACTAAGGACGGACAACCAGTGGATCCATCCAAGAAAGCAGGACACGGCGGTTGCGGTCACTATCAACCCTCAATTAAACGAACCGGTCTGGAACTAATAGCGGAATGGAAGCACGTCAACGAGGACTCACAGGAAAAGAAAATCACAGTTCAAGCCGAACGTGTCTGGGAAATTCTGAAACACATTACAGACGAGGAATGCTTCATTCTCGGCATGGATCCGAAATTCGCCCGGCCCGATTGGATGATTGTCACAGTTTTACCTGTTCCGCCACTTGCTGTCCGACCGGCTGTCGTTATGTTCGGCGCAGCCAAGAATCAGGACGATTTGACCCATAAACTGGCGGACATCATAAAAGCAAACAATGAACTGAAGAAAAATGAAGCTTCGGGAGCGGCGGCGCATGTTATCCAGGAGAACATCAAAATGTTGCAGTTCCACGTTGCAACGTTCGTGGATAACGACATGCCGGGCATGCCGCGGGCCATGCAAAAATCCGGTAAACCGCTCAAAGCCATCAAGGCTCGTTTAAAAGGCAAAGAAGGTCGTATTCGAGGAAATTTGATGGGTAAACGTGTGGATTTCTCGGCCCGTACTGTCATCACTCCCGACCCCAATCTCCGGATCGATCAAGTTGGTGTCCCGCGTTCGATTGCACAAAATCTCACTTTTCCGGAGCTCGTCACACCGTTTAACATTGATCACATGCAAGACCTTGTACGACGTGGAAATTCTCAGTATCCGGGCGCTAAGTACATTGTGCGGGATAACGGTGAACGTATTGATTTGCGATTCCATCCGAAACCGAGTGATCTTCACTTACAGTGCGGTTACAAAGTGGAACGACATTTGCGTGATGACGATCTAGTGATTTTCAATCGACAACCGACTCTTCACAAGATGAGTATGATGGGCCATCGAGTTAAGGTTCTGCCCTGGTCAACGTTCCGGATGAATTTGTCCTGTACTTCACCATACAACGCTGATTTCGATGGAGACGAGATGAACTTGCACGTCCCGCAGAGCATGGAAACCCGAGCCGAGGTAGAGAACATTCACGTGACACCGCGACAGATTATCACCCCTCAGGCGAATAAACCCGTCATGGGTATTGTGCAAGACACCCTAACAGCTGTGCGGAAGATGACAAAACGAGATGTCTTCATCGAGAAGGAGCAGATGATGAATTTACTCATGTTCTTGCCCACATGGGACGGCAAGATGCCACAGCCTTGCATCCTTAAACCAAAGCCGCTTTGGACGGGCAAGCAGATATTCACCCTGATCATTCCTGGCAACGTGAACATGATCCGGACGCACTCCACTCACCCCGACGAAGAGGACGACGGGCCGTATAAGTGGATCTCACCTGGAGATACAAAAGTCATGGTAGAACACGGTGAACTTATCATGGGTATCCTTTGTAAGAAAACTTTGGGTACATCGGCGGGGTCACTGCTTCACATCGTCTTCTTGGAACTTGGACATGAGATTTGTGGTCGCTTCTACGGAAACATTCAGACTGTCATCAACAACTGGCTACTATTGGAGGGTCACAGCATTGGTATCGGTGACACTATTGCTGATCCGCAGACTTACAATGAAATCCAGAGCTCCATTCGTAAGGCCAAAGACGACGTCATCAGTGTCATCCAAAAGGCACACAACATGGAATTGGAACCTACGCCCGGTAACACGTTGAGGCAAACTTTCGAGAACCAAGTGAATCGTATCCTGAACGACGCTCGAGACAAAACTGGCGGTTCTGCCAAGAAGTCCCTAACAGAATATAACAATCTAAAGGCTATGGTGGTCTCAGGTTCAAAAGGATCCAACATTAACATCTCACAAGTTATCGCTTGTGTAGGCCAACAGAACGTAGAAGGTAAGCGCATCCCCTATGGATTCCGTAAGCGTACGTTGCCGCATTTCATCAAGGACGATTACGGTCCCGAATCGCGTGGCTTCGTCGAAAATTCATATCTTGCCGGCTTGACTCCGTCTGAGTTCTACTTCCACGCTATGGGCGGTCGTGAAGGTTTGATTGATACCGCCGTCAAAACTGCTGAAACAGGATATATCCAGCGTCGTCTTATAAAGGCTATGGAGTCTGTTATGGTAAACTACGACGGAACAATTCGTAATTCAGTGGGTCAATTGATTCAGTTGCGTTACGGTGAGGACGGTCTGGCCGGTGAAACCGTGGAGTTCCAGAACTTGCCGACGGTTAAACTTTCAAACAAAGCCTTTGAGAAGCGTTTCAAGTTTGATTGGTCCAACGAAAGATACATGCGGCGGATATTCAACGAAGAGGTCTGTAAGGAGCTAAGCGAGTCCGGCTACGCGATCCAGGAACTCGAAGCCGAGTGGGAACAACTCAATCGTGATCGTGAAGCTTTACGGCAAATTTTCCCAAGCGGTGAATCAAAGGTGGTACTTCCATGCAACTTGCAGCGTATGATATGGAACGTGCAGAAGATTTTCCACATAAACAAACGCGTCCCAACTGACTTGAGCCCGCTGAAAGTCATCCAAGGTGTTAAGGAGCTGCTTCAGCGTTGTGTGATTGTGAGCGGAAACGATCGGATCTCTAAACAGGCCAATGAAAACGCCACCCTACTCTTCCAATGTCTTGTCCGTTCTACGCTCTGTACCAAGTACGTGGCTGAGGAGTTCAGGCTGACAAGCGAAGCATTCGAGTGGTTGATCGGTGAAATTGAGACAAGATTCCAGCAGGCGCAAGTTAATCCAGGCGAAATGGTCGGCGCTTTGGCCGCTCAATCACTTGGCGAACCAGCCACACAGATGACACTCAACACTTTCCATTTTGCTGGTGTATCGTCCAAGAACGTAACTCTCGGTGTACCGCGTCTAAAGGAAATCATCAATATTTCAAAACGGCCCAAGGCTCCGTCTCTGACGGTGTTCTTAACCGGCGCTGCGGCACGTGATGCTGAAAAAGCTAAAAATGTCTTGTGCCGACTTGAACACACCACTTTGCGGAAAGTCACAGCCAACACGGCTATCTACTATGATCCGGACCCTCAAAGAACTGTTATATCAGAGGATCAGGAGTTCGTTAACGTATACTACGAAATGCCAGACTTCGACCCCACTCGCATTTCACCATGGTTGCTGCGTATCGAACTGGATCGTAAGAGAATGACAGATAAAAAGTTGACAATGGAGCAGATTGCCGAGAAAATCAACGCTGGATTTGGGGACGATTTGAATTGCATATTCAATGACGACAATGCGGATAAGCTGGTCTTGCGGATTAGGATCATGAACAACGAAGATAACAAGTTCCAAGACAACGAGGACGAAACCGTCGACAAGATGGAAGACGACATGTTCTTGCGTTGCATAGAGGCGAACATGCTATCAGACATGACCCTACAAGGAATCGAAGCAATCGGCAAAGTATACATGCATTTACCGCAAACAGACAGCAAAAAACGTATTGTCATCACGGAGTCTGGAGAATTCAAAGCTATCGGCGAATGGTTACTGGAAACGGACGGAACTTCCATGATGAAAGTTCTGAGCGAACGTGACGTTGATCCTGTTCGAACTTACAGTAACGACATTTGTGAGATATTCCAGGTGTTGGGTATCGAGGCTGTACGAAAATCTGTGGAGAAAGAAATGAATGCTGTTTTGCAGTTCTACGGTCTATACGTGAACTATCGACATTTGGCTTTGCTTTGTGACGTAATGACCGCCAAAGGACATCTTATGGCCATCACTCGGCATGGTATCAATAGACAGGATACTGGTGCTTTGATGAGATGTTCTTTCGAGGAAACTGTTGATGTGCTGATGGACGCTGCTGCTCATGCGGAGACAGATCCAATGAGGGGTGTCTCGGAAAATATTATTATGGGTCAGCTGCCGAAAATGGGAACTGGTGAGTGTTGCTGCTTTTATTCTTTTGAGGAGGGGATGTTCAATTTTGTTGTGGTTTAGGTTGCTTTGATCTGCTTTTGGATGCTGAGAAGTGTAAGCATGGTATTGAGATCTCTAATACGCTCGGATCATCGCTGATGGGCGCCACCGGGATGTTTTTCGGTGCTGGTTCTACGCCTAGCATGAGCCCGCCAATGACACCTTGGGAACAGGGAACCCCACGATATTTTTCACCATCAGGACCTAGTAAGTACCAATATTTATTTATTTATGCAATTTTCGGAGCTGATTTTTTTTTGTGTTGTTGCAATTTGTAGTAAGTGGTATGACTCCTGGCGGACCAAGTTTCTCGCCGTCAGCAGCATCAGATGCATCGGGCATGTCACCGCATTGGTCTCCGATTCCGGGATCACCTAGTTCTCCTGGGCCGTCAATGTCGCCGTTCTGTCCATCGTCTCCGTCAGCGTCGCCATCATATTCACCGAACAGTCCAACCTATGCGGCATCATCGCCGGGCGCGTCGTCGCCGAACTACTCGCCTGCAAGTCCGAATTATTCGCCTACGAGTCCATTCTATGCCACCAGTCCCGGCTACTCTCCAGGCACCAATGTTCAACCAACATCGCCACACTATTCACCGACGAGCTCAAATTATTCTCCGACCTCGCCTGTGTATTCTCCTACATCAAATTATCAGTCATCAAGTCCGGGCTACTCGGGATCGAATTGTTACTCACCATCGAGCGCTTATTCACCAAGCAGTCCCAACTATTCCCCAAATTCTCCGGTGTATTCTCCAACATCTCCATCATATTCGCCCTCTAGTCCTTCATATTCACCGACTAGTCCCTGTTATTCCCCAACTAGCCCTTCCTATTCCCCGTCTTCACCGAATTACACTCCAGCGACTCCATCGTATTCACCGACGAGCCCTAATTACTCGTCCTCCCCGCATTATTCCCCAACTTCCCCTTCATATTCACCGACATCACCTAAATATTCCCCAACAAGTCCAACCTATTCTCCGCCGAGCCCTTCATTCGATGGCTCACCGCAGTATACGCCTGGATCGCCACAGTACTCTCCAACCTCACCGAAATATTCACCAACGTCCCCTGTATACTCGCCCAGCTCACCACAGCATTCACCAACTGTGGGCAGCGGTAATCAGTACAGTCCAACAGGAAGTAGCTATTCGGCCACAAGCCCTCGCTATTCTCCGAATATGTCGACGTATTCACCAAGCAGTACGAAATATTCTCCAACAAGTCCAACGTACACACCTACACATAATTATTCACCGACCAGTCCGCTTTATTCGCCAGCTGCATCGCAAGGGTATAGCCCTACGAGTCCTGTTTATTCTCCGAGTAGCCCAGCTTCGGAGGAACCTGACGATTAAATGATCGATGGAGGTTGAAGGAAGGAAATCCATCTCAAATGATGATTTGATATGATTTTTAGATTTAGTTGTGGCGATTAAATTTCCCTTTTTATATATGTATATGTTCATAATAATTTGAAAAATTATCGACAACGCCTTTTATTTAGTACGGCAACGATGGTGGGAAGTCATGGCACAGATAAAGACACTTGATGGCGGCTTAGTGCGCATCAATATTTTGGTTCATTTAGAGATTTACGTTGTTCTATCTTTTCTGGACGATGGCCGGGTCGTAGAGGCGGCCCATTGTGAATTTGGTGACTGAAGCTCCGCTCCTTGGCGATGAAATGTATTGTCTCCCTTGGTCTAAGCCCAGAATGTCCGGAATATTCTGGGGCCCCTCGGTGGCGCTGGGGGAATACATTTCAGAAGTCTAAGCTTCTTTCGATAGTCGCTTCCGGTGCTCCGATAGCAATTTTTTGGGGCTAGGACAGAGTGTTGCAGCTGGTGACTGCCAACGTGTCCAGGGACTCCGAATCCGCACATGTCAGGAAGGTCTGTATGCTTTCCGGGAGCCTCTGCTCTGCTACTCGGCAAGGATGCGTTGACATTCTTCACGGGCAACCACCTCCCTTGCGGCTGTAGATAGTTTTATGCTCCTTAGTAAGAAGGGCAACGGAGATTGCTCCACCATCACGGCCGGTTCTGAGACAGTGCGATAAGCAGACACCATTCGCAAAGCTCCTGATCTCTGCACTTGAGCAAGGCGCTTACCTCCTTGTTAAGGGCGTAAGCCCATACCTCCGCACCCTAGAGCAAAACGGACTGCGTTGCTCCCATAAGAAAACGCCTCCTAATATATATAGGGCCCCCAACATTCAGTATTAACCGTCTCAAGGCCGAGACTTCCGCTGCTGCTTTAATTTGCTAGATGAAGCTCATCTTCGAGTCTAGCAATAAACCAAGGTATTTAACCGCCAGCTGTTTCCTTTTATCCTTTTTTTATTCGGGCCCTGGGAACTATTTGGATTAAGTTTCCTCCAGGCACGTCTTCCTCTTTCCGTTTTTTCTCCAGTTCGCTTTGCAATGGCCTATCTGCGGCCCGTTTGACGCCTGCAGTGTTTTCAGCAGGAAGTGCGGCTTTTTTCTGCTTTCCAAGCGTCTTCCGCTGCCCTACACGTTCGTGTGTAGAGGGAGATGCGGTTCAATAGTCCGCCCAGTTTCATCAGCCCGTTTTGGACGCTTTTGCTTACGTTCCTTTGGAGGAATGTTGCCGACCGTATGTGCTTCACCACTGCCGCGCATTTCTTGATGAGCCTTTCCTGTTCGGCTCTAGCTAGGATGGTCGACTGCACTTCTACTCGATTCGTGTTCGAATCCATCTGCTCAGGACTAGTGATTCTGACTGGGTTTTTTTCCGGAACAAGGACACTACAAGGTATTGGAGTTGCCATCCCTGTAACGTCTAACACGCCATTTGGCAAGGTTTCCTTTTTAATTGGGTGTCCCGGTGGTCGCTGTGATGAGCGACGCATTTTTGTGCTGCGCCCATATGCAGCCAGCTCTTCCTTCTTCCCTGATATTTCGTCGATTTTTTACGTAATTAGGTTTATTCTCCATGGCCGTAATAGTCAGGATCGGGTGAACCCTCGGGGGCACAGCCCTTACCCCAGTTCCCTGAACTGCGCTTAGCTGATCCCGGAACTCACGGACAGATCAGTGCTCCCTCGGGACAATGCGGTGTATTAACATCCGACCAGGATCCTGAAGAGGCTGGCTTTTGATGCACATCTCGACATCGGGACCTCCCAGTGTATCCCGACGTGCACCGGTCATTCACGGTTCGCTCTTCACCCAGAGGTCTTATCAAGGTGCCAAATAGGGAATCGGAATTATTTACTCGGGGACATCACTCCCCGTATCAGAAGCAACCCGTCGAAGGATGCTGACCACCCCTGATGCTTCGATAGTAATACCTTAATCGCTCTTTACTGCGGGTATCTCGTGCTTGAAAGCTGGAAAGTTGTCAAACTTATTTATTTTATTCCTTTTTTTATTGGTCCTTGCATCTACTTCGAATTTGGGAAAATGGTAAACATTAATTTCAAAAATTATTCAACAAAAACTTTATTTTAAAATTTGCGCCACATTCGACATCCGATTGATTAAAATATAGATTAAAGAATGTCATATAAACGTATCCATTCCCTAACTTGTCGAATCATTCTATCTCTCTTTATCCACAGCACTTTCGTATATTATACCCAGATGAGATGAAGCCATATACCTTGGACAAAAGAAAATTTCATCGAACTGAACGAATCTCGTCAAACATAGAAAAAAAAACAAACCCAACGAACATAATGGCGTCGAGGCGTGTGTGAAAAAATCCGAGTGCGTGATATATCGGCGGAAATATGTGTAAATTTATCTAATTTTCATAGTGAAAATTCATGAAAAATATAAAAGAATCTATCTATGAACGTCCGGTGTAATGAAAATCGATGAAATTGATGCATGAAAAGGATTTTTCGCGAGTTATCCACGATTCGATTGACTACGGTTTGTTGGACGGTCAGTTGTACGGTTTGCGGTGTATCGGAAAAGAAGGGACCTGGTGCTGCGCCAGTGGTTAATATTGAAGAGTGCGGCCTTGTTCCTTTTATCGAAACGATTGTGTAGTGATTTCGAATGGCAGATTTTCATGAACAAATCACACCCGGAATGGTGGAAATCTAAGTAATTTTGTTGTGCTGGACTCCGATGGAATTCAGATGCATTTTTTTTTCTTTCTCGTAATTTGTATCTGATGGCGTTGTGAAAAAGGAGATACTCTCCAGTTTTCGTTGTGTTCGTGCGTGTCATGTTTGCAATATATCGCGGCTGATGGTTTGGAATTGTCGCTACTCCGGGTCGGCAGCAATGCAGTAATTTTGTGTATGTATCGAAATTGGATGTTTCAGGGTAGATTTTAGTCAAATGTTTATAGCACAGTCCACGGAGTTGATGATTCCAGTCAACAGTTGAAATGATAATTGGTTCCCGCAGTCTGTCAGTGCTGGGGGACCTATGTTGGCCTTCGGAAATTAGATTGGTCCAGGACCCAGGAGTTTTGGAAAATCTATCCAATTTGAAGTCCTTACAGAAGTGGTCAGTGGAAGGGAATCGAACCCAGCTGAAAAGGGCTCTCATCCACCCAGGAAAGTGCAGAGCTAGTTGCATCTTTGTGTGTCCACTTGGAGGTCGTCAATCAGTTCTTTGCTGACGCTTGCCCTATTGGCTTACAACCAAAACAGGTGGTCCGATAGCCATTCTATCCCCTCATTTTCCCGACTATTTGGAAGCAAAAAGGAACCTAATATAACCTTCAAAACCTTAGACCACCCCAATTCCTTGTACGATCCACCAAAAGTCATTATTCATCTTAAATCTTAGCTGACAAATGTCAATGCCATTAACGTACCACAACCTCCAGTTTGTTGTCCTTTCCTTGATACGCTAGGTAGGTAGGAAGGCATCAGTGCCTGCTCCGAGTCTCCGCCTCCAATTAGCCCTTTGATCGCCGTTTTGATGCCACAATCCCCAAAGACTCTGACTGTCCTAGCCGGTTCAGGGCTTCAGAGCCAACCCGTAGCATTCACGAAGGAAAGCAGCTCCCCCGCCCTGCAGCTAGGAATATCCCTGAGGTCCCCAAAAGAATGGTTTACCCAGTGTCCGCAGCGCTGGGCAATCGCAAAGGAGGTTCCTCCCTCTCCTCCGTAGCTTCGGCAATGGGAATTGTAGGGTATGTCAAGCCTGGCAGCATGGGCCCTAAGGGCTAGTGCCCCGTGCAGACCGCCGTAATCTTGGTTTTGTTGTAAGTGGACCAAGTCCTCCTTGATCTGGAGCAGGTGGTGAGTCTTCGCCATTTGAGGTCCGCGGCTGCTAAGTATTGCCAGTAGATCCCGCCGTTGACAGTTGCCAACGGGACATCGACTGTACTCTCCGAAGGACTACCAAGAGCAGACCTCCATCTGGCCAGTTTGTCAGTCCGCTCATTCCCTTCTATCTTCTTACGGCCGGGAACCCAGAAGAGGGTGACCTTAAACGTGCCGCCCAGACTGTTCAGCACGTTTCTGCACCGCCCAGACTGTTCAGCACGTTTCTGCACCGCCCCATGAGCCTGGAGGATGTCGTCAGCGACGACATCCTCCTCGACTATCGATCAGAACTGCTATGTTAAGCTTGAGGCTCGGATCATGCCCCAGCCCTCAACAGGCTTCCACTATCGCCAGTACCTTCGCTTGGAATACACTGGCGAAACCTGGGAGACCATACGACTGGGACACACGGTTTGTGTCCGTACCGAGTCCCCAGACCATCTTTGATCCATCGGCGAAGAATACTGTATCATAACCTTCCAACACGCCCCCGGTCTTCCACTCTGTCCTGGTTGGAAAGTCCGCAGCCAATTTTCTTGTAAAGGTCAGCTTGCGTGTGGCATAACCCGTGGGGTATTCCCAAATGTCCCGAGGCACTTCATTTAGGATGTTTCTATGGCCGTAGGGCTACGCCGTCCAGCATCCAGACTCACGTGCAACGCATTTAATGTGGAGTTCTAGGGGGAAGAGATGCAGCATCTGCCAAGCAGGACTGCACAGCCTGGGTAGCACCTGCACAGGCTTCGTTCTATTGTACTTTTTGCTCAAAGCCTGCCACCATACAATAGAGCCGCACGTTCGGATGGGACGCAACACATCCGTGTACATCCAGAAAACCATCCTCGGCTGAAGACCCTATTCCTTTGCAAAGGATCTCTTGCAGGCATAGAAAACTATACAATCCTTCTTATCCCTCGGTTCTATGTTCGACTTCTAATTTAGTTTTGGACCCAGGATTACCCCCAGATACTTCACATTGGAGGGAGGGACGAATTTTTGTTCGTTCAGCCATGATAGGTGAAATTCAGGTACCCTTGTCTTGGTGGTGAATAGCATCAGTTCCGTTTTGGTTGGGTTTATGCCGACTCTGCATCTCCGGCACACCTTTCGCAATGCTCCTTCGACTCCAAATGGAGGGAAACATCCCCAACACTAATATCATCATCGTCATATGCCACCACCTTCACCCCGCTGCTATCCACTGCTCACAAAAGTTCGTCCATCACTATTAACCAAATTACCGGAGAGAAGGCGCCAATCCTGGGGCGTGCCTCTGTTCACAACTCTTGTGAAGTATATAATATATAATCCTCCAATCCAATACTGGTCAAGACTTCCTTGTTGGCGTTGCTATTAACATCGTTGAATGCTCCCTCTATATCCAAGAAGGCAGCTAGGGTATACTGCTTGTACTGCAGTGACTGCTCAACCGTGCCGATTACCTGGTGGAGAGCAGTTTCTGTGGATTTGCCTTGAGGTAGGCATGCTGGGACTTACAAAAAGGCGTTCTTCCCATAGTTGCCCTTAAGTGGATGGTCCAAGACACGCTCTAGGGTCTTCAACACGAAAGAGGTGAGGCTGATTTGTCGGAAGTCCTTTGCGGACTCATTGTCGCGCTTTCGATACATACGTCACTCCAAGCCTATGATACGTAGCCCAAAGAGATACAGCCCCGATAAATCTCGACAAGCCACGGCACAATTCTTTGCTGTTGCTTCTGTAGCATGCCTGGCATTGTGCCATCTGGAGCCGGAGATTTATATGAATGAAAAGCTGTTTATAGCTCAGTCAATCTTATCCTCGGTAATTATCGATTTGATAGTCTCGCAAAATCCTCTTCGCAGACGCGAAAGTGCCCCTGGATCAACAGTGCTAAGGTTTCACTAGAAGATTCCGTCCAGAAGCCTTCCGATTTTTTAAAAAAGGATGGGCTCCATATGTTCCTTGGAGAAAATCTTACTGAGCCTCGCGGATTCAGTGGTGCTTTCAATGTTCTGACAGTAGTCCAACCAAGACCGTCTCTTGGCGGTCTTGATGGCCGACTTCTTCAGGTAGTCCTTGTGTGGCTGCCAATATTTATGCCTCCTGAGGCTGAACAGATCTTAATTCCATCAGGGTAGCAGTATCTTCTTCTTGTATTTAGCAGGGCACGAGACTTTAAAGGCGGCATCAAATGCCTTTTTCAGAGTCCTGACATTTGACTTCAGTTCGTCTGTCGTGCCAATCTTGTCAATTCGGAGAGTTTCCTCTTGATTACTTGAGCAAACTTCCTCCAGTCGATTCTCCTAGGGTCTCTGAAGACTTCTGCGGCGAGATCTAGACTGGGAAATATCCAACTATGATCTGAGAAAGATCCCTGATAAGACACCCTCAAGTTCTCCAGCATAAAAATCCCCATTGTCGGTAAGTAAGGTGATATCAAGGACCTCCTCGCAACCGTCACAGATGTTCGAGCTGGGAAAATGGAAGTTTGGGTACTGTCTCTGTTACGCACCGATAGATGACTTGCCCCTCTCGACGATTTGCGGGCTGCCCCAAAGCGTATACCTTGCATTGACCTCGCAGCCTATCAACAGGTTGCTATTATGGTCGTCAAATGTTGTATTTTTTCTGGTGGAGCCGATCGGACGTAAGCCATGTAAACTTAGGAAATATATACGTTTTCTCAGGCCCGGACACAGAAAAACGTGCAGACCCCTCCTCGCGAAGTAACATGCTCTAGGTTTGTCCTGATTAGCGTCTCCTGTGCTGTGGAATAAATTATAATATTTGCTTTGGAGCCCTTTGATAGTTCGGCCGCTCCGATCCGGAGGTGATGTCAATGTCTTCCTCTAGGAGGAAGACAAGCCGATTAACCGCGTCGCACTGATTTATCTGCGTTACCCTCAGCATGATCTGTTTGCGTGGGTGGTTCGTCAGTCCCCGTCGGACCGTCGATTTCATCTCCTCCAAAAACTCGTTGGCGGGATCGATTGGGTCCAGGTCGTCTTCCAGTTTTTCAGAGTCTATCTTTTCCAGTGCCTCCGGTTGCTCTCCGTTTATACGGAACAGGAAATGTTACTGTTTATCTGGGGTTCTTCTTCCTTGATAACTGCCCAGTTGTCAATGGGAATCTTGGGAGTTTTGAAGGCGGAGGGATTGGACAAGCCTTATACGGATATTCGGCAATCAGATGCGAGCGACCGGTCTCCTGGGAATCTCATCGTAGGGGATGGCTTTCAGCTTTACGCCCTCCCAGGCTTTGCTGTTCATAGCGACGCAGGGACCGAGAAAGTCTCTGAAGAATTGCTCTCGTAAGTTATAACGTGTAACCCGCGGACCACCTGAGAGGAATCAAAGCAGGGAATGGATCCCGTATGTTCACCTTTAGTATCTCACTCAATGCCCATCTCCGAAACCATGGCCGCAACGCTTGTTCACACCTCCGGTGCTAGTTTACCGCTAGCGGAATTGCCATCCGCAAGTGTCTCCCAGCCACTTCGCGGTAGGGTTTCGCAGTTCGTGGCTCGTCGGCTGGCTGTTGTTGTTTACCTTTCTCGAGGGGTTTCTTAGCGTCCGAGCTCTCGCCCACTCTACTTCGCGTGTGTTTTTGTTCGACTTAGGTCTGAGAGCGGTGTGCTTCGCCTTCTGCTCGTCAGGCAGGCGTTTGCTATTATATTCTTTAACAATCGCGTGGTATTTATGGTATTTGGTCCTTTTCATTCCACTCGTCGATGGTACCGGCCTCCTTATTCTTAGCAATCTTGCTGGGAATATGCATGGCCTTCTGGTACTGGCTCTTGAGCACGGTTCCAATGGACCTTCGGTTTTTAGCCGGTTTCCGGTGACTGACATTCTTGCCGGATTTTGCTTTTGAGGGACCTCCGACGTCGATGGTTTCGGGTTAGGAAAACTATGTCTGGTACTCGTTATACTCAGCTTGATGGCAGTGGATTCCAGACTGTGAACCCCTGGTCCGTCTGCCGCTTCGGTCTGGGAGGTCCCTGAGGTTGGTTGGTTTCAGCACAGCGGTGTTAGGGTTTGCACCGATTGTACTGCTCTCCACGGCTACTATCTTCTGGTTGGATATCAGCAGCTCGTCCTCCGAGCAACCGAGAAAAATGTGCACCCTGGGCAGCCCGGCCACCAGAGTAAGTGTCTTATTTGAAACTGAAGGTGCCCATGGTATTCAGAGTTCGCATACTAAAGACCAAGCTCTCCATTGTCCACTATCCCGGCTACCAGGGTATGAGTCTGAAGGTACCCAAGATATTCAGATTTCGCATACTAAAGACCAAACTCCCTATTGGATTTGCCGATTTATGCAAATTTAACTTGCAGCATAAGCTCCCAGAGCCATAGCCATCCCAGTCAAATTGGGACTAAGAGCAAATATCATTCCATTGGATTCACATACTTCAAACTGCTTGTTAGCAGTGGTCGGACTACCTGTCAGGGGCACCGGCGTCCTTCGAGTCCGAATTGACTCTCTCTACTTCCCGGGGGGTACACGTCGCCACCTCACTTCCATTCTGTCCGAACTCTGGGAAGTCCTGATCAGTTTTGACGCTTTCCTCATTGGAGGTGACCTCAATGCCATGGAGCGCCCCAGTTAACAGTTCTCTTCGATTGGTTCCAGTCGGGTCCATTCTTTAGCGGTCTGGCTTTCCAATACCATCTCATCTGTATCACGGAAATGTGGTTGGTTGATAGGATTTTAAGCTCTGAAATCCTTGAAGGGTTCTCTGTCTTTCGCTGCGACAGAGGTCGCGTAGCTTTAGGTAAGACAGCTGGTAGAGGTGCCTTGATTGCGGTCGAGTCGAATTCATCGTCATCTTCCGTGGTTTCCCTCCCAACGCCTGTCCTTTTATTATATGTTGCGTATATCCTTGCCTCAGTCCCTCCTATCGGTACGATGAATTCTTCGACAGTCTTTCAGAAGTCCTTATGACTTTCGGTCTTTCCCTTTATTCACTTTCATGAACATCTGTTTTGCTCTTCAGTTCAACCGCACCACAAATCATCTAAAACGCACTCTCCATCTAGTCCTCTTCAACATGCCAGAACGACTCCTTTGTCAATCTTCTCTTGTTCTTCCCTATGTTGCTCCTGATGCCCATCATCCTGCTCTTAAGTTCGAGGTACAACTGTCAAGCCTTAACTCCTATACTATGTGCAATCCCTCTAAGCTTGACTTTCGTAGGGGTAACTTTGAGGATTTGAACTTATCTCTGGTGTTAATCAACTGGGCTCCCCTACCTGCGACCAAGCTCTCTTCTCCTCCTTCCTTTTGGGCCTGGACTAGCAATTTCAATGGAAAAGAAGGGACAACAGTTAGGCCCCCATAACTTTTACCCCAGGCCCGTATGATTTCTAACCCGGAGCCGTTTTTTTCGCATAATTTTCACCGTGAGTCCGAATTTTCTCTCTACGGAACTGGGGAAAGGGGTTGTGAAAAACTTAGCTCTGTCAATCTCAACTGTATCTATCCGTCTGTCTGTCACACTGCATTTTTCTCAGAGATTTTCACCTATTGACACGAAATCGAATTAATTCTTACGCATACAATGGAAGTGAATTTAAGGGGGTTCTTCATGAACGCCAGGAAGTATTTCGACTATGAAGGGCTATACTCATCGTGCTTTAATCCATTCTAATTTAAAGCCTTTCAAGTCTCAATTGGAACGATTTATCTATGAAACTAAAGCCTCTTTCCTCTAGAAAAAAATGCATTAGAAGATTTTTAGATAATTTTCATTGAATAGCTTTCCTTACTTTAAAGTTTTGATGGAGACGATTTAATTTCACGTCTTTTTAGACGCGAATAATCTCTACTAATCCCTAAATCCCTTCTTTGCAGGCTTCACTATCTGGGATTTGTTAGTTTAGTGTAAACACAATTAAGTGAATAATTGGTATCTTTTTTTTTCGAAACGAACATTGCCTATATGCCGATTTGCGTTACCAACTTTGTCAGAGACATGGCTTGATTTGGACGCAATCGTAATTAATTGGAAAAGATTCGCGGTCTGCATACGTCTTTCGGAATCCATAAGACCTCCTTAAGTCCGCAAGCATTTCTAGATATCCTGACCTCGCGCTAGGGGTTGGAATCTCGCTTATGGTCATGTTTGTCTAAGAGGGTATAGTACAATGGACTTATTGAGGGCCGGAATGCTAGAGTATCCATATGAGCAGCTCCTGTCGCTCCGTCACCCATTGAACTTGTTTTAGTGATAAAAATCTACAATCCTGATATGTTTATATTACTTTTATATTTCAACGTTTCTTCCTTCTCTTTTCAGCTCCTTCAGCATTCGTGACCGTCTGTTCTAGACTAGGTATAAACACGTGTGACCCTCAGTGACTGACGGAGGTCTCTTTACATATCTTCGAAATACCTTTTTCGGGCCGGTTTAATCGCTACGATTTCCCTAAATTTACGGTAGTCGTCACCCTTATTTGTTGACGTTCGCGATAATGTATTCCGATTATCACATCAGTACGCAAGTACGGAACGTAACGATAGTGCACGGAATTTAGTGCCAGTGTCGAAAATGTATGATTATGATGTGTGCCGACAATTCTAACAAGTGTCTCCGCGCGGGATCGGGATTACATGATGGATAAAGGAAAATAAGTCACACATTCGCAGTCACAGTATCCTGAAGGAAGCAAATCGTCAAGGATAAATACCATTGGATTTGATTCTTGACGGTGATTCGACTTTCTTGCATCAGAAGTGTAAGTATCCTTTTCTATTCATTTATTTCTAGGAAGGCAAATTATACGTATTTAAATTCTAAAACCTCCCCCACCCTCGGTAATTCACTTCCCACCCTCAGGTGAAAGTTGTAAAATTGATTTTGAAATTCTGATCAAGTCAATGAGAAGAGGGCATCATTTGTAAACCTCAGTTGCACCTTGTGTTTCTAGCCTTCTCGAAACAATACCTTCTCGCTCCATGTTGTTTTCAGGGCACTAATCACGGACATGACAAATTGGTGAAACAGTTGACACAGCCTCTCCTATATTCTGGGACAGTCGCCAGCATGACGATAGGAAGCCACTGGTGGTAAAAGTCCGGCGCGCATCCGCAGCAAAATACCTTAGGGGACGCACGAACTAGATCCCAGCCCTCATTAACGGAATGGTCTTTTCGGCTCATAGCACATTGAGCAATTCGTCGTTGGCTAGGGGCGTGGATAGGTAGCCCTCCAGCTGTAGAATGGTCTGCAGATACTCGTCGAAAAGCTCACTCTCTCCCTGAAACCGGTTGCTCATGAGCCTTCGAATGTCTTCATCGTTGGCAAGCTGACCGAACCGGTCTAGCAGTTCTTCGCACAGCAGATTCCAGGGCAGCGGACTAGCCCTCCGCCGCACCGCCAATACCATTCCAGTGCAGGTTCTGCTAACAATAGGTGGAGGGAGTGAAATTGCCTTCCCAGGGTATCTTCCGTCAGCATTGCTATCGGATCCAGGAAACTGAGTCTGCGGAGAACTTCAAGCCCCTTCTGCACACTATCTGACTTACACGGTCGTTCGGGTAAGTGCCTCCTCGGAAAAATCTGTTCAGCTCGGTGGTTGGTCTCCGACCCGAATTCGCACACGGCAAATGCGATGCACCAGCTTGAGGAGTAAAGGATGACCGGGGACTCGACGACTCCTCATTTGATACGGTCGCCGAAGAGGGAATCGTGCAATGCTCCGGTTGGAACCTAAGTTCCCGGATCTACTCCCGCAACCCATCAATCTGCTGGACGAGCGCAGAGGTTCTTTCTGCGTTATGTCCAGTATGTATTTGTCAAGAGGGAATGAGGGGCGTTTTAAGTCAGCGGGTGCGCTGAGTGCCCTCCAGCACTTCGCTGCAGGCAAATTTTACGCTGCGGCAGATTCTATTACAGCGGTCTGCACAGCACTCCATCCCCAGTTGAAACCAGGGGGCTTGCAGAAAACTCCTCGTGGTTGACTGTCCGTAGGCCAAGTAGGACGAGTGACAGGACTTGTGACCAGGAAAGATCGTCTTGCGCCATTATATTGGCCTTTAGCGTCCTTTGCCATGCCTGATGGTAGCCGTTGGATCGAGGGTGGTAGGCAGTTGTCCGGTGTCGTTCGAAGCCTAAGAGTTTGCCTAACAACGAGAAAAATCAGTATTCAAACTGCATTCGCTGGCCAATGATAGATGGTCGCCGGCACACCAAAGCGTGGAATCCACTCTCGACATTGGGCCTCGGGACATGATGGTGCCGTAGTTTCTTTTAGGGGAATCGCCTCAGGCGAACTCAGCTGAACTTAACGACGATTGTGAGGCAATATCTGAAATCATGCAATGGGCAAATGATGTCGAGGTGGATGGTTTGGAAGCGGTTGGTTGACTGCCAGGTTTGGTTCACCTTTTGGTGGAGAGCCTTGAAAGCAGCGCCCCACGGATTCGTATTTGCTTCAAGGCACAACTGCTTGTAGTAATTCCGCTTACTTTCCTGTATAGCCTTCTTAAGGCTACTTCGAAGATCGCGGTATTACTTCTCTTCTCTGGTCCTTTGGCAAAGTTTCCTCGCTCGCAGACACGATGCTCTCAACAGCGAGATTTCTTGACTCCACCAGTAGTTTGGTTTCCTACTGTAATGAAACTTGCTTAGCGGCATTGTAGAATCGCATACCTTAGTCTTCCGTTGACATAACTGGCTCACTTTCCCTTCGGGTCATAACCTCCTTCTAAAGCCGCCGAAGTGTCTCTTCCTCGAAAGCTCCAGTAGACCACCCAGCTATCCTGGTTTTTGCGCTTTTTTCCTTCAGTCGACAGTCGTCTTCTCCGTTCCTAATGTCGAGCCTTGTGGTCACTGTGGGTGTAGTGTTCACTCACCTGCCAGATCATTCATCTTGTCAACGAGGTACTGAGGTAAGTCCAATCGACGATTGAGTCTAGTCCTCTGCCTCGGAAGGTGTAGCAGTACGATGGCCAGCTCCGCGAAGGTTTCAAGCAGGGTTTGGCCCCTGGTGTTCATCCCTCGACTTCCCCAGGCTAACGTGCACACGTTGAAATCGTCGGTGATGTAGCTGTAGATATGAATGCCGTTGACTTTCGCCCGTACAAAGCCATAATTTCTTGAATCGTTTGCCGTTCACATGCTCATATCGCCGCGCTTCCCGATGACTCTTTCGCCTACGAAGGACTAACACCACGTCCAGATTCGACTCTCGAATGGTTTGCAAGAGCAAGTCTTTGGTTGCCTCCCAATGATTAAGGTTGGTTTGTATCAACTTCATTTAGCTTCACGATTCAGCTGCCTCCTATATGCCGGGCACCTGCCACCACTTGCACTGTGCTTGTCGTCCACTCCCTTTTACCCTTTGCATAACATGCTTCGCGGATTCCCCGTGCAGTCTTTGATAAGCTATCGTGCTCACTAGTAATCCTGCTGCAAAGTGACCGAAATCAAGACATCTGAAGCATCTCTTGTGGAGGTACTTGCTCGCTATGTCGACACCCAGACCTTGCCCGCGGTAATCAGTTTAATCCTTGATTCCACCGGCAAGCTAATAACTGGGGTCTCTGTACCTCCATATTCCTTCTTCATTCTTTTGATGGCATTTTCTTCTATTTCGCTACTGTTGAATTGTTCCCTTAGCGCAGCACAGATATCCTCGCGTGATGTGACCTATATTAGCTCTTTGCACTCGATTACTAGCTGCTGCTTTCGTGTTTTCACGTCTGCTTGCTCCCCTAGCACGTTTCCCATCTGACCGGGAAAACTATCCACTGTCTTCTCGCTAGATTTGTATACTTCCAGCATCAGATCCCCCTTTTACGTACGTCTGATACGGCTCACACCGCCACCCAGGTCTGTCAATTCCGGAAAGAGCTTTGACTTTCCGAAGGATACCGGCGTAAGATATATCTCCTTTCTTTGGAATAATCATTACTTTCGGGTGAGTCTTCTTTTTCTTTTCTGCCGCTTTTTGATGTCCATTCTTCGCGTTTACGAGCTGTAGGCTTTTCCCTTTTTGTCAAAGTTAGGGCGGTAATCGAAGAACTACTCGGAACTTTCTTCGGCGATGAGGCTTTTTTTTTCATCGCCACTTGTTGGCAACCGAGGGCTTCACTTATTCCATTCCTACTCGGTTTTCCCGCGTTCTCCACTTGCCTTATGTTGAGGGGGGCGTCACCTGCATCTCTCGCGTGACTTTGCCACATGACGCTTATCCTTAATGAAATCACAGAGTTCATTTATGCGTTCCCCAGTGAAACAAACACTGTTGCAGTTTGCTACCTTCCACGACCGTCTACTCGTACAGTATCCATAGTTATGTCAGTCCAGGGATTCTCTGTCTGTCAGTCCAGGGATTCTCTGTCTGTCAGTCCAGGGATTCTCTGTCTGTCAGTCCAGGGATTCTCTGTCTGTCAGTCCAAGGATTCTCTGTCTGTCAGTCCAGGGATTCTCTGTGTGTCAGTCCAGGGATTCTCTGTCTGTCAGTCCAGGGATTCTCGTGTCTGTCAGTCCAAGGATTCTCTGTCTGTCAGTCCAGGGATTCTCTGTCTGTCAGTCCAGGGATTCTCTGTCTGTCAGTCCAGGGATTCCTTTTTGAGTCCCGCGACGAATCTCGACTGCCCAGGGGTAATGTTGCCTTCAGTGGTGACCTCTCAAGTTTTTGCGAAAAGGATTCGGTGGAGATTTCATTTCCAATCCACTAAGATCTCTTGTTTCGTCAGATGCTAAAGTAGCCAAGTTTTCCACTACTGAGGCACTCCGGGAGCCCGCTTGCCCACTCCTGAAAACCGCCAATACTGGGTTTCCGAAATCCTGCACCGTAAAAAACTACCTTTCTCGTCCTCCCTGTTTGGTTTGATTTCTAGGTGTCCCTCCCATAGCCAATGTATGTATATGTTATGTCATAACCCTCTTTCCACCCTACATGGGTGAGTCAGATACAGAGATCAATGGAATCCATCAGCTTATATTGTCCTTGTATTGTGGTGAAACTGCTTCCACCTTCCGCATGGTCCTAGGGATCAGAAGATTATTATGATATTCTGCAGTTTGTGTTACAATTTAGATCATGGTATATCCAACCTATTCTCTTCTCTTATATGCGTTAACAGACTGACAGCCCCCAAACGCCAGGAATATGTGTGTCAAATTCCCAAACCCAGACTGTAGCCATAAGTGCGGAACGATGAATTTACTGGTGCCAATTTTAAAGCCTAAGGTGTTAGTCGATAATACTTGGATACCAGGTGAACCGAAACCTCAGCGTACCTGTATCAATCAAATAGTTGCGCCTGTTCCGGGGGGTCGTAAACGGGAAGAGCGACATGGTGCTGTGTTTAGGGTTGCTGTCCCCAGGACTACCGGCAGATTTAGTTTTTTGCTGCTAAGACGCATGGTCTGGTACATTTTGTGGCTTTTTCCGTGGTACCAGCATATCGGTACCTGTCGAGGGTCCTGGCGACCTTCTACCGGAGCGCCTATTTCGAAGAGCGGACCTCGACCTGTTTCGCGAGCTTCCCTCCGGATGGAGAACAACAACAGTGTCAATAAGTTTTGCCACGGTGGTTGCCAATGGGGCCATTGTTTTAAGAGATGGGAAACCCGTGACCGCTACGAATTTCCATGGGGGTTGAAGCAAGGGAACCTCCCCTCTGGGGCTAACTTTGAAGACTTATGACTTGTAGTTGTGGTAGCTAATTGGTACCTTGGATATCTCTGCTATTATTTCCAGAAAATAATGTTAAAAAAATTCCGAAAATTCAAATTCGATCATTAACACTGCTTTCGTCCATATATTCATAATGAGTCATGTAGAGTATCTTTTATAAATGCCGAATGCACCGTCTATCCGCTTGCTTTATTGATTGTGCCTTTTTGCTATCGATAACTCACGAAAAGTACAAATCTCAATACAATACAGTCGTGTATATATCTTAAGTAAAAACAGGTTTTGTTACTTCCCCTCTAGAGAAGGTAGACCTCTCCTCGCGAGCAAGTCATCAAGAGAGACATCCAAGATTGTATGTGGTTCTTCGCATGAAAAAAAAAGATATCTGACCTGTCTAGTTGGCACAGCCTGCACGATACTACTCTTGTGGCAACAGATCTTCATCCCCGTGCATATGCTACATTTTATTTGAAATTCTTCAGTTACCATTATCTTGGTTTTCGTGTGGTATCCAGTACGGTTTTTCGTTGGGTTTTCTGTTTTTGTTCAGATGTAAATACACAGATTTGGCATTGTATCTGGAATGCAACCCACAGAGGTTGTATTTGGGATGTTTCGTCAGTCGTTGGCAATTAGAAAGGGAATCTATCTGATATCTTTAATGGCCTGTTTAGATAGGTCCTAGGAACACTAAGGACTTTGTTCTAGGACCGAGGGCCCAGAAGAGAACCTTGCTCTCCATAGTTTGCATAACTCAAATTTTATGCGTTTTTAAAGAGCTCGTATTTTGGTAAAACATGAGGGGCCAAATATCTATTGAAGCGCACCTCAATCTTCCCATTTGCAGCCGCAATGTTTACTCACATAGGAGAGGCTGCTGGAGACGGACAAACCGAACAAACGTGATCGTCGCATAAAAAGGGGAAAAAACTAACAACGACGGTGAAGCAATTGACCGGGGTCTTCGTCGGCCCACCGTACACCTTTTGGGCATAAAAAACAACCGTGGCAAAATATCTTTTTACTTTACTAAGGCCGGGCCATTAGAGACTCCATTTTTGTAGAAAGTTGCGGTGATCAGTAAGTTATATCTTGTGAAGGTATCTATAAGATGGAACGAATGAGCAAGAGGTAGAAAAACAGAGATAGAGGCTAAGAAAAAAGAAAAGATACTTCATGGAAGCATTTTTTGCGAATAGGCATTTTAGCTGCAGACTGCAGAAAGAGCGCTGAAGGGGCGGTCTATTATTTTTATCAAATCAGAATTGGTCCCTTTATTAAAAAAATGAATTTATCTATTCAAAAATAGATGCATTTATCGAGGTGAGCAGACATTCTGGTGGACTATCATGGAATGGTCTAGGTATGTCGTCTCGTTTTCTATTTGTTTCCCCCAAGTAGGTCAGGTAAATCAGATGAAAGTGCTCATTTGAACAGATTTTTCATGCAAAATTGTCTTTTGTCTTGTTTCATTTGAAGTCGGAATCCAAGGTTGATCTTAGATTTCGTGAAAACTATCATGACAGAGCCAAAGCATCCAATAATGACTTTTAAAATATGTAGTATTTCAAGGACAACTATTTGTAGAACTGGCGAGATGCAGGCGTATAGTCACTGCCACTCCTCTCTTCAGCACTTTTTGGAAAAAAGCGGGCAAAGCGAAAGCCTTCTAGGTCGATCTCTTCTTAGAGTTGAGGTTGTTGCTGAAGGTAGGTGAGAGGTTTTGGGACATCAATGGTGTTTGATGGAAGAATCGCAGGTTATAATGGGAGCGATCGTGCTGTTGCAGTACAAGCTTGTCAGGAAAATGTATCTAGATGACCGCCCCTAGCTGAAACCGCGCGGGTTCAACGGAGCAAACCGACCAAGCGATCCCGCCAATTGGGTTATTGAGCGAACCTGACGTTTTTTTTTTTTTGAAGCGACCAAGGGCTCGTCGAACGCTTTCAGCCTCGACAAGGAGACCCACTTGAGCCTGCTCCGGCCGTCGACCTTGAGTGCTCGCCTCGTTCCAGAACTCTAAAGTGGCCCTCGTATGGTGGTTGCAGCGGCCTCAAGGACCTGCATCTTAGAACCGCGTTCTTAAGCAGACGCAGCATTCCAGAGTCGCCTAGCCCTGCTTTGATGTCCAACACAGGGACAACGTCCGGTGCCAACGCTCCACCATTCCATTGGACTGTGGCCAGTATGTAATAGTCCTAGGCCGTTTGAAGCCCAGGAGCTTTCCTCTTCTTCTTTTTCTTCGGCCTTTGTTCCGTTCACAAGCGGGGTCGGCTCGTCGTGATCGGCTTCGCCATTTGGCTCTATCGAATGCCTGATCTGGGTGCAATCTTGAGGCTTTCCTAACTTCGCGAAAAGAGTAGATTCGAATTGCATTCCCTGGTCCGTGATGATAACGGCTGGAACATCAAAGCGCGGGGTCCACTCTAGGCAAAGGGCCTCGGCACAAGGTTGCGCCGTAATGTCAGACAGAGGTATTGCTTCAGGCCACCGCATAAACCTGTCGATGGTCCCATAGTTGCATCTGTGCGAGTCTCTCAAAGCGCTGATGATGTCGAGATGGACGGTGCGCAAGCACTTGGTTGACCTATGGAATACACTTGCTTGTTGACCTTACAGTTCTGGCACTGTCTAGCCCAAGAGTTTACGTCGTTGTTGAGTTTCACGATGAACTCTGTCCGACGATCTAGTCGAGAGTTCCTTGTCATCTTGACATTGTTTCCCCTCAGTTTCCTGTCAGACCGTCAGCTGTTTCCGTGGTATAGTCCTAAGCAAGTCCGCTGTGTCCTCTGTCGCCCAATCTACCAATATAAGGCCTGGGGTGGAAAGCGTATGTCGGTCAGCGTACTCGAGGTTTTTGCGAAATGATGTCATTATCCATTGAATTCCTCTACGTTCTCCGGATAAGGTAGCATGAAGAACGTCACCGACAACAATAAGAAATAATATCGGTGACAGGATACAACTCTGGGGGACTCCGTTTTGGACCTCAAAATCCTCCGAGATTTTACCTCGGTAACGCTCTGATAATGGCTATTAGTTTTGTCGGAATGGCCCCCTGCGTAGAGCACTCCAGATACAATCCCTGTTCACGCTATCGAAAGCTGTCTCGAAATCGATGAAGAGCAGGCGCAGTGGAGATCAAGACTTCACGGAGCGTTCCAAAATGGTCCGCAGGGGGTGTTGATGTGGTCAATGCTTTCAGGAAGTTCTTTGCTTTCTAGAATTATTTGAACTATTACCTATGCAACGGCAGCAAGCATGCAGATCAATTGCCACACTCAAAACAGATCCCCTTTTTGGGATCTTGACGATCATTCTTTTCTTCCAATTTCTGGGAAAGGTCTCGGATTCCCGAGATTTCCGTACGAATGGAAGCAACAGACCAGCAGTAACTGCACGTGCAGCGATAAATATAATAACTCTGTTGGGAGACCTTGAAGCCCAGCATCATCGTGAATGAGAATTCGACCGTTGACATCGTTCAAAGGACGATCGAAAGATTTCCAACCACATTCAAAACCTTTCGTGATGCGGTATACATTCCTGAAATTCTTGCAATCTGTGGCATCTTCCGCTTCCCTGACCAGTGCAATGAAGGTCCCGGGAGTACCTGCCGTGTAGGCATAATCCCATGGTCCTCTTCGGACACGGATTGATTTTGAGACCATAATCAAAGCCCTGCCATAACTGGCACAGCGGTACTGGTTTATACTGAGTGCAGACTCAGCATTCATACCAGTGGATGTAAGGTCTACCTAAGACCTGAGATGTACAGCGCAATTTCACGTTTGAGTTCCAAGGAGCTCTGCCCGCGATGTAGGCATAACCACAGCCAACATGAACTCCCACAAGGGGGGCCAACTGCAAATAACCGGGGGGAGAGCACATCCTCCAGGAATTCTCCTGGAGCATATGATCTCAGAGGGCTAGAGTCACTTCAGATGAGCCCCTTGCAGACTCGGGTCTGATCGCCCTCCTCAAGTATGGGGGGACAGCACTAATTAGCGCAATAGCAAATTCTCTCTTGTGACGAATTTCTTATTCCACCACACATCTTCATGACGGTGCTTCCTGCTGCTCACGGTATTTCCTGCTCCCCACGAGCGAGTATTTGCTCCGGAAATACCTTCGGCAATATGGCTAGTCGAAAGCTCTTCATCACATTAGCATCGGGCGAAGATTTCCCCTTTGGGGAAAAGGAGAGTTGCACCCCATGCAGGGACCGTGGGACCTGTTTGGATTCGGTGTTTAGGTGAAACGTTTTCCAGTGTCCATCTAACACCGAATGGGACAATGCCGGGCTTTCGACGTAGGATTGATGTTCTGGAGAAGGTTAGGGAAGCATTCCAGACGTAACCTTTGCCCCGGAGTTCCTGGTGCCGTTGGTGTACGGGTGGCGAGTTCTGGAAGACTTCTCGGCAAGCGACCATCAATATATTGCCTTGGAAGTGGTCGACACAAACTCTCGGTGTGCGTCACCCCAGCGCTCTTTAGGTGAACACCGGGAGGTTTGTTGAAACTCTTGGAATAGGTGCAGCCTCGTTGGAGGGTACACCTGGGGGTGCTGGTGTTACACCCGATATTGCCGTAAATTCAGTTATGAACCTGATAACAACGACCTGCGGAGTTCCCATGTCCAGATGGGCATGGAGACGTGGCAAACTTTCTATGTATTGGTGGACGACGGAAATTGCAGAGCCTCGGAAGGAGTCTCACAGTCTCTGCCGCGTGACACAACGTCCAAACGGTCGGAAGGAGGCATGTACCATAATGATAGAGCACAGATCAGCCAAGAGGAGACAATAAACAGGAACAAAGCTCGACAAGTTTAATAGGGACCTATGGGGTCTCGGTTACAAACTGGTAACTCGAAAAATCTTGGTTCTGTGGAAACCCTGTTCACTCAAGGCCCATTGTACGGGGACTATTCCCAACGCATCCCGTATGGGATGATGACGTCGGCGTGGAAAGCACCGAGGATTGCCCATTGCCCCATTCCTTATAACAGGCATTCCTTTCTATGGAAAACAATAGGGCGCCAGAACCCGGTGGAATCCCAGCAGAGGTATACAAACTGGTGTTCCAGACCTTCAGCACATTCAACGCTTTCCTGAAACAGGGCATTTTCCTTTCTCGTTGGAAGAGAGCGAGGTTTGCGCTGATCAGCAAAGAGAAAGGCGACTCTGAGTTGCTTAGGGTCTTTGAAAGGATGGAGTTCACCTGGGGCACGGGTGACAGGCGAGAGTTCATGGTTATTCCCAGGTATTTAGTGGATTGAACGGAGGGAATGGTGGATGTTCCGATTTTGATCGTGAGGTTGCGGGTGTCGGCTAGCATCTTGCGGGTAAAGGTGGCTCTACCGCGGAAGACAATGGCTTCGCATTTGCTGGGGTTGAGGAGGAGCTTCCAGGATTGGAGGAATTTGTTGAGGGTTAAGATTGTGGTATTGATGCGGTTTTGGGCGGATTGTATGTTTCGGGACGAGGTGTAAAGGATCAAGTCGTCCGCGTATTGGATGGTTTTGACCGTTTGTGGAGAGTTGGTGGGGTGTTGGAGCGGTATATCGGCGGTGTATAGGGAGAATAGGGTTGCTGACAGAACTGGGCCTTGGGGGATGCCTGCAGGAGGACTGTACGGGTCGGATAGGGTATCGTGGATACGAACTAGGGATTGGCGATCGGACAGGTAAATTAGGACAAGTTTGCATAGCTGAGGGTGGAATTTGAAAGTATGGGAAAGTTTGTAGGTGAGGCCTTCGTGCCAGACCGCGTCGAAGGCTTTCTGGATGTCGGAGCGGTGGTGGGGATGTTCTTGTTTAACTGGGAAGAGGATCTCAGTCTTGAGGACTAGGAGTGCATGTGAGGTGCCGTGGCCACGTTTGTTGGCAAACTGGAATGTGGGGATAATGGCGTGATCAGTGATGTGCTGGAGCATGATATCGTGGATGACGTGCTCGAAAATTTTCGATGTCACGTTGAGGAGGGAGATGGGGCGGTAGCTGCCCGGGGAAGCTGAAGGTTGGTCCTTTTTTAGGATTGGGACGATGTGGGATTCTTTCCATGGAGTGGGAAAGTGTGCAGATAGGAGGCATAGATTGAAGAGTTGAGCGAGGAAAGGGCTTACGATTTTGGCGCATTTTTTTAGGATAATGATTGGGATGTGATCAGGGCCGGTTGATTTTTTATTATTTCGGGAGAGGATGATGGATTCAATTGTTTGGGATGTGACGGCTTGTATTGGCAAGCAGTGGGTTGTTGTAGGTGCGGATGGTGGGATCGGGAATTGGGTGTAGATAGATGTCGTGGTGGTGAGGTTGTGGATGTGTTGGCGCACCGTGGTTTCTGTGGGTGGATCAGACAATTGTCGGGTGGTGTGGTGGGCGGCCAGGAAGCTGTTAGCAATCAGGTCGGCGTGGGCTTTGGGTGAGGTGTTGTGAGGGAGGACGCTGGCTGTGCAGGGTTTGGCTAGTCGAGGACAAGTACCACGGAGTTTATTGCACGTTTGCTGATTAAGCGAGATGTTCGCATGCTTCATAGCGTAGTGGTCAGCATATAGCGTTTGGATATGGGATTGGATGAGAGATGCGTGATTGGAGGAAGTTAAACTGGGGAGCGTATCTGTGTCGATGGAGTTGGCGTCTTAGGGTGGCTTTTTGCTTGATGAGGTCAAGGACATGGGGAGGCAGGGTGATTAGGCCCTGGTAGTTTAGTGGTCTGAGAGGAATGGTTTCGCTACAGGCTTTTTGTGTGAATTCCGTGAACTTTTCCATGGCTCCGTCGATTTCGGTAGGAGACGGATTGGGTGGGAGGTAGATAGTTGACAGTTTGTCAGCTAGGTTGTAGTTCAGGCGTTTCCAGTTGGGAAGGAATTTAGGCTGGGATTTGGAGAGGCGATCAGTGATATTGAAGTGGAGAACCACTCCGTCATGGTCGCTCAAGCCTGGAATGATGGGAAGGTCTTGGGGGGAGGTAGGCGTGCTGGAGTGGACGAGAAGGTGGTTGGCAATTCTCTCAGCAAAATGTAACTAGAGGCAGATGGACTACGCGGCTCATTGGCAACTTAGGTGGGTGGCTAAATCAGAAGCATGGTGAGACCAACTATTTCTTTATCCAGTTCTTAAGTGGACATGGAGGTTTTCAGCCTTACCTTGGAAAGATACGATTTTCGTATTGCGCGTTTTCCAATGGAGTTGTGGACGACGCCCATCACACATTTTTTTCTTGTGGAGAGGCGGATGGGATTCGTTAGCAGCTCTATTTAAACACAGGGGATCTCTCCAGACAATATTGTCCAGGAGAGTATCCGCCTTTTGGTGGGGAAGTAACTTCTGGATTATTTTTAACAAGAGGATAGGGCACTTGTTCTGCGGAGATGAACAGCTTCTGAGTCGTTCTGTCACGATGTTATATGCACTACTCCAGGGATTTGTCCGCTTTTGAACAGAGCTTCTCTCATATTCCGCTGGATGGTGGGCTTGAGGTTCCTGCGGGTTTCCCTATGGGGGATGAGCATCTTCTAGGCATCGATGCGTTACATGCTTTAAAGATGTTTTGTGGAGTGTGGAGGTGCCTGCTTTACGAGGCAGGTGCAGCCACACTTCATCCATTGTTTTTGAAGACCATGTTTGTGTTCTTTTGGATTTCAGCTTCCGGGGTGCGGGTCTCCTGCTGTAGCTCCGTCCTTTGTTCAGAGGTGATTGCCTGGTGGTCGCTGTACGTCAAGTCCTCGCTAACTTGGACTTGACAGGATATATCACTTGTCAAATCATGCTAGTGGGGGAGGTTCTTCTTTATTTCTGTGTTTGTAGATTCAATTGAAAATTATCTAATTTATCCGACGAAGATACGACATAAAAATTCATTTTCTCATTTTTTTTTTCTAGGTTAAATCGGCAGTTCCCAGATAAACGCAGTAAATAACGACTAGTAACCATTGGACTGATGTTAAAAATTGCCGATGATATGAGAAATCACAAGAGAGCAAAGATTGCAATCAAGCAGTTGACCATTTTGTATGTTCATCCCATCGGAGAAACGGCAAGGATAAATTAATTGGCAAGATCCAAGGAATTTAACTTCAAGGCAACCATGACAGTATCATCGAAAGATAATGATACAGATGTGATACTAATGCCACCACCATTACAGTTCACGATAAAAAGTCATTGTGGCGATTTACGTGAACAAAAAATCAGCCCCCGTCGTGTTATTTATAAAAAACATCGTCTACGAAATGGATCACGGAATTTATTACTAGATATATACTCACATACAGCAACTAGGATGAGCTATTGTGTTAATCTATATTATCTTATTACTACTCGAATCCTGCGAGCAAAACACAGGAGCTTAACACGACGAAAACTTATGTTCATTTTCTTAATTTTAATAAATCAAGTGATACAACCGTTGGGTATCTCGTCGACAAGTATTGCAGCTGAGGCTGCAACTGCAACTGGTAACTCGGTTGCTTTACGTATGGACGATTTATTTCAAAATGACGGTCATAATATCGGTGACGGCAGTAGTTCTAGTGATGAGGATAGCGATGGTATTCTGATTAGTTCAAATTTAAATAGTGATAGTTTAAATTCAAGTAACAATAAAACATTGTCACCCTTCTCATTGTCATCTTCGAATCTCGTAACGGCTGCTGCAATTGGTGATAATCCACCATCACCAGTTGTTATTAATGGTGGCAGTAATAGCAATGCAGGCGGTAGTAATAGTGGAATCGGTACCGGAGGTCATTATTTAGATAAAATCGATAATTTAGAACGTAGTGTCGCGGCGGTTCTTATAAAAGTTGCATACGGTACTACATCAACAACGAAACGAAGCATTCCAGATAATAGTTATGTGCCGAGTTTAACAACGATTGCAACACCACCTTTAACGACACTTCGGTGAGTACCAATATTTTTAATTATTCCTTTTATTTGTATATTTTTTTGTATTTATTATTTAATAATTCATCGGAGTTAAGATAACAACAGAGGAGTTAGTGGTTTAGCTTAGTAACATGGAAAACATACTATTTTACGTTGAATTGTTTAACATCTGTTCGCATGCAATACTCAGAGGTGTAAATAATGAACTGGACCCCTGCGTACAAAATTAATCACTGTCATTCATCATTTTTATTTAAACTACTGATTTTTTATTATATTTTTTGCATTTACTATATTTGGTATATAATTTTCACCTTGTCACCTTTACCATATTATTAATATCGCCTAAATGTTTTCTTCCCCTAAATGCTTTCATATAATTTCATTATTTTCCTTACAGCCTTACATTTGCTTCTACTAATTTCATTATATAACTTATTATTTACTTGCACTTGCTTATACCTGCTTTGATGCTTCTGTCAGACGAAGTTCTGTCAGATCAAGGCTTACATTTTTAAGGTTTCGTGTGAACCAGTTGACGTAAAATTTAGTGGGAAGCTTAGACTTGTGAACACGCACGAATATAGTAACCTCATCCTACATGGAGTTTACAGGGACGGGGAGTGCAGAAAATGATCACTCAAATCCTGGGCCCACTCTCAGAAACTACCTAATCCACAAAATCTGAAAAAAAAATCACGAAGCTGTCCATGTAGGACGTCTACGACTTCAAAAATTCTCTACGCCCTTATATCTGCTCAAATAAAGTCAACAATAATATTTTACCATATTTCCTGAAAATCGATAAATGAGAAGTTTGGTGCAAATCCTTCCCCTTCTGACAAAGTTATAGCAACTCAAAATTGTCTCTCTTGAGTAAATTTACTGCAACTGAAAACACTGAATGTCAATATCACAGTAAACTGAGTATTCTCACATGCAAAAATGCATATACATTACGGGCTACATGCAAATGGAACAATTCTGCACTCCGAGTATTCTTACAAAAAAAACCTGAAGCCCTGGACTTTTGCTTTTCGGTCCACTAACTTTGTAGACTATGACGCCGTGGAAAAGCCACCAAAATTTACAAAAAAAAAAGTCAAAAACGCACCAAAAATTTACTTTTCAAAATTTTTGAATAATCCTAGTTTGCGAACCGAGGTATGTGTGGTTGGAGAGACAAAGCCTCTGAGCACTCACTCAGACTCTAGTGGAATAGAATATCCCGAATTCGTTTATGTATCACAGGATTTCTGTCAGTAGATGTGATTGGGGCAATTTTTTAAAACTCGTAGACAGAAGATCAGTAATTTTTTTTCTTCCAAAAATGACATTTTGCCGTCCCCCTCATAGCACTCTGCTCTCCACTCCTGTAGCGAGGTCTAAACTGAGTGGAGAGCGCCGGTGACGTTATCTGTCCGCTGGCATTCGGATCATTCGAAATAAATTTCGAATGCCGCGCCACATCACTCCGCCCCCAGATGAAACCGAGGGGTTTCAGCGACCGAATCCGAAACTGTGTTCCCCTTGAAGCGAACGCGTCGTTGTTTAGGGGTGCCAGGGGGACCCCTAAACAATACGAGGGGAAGAAATGATCTCCCCGCTCGAGAATGCGGTACGGGCCTTCATAAGGAGGCTGCAGCGGCTTCCGGACGTGCGAACACGTGTCCAATTTCTTGGGCGCACAGACAGGTGCGGACGAGTGTTGGATGGGAGGAGTGGCCTTGATGCATCGGAGATTGTCTCTCAGCAGACGCGCCAACCCCAACTCTGTGAGGTCCGATCTCTTGAGTCTCGGTTTCGCTCCGTATACCAGCTCCACGGGGCTGGCAGCAACGGAATAGGACGAGAGGCAAGACTTGGGGTCCAGGACGGATCGTCGGGTGCCATAATGGCGGCTTTCAGCGTCCGGTGCCAACGTTCTAGCATCCCATTCGATTGCGGGTGGTATGCAGTAGTCCGCTAACGTTTAAATCCCAGGAGTTTGCCTAACTCCGATAAAATGGACTCAAATTGCATTCCCTGGTCAGTGATGACCACTGCAGGGACGCCAAAGCGAGGTATACACTCTCGACAGAGAGCTTCGGCACAAGATTGTGCCGTAATGTCTTTCAGAGGTATTGCCTCAGGCCACCGCGTAAACCGAGTCTCGCAAAGGCCCTACTATGTCGAGGTGTATTGTGTGGAACCGCTTGATAGTGCGGGAAAATGAGCCTACTTCTTTCCTTACATGCCTTGTAACTTTACACTTTTGGCATGCGATGCACTCTCTGGCCCAGGAATTGACATCCTTTTTCATAGAGAGCCAGAAGTATTTTTCGGTGACTAACCGATTTGTTGTCCTGTTGCCTGGATGCGCTAAGTCGTGAACCGCGTGGTACACTTCCTTGCGAAAGGTGGCCGGAATGTATGGCCGAGGTCCCTTTTCCGAGTCTTCGTAGCTGAGAGTGAAGTTCGAGCCGAAGATGGGCAACTCCCGGGGTTGGATTTGAGGCTCTGAAGTGCTGCGTCATGCTCCTGCGCCTTGGCAATAACCGAGAAGCCGAGTGAGGCGGGGATGTTAACCTCGGAGATACGAGACAAAGCGTCAGCAACTATGTTGTCCTTGCCCGACACGTGCTGGATGTTTGACGTAAACTGGCTTTTAAAGCTCGGATGTCGAAGCTGACGAGGGGACGCTTTGTCGGGCTTTTGAACACTGTGAACGGCCTGCCTTCTAGGGAGAAGTATGATGCTCAAATCCGCGGCGAGCAATGCACGATCGTAGGCACTGTAGTTCGGTTGAGCGGGGTTCAACTGCCTAGAGAAGAAGTTCAACGGCTGCCAGGCGTGACCTACTGCGATGTCAGAGACATCTACAAAAACGGCTAGAGGTGCATCTTGCAGAGGAAATACCATGAGTGTAGCTTCAGCCAGTTGCTGTTGGGATTTATTGAACGCGCGGGCAGCCTCTTCAGATGCTATCTGCTGCAGTTGTAGCACATCCGCATCAAAAATCTGATGTCTGATACGCTCATAGGCAGGGCACTCACATAGAAAATCTTCCGTGGATTCCGCTGAATGTCAGAATGCCCATAAAACTTCTGCAAGTCTTCCTGACTTTCGACAGGATAAACTTTGCAGTATGTTTGTTTGGCTCTAATAGGAATTGTTTGGTGTGTTTAGCAGCACTAAGGCTCAGCCACCTGTCATTATGGGAAGCTTGTTCCCAGTTTTTGATAGAAGCATTAGCCAATGCTGCTGACACTCCAATTGCTGGTTCCGGTCCAGGCATGGGGGAAACTGAACTCTCTTTTGGTAAGGCATCCGGGATTTCATTTCCCTCTACACCATAATGACCGGGTGCCCATAGTAGTTTCACTGTATTGAATCTAGGAGCCGAGTTCAATCGAGAAACCCAATTCAATCGAGAAACCTAGTTCAATCGATTTCTTTATTCCTGAATGATGTTTGAAGTGATGAAAGGATTTGACTATCTTGACATAATTATCGGTACAGATTGCGCTGTGCCTGCCCTTCAGCCGCTCGTCAATCATCCAGGTTGCCGCCCTTAGAATCGCATACATTTCAGCCTGAAAGATCATTGTATATTGTCTCAAGGGAAGAACCCACTTCTCATTTTTGTTCGAGAGGTGGACTCCTGCTCCAGAATCCTGTTCTGTTTTTAAGTCATCGGTGTAGCAGACTTCAGTATATCCTGACAGACTTCAGTGTATCCTGGTTCGCCCCAGGATCAGGATATCTTCAACTAAACAGATGTATTTATCTGAGAATCGGAAGGCATTGCGAAAACTAGATTCAGTTCTTCCAATGACTTCCAATGCTCTGTGCCCCCCACGTCCATTGTTTTCCCATAGATCTAATCGAATAAGTCTATGAACTACTCTCATTGCAATGCTCTGAATTGAGTAATCCATTCAGAGCTGCGCCGGATGCTGCGATCAGTGTGGATCTCATTGAGGTTACCAGAATGTCCTCACCTTCCGCCGAAAGTTCCGCTTCCTTGCGTCCGATTTCTCTGGACATCTCTACACTTAGTGGTGTAACAATGCCTATGTCCTCATTCAAGAAATTTCGTCTTCTTTCGCAGTGCCTTCCGTTGTCGTCGGCTGGGAGCTCTGCCAGTTGTGTCGACATCACCAGCTTCCGTTTCTTCTGCTTTTCCTGGTAGATGCGGAGGAGAAGGTTCTGATAGGCAGGCCTGTACTCCCTTTTTCTGTGCGGCTGAAATTTCCTTCTGCAGAGTCTTCCTCCTCTGTTTTTTAAAGAGTTAGGCAATAGTGTCATGACTTTTTGTCATCTTTCAGGCAAAAGATTTATCCTTTCTGTGAAAGAATTCTTGATTTTCTGACACAATCCCCGAGTGTAGTTTTTGAAGGTGAAGAAAGGCTTCAGTCTGTCTAAGGAGATCGTTCTGGGTCCGCCATCGACGTGCAAACCGAACGCATGCTCCCTACGCTTGAGGACCTCACAGAGACCCTCCGGCGGTTGCAGCAGCCTCCGAGTGGCGTCAGTCCTCACCAGAACATGGGTGCAGACTCAAGCTCTCCCAGTAGAAGAGAAGTAATTTTTGCGTTCTTCTTCTTCTTTTCCTTCAGCCTTTGTCCCGTTCCCAAGCGGGGTCGGCTCGTCGTGATCGGCTTCGGCATTTGGCTCTATCGAATGCCTGATCTGGGTAGAAGTAATTTTTGCGTTAATGTACTCAAATGGATTAAGGCCCCTGGAGTTGACGATATCCCAGTGGAGTTATTTATTGCTGGATTTTCAGTTATTACAAGTCTGCTAATTCCACTTGTATGAAAAACTTCGGGAATCCGAGACTTTTCTCAGACAGTGGAAAAAGGGGATGGGATGATAGTCAAAGATCCCAAAGAAGGGGAGCCGTTTTGAGTGTAAAGTTGATCCCTGCAATCGCAAATATAATAGCTAAAATAATCCTGAAACGCATCAAGAGAGCAGGTTGGTTTCTGCTTCGGATTCTCCTGCATTGACCCCATCAACACTCTATGGATCATTTTGAAACAGTGCACGGAGTTTAAATCTTCACTTCACCTGCTTTTTCGAAAAAGCTTTCGACAGCGTGAACAGGGAGTGTATCTGGAGTGCTCTACGCAGGAATGGCATCTAATAGCCATTACCACAGCCACATATGATGGCGAAAAATGTCACGTGTTGCACCGAGATAAAATCAGAGGGGTTTTAGGTCTAAACCAGGATCCGCCAGGGTTGGATCTCGTCATCGATATTATTTCTTCTTGTAATCGGGGGATGTTCTTGATACTGCCTTGTCCGGACGACGTGGAGGAGTTCAAGGGTTCATTTTTGCTTAAATACTTTGACTACTTTGATGGCCTCTGTCTCCTCTCTCACCGAGTCATGGACCTTGGCCAAATGGTTCTGGATTCGGAACAAGAGGCAAGTAGAGTTGTACTGAAGTTAAACACCAACAAAACAAAGGTTTTCTGTCTGATGGGTCTTCGCACTCTCCCTATCTGCATTAACGGGCAGAGCATCGAAGGCGTCGATCAATTCGTATAGCTAGGAAGCGTGGTTTCTGGCGACGGTGACACTGAACTGGATGTTGGCCAACGCATTAACAGCGCTAGATCCGCTTTCGCTGCCCTGTCTAAAATCTGGAAATTACTTCAACACCAAAATCGAGTAGAGATTGTTTTGTGCTAGTGTCCTTTCTGTGTTTTTATATGGAAAGTAAACTCCATTGTTGCCCAAAAGCTCCAAGCCTTCGTGAACACGTGTCTGCATCGTATAATCGGGATACGCTGGCCTGATACTATCTCAAACGAAGAACTTGCGCACGAGCCTGGCACTTATGTCATAGGAAGACGGAAAGGGCATTGCGGGCTAAGCCATGCAGTGGAGTTCACCCTTCCAAGATGGCCAACGAGTGGGTCGTCCCAAGAGCACTAGGTGCTGAACAGTATAGGAGGAGGGCGTGCGTCTCGTAAAGTCGTGGGGGGAGTTGAAACGTATTTCCGTATATTCGTGTGGGGTATCAAATGGAAGGTATCGATCAGTGCTTTCACAAGGAAGTTTCCGTTTTGACGTAAATTGAAGAATGTGTGAATGAGGTTCTGTGTATATACGCAAGAGAGAACGTTTCGTATTTAAGTTTTTTTTTTCGGTTTTTATGTGAATTCAAGAAAAAAAGGGAAAGGTGCCATCATGATTTGTAAGTTGGTTTTTGATTTCCTGCTATTTATGTTGCATGTTTGTTTGTTTGCGTCTGTTGTGTTGTAAAATTTATATGTTTGTGAAATGTTTAAATCTATTTCTGTCGAACTTGTAGGCTATATCCTTTCAGTATAATAAGTTCATTCATTTCATACACAGAGAATTATTCCAATCGAATTAATGGCTTAGCATGAATAAAACCTATTATACGTGTTGGGAAATATCCTTCAAGTTTTCATAGTCCTTAACCATTCTTCTCGTCCATTTTGACTAATTATCTTCAAAATATTTGCAGTTATTTGGAGAAATCACAACATCAACAACAAATCAATTTGCATCATCGTAATTACGAGCTGGACTTGGAACGCGATCATGCACTACCGACGTCCGCTCCGAATGCTGATATACTGAAAAGCAACAGTAATCCAACGTATCCTAATCCAAATCGTCATCATAATCATGATCGCGATCGTGATCGTCACAGGCATCTTGTTACAAATTCAACACCTCCACCGTCAAGTAAGAATTTCGGAAACACCAGGCTTATTTTCGTGTATAGTAATTCTGTTTGTGACTAAAACGATACTTCTTTTTTTTTCTTTTGCAGTTCATAATCTACAAAAGAAAGGACCGCCGACAAATCCAATGTACTCAATCGACATGCCATCATATTCCCCACCCGCAAGGTCATTTCTTACTCCTCCTCTACCGCCCGAGTATACGAATCCTTTTGCTGACAAGCCAACTTTACGTGGTACTAATAATGATGGTGGTATCTCTAACGTTGGCGGTGGTGGTGGTGGTGGCGGAACGTATATTAATCGACGTCCGATTCCACCACCAAGCCTAATGCCTGGACAAGAACGTATACCTCTACGACCGCCTGATCTAAATGGAGGCATCACGGGACAGTCAATAGATCACAGTAAATCGCAACCACCGACTGATGACATAGGAAGCACAGGTCAACGGAAAAAGGCCCTTAATACGCCATCAATAAAAGTTAATAATAAAGTTGATTCGCCAACTTTTGAAAAGAGTTCAGGTGTTGCGGCCAATCCTGGAGGCGCGGCGATATCGGACAGTGCTATACCGAACGAGGGGATTAACCCTACGAATGGTGGGGTTAACAATGGTGGGAGTGTCATACATTTTCAGGGAATTTCGCGGATTTTGTCCGGTTCCAATGGACGTAAAGAGGATATTCCTGAAGTCCTCTTGCGTACAGCTACAGTTCGTCCAAATAACTCCCCTCAGCAGTCCCCCATTAGCCATCAGCAAGCCGGAAACGGTCAAAATCCGAACATCAATCAAAGCAAAAATGGCAAAAGCACTGGTGATTCGGATGATAATCCCGTAGAAGTAGGGAATTCAGGTGCCAGTGAAGGCAAGGATCCCGGTGGTAATATTGCTAGCGATCGTAACAGAAAGAATAATAACGATAACCCAACTGAAGATGAAAACACTAGAGGCGATGATTATGATAATTTTGATATTTTTGTCGCTGCCGAACCACAGCCGAAAATTAAGATGAGTACGAAATCCACTGAAAATCCATATGGTGGGGAGAATGTTGGACCTGAAGGAGGATCGACACAAGTAGTCCATAATGTAGGAAACAATCATAAAAGTCTACTGCTGACGACGTCGACTCCGAGTGGCGGTAGTGGCGTGGGGAATGATAAGGATGCAAGTACAAAATCAACGGTAGGTTCAGCGGCTTCAGGAGGAGGAGGCGGAGGCGGCAACAGTTCCAGCGGAGGAGCAACATGGACCGTGGCATGGAACATACATGTTTACTTATCTGCAATTTTATTCACAATTCTAGCGGTTTATTCCATCTTTAAAATGATATTCTATGATAAGTTGACGCATCTTTTCAATCAATCATATTTCATTTGCATTCACCTGATACTGATCGTGATTTGTATGACTCGAATTTTTTACCTTTGCTATGACGCTTATAATATCCATTCATCTTTTCATCTGTTCGTCTCCGAGATACTTTTGAATTTACCAGCGACATTCCTCACAATCTCATTCTCTGTTTTGATATTATTTTTATTGATACGATCATTGAATCATAAGAACAATCGTTATTCTGCATTAATTCGGCCGTTAACCGTTGTTGTGGGGAGCAGCGTGCATGTGGGACTATGCATAACACTACATTATGTGGAGAGCTATACTACAGCTAACAATCAGCAGTTGTACTATCAGCAACAACTTTATCGCAGCAGTGGCGGCACAATGGCTGGTAGTGTCGGTCGACTGCCAACTGTCGGTACTGTAGGACACACTCACCATTCCCATCATCATCATCATCACCAGTTGCAAGTTCCACCCTCACCGCCACGTGTCTTATCGCTAATTTGCCAGATTATATATATTTTCGTTTGCCTTAGCCTCGGGCTGTTGTATCTGTATCTCTATCGAATTCTCAAGCGTGTACTGCGCAGCAAAAGCCAAAACTATATCCATGGCTATCAAAATCTTTCATATGCTATCCATATTACGATTGCAACTGCTTTGTTATTTGTTCTGCTTGCAGCACTTCAAATTTATGGCGCCCTGAGCATATCGACTACAAGACCCTTAATAACAGTTGCACTTGAAATTGATTGGCTCCAATGGGGCTATCAGTTTTCTTTGCGCTTAATTGAAATAGCGATTATTACGCTTATGTCCTGGGTAGCTGGACTGAAAACGGGAGGGAATTCTGGTGTCCTGCAGCGCGAGAAAGCTGCAGGCGGGGACACTCACAATGTTTCGGGTTTTGCATTGTTCCCATGCACATCGAGCTCCAGTCAGGAGCATTTTGAGACTGATTATCCAGCGGTTTGCAATGCAAACACCAATTTACATACGTATACTTTACGAACGGGTAAGCCCATCTACGATGACAACTTTGCGCTGAATTCTCTAACAGGAGGAGCAGCAGCAAATAGCTCTTCTTCAGGCGGAAGCGGTGGTGGGAGCTCGAATCAGTCAAATATAACACAACAACAACGTTTGCAACATGATTTCCAATTGCAAAACGCTGCACCCGGTGGTGATTTCGTCCGTTCCTATGAAACCAGCTCCCTTAGATCTGCCTCTCATCACTTTCATCACAACCATTCGCCTCATATACTAGATGCACAGAGCAGTGGTGGCAATGTGAATAGTTTTCTTTGTGACTCTCAAACCGATCATTATGAAAATCCCAATTTTGAATTAAGGCCAGCTACCTCAGCCAGCACTCGGCATCATCACCATCAGGACAATTGTTATTCAGAGCCATCGAATCCTTATGGAGCCAACAATGGTGGTGGTGATCCATCGATGCTTCCTCCAAATGCACCGGCATCTGGCTATGATTTTCAAGATTTTGAACGCCCAATTTTTGGCAATGCTGAAGGTCCGAGTGACCATCATCCGCGTCCGAACTCACGAAATGATTGTCATCTTCTGTCGAAATCGGCAAAGAGCCAAACCGGATCGACGCGAGATCGCTACCAACAGCAGCAGAATATTCTTGATCGGGCAAGCTACGAGAATCCTGAACGGCGTAGCACAAACTCAACTCATTCATGTGGGTCGGCTCGTAACTACCCTACTTACAATTCTTTCGAAAGGCGCAATGGGGGCGTGCGGAAGAGCGGAACCTTGAATAATATCGGGAATATAATGCATGGTGGCCAAATTGGAGGACGCAATAATAGTACATCATCTTCGTCCTCTTCTTCACATAGGCCGTCGGGGGTTCAAACCCTTAGTTCCACTCATAATAGAACTCAGAACAGTGCACGCAATGGGCCAACAAATAACGGGGCAAATATTGTTAAACAACAAACACCTACAAGCGGTACTGCTTTTTATCGCGGAAGTGACCGATCCCATCACCATCATCACCGGTCTTCCCTTGAACGTAGCAATAGTTCAGTCCTTCATCAGCCCCATCATCGGCAGCTCCATCAGCAACAGTATGCGATCCCATCGTCAGATGATGCTGATGATTTCTGTTGCCCCAATCCAGAGCGCGCTACTTTGATCAACAATTCATCCTCATCGGGTGGACTATCAGGATGTGGAGTACCCGGTGGTGTTGTTGGAAATTGTCCCGACAATAATCGTACCGGTGTTGGTTGTTTAACATTAACCACAAATGGTGGCAATTTAGCTGATGGAGTTAATGGTGGGAGTGTTGCTATTAGTGCTGGTAGCGGTGGTGGGGGTGGTGGTGCCACTTGTACGAGCACAAGTAGTAGCGGCGGTGATAGTGCAAACAGTGGTAGTATGCTTGTTGCTGAGCATGGATTTGTGCGATTTCGTGCCCTCGATGACATGAATAATGCACAAGGTGTGGGAATCCATAATGCATCCATACGGGCAACAACTGGCGGTAGTAATAGCCGTCATAAAGAGAAGCCACGCTGTTTCACCAATAATACGTAGTCAATAGTTCTTAAAGTAGGCCTATAACATGTTTTTTATTTTTTATCTTCTTGGGTTATATCTGGAAGCCCCTCAGCCCTCCCTCACCCCCCCATTTCCCTTGTGTCTTTATTTTTATCTATAGTAGGATCACACATTAGATATTGTCTGTGAAATTCTACTATGAATTAGAATGCGAACGAAACAATTAAATGACTAAAATAAGTATAATATTAAAAAAAATAATGAAATTAGAACTATAATGGTATATTTAATAGAATGAGCAAGATGCAGGCAGGACGCTCTTCAGTCTTTTTGCCTAAAAGAAATAATATTCGTCTCATTTCGATGGGACTGGCGCTTTTTTTTTTTTATTTTTATTGTTTATTCTTCTGTTATTGAATCAATCGACTTTCTCAAGCGTTTTGTAAATAAATTTCCGGATGCTTTATTCTCTAAATAGCTCTCTCCGTGTTCATTCATAAAAATCTTAAATTTTAAACGTTTATTTTCACCTCTAAGTCGCAATAAGTCTACTGCTGCTGGACAGAGCGAGGACCGAGATGTTTGTCCGTTTTTAAAATCTCGATCTCGTGCCCTGGGTTCAAATCCTGGCCTGGTCATGGATGTAGGATAGTACAATGGGTCTACTAAGGACTCCGGTGCTGGAATAATGATCCCCTTGTTTTAAAAATGCCTGCTGCTGAGAAAAGGGGCTGTCCGATAAATACTTAGCCTTCAAAAAACAAACGAGAATTTTTGAGAAATGGCGATTTATTCCTCAACATAGTCTCCTCTTTGCTCGATACACATGACCCAGCGTTGCTCCAATTTCTTTAGGCCGTCTGGAAAAAATTTTTCTCAAGGTCTGCAAAATAGGCCTGTGTTCCGGCGATGATCTATTCATTTGACTCATATTTCTGCCCGACAAGTAGCTTTTTAAAGCTGGAGAATAAAAAAAATCGCCCGGGGCTGAATTTCGGGTTTTTTTTTCTGCAATTCGGCGTTCAATCTGGCCATTAATTCGGCATAGTAAAGATCTTCTTTTTCTTCAGCCTTTGTCGCGTTCACAAGCGTGGCCGGGTCGTGATGATCGGTTTCGCCATTTGACTCTATCAAATGCCTGATTTGGATACAATCGCGAGGCTTTAAAATTCCCACCCAGCGTATCAAGCCACTGTTGTTTCGGCTGGCCTTTTGGTCGCTTACTAGCGAATTCGATGTTCAGACCAATGTTGGCAACTGAGTTCTCATTGGCGCAAATTACGTGACCATACCATCGAAGACGCCTTTCTCGCAGTTTTTCCACGAATCGCCTCCATTACTGAAGGACGTTATAGTCGGCCAACAGTCAGAACCATAGACGGCGACAGGACGGACGACATTGCCGTAAATTTTAGATCTAAGACCTTTGCTGATACGTCGATCATGAAAGTCCTGGGGGTTAATGTGAGTACCTGTCGTGTAGGCATAATCCCACGGTCCTTTTCGGACACGGATTGATTTTGGGATCACAATCAGAGCCCCACAATGACTGGCACAGCGGTACTGGTTTATATTGAGTGCAGGCTCAGCATTCATACCAGTGGATGCAAGGCCTATCTAACACCTCTGCCGCAATTAAGGGGTACGGCATCCGAGTTATACAGCGCAATTCCACGCTTGAGTTCCGAGAAGCTCTGCCCGCGATGTAGGCATAATTACAACCACCATGAAACTCCCACTAGGTTGCCAACCGCAAATCACCGGTCCGAGAACACATCCCCTAGGAATTCCTGTGGAGCATATGCTCTCAGAGGGCCATCCCGGCTCCCATGGTACCAAATAACCTCCGGTGAGGCTTTGTGGCAAGAGCCACTTCAGATGAGTCCGTTGCAGACTCGGGTTTGATCGCCCTCCTCGAGTACGTGGTGATATGTCGATCACAAATTACACCAGTTGTGGAACGCCACATCATCCAGGTTGCGTTAATGCATGAATCTTAACGCAGTTTACCATTGGTTGATAGCATTGACCTGAGGTATTTAAAACGCTCAGTTCTGGGCAGATCACTGCCGCTGACAGTGATTGTGTCTGTTTCATGGGGATCGATCGTCAAAAATTTATTCAGATTCAATCTGAGACCGTGTTGCATGGGGCGATTTTTTGACAAATGGTTCGAGATCATTTTTGCTATTAGACACTAGGAAAACATAGTAGAGATCACACCTTTTGAATGCCATAAAACTGTGGCCATCACTTTTTCGGCCGATGGGGCAGTCTTCGTCCTTTTCGGAGCACATTTACCGGGTGAAGTCCACCGTTTACATTGTTCCTTGGCCTGTGGGTACCAGTTGACCCATGTTTCGTCGACGGTTATGAAACGATGCAGAAATTCCCTTCGGATTGCGGTTAAACAGTGTCAAACGCTACTCTGAAGCGGTTTCACGCTTGCACTTGTTGTCCGGAGTGAGCAAGCGCGGCACCCATCGCGCCGACAGACTCCACAAAATTTCATGCCGGATTTGACTCATGAGGTCTTTTAGGATGTCTTAGCTCTCTCGTGCACCTTCAATCGGCGGTCGGTTACGGTTTGTTACTTTATTCTCTATGGTAGCCGTTCTCGGGACACCTGGGCGTGGCTCATTAAAACTCCACGTGCGACCGCGTTGCAACTCATTCAACGAATTTTTATCGGTTGCCATTGGAGGAGCAGAGTCACCTTATACAAAAACCAAGCGCTCTTTGATTTTGCTGTGCCAATTTGGTAGCCATTTTCGAGACACCTGGGCATGGCTTATCAAAGACCGACGTGCGACCACGTTGGAAATTGTTTAACCAATTTTTTTCGGTCGCCATTGAAGGAGAAGAGTCACAGTACATAAAATCCAAGCCCTCTTTGATTTCGCTGCACGATTTTCCTTCGAAAAACAAGAATCGAATCACCGATCGATATTAGTTTCAGCTATCTCGTGCTCCTGTATATGTCAATACGAGATCTTGGTTTTTTGTCACGTTATCCTCCATGGTAGACGTTCTCGGGACACCTGGGCGTGGCTCATCAGAACCCAACGTGCGACCGCGTTGTAACTCGTTAAATCAATTTTTTTTGGTCGTCATTGGAGGAGCAGAGTCACCTTACACAAAAACCAAGCGCTCTTTGATTTCGCTGCTCGATTTTGATAGCCGTTTTCGGGACTCCTGGGCGTGGCTCTGATATTGGTCTGAGCTATCTCGTGCCCCTGTATCTGTCAATACGAAATTCTGGATTTTTGACACGTTGGCTTCCATGGTAACCGCTTTCGGGACACCTGGACATGGCTCATCAAAAACCGGCGTGCGACCACGTTGCAACTCGTTAAACCAATGTTTTTCGGTCGCCATTGGAGGAGAAGAGTCACCTTACACAAAAACCAAGCGCTCTTTGGTTTTGCTGCGCGATTTTGGTAGCCGTTTTCGGGACACCTAGGCCTGGCTCATCAAAAACCGACGTACTATCACGTTGCAACTCGTTCAACCAATTTTTTTCGGTCGCCATTGGAGGAGAAGAGTCATCTTACACGACATCTAAGCGCTCCTTGATTTCGCTGCGCGATTTTCCTTCGAAAAACATGAATCACCGACCGATATTGGTCTCAGCTATTTCGTGCCCCTGTATCTGTCAACACGAAATCCCGGATTTTTGACACGTTACCCTCCATGGTAGCTGTTTTCGGGACACCTAGGCGTGGCTCATCAAAAATCGACGTGCGATCACGTTGCAACTCGTTAAAGCAATTTTTTTCGGTCGTCATTGGAGGAGCAGAGTCATCTTACATACAAACCAAGCTCTCTTTGGTTTCGCTGCGCGATTTTGGTAGCCGTTTTCGGGACACCTGGGTAAAACTAAACGCTTTTTGGTTTCGCTGTGGGATTTTCCGTCCTTGGTATTTTTCTAAAATCTGTGGACACGCCCGTCGATTAAAACAAAAAACTACGAGCCCAATTTGGCTGGAATTTTGACATTGTGCGTCTACATTCTCGTACGCGCCAACAGTCGGTAAGGCTAAGTACTTATCGGACCGCCCTCATAATTGAATGCTTATCCCTATAAAGGATTTTCACCTCTGAAAGTAATTTTTATAATATTTTCCTAAATTAACTTTGTACAGCTGCAAAGTATCTCTGACTTGTGCATTGTTATTAGCGCTCTGAAATAAAAAAGATTGTATCATTTCAATATACAACTAACCGTGATAATAGGGAGTTTGTACTTAACCTGGTAGCTATTCCAACGATACGTACATTGTGGTGGAAACTGGAGTTTTAACGTTCGATACGGTTGCCATAAATGGTCTTGATTAAGACGGATTATTTCCATGATTCTGATTGAGGTAAATTTTTTTTTGAGGAGGTTTTTTCTTACCAGGGTGCATTTTTTTTTCTATGCTACGTAGCGTTTCCAGTTGAAATTACTTTATCGACGAACAATGTACATTATTTGTTAAAACAAAAACAAGACTGATTATTTTACTGTTTGATCTTCTTTTATGTAACAAATGCTCACGAGATTATTTTTTCCCATTCTCAAAATACGATCATTAACAAATGAAATGATTTTCATCTATTCTAATCCGTCCTTTTTTTTTTTATTTTTATTATAATATTATCTATCATACGCGGTAGATATTACATCACATCATTTCTTTTGTAGAATACATCACGCTCTCTATCTCGTTTTTTTTTTCTCTCTGTTTAAATGCTTTTGAACTATCTTAAATCATTATTGTACCCAAAAAAATAAGGAATGCAAATCGGAATAATATAATTCTTTCCCCAAAAATTAGAAAGAGGGACCGCTCAATTTACTAAGCAGAAAAGAGATAACTCAGTAATGGTTTTAGATAATTTAAAGATGCGCCGCGATCAAACTATTTGGGTTTATATGACGATCAAATATCTATATATACATGTAATTTTCGCACTTCTAAAGCCGTGTTTCCTTTCCATGGGTTGTTTCCATTTCCCCCCTAGAATACTTAATATTATTAACAATTATGGGTTGAATTTATTAGGTACTTTCTCAATCTGTATACAGTATTATGTCAAACAGTATTCCCCTTCCATTGGAGTTTCTTTTCTTTATTTTTTATTTTTATTTTTTTAATTCCAAGATCAGTAGAAATGAAAGGAACATGTTAGAATTTAGACAGAAAACAACACTTAAAAGTCTAACACAAAACACGATCTTTCAAACAAGAAAACAAAACTGATTTTTCTGTAAATATTATATATGATGTTTAAATGTAAGCTTAAAACAAATTAATATTAAATTTTATTTAAGAATGTTTCTAATATGTGAAATTTAAATTAAAAGAAAATACGCATGTTTAGATTTAGAATATTTCTAAGATGAAAAATGATAAAAAAAAAAATATCTTAAAAATTAAAGATTGTCGCCTTTTTACAAAATAAGATTCAAATTCGATAATATAGTAAAACAAAAGTAAAGCAAAAAGAACAAAAAAAAAACTAAAAACGGGAAAGTGGAACATACCAAGGTCGTCACTGTTTCGAATTTCCATAATAAGTGAGAGAAAAGATATTCAGAATTTTTGATATTTACGATATTTCCAAATGGCATTTTTATTTATTTATTTTTTTTCCTTTCTGCGATATCATCATCGCTCTTTCGGCATTAATATATTTTTAACCATAATTGGAAATAGTTGTTTCACTTCGAATGAAGAGTATTCTCATAAAATCATTGCTTCGGCTCCCATTCGTTTCCAAACTGCCGGTTCCTAATTTTTTTTTGAGCTCCAGGTACAATTGATGGTATTTAATCTATTAACCATTCTAATTCTGATCTCTTATCCAATATATCACTGGATAAGAAAGAGCATTGCAGATTTAGTTCAAACGTATCACTTCTGCTTTGTTTTTTATTTCTCTCCCCCATTAGGAGCCATTGCCACTCCCCAATCTCTCTTTACTCTTCTATTTCCATCTGATTATCAATGATCGATTGGAAAATTTACTTTTCATTTTATGAAAAAAAGAATAAAAAAAAAATGGAAATTCGTCAAGGTACAAAAGATCGCATTATGGATATTAAAATCACATTAAATAGAAGAACAATTACAAAAAGAAAGAAAAAAATAAAACAAAATCTGAGAAAAATAACATAACAAATATATTATGAAAAGCATTACTATCATTATTATTAAAAAAAAAAACGAGATGAATTTAACTATGATGAAGAAGCATATATGAAATATAATGAAATAAAAATAATTTTAAAAAATTGATAATTTATGTCCAAGATTTATTTCAATTTATTTTCAGTTGTGTGTGTGTGATGATTGATTATATTTTATAGTAGGAGGTGGTCGAAGGTGAAGGGCATCCACATCTACAGCTGCTATGCTCCACCCAGCGCTACACTCGTCGACTATGAGCGGATGCTTGCTGCTCTTCTTTTGGATGCAAGAGGACGTTGGCCGATCATAATAGGAGGCGATTTCAATGCGTGGGCTCTTGAATGGGGCAGGGGACGTGTTCTCCTCGAAGCATTCGCGGAGCTGGACGTGGTACTGGCGAATGTTGGGTCTTCGTACACTTTCCGGGGAAGGGGCCTGGGGTCTATAGTGAACCTAACATCCGTGAGTGCCACTTTAGCCAGTAGAATCGCTTGGTATGTCAGTGAGGACTATACTCACAGCGACCACCAGGCAATCTGCATAGAGGATCAAGGGCGGATCGAGCTCGAAAAAGAGTTTTCGCAAAATGCCGGGTGGTATGCTTGGCTGGACAGTGAAAGCGTTCCAGGGGGGACACGTTTTCCGCGGTGCTCAAATCCGACATATCCCTGAATGGTACGGCTGGAGAGAAAGCCACCCAGATCATTCGATGGGTGACGGAAGCGATTGCTCCCCAGTAGGCAACCCAACTACTGGTGGAACAACGAAATCGCAAGTTTGCGAGCCGCATGTTTTCGGGCAAGGAGGCTTTGCCAGAGGCTCAGGGGAAAACCCGCTGGCAACGGTCGAGAGGAGGCAAACAAGCAATTGCGTGGCCGCCTAAAGGAAGCCATTCGGAGGAGCAAAAAGAACTGCTTCAAACAGCTGTGCGGCCATGCCGACATAAACCCTTGGGGCGAGGCTTACAGAGTGGTGATGAAAAGGCTGCGGAAATCACCCCAGGTGACCTGTCAGCGCCTCCTGAAACAGATTGTTACCACTCTGTTCCCTCACCACGAAAATAGGGGAAGGCAAATTTTGGTCCAGCCAAATGACGGCATAATACCGCCTGTAACTGTGGAGGAGCTGCGGGAAATATGTGGTAGGTTCGGTGACAGCAAGGCCCCAGGTTTGGATGGCATCCCCAATCGAGCTTTGAAACTGGCAGTGAAGACTTGGCCCGACCTTTTCGCCAACACCTTCGAGGCGTGCCTAAAAGAAGGAATATTCCCTGCCCAGTGGAAAAAGCAAAAGTTGGTGTTGCTTCCGAAGCCTGGCAAGCAACCTGGAAACCCAGCGTCGTATCGTCCTATTTGCCTGTTGGATACAATGGGGAAGATGATGGAGAGAGTCATCTACAACAGACTCCTGCCCATCGTCGAAGCCAGCAATGGTTTGTCGGAACGCCAGATTGGTTTCCGACGCGCCCACTCTACGGTGGACGCAATTGGCATGGTGGTAAACCTGGCAAAAGATGCACTGATTTCTGGCGGCTGCTGTGCCGTGGTGGCGTTGGATGTGAAAAACGCATTCAACTCGGCCAACTGGAATAGAATTAAACGGGCGTTGGCTGACATAGGTGTCCCCGGATACTTAGCGAATTTGGTGGAAAACTACCTCTCAGAGAGGACTCTCTAGTACGGGACGGATGAGGGCCCCAAAGAGTACATTGTCACAGCCGGGGTACCACAGGGATCGGTACTTGGTCCCCTGTTGTGGAATATCATGTATAATGGGGTGCTTGTTCTTCCCGTCCCAGAGGGGACTACGATTGTCGGCTTTGCTGATGACCTATCTGTGGTTGTTGCAACAAAACACCCAGAAGATGTGGAGGTTTACGCAACGGAAACAGTGAGAGCGGTAAAGTCCTGGCTAGAAAAGGCCGGGCTGGCCTTGGCGGACGCGAAAACAGAAGCGGTCTTGATAACGAAACGCAGGAAAAATAACACTGTAAAAGTGGAGGTCGGTGGACATACGGTCGTATCAAAGCCGGCTATCAAATACCTGGGGGTAATAATTGACACCAAATTGAGTTTTAGGGAGCACCTAGAGTATGCATGCCAAAAGGCAGCCAGTGCCACCACGGGACTTGCAAAAATGTTGCCAAATATTGGTGGACCGAAACATTGCCGGAGGTTGGTGCTAGCCGGAGTGGTGCGCTCCATCCTGCTCTACTCGTCGCCTGTGTGGGCAGAGGCGCTTGCAAACTCTCAGAGACGGAAGCAGATGAACTCGGTTTACCGGCGGATGGCTTTGAGGGTTTGCAGTGCTTTTAGAACCACATCAGATGAGGCAGTATTAGTGGTGGCAGACATGATCCCGGTTGACATTCTGGCCAAAGAAATGAGTGTCCTGTACAATGCAAGACATTTGGAGGGGCATGCACAGCGTAGAAATGCGGCAATGTCAGAGTCGCTTGATCTCTGACAACGCAGATGGGACGAATCTGCGAAAGGTCGGTGGACGCACAGGCTCATTCCCAACATTAGGGTGTGGCTTGAGCGAAAACATGGGGATACCAACTACCACATTACCCAGTTCCTCACGGGACACGGTGGTTGCTACAGGCAGTATCTGCACCGCTTTGGGTTGAATGATTTTCCGAACTGTCCCAGGTGCGATGGCATACCGGAAGATTCAGGAGCATGTGATGTTTCACTGCCCACACACCAGTGTGTACAATTTTTACCCGCCGAAACCGATCTCTCCCTTTCCCCCCGTGCCCCGCGAAACCACCGTCAGATATTACATTACGGGGCGGAATCAGCTCACTCTAGCTTCGTCACCTTTCTTCTATACGCGGCGTACGTGTTCGCGCTTTTCTCCTCTCCTCTGTCTTTCGCAGTTTGTTCTGAATATATGCGACCATGGAATAGAGGACATTCCAATCCTCTTAACGTGCTAATATTCTCACCACCAGTTTGCTCCTTTCTTCCACAAATTTTGGGCAGTGGAAGAATACATGCTCTGGATCCTCTGGGACTCCATCGCAATTTGGACAGTCGGGTGAGGTGTCCAATTTAAACCATCTTGAAGGCAGAGTGTACCCTCAAAGAAAATTGCCTGGTGATCGCTGTGGGTGTAGCGTTCGCTGACGCACCAGGACATACCACGCGCCAGCGAAGGGCTGACAAACGTCAGGTCTACAACCGAGCCTGACCCCCCTTTCTGGAAGGTGTTTACAGCACCTTCGTTAGCCAAAACTATGTCCATCTGCGCGAAAGCTTCTATTAAACTGCGCCCCCTAGCATTCGATTCTCTGCTACACCACTCTAGGGCCCAAGCATTGAAATCACCAGCAATCACCTTTGGACTTCGTCCCCTTGCGTCGAGAACAAGATTATCAAGCATTTGCTCGAATTCAGACGTGATCCATATGCCACCGTGACGGTTTTTATATGGTTCACTTATGATGGCAATTTCCATCTCAGATTCGAACGTGGTCTGCTCAAGTAAATCCTGAGCGACCCTGCAATGATTGAGGTTTATTTGAATAAACCTCATTTTCTCATTGCAGTGAGCGCCTTCCTAAATTCCGGACATTTACCACTTCCGACAAAATGCCGGTGATCCTGTCCCTGTTTTACTTCGCACAATAGGCATTTGGGGTCCCTATTGCTCTCTGGCAATATGGCCTTTCTCCCCACACCTTCTGCATCGATCGGACAGATCAATGCTGCTGGTGCATGCCTTCGCGAAGTGTCCAAACATGAGGCATTTAAAGCACCTCTTTGGTGAACTCTGTTCTCTTAAACGGCAGACAACCCATCCAATCCGAACTTTTCCGGCAGCCAACAACATCTGCGCTGCCTCCGCTGGTACTCGAATTGTGGCCGTTTGAGTACCGCCATAGGCTTTTCGTAAACTTACAACAGACTCCTCTGTAAGTTCTTCCAACTTGAATTGCGCCTTCAGAGCAGTACAAATTTCTGCTTTTGATGTTATTTCATCGAGATCCTTACATTGTATGTAGATCTCATGTTTTTGGGCACGCACTGCGGCATTCTCCCCAAGTGAGTCCTTCATCCGAGTGCGAAAGTCATCAGCCTTGCCCACGCTGGATCTTTTCAGCTCGAACATGAGATCCCCTTTCTGGGTTCTTCGGATTCGATTCACATTTCCGCTCAGATCTTTTAGGTCGGGATCCGCTTTGACCTTTCTGAGTATCTCCGCGTAGGACAGATTGCCCTTATTGGAGATAACAATCGCATCTGGACGGGTTCGCAATTTTGCTTTTCCTTTCGCTTTTTTGCTCGTAACCTTAGTCCATCCATCCGTTCGTCTTGGGCTCCGCAACGCTGGTCGACTTTTCTACATTCGCTGTACGCTTTCCTTCTTCAGAGCTATTAGTGCTGGTTTTCAGAGTTTCCTGTCCGCCTTTTTTTCTCTTAGGTGCCTGCTGATTATTTGAAGGATCCCCCTCTTTTTCACGTACTCGCTTATTTCACTGGGATTCGATGGTAGTACGGTTAGGTGTCACTTGGGTCGCTTGTGACACTGTTGGTGCAGCGGGGTTCGGCGTATCCTTAGTATTCTTTTCCTCCATCTGCGATCTATTATAGAGGACTCTAATGGCCCTCACCATATTCTTTATGGCTTGGTGCACGTTGTGCTTGTCCTTGATGAACTCGGACAGCTCAACTATTTTTGCCCCAAGCTGGGTGAAGGGTAATTCCTCCGGATCGGGACTCCGCTCCTTATAAGCCCCGACAGGGTTACTCCTTTTATACGATGTTTCACTTTTGCCAGTTATTGATCTTGTCTGTACTTTATCCTTCATCGCCTTTAGCATTGGTGGAGATCTCAAAGTTGATGAGCTTCTTTTGAATGGATCCTTATCTTGTTGCTGGAGCACCTCTTGCTGTCGCGCATCTTGAACATATGCGGTGGGTGTTGTTACAGTTTTTATCGTCCAACGATCCATCTTAAGTTCATCCTTGGTTGTTCTTGCTACTGGTGTTCTCGGTAAGGTCGTACTTCGCTTGAATACTTCCTTCTCCAGATCCAAATCACTTGTAATTTAAACCATCTAAGGCAGTCCTGAAGGCAGAGTGTACCCTCATGTAGACTGCAGGTTGTTAGTGTTAACTGACATCCGCAACGCCTCCCTTGAAAGTGGGGTCGCATAGAGCATTATTTGGGGCCACCACCCTGGTATAGCGTGGCTCTCCCACGTTCGGTATCATCCTCGCTAAGGCCACACTTGCAGTGGATGATTTGTCGCAAAGGTACTGCACGTGCTGTCTAAAGCTGAGCTTCCTGTCTGTCACCATTCCCAAGTATTTGATGGTCCGCTTGGAAATGATATGATTTCCCATTCTAATATAGGCGTAATTTCTCTTCCGGCGCTTAGAGATGAGGACCGTTCCTATCCTATGTCTAGCCAACCCTTGATAGCTCTGATTGCTTTGCTTGACTATATTCAGCATCATCGAGATGCTTTGCGACAACAACCAGCCCTATATCGCCAGCATAACCCACCATCGTGGCTTCCTCTGGAACCAGAAGATTAGGAACATCGTTGTACATAATGTTCCACAGCAGTGACCCCAATACGAAGTCCTGTGGGACACCCGCCGAGACAGTATACTCCTGGGATCCGTGATCAGTGTCATATGAGAGCCTCTTTTTAGGTAAATAACTATCGACGATAGCAGCAAGATGGGCGGGAATACCAATCTTCGCTAGGAATTTCCCCATTAGATTCCAGTGAATCGAACTGAATGCATTTTTCACGTCTAAAGGTACTTTCACGCAATATTTGCTGCTACTACCCTTTTCGTGTATTGCTTCTTCGGCCAAGCCCGTAACTAATTTGATGACATCAATGGTTTATCTGGCTTTACGGAAATCATACTGCCGATCGGAAAGGCCGCCTTGGCTCTCCAAAGCAGGGAGTAATCTATTATAGATTACCCGCTCTAACTTTTTCCCCACAGTGTCCAGAAATCATATGGGTCTGTATGAGGATGGAGGTTTACCAGGCTTAGGAGTATTACCAACTTCTGCCGCTTTTATGCCGCTGGAAATATCCCCTCGAATATGCACGCTTCGAACATGCCCGGAATGGATTTCACGGCAAACATAAGGGCCTTATTCGGTACTCTGCCTAGGCTCGGGGCTTTATTGTCTTCTATTCTACCGCAGATCTCCAGTAGCTCATCTCTGGTGACTGGCGGAATTGCCGTCACATTTACAGGTGGCTGGAATCTGTCGGCGCCCTCCTCTTTCTGGGGGAATAACCGCTGAATGATTTTCAGCAAGAGGGTAGAACACGGAGATGAACGGCCTCTGAATGGTCCTATCTTGATTCTATAAGTACTCCTTCGTGAGTTTACATCCGCTTCTGAGCAGAGCTCCTCTTGTTCCGCTGGATGGCGAGCTTAAGGATTTTGCGGGCCGCCTTATAGGTGCACTCTTTTTGTCCCTGATCGACTGTACCTATCGTCCTCTGAGCCGCTCTTCTACCTACCGCCCACTGAGCACCTTGTTGGCAGGCTGATCGTAGTAGTTTGGTCTTCTACTGGGGAATGAGCACCTCCTAAGCATGGGCGCGTTCCATGCTTTGGCGATACGTTGGCCCACATGGACGGCTATTTCCGTAGAGGCGCCTCCTTCATCAAATTGATCTAAACACACCTTTTCATTGCAGTCAGCGCCTTCCCAAATTCCGGGCATTTAGCACTTCCTCTCTTCATTCGCATAATAAATATTTGGGGACCCTATTGCACTCCCTGACAATATGGCCTTTCTCTCCACAACTTGTGGGTCGATAGGACCGATCTCGAAACGTCCATATCCTCTCCATTGAAAGGGATGGCTTGCTCCATATGCCCTAACTCAATATACTCGCTGATGGCCTTGTGATATTCCTCGTGTAGCTAAGGGTCTCTGTCTAGGCGTCTCTCCAGTTGCTTAAAGCAAGCAAACGCCCTGTTTCTGGAGTTTCCTAGTGGGGCGATAGTTTTATCCTCTTTGAAGGGTAAAATCACTGCATATCTTCCGTTGGCTTGTGATCCTGGATCGATCAAAGCCCGAAGTGTAACGCTTCCTGCATCCGGTCCGATAGTCCTTACTATTGCTGTTGCCAATATAACGCTTCTGTTTTGTTGTTTGTTTGCTGTATTGACCTGTCCTTCCTTCTTATAGTGAAGGAAGGTATGGTGGAACTTCTTGCACTCCAAGCAATAGGTTTTTTTGAATCGGGGCGTGACACGATTTCGACATAGTTTCTGCTATTTTATCAATTGACATCTTTCATCAAGCGAAAGTTTCTTGAAGGTGTCAAATGCAAATATAGAATGTTCTCCTTTATAACAAGAACAGCCCTTTTTCGACAGCGTTGTAATGATTTTTCCTACGCGATTTAGGGTGGTCTGTTGTTTGATGGCTACGAAGAAGCTGGCGCAGAGCTTGTCCACTGAGTGGAAATCTTTGAGATCCCCCATACTCTCCTCAAAGATGCGACGTGTTTCGTCATCAAATTTCCGAACTTCTATTCTTATAATTATCGGATCCCACTTCATTGTCGGGTATCTCAGATTGCGGAGAGCTGCCAGACAATTCCGAATTGTGGTATACATGGCCATAGTATCGACTGCGGACCTGTAGTGCAGCTTCTTAATGTCGAGGATGGAGTCCATGTATTACGTTGCCACTTGCAGGGCAGGATAACTAGCGCAGCTTCATAGTTGCTGCTGGTTAACTGCAGATGTGACACCGCCTCCTTTGCGGCGCCTTGCAAGTACCCGAGTAAGTAGTGGATTTTTTGTATATTCTCGAGCGCAACCTTGGTAGCTCCTGAGGTATGTACATCTGTATAGCTGTGAATTGTCACCGTGTTCGCCAGTTATCCTAGTCATACCGCTTGTTTCGATGCCTGTCGATCCCGTTGTTTCCAGTGATATTTCGGTGATCCTTCTGATACAAGGCTTTTACCGCTGCTAATTTTGCCTCCGATTCTAGGTGGATGGCAAAATAGGGGTCCTTTGCTTCCAACAATCTGATGGATGACTCTCGTCAGTTCCTCCAATTTTCCTTTGGAAATATTCAGGTGTCTTACGCTCTATACGCTCTCTATTTCGGTAATTCTTCGTCTCCACCTCCTTAATGATGTCTGTCTGCTCTTCTAGCAGTGTCTCGGCCATGATTGGTTTGTATTCTCGAATATTTAGGACTTAAAGGCGACTAGGAAAGTTGGAAACTTGGGTAGATGAAGAAGTGGAAAAGAAGAGTTGATTTTGAAGATTCTATGGACCTATTGCCCCCCTCCGCCCTGTTTGTCGAGGTTTTAACACACAACAGCTTGGTCCTTAAAATTTCTCCTCTGCTTTCCCCTCCTTTTTTCCGGGTATTCGGCAAACACCACTGTCATCTTTACAGAAGCTAGATGGCTTTCTTTTGTGCTGTTCTTCCAGCAGGAATACCCCCGGGTAGTCTCGTCCCTTTAAAGGGAGCTCTCAACCGTCAGTCACTCCTGGCGATATTTTTTAGTTTATTGCTTATGTCGATTGGTTTATAGGTGGTCAAACGGTTATGCTGGCAATAAATGGTTCATGTGTGTTATGTCTCTATGGTTTTTAGACTCGTAGACTTAACTCCACGGTCTTTTTAAGACACGTATTGATTTTGTGACCACAATCAGGGCCCCGGTGATACAAGGACAACGGGGCCAGTCTATACTGAGTGCATGGCTCATTTTTTTCATACAGTGACCCCTGATCCACGCAAGCCTAATTAATCTCGCGAGTCGCACGGGATCCTTGGCCAGTCAGAGGCTCTGCTCATTTTCAGCTCCACCCATTCATCTACACGGGTCGCATTACCGTTCGAGGTTTTTGATTATCTCTGGAATTTCGGAGTGCTCTGTGGTATCCCAGGAAGTATTCTTTACCAGGTCTCGCATGGGCACCCGGATATCCTTTTGAAATGACAGAGCCAGAGATGTTGACAGAGACCAGAAATAGTTAGGCACATATGGTCGAATGCAAACTACACTTGTCAATCAATCGACTTCTCGACCCAATGTGACAGGAGGTTTTATTCTGCTTCGTCTAGACTTTCTAAGACGTTTTAGGGACTTATTTTAAACAACAAATTTTTCGGAATTATGAACGTGTTGGTTCCGGATAGTGGTCTTCAGGTAGCTAAAACTTTACGCCCAATGAAGCAAGTCTCAACGAGCCTTTACAGGTCTACAAGGATCTCAGTGGAATTATAAATATTGGTGTACGAAATACAGTAGTGTAAATAGATAAAAGTATATACCATTCTAGGTTTTTTCAGCTCATTTATTTCTCAAAGGAAAATTTCTATCCATGATGGTTTCAATTTCAAATAATACATAAAATCTAGCTTATAAAACTGAAGACGAATTTTTTGGTTTCGGTTTCTTTTATTCGTTTGCATCATTATGTTTGGAGGGGGGGGTGTGCCAAAACGTTAATTATCTATTGGTGCGACTGGAGATTCTGTCGATGATGCTGCTACGGACAAATCTTCTGGTCCTGATTTAATATCCAGAATATTGTTATTATTATTGCTGGTATTGTTGTTATTATTAGGATTTATCTGGTTGCTACTATTACTGCCGTTACTGTTCACGTTAACATTATTTGATTGTTGCTGTTGTTGTTGTAATTGTTGACCCAGCACCATTTCAGATGATGTTATGTTTCGACACTTTCTATCCAAATTTTCCAACATTATTTTATCATTAACTGATAAATATTGAGAGCAATGTTGTGGTTGTTGAGATGGTGTAACATTACCAACGCAATTTGATACCATCAGTCTATGGAGAAATATGTGTTAATTTCAAGGGTATCAGGGATAATTTAGCATTGAATGTAGTTTTTTATATACCGTATATCACTACTATCCATTGGTACAGAATTCGTTGGTGATCGATCCATTGAAGAGGATGACGATGATAATCTAAAACTTGATTCATGACTCTGCTGTAGTTGTTGTTGATGATGGTGGTGGTGGTGGTGATGATGATTGTTGTGTTTTCCATGATGTTGCTGTTGATGATGATGGCGCATGAATAAACCACTTGCTGACAAAGCAGCTTCTTCAAGTGATACCGGTGGGCACGACCACATATTCTATGTAGGAATGAAGCAATTAACTAAGTCTTCAAATGATATCATTGATCAATGATTGATAAATTTAACACATTGATTTTTTTTCCAAAATAAGAAATTGGTCCCCCATCTATATGCTAACCACTCCGAAGAACACTTAACCTTGGTGAGTGGATGACCAATTGTATCAAGACGGATACTATCTTTTTGTTTGTACTCAAAGTGCTAAATCTGTTCTACTGTTTGATCCTTATATATGTAGTATATCATTCCAACCTGTAAACTTGGTCCACAATTATCATTTGTAAATGTTGATGAATTCGACATTGGACCCTGCGCAACATTTCTGCAAGAATTTATTTCCAAAATTATATTAATGACAATTTAAATAATTCAAATCAGTTTAATAGTTAAAAATACTTTTTCTAGTGAAAATAAATATTTAAAGACTAAGAAAATAAAACCTTACCTTGACAATATGACCTATGACCTGAAAACATTGCTAATCTTATTTTTTTCTTAATGAAAGGCCAAACCAAATGATTTAACATTAATATTTACGTATAAATGGATGAGTTGACTGGGATTTTAAAGCAAGAATAAGATTCAAAGTGATATCAAAGACTAAAGGAAACAAATGCAAGAATTTTAAAAATATAAATCGCGATAAATTGATTCTATTTTTGCGTGGTTTTTTTTTTATTGTTGGAGGAAGGAAGACATTGGCTTTAAGATCTGGATTTGTCTCAGAACATGACATGAAACTCTATAGATTGTCAACATAACTGAATAAAGATGTTTAAGAACCATTTTAAGAAGTAATAGAAGCAAACGAGTTAGATATATTGAAGCATGCAGTCGGGTGCGATTGTGATACAAAGTTATTAAAATATTCTGAAGAATTATTCGAAAATTAACTACATAGAATAAATAGTACAAATGTATAGGCTTACTGTGTTTGAAAATTGCATGATAAATACGATGTTCCATTATTACCACTTCCATTACCATTTCCACAATTCATGGCATTAGTACCACCACCACCACTACCACCATTGTTTCCATTAGTTGATCCATTGTTACAATTTGATGTTGCATTTGATCCTATCAAAGAATTTGCTCCGCTATTCCCACAATTATTATTGCGTGTACCATTATTACTGCCTCCATTACCAGAATTATTACCACTTGCACCACAACCACCACCACCACCACCACCTCCATTATTATGTTGAGACGATGATGTAGGCGAAGTGGAAGGCTCATATTTTCGTGGTCGTCCTCGTGATAAATGACGCCTTTTTACAAATTCATTATCATCAACCATCCAAAATGATCCAAAATCATCTTCGTAGCGTACAAAACATTTATGCAATGATAAATTTGTTCGAATCGCATTCTAATTAGTGAATTCGCCATATTGTCATAGGCGCCATTTTGTTTTATTCAAGGGTAGTTTTCCAAAATCCATAAAGTTTATTCAGCAGGACGTAGGTGGAAGATGATATTTTATAATGGATCGTTGTCATTTTTTTTCCAAAGAGAATGGTTGAATGTAGCAAAATTGGACCATATTTTTTGGGCGTTCAGTGGACGCCATTTTGTTGACCACCATTTTGGTAAACGCCATTTTGGTTAACGCCCCATTTAAGCGATATTATCCATTGGGAGTATGTTAGTTTTATTGCAATTTGGTGATGTGATTTGCAGTAATTTTGTTGTTTTGTTTTTGGATTTGATGAATTTGATTCGTAGGAGATTTCGTATTTAGTAACACGTGAGTTTGAATGGGAGCACATTGTAAATAGAGCAAAAATAGAAGACAAAAGTAGAGTAGAGAAATGGAAGTAAAAGAAAAGTAAAATATTTTAACATATATCCAACAGAAAAGTAGATGATTTGTTAAAAGTACATCCATGAATATAATAATATTAATTAAATGGTCTAGTATTAATCATTTTTACGAAATAGAATGAGATTGTTATTTGAAAGTAATATTTTTAAAGAAGTTTTTCAAGAATTAGAAGCATAAAGAAAATAGTTGAATTCCTATGTTGTTTGAGATATCCTAGATAATTTTAATTATATTTAATAACAATTTATTTAAAACATTTTTAATTCAAGGAAATTTGTAAAAAATACTATCAAAAACCTACTATTTTGAAACTACATAAATTACACCAAACCAGATACAAATAGGAAAGATATATGAGAGATATTATACAGAAATAGAGAAGATTTAAGAGAAAAGATACTAGTTTAACTACAATAGCAAGAAAAGATATAATTGCCTAGTGGCAAAAAAATAAATCCGGAATTTTTTTTCAACGCCAAATTTTGTTTTGGATTTTGAATATCAAAATGTGCATATTTGCATATTACTAACAATTTACGTAAATAACTATCAAAAGCGGATAAGAGAAAAATTTTAATTGTGTAAATTCTACGCTTCAAGATAAAGATCATGCAGTCTTTGTGTTAGTTTTATGCATTCCTTGAAGCAAATTCATTGGGTATTCTTCCGATTAGGGGGTGTGAGCCTCCTAAATTGAAGAATTCTACAAATGTTACGTATATTCTGCTGATTGCAAAAATGTATCTGGTTTTTGGAGACTCGGTCTATGAAATAACGGTACAAACTTTTGGGACAAATCACAGCTCAAATTCAGCATTTATTGGAAGAAGCAGAATAAATAACAGGCGTTTTACAAGACATGGGGCTCCCTACTTTGACGTGGTGAGGGAGCACTCAGCAAGGACGACCCTCTAGAAAAGCAGAGGTGACACCTGAAACCAAGCGATAGCCAAAACCCTAAGCAAAGGGGTCACTACCCTGCAGAGGGCTGAATGGTCAAACGAGCCGTAAACAGTGAACTCTGAGTACTAGGCGACCCTCAGTTTCAACTAGCCTTGTCTCGACAAAAAGGGGCTCTGTCGAGATCAAATTATTATACTTTCCCCAAAAATCCTTTAAAAAGCCAAAATTAAATTTTGACCGTGATGGTCCAACTCCGAGTGAAGGGGTAACCCCGAGCTCATCGATGGAGAACCTCAATCTAGACTCAGATTCTCCAGTTACTCAAGTAGGAACCATTTTGACTGGGGTCCAGTCTTTAACGGGTGAGTTTAAGCAGGCCCCTTCTGTCAGCACTCCTGGCCTCGATCTCCACTCGGCGCCACCTTTTCGACACAAAAGGCAGCAAAGAGAGAGCTCGGTCGGCAACGGCTAAGACTTCATTTGCAGTCAAAGCAATCAAAGCCGATGGATGGGTCTTGTATGATGACACTAATCCATTTGGTTACGATACTGGGCAGTGCGAACAGCTTAAGGGGAACTCGTCCTAGCTGTAAGGACTGCATCCTCGCACGGCATTGCAGCTTTGCTTTGAGTCAGGAGGCGTATATCGTAAAATGTTATGGCTAAACTTTGCCTTTCGTTGGCACGAACGAGTAGCTCGGCCAGTACTGCTCCTCCTTCGACAATGTGCGGGAAGATGTGTGACTACCCCTGAAAAGGGTCGCTGAGCTGCCATCGTTAGAAAAGTGTTTCTAGGTAGCTTGAATGCTGGTCGATCGTAGGGTTCCCAGATTCGTCATTGAAAAGACATGCACTGTCGTAATCACCAAAATAGAGGAAACACCGACTTAATAACCTTCACTGACGGGTCAGTCATGGAAGACGGATCGGGCGAAGGGTTGTTCTCGGGTAATCCGATTATGACGACCATATTCCAGGCGGAGATATATCCCATTTCATTGGCAGCAGAAGAATGTCTGCGATGAAAATGCAGAGCTTGCACCATTCGAATCTGTTTCGACAGTCGGGAAGCATTATCAGCAGTAAACAGCAACGACATATCAGGCCAGTTGATGTGGAGTTGTCATAAGGTGCTGCTGAAACTAGGTCGACTGAACAAAACATTCCTGATTTGGGTGCCAGGGCGCTCAAATATCGCTGGTAATGAGGAAGCCGACAAACTGGCTCGCCAAGGTTTTGGATTCACAATGATGAGACCAGAAACAGCTTTTGGCATTTGGCCATCTACTGTCAAGTCAACAAGCCGGTTTGGAGAATCGAATTTCCTCATACTTCGGCAGTAATAAATCGGCACAGGAGATAAAAGAATCGAATCTTCGATGGTATAGACGATTGCCAAAATTGTCGTCAACATCTTGTGAAAGCAATACTACAAAATACTCAGTCGAAAGCGAAAGCTGTTGCAATGCTTAACGACTCCACATCGACATTTAGCGATAAACTGCTTATCAGTTCGACAGGTCTTTGGTTCTGAATGATTGAATTTCCCTCATCGTTTTCCTGAGAGGTCTTTACTGTTCGTGTCGACTGAGTCCCTATCATGACCTTTTTGTCCACACCCCGCTTTTTTGGTTGAAATATTAAATTATGCTATATATTTTTGTTGACCAGATGGATGTAGATATCAATGTTATCTTCTTTTTCTTTATCCGTTGTCCCTTTCTCAAGTGGGGTCAGCTCATAGTGATCGGTTGCGCCATTTCATCAAAGACCTGATCTAGATGTAGACGTGAGACCTTCAAATCGCCATCCATCGATTCAAGCCACTGTTGTTCGGTCGGCCTTTCCGGACCAATCTTGGTGATTGAATTCTCTTTAGTGCGAATTACGTGACCACACCATCGAAGATGCCTCTCTCGCAATTTTTCCATGATCGGTGCAATTCCATATCGATCGTGGATGTCCTCATTTCGGGTGTGATCAAGACATGTCACGCCACTAGTCCAACAGAACATCTTCGTCTCCATTACTGCAAGATACCGTTCATTATCTTTTATAGTAAAATCTTCATGGGGACAGCAACCGGATCGGACGGTAATTTGAACATTCTGCTGGACTACCTTTCTTTTTCGATATTGGAACTGTGGTACTTTCTTGCCAGTCGCGTGATTCCTTTCTCAACTTCAGTTGTTCTGACATGAAGGTCCTGGTGGTTTAATGTGAGTATCTGCCGTGTAGGCATAATCCCACGGTCCTCTTCGGACAGAGATTGATTTGGAGAGCACAATCAGAGCCTCGCCATGACTGGCACAGCGGTACTGGCTTATACTGCGTGCAAGCTCAGCATTCATACCAGTTGATGCAAGGCTTATCTAAGATAACTGTCGCAACTAAGACATACGGCACCTGAGCTTTGCCCGCGATGTAGGCATAACCACAATCACCATGAAACCCTCACAAGGGGTTCAACCAGAAATGACCGTGCCGAGAGCACATCCTCAAGAGCCATTCCGGTTCCCATGGTACCAGATAATCTCCGGTGAGGCTTTGTCGCAAGAGTCACTTTGGATGAGTACCTTCCAAACTCGGGTCTGATCGCCCTTCTCGAGTACATTGGGAGACACTCCCCAAGGATTTAACTGGAATTAGCTCGAAGCGGAGAACCGCAACGAAACTTTTCCACCAGTCAACTACCGCTCTGCGTACAATATATCACGTAAGATGTCACAAGACAACACTAACACAAAACACACAAGGCTGGTGGCTGTCCATCATGGCCGCTATGGCCATTGGCCTATCATACTGCAGGTGAAACAGCGTCGAGAGACTCCTCCTTCGTCGGAAGGCAGCATGAGTGAATTCATTAGCGCATTGAAGTGTATCACTGCTAGCAAGGCACTGACTAGAAGCATAGATACCATTCATCACGTGAACGCCTATGTCCTCTAGATTATGGAGAGGACATGGAACCAGTCCTCTGAGTATGCCCCACAGAGAATACAACCGGTTCCGCAAGAAAAGAAACTCATTCAAGCTACCATGCTCTGTCATGAGGAAGCCCATTTCAAGGCCGTAGTCCACGACAGAACTTCCTCTGGTAGACACATTTCTGACCCGACCTTTCCCAGGTTCGTCTGTTCCATTCGTAAGCTGTCACTTAAATGTTACACTCTCATTTAACAAACTTTTGACAACAAGCGGTCCTAGACCTTCCACCTGATCGACACTTACTAAGTTCGTTTGCAGCAAATGTACGCCCCTCCTGATCCTGTAGGTACGGGCACGCCGGACTACCTCCAGATTAAGAAAGGGGACACCCGAAAAGACCTACGTGGCGTCGGTCCAGACCGTACGACATACAGGAAGACACGCTCATAGTCCTTTATGTCCTTATACAATATTAGGTTCAGCCGAGTGTGGCGTCAAACGATAGATATAATATTTTTAAGGTACTAAATTTGTCCTCACAGGATTTTTCCCAAAACTTTCTACCGTTATCATATATTATATAAGGGATGACCCTTATAACTCCGAGTCACCAAAATAGACATATATTTCTAGATTCCTGGGATCACATAAAATATCCTTATTGGCTTCACCCCATAATCAGAAAAGCGTCCAATTTATTTGTCCTATTGACGTTTGGTTAGTAATTTCTGTCTTTTTTAGGAAGTACTACTGAATTGTGGAAGCTAACATGATGTTGTCTCCGCAAGGGGCCCATTTGTCTCTTCAAACATTCAAACAAATTCTCAGTCTTGGTTTATGAAGTACCGCCTAATATCGTCCAATACGAGTACGACCATTGTCCCAGAAGGAATTCTTGATTGTCAAAGATTATCTTGTGAAGGCATAATGTATCTTATACAGGTACAGATATTAGTGAGACAACACCATATTTTTAGATTGAATTAATTTAAAGAGAATAATTTTGACCGTTAAAATCAAGTTTGCAGACGTGAGGTGTTTTTTTTAGTGAACTCGTAAGCTCAGTACTCAGGTTTTGTAGGGCTACCCTATCTGCTTAAGATAATTACAAACATCCATGAGCCTGACCGAGATTCGAACCTCGGGCTTTGTGACGTTTAGTTAGTTTAGATTTTGTAGTGCTCATCCAAAAATAGTTTTAATTTTAGTCAAAAGCATGCTATAACTCTACAGATCTAACGAAAATTTAGGTGTAATTAAGGTTATAGATATTTTAGAAATGGAAGATTTTTAATTCGGAACGATTTGACGTAGAGATAAAAAGATAAAATTTGCAAACTACGTACATTTATCTAAATTCAATTCCAACGTAAATAAGACAATATAAGATATTTATTTAAATATTTAGGAGAGAAGAAAGTTAGAAGATTTTAGAAAATATTTCAGTCACACTTATCATATTCTCATGGGTTACATATATGTTATTAGATCAATAATTATAAATGTCCAGCATACATACACATCCCCTCACACACGCGCAAACATGAAATATATAAAAAAAAAACAATCGAAAAGTCTCACTGGATATTAGATTTTACTTTTACCGGATACACAGTCAATATTGTCAAGGGGACGGTACGATATAATTTTTCACATTTCAAAAACGATCATTAACAGTTGCCAAACATTTCTGGATATTATTAGAAAAAACGTGAGTTGGGAGCTGATATACAGCAGAAAGGAGGATGGAAATCACGTCGGGAGGAGCGCAGGGATCCATCCTAGGGTCGGACCTCTGGAACGCTTCCTATGATAGTCTTCTGAGGCTCGATATGCCCGAAGAGTCGCGCCTGGTCGGTTATGCAGACGATGTTGCGGCACTTACTGCCGGACGCACTGTTGAACAGGCGCAAAGCAGACTTGACATATTGATGCGACGGGTAAGCGGATGGATGACTGCTCGAAAAAACCGAAGTAGTCATCTTGGCCAGAAGGAGAATGCCGGCCGTGCGTCCCATATCGATCGACGAGTTGACTATAGAGTCAAAACCAGCGGTTAAATACCTTGGTTTAATGCTAGAGTCGAAGATGAGCTTCTTCGAGCAAATCAAAGCAGCAGCAGACCGGGCTGCAGCTGCGGTCGCGGCCTTGAGTCGGCTAACGGCGAATGTCTGGGTCCTTAGATCTACTAGCAGAGTTCTCCTCATGGGAGCAACGCAGTCGGTTCTGCTCTATGGCGCGGAGGTCTGGGCTGATGGCCTTGACAAGGAGGTGCATCATAAGCGCCTTGCTCAAGTGCAGAGGCGGGGAGCTTTGTGAGTGGCGTCTGCTTATCGCACCATCTCCAACCGGCTGTAATGGTGATCTCGGGAGTGATCACCGTTGCCTTCCTTGCCAAGGAACGCAAAGCTATCTACCGCCGTAAGGGCGAGAACTTAAGAGAGGTGGTTCCCCCTCAAGAAAGTCAGCGCACCTTTACCGAGTGGCAACTTTCTTGGCTCTGGTAGCCATGACTGTTGGGAGGGAGAATTTTGTGCTCTTGAATGGAAAGGTTTAGTCTATTTTTGACAAGCGTGTTGAGGATTTTGGCGAAAACATTAATCAGGGATATGGGTCTGAAATTTTTATAGTCCGAGAGGTCTTGTTTATTTTGGGTATGGGCATGGTTTGTGGAGGGTTGAGATTTAGCCAAGTTTCATTAATAAAGGTTAACATAGCAAATTTGACAGGCGTGTTTAGTCACTGGATGTACGTGTACCTAATTTGGTCGTAACCCGGGGCGGAGCTCTTTTTTCGTTTGTTAAGGACCAGAGCGAATTCCTCAGGGTGACAGTAAGAGGGATGTGAAATTGTTTGGAGTTGGGTTGTAGTTTGCGGTTAGTAAGTCTACGTATTTCTAGTCATTTTCAGAGTCCCAACTCCGGTTGTTGGTTCCTTCGTCTTGAAATTTTTTTATGTTTTTCCAGAATACCTTAGTGTCTTTCTCAACACTGAGTTCTCCCCAGATCCCGTCCCAGGCTTTTTTCCTTGCTGGTGTGGTGGCTTTCTTCCACACATACTGTGTCCGCTTTACACTGAGTGTTCTCATTGTATTTGTACCACTGGGATTGTTTGTTCCATAGGAACTATGTTTTGCTGCTCCATGGGAGAAAAGGTTTTACTTGGGTCCTGAGACTGGGCAACCTCAGGAAAAGCTTTGAGTTGAGCTGTGACAGGTAGAATTCCAGAAACCTTTGACCGTTTGATTGTTGAAGATTGAATTGGGGATCTTGACAGGCTCTTCGATGCCCTTCTCTCTTTCCTGGTTAGGACATAGCCTCCAATTTCTGTTTGGCTTTTGAAATGTGGCCCTACAGGTGCCTGAGGAGATACATCCGTCCACGGCAGATGTCATGAATAAAATGGCCAAATAGTAAACTGTCACATGAAATGTCAGCTAATTCCGACTCGTGACAATTCAATTTTTTGATCCTTATAATTACTAAATGACTGTTGGGAATTGGTTGTTTTTAAACGGATATGGTAATTGGGCAGGTGAAACTACTATTTCTGCGTGAAGGGACGTAATGGGGGGAGTCTATTATAAACGTCGAAACGTGAAATCGCGAAGTCGAGGGTTTGACCAAAATGGCGACTGCTTTTTGGAGTACTCACTTGGTTGCATAAAGGTTTTTCTTTGTAGTAGGTTGCGGCAATATTGACATATGTATGAGCAATGATTGTAATTATTTAAGTAGCTGTTGCTAGTAAATACCCTGTTTTATCACATACTCTCCACCAATAATAAATGTTAACACTAAATTCTCTTTAAAAAAAAATTGAGATGGTATGTCATGCTTTAGGGGAGTTTGCCGCAGACTAGCGTAGTTTTTATAGATATTATTTTGTATCTATTATAAAGGCAGATGTTTGGTATGGATATGTTATAAAACAGGAAAAAGATTCGATAAGATTAAAAATAGGATTTACTTCCCAGGAAAAGTGAAATGATTAAAATTGATAGCAATATTAATGGAAATAATCATATTTTAAATAGTTTTTTGGTAAAATTTGTTTTTTCGAGATTGCTTGTTGTCTTTCTTCTTTATTGGACGTACCCAAATTGCGAATTCGATGCTGCTACTGCCGCTACAGCTACTGCCGCTGCTGCTGCTTGCGCCTGTACTTGAGCCTGTTGTTGATTTGTCGTAGGACTACCCGATAGGGCAGCTGCTGCACAAACAACAGCCGATGATGCTGCCGTTGTACGTTGTGGTCGTCTTTTATAAAATTCAATTTCATCAACTGTCCAGACGGCACCCTTAACATTTTCAACTCGCATAAAACACTTGTGTAGTGAGAGATTATGTCGTACTGCATTCTATATGAAGAAGAAATGACGAGGAGCGAAAAAACCATGTTGTTGTTGTTGTGTTGTTGTTGGTTGATTGTAGAGTTGAAGAAATTTCGACAAAAATGTAAAAGTTTCAACGAAAATACAAGCATACCAAGTATTTGTTGTGAAGGATGATGGGATTAATGGAGATGGATTTATGGAAGCAAAAGATTTTCATTGGATGTCATGAGAATGGTCAATTAATATTATCAGCAAAAGTTGTTCATTTTTACACATATGAAATGAGGCCTGCAACATTTATCAATTCAAAACTGAAAACAATTATATGGCGTATCCATCTTGCCTTCCGTAAGTGTATCAGCGATCAGTTTTCTTGTTAGAGATCCTGTTCATCCTGATGATACGTATAAGGATTTTTCCAGTTCTTTTTAAACTATTTATATGACTTTCACATATTCAGGGAAAACTCTTTGAAAGAACGTCCTTTTAATTACATTTTTTTGAGTCCTGATTCTTACAGGATTTTTCTTACTTTATTCTCGTAAAGTATAACATTATTAGTAGTCCATGCAGATTTCTATTTTTCTAAAACAACTAAGTTTGCTTTAGTACTCACCTTCCATGTTGCTGCGTTTCGACGAAAGTAACAAAATGTATTTTGAAACCAATTATAGATTTCATTTAGTGTCAATTGTTTATCGGGTGATTCTATGATGGACTGTAGGAGAATAAAAAGGGAAATATCCGTTGATTGGAGTACCACAATAAACCATTCAAAAACTTCAATATTACATATAATTTCACCTTTATTTTTGTGTGCATTTTCTATGAGAAGTACCCCAGAAAATTGTATTTTGTTGTTATCATCTAGATTATTAGTAAAAAACTTACTTGTCTTATAAGTGATGCATAGGTGAAAGGAGGTCGCACATCTGCGTTCTTATAAAATTCACGATTTCGTTGTATCTCTGTGAAAATATTAAAATGTTAAAATTTATAATTGCAAACCGAAAAAGGCACTCTTTTGTCGTTAAAGTAGGCTCTATACGATAGTCTTAGGAATGATAAATGAAATTTTGGAAAGAGAAATTCGCATTTCTAAATATATTTTAGGCAGGCACCCTCACCTCAAACTACCCGCACAAAAAAAGAGAAAATTCATGAACGAAAAAGGGTTGAAAGCCACCCTAAAGAACACAAGGGCCGACAGGATCCTCATCTTCACTCAGAGCATTGAAGGTCATTCGTCGATCTTTAATCTCGTAAAAGAAAAGGGGCTACACGCCAAAACGAGCACCCCACCAGTCTTAAGGACTCAGTCCTTGGTAATTCGCGGTCTCCACAAAGAGACAGACCTGGCTGACATAAAGCGAGAGTTCAATGAAGAGCTCTGACACTTGAAGGTCAAAAACGAGTCGAATCTAGTCACGCGAGCAGACAACCTTCTTCATGGCCAGAATCCAACATGGCAACCTTCGAGCCCTCTCAAGAGCTCCATGAAGCTTTCATCAAAAGATTGCGCCTGAGAAAGTCAAGCCATTTCTGCCATTGTGCACAAGTGCGCCGTGAAGTGTACAAAAAGCCATGTGCGAGGAATACCCAATACTTGCGGCAGAGACGCCACACTGCTGTAATTGCGGCCAGACTGGACATCCCGCCAACTACTGCGGATGCCTGCCATACCAAGACATGGTTGCCAGAATCTGGTGGAGCAAAAAAAATGCCGAGGCAATGAGAGCCAAGCAGGCGGTGACATAAATGTCATAAGGCTTGGCTCAACCAGAATAGTTGGTTTACTTTCTTCTCTGCCCTGGGTCAAACTGACAAAAAACAATAACACCGACCGCGTGATTGTGTCTTTCAAGGTGAGGGAATTTGACGTCCTCTGCAACCCTCCAACGCCCCACTTCGCGGGCGAAGTTCAGGACAACCCGCTTACTTCGCCGAGCAATGTAACTGGATCTGTGTTTACTGTCCGTCTATTATCGGAATGTTAGGGGTTTAAGAACCAAGCTAGGGGCCTTGAATCTATCCGCACTGGCTCAGCAATTGGCTGGACGATACCATATTGAACTCCGAGTTCTCCGAAGGGTATTCCACTTTCTACTGTGACAGGGACCGGGCGGCGGTGGGGTCCTAATTGCAATAAAAGATACACCCCTGCCGAATTCGTCTTCTTTTCCTCTGGCTTCCCTTTTGACTGTGTTGCTCTTTGTGTCTCCCCACCCAACTACCTCCCGTTCATTGCATCTTGTGTATACTTCCCCTGTGCTTGCCCTTCTCTCCTGTCTAAAGAATTGTTTGACAATTTGTCTGAACTCCTTACTGTCAGATTCCTTTTCTTCCTTTTCTTTGCGACGATTCACTTGCTTTACTAGCCTTCGAACAACCTCTCCCTTTCTTCCCTTCTACTATATTTCTTTGTGAATATTCGTCTGAAACATGCACTGCAGGCTTTTAAGAATGACGTCGACCCTGCTCACTTTAAAGCTATGCGCTCTACTGTAAAGTCAATGATTAAAAAAGTACATAAAAGGTAATTATTGAGCGTCGAGACCGCCTTTGCCTACGGCAACTTGAAACCCTTGTGGCCCACACTCGTAATCTCACTCAATCTCTCCCTTCTTCTATCAGTTTTGCTGACTCCACCGCCAACTCCCCACAACAGTCATGTGACCTTCTCTGCACTTCTCTTTTGGGTTTTCTCTCTCTACCATTCCACCCTCTACGCCTCTTCTAACTGCAGACAGCTCCGAATCTCTGGCCATTCCTCTCCTTTCGTTTTTCGTGGTTGAGCTCCTCATTGGTAATTTTGACCTCAATGTCGGACCTGGCCCCGACGGGCTTCCTAACCTCTTCTTTCGTAACTGTAGAAAACACATTCAGACATTTGGTGACAAAGTTGATATAGACATAGACTGAGGAAAAGTAGCGGCAGAATAAATCACCAGATAATTGTGGGGAGTTGGCTGAGGAGCCAGAGAATTTAATGGACGGCGTGGATAACTGGGCACTATATAAGTGTCCCGCCTATGTAAATCCTGTGATACATAAACGAATCCGAGATATTCCGTTAGACAGGGGGAATCGAGTACAATGGACCACTAAGGTCTGAGTGCTCAGAGGCGCACACAAGCCAAACGACGACGGGAGGCCATGCGGAGATTATAAGCCTCTGAATGCTCAGACAGTTCCCGAATGATACCCCATTCCATTCATTCATGATTTTGCGCAGTCGGTTCTAGCCAAGGCGTGTCATCAAATCCCTGTCGCTCTTGAAGACATTTCGGAGACGGCTATCTGCGCACCTTTCGGACTCGTCGAGTTCACCAGGGTGACTTTCGGCTTTTGCAACGCTGCGCAAACTTTTTAGAGGTTCATCCACTCTGTCTAGCGAAATTTGAACTTGGATGATATTTTGGTTGCTTCCTCTTGGAAGAATTTGAGCACTTGGACCATTTCGAGAGCATTTTTCAAGGTTTGCTTGAGGCCGGACTTGTCCTAAACGTTAAAAAATGCATTTTCCCGCAGAAGCAGATAAAATTTCGCGGCCAATTGATACCCCTGACGGTATCCAAGCTGACCGAGGCAGAGAGATTAAGGGCTTTCCCCTACCAGCCACGGTGAAGGATTTGCGAAGGTACTTGGGCATGTTAAAATTTCTATCGTCGTTTCTTACCAAGCGATCCGTAATGTCTACTTGGCTCCAACCACAGCCTACCCAGAATAGTTCGCGGTTCCCTGGAGATGCTGTACGGAGAGGATCTGCGCGTCCCCGCCGGCCCTATGCTGGACATCAGAATAGGATTCTAGTTTGCTGCGTCTGCTCAGAGACGTGGCTTCGAAGCTGCAACCGATTCCACCTTCCCAATACGCGATAACGGAGTTCAACGCCCTCAGGGCCTCGAGATGTGTTCACAGGTCCTCATTCGGGTGGACGCTCCTCGGGGGCCTCTGCAACCATGATACGTGGGCCCCTTAAGAGCTCTGGAACGAGGCGAGCATTCGTTCAAGCTCGACGGTCGAGATGGGCCGAAGTGAGTCTCCTTGTCGAGGCCGTGGTCGCTTCAAAAAAGCGCCCCCCCCCCCCCAACATTCCTTTTCTTTTATTAAGTTACCTTAGGTCACGTACTCATCAGTCGGCCCTCGTAGCTATTTTTCATCTGTTCTTAGCCATTTCTCTGATTGAAATAAACCTCCTCCACATTCCATTTTGACAGAGAATCTATAATCTGAAATATTTCATTATTATTCCTATTTTCTTTCCTCAAAATTATACTCATAACATCCATACATAAATTCCATGATATATAAACAATTTTAAAAATTCAGTTGGGTACAGGTGTGGTCTGTGGTACCGCAATTATAAACAAAAACACAAACACTATTTAGTGACGGGCGAAAATGTGTCGCAAACAAATGCCATAACGCGAACAAACAAATAAATAAATGTTATTATGGATAGCATTTGTTTAAATAACAATCGTGAAACAAGTTTTATTTACTTCATACACAACGGAATGAGAATCTATCGTGGTTGCACCATCAAGCGCTTGCTTGCTTTTGGTTTTTTGAGGTATATTTGTCATATTTTGGCTATGGACAAACATACAAATAATCTAAATTAAATAATAAAATGTTGAGGAGACAGAATAATAATATTAATATTGAAAATTTTCGGGATCTATTGCTTTTAGAATGTGAGGAGGGAAAAAAAATGGTAAAAGTCTGGTTGAAAATTGGAATGAGATGCTTTGGTTTTTATATTATTTTGAAATTAGTTTGTTATATCATTTTCGACCTAATTAGATAAATGTATCTTTAATCATAAACAAAAGATAAAGCACTCTTCCCTCTTTGTCTGTATTTGCAATCTAAGAAACTATAAATTTCATCAATTTATTTCATTACTGTATATATTCCTTATATCATTGCTAAAAAGACCAAGGCAACATGAAAAAAAAAAAACTAATTACATGAAATAATAATAACAAACAAACAAAGAAATATATTGAGTAAACAAAGCCCAGTCGGACTATGTCGGTTGGTTCAATACAAGCGGTGGTCCACATTTGGTTCAAGAGTGCTAATGTATAATTGAATGTACGTGGATGATTAAGTGATGTTGATTTAAATTTCAGAAAGAATAAGCTCTATGAGATGACTAATAAAATTTCATCTAAAATCTTTTCTATGTTGTCTGGAGTAGAAGTTATAAGCTGACAGTCTTAGACTTATTCGGGAATAGAACTTTGGATCCTCACTGAAATAGCACTATTAGATTAGTACTAATTGAATGGAAGGAAGGGATGGATTGACCTCTTATTCTATTCATTCAAAACTCTTTTGAAATTTTGCTGTAACAATTTTCCATAACTAAAATGCCCAACCTCTCCCGCAAAGAACGGACATCCCCTTTGAATTATTTTTATAATAATAATTCATTTAAATCAATTATTATTTTTATATATTTTATATAAAATTATTACATTAAAATTATTAAATAAATTTCGGGCTTTTATGTCTCCAGTAACAACTTCGATAGACCTCATCAGATCATCTTTAAAAAGTATCTTGATAGTTAGGTCCGATCAATGCAGAAGGTTTCATGTATCCATGCGTATCCAATGAGTACTCATTATGTCATCATCATTGCTCACATCATCACCATTTTTATTAAATGCTGAATACAAACTTGCACAAGAATCCCAAGAGATATAAGACGATAGGAACAAATAAAAAACAAAAAAAAGCGTTTCAGAAATTCCAAAATTATTTGTTTATTTATTTGTTTATTTTCAAGCACTCATTTTTCATCTTAAGAATTCTCCTTTTCTATTTTCTTAAAGAATTCTTTTTTCTGAAATTGTTGATGGTCCAGCTCTTGGATTTCTATGCGTTTACTAATCACGCAGGGTTTTATTTATGAATAGTTGGTAATTTTTTTTTTTTTAACATTTTTCAATGAAATCTTCTTTCATTTTTTTTTCTTTTTTTTTATTTTTATTTTTGAAATATATTTGTTTTGATTTGATTGCGCGCGCGAAAATTTAAAACATTACAGATTACTGGCATCGAATGATATGTGATATGTTTACATTATGGTTATTTTGTTGTTGTTAGCTGTGTTGTTGATTATTGGATATTTGTATATTTCTCCATATACACACAATATTTGTATATTTGGCCACTAGACATGGGTGCAACAAACGATACACACCATGTCGAACATATACTGGGGATCTTTTTGAAGTTTTTCTGGAGCCCATCCGTTTGTGGACTATACTTCTTACTATTTCTTTTTTTTTTGTAAAAGACTTTTGAGAGTTTTGCTGTTAACTTTTGTATCTTAAAACGGCGGCGAAATTTGCTTTCTGTATTCTGGAGACAGTGTTTTGCCATCTTGTGGTGATGAAACTGATGTTTTGTTTAGATTATTGTTGCCAAGATCATCTTTGCTTACATTATGGTGATTGTGAACACAATCAATTGAATTTTCATATTTTAATAATTGCTAATGCATAGACAAGTAAGATACATAATCTACCAAATTGTTAGCCTGGAAGTTTCTGATTTTGAAGGGAAGTAACCACAATTAAAAGAAAGGACAGAAACCAGATTAACTTACTCTGGCTCATCTTACCTAGCACATATATATTCCTCGTCATTTCTGGAAATGCAAAAGGAAACAACGATCGACTTCTAGGACTTTCACCTTGATAAGTTCTCGTTCCTTTGCTGCGTCAGTATCAATATCAATTTCGACCTCCCGCCCTCCCCGGCTTTCCAACAAATGGTAAAACTAAGACTGGCTTCAGAAAGTATTCATTGAGATCTTTCATTTGATACCCAACATGACTATATTCAGTGAAAGAAATTTGTACACTCCCTCCCCTTAACCTCATCATAGAAAGACCTACCTTCCCACTAAATTTTGTGTCAATCGGTATAGCCGAATTACTGATACTAAGGGATAACATGCCAACAAGGTTTCACTTCGATAAGAAGGTTGAAATACGTTGGAGTAATAAGGCAAACTGGGAGAGGGTGGCTGGGACATACGGCTTAAACCAGCAACTGATTGCTTGGTACACTGACGAATTCCTCACAGCAGAGGAAGCGGGTGCCGGTGTCAGTGATCCAAGGAAAGTGTACTTCGAGCCATTCGTCAGGTACACTAGCATATTCCAGGCGGAAATATGTGCCATAGACAGATGTGCCTCCTTTAATCTCCAAAGGAACTAGAGGGGGCAGAACATTGCTATTCTCACCGATAGCCAGGCAGCGATCAACGCCCTTAGATCCAACTAGGTGAATTCTAAACTGGTATGGGAATGTCTTAAGAGACTGAATACATTCGGCTCGCCCAACAAGGTCTGGATACTCTGGGTGCCAGGCCATGCTGGGTTGGAAGGCCCAACAAGGTCTGGATACTCTGGGTTCCAGGCCATGCTGGGTTGGAAGGCAACGAGGCAGCGGACGAACTAGCCAAGAAGGGAGCAGGGACGCCTTTACACGGGCCAGAACCCTTCTGTGGAATCGGAAACGCCACTGAATGCGGAAGTTCATTGACAAATGCAAGAGGGTATTGTCTTTTAGAGGCTTTCGCGTAATTAGATATCATATTGGGTAACGGCGGTCAGGTTAATATGATACTTACCGGAAAGGGGGGTTCGATTAGGTTGTGGATCTGACTTTTGTTAGTCCTTCACTAGCTCGCGATATGTCTTGGAACGTCAGTGCACGGTACACCCACAGTGATCACCACGCAATAGACTTTGACCTGAAGAGCAAGCCAAGCAGTTAGAAATCTGCTTGTCTAAGAATGAGGAGAACATCAGATTGGTCTCCGAAAGCAATTGACGAGCAAACATTCCTAGATGTGTGGTTGGACCAGGACACAATACCGGTTGCACTTCAGCAAGAGCCTTCCATATTATATACTTATACTTTCCCCAGTGACCAGGAGATAAAACAGTGACCTCAAGAAAGCTCGAAGAAACTTGAAGCTGGATATACAGCGAAGCGAGAGGTATTGCTTCAAGCAACTCTGCGCAGAGGCGGATATGGACCCATGGGGAGGCGTCTACAGGGTTGTGATGGGGAGATTTAGAGGTCAGGTAGCTCCACAAATTACATGTCTCGATCTCCTACTGAAAATCGTTCAGTAACAGCGGTTACAGTCTACGGACATATTTAGATGTGGCTGTAGTACCCCCAGTAACGACAAAAGAAGTACTGGAGATTTGTGGTAGGCGGGAGACAACAAAGCGCCGGGCCGCGGTTGCGTACCCCAAACGAAGCCCTTAAGCTAGTCGTCAAGTCGATGCTAGACATATTCGTAGAGTTGTTTGAAGCATGCTTGGCAGCTTGGATCTTTCCCGAGATATGGAAAAGCAAAAGGTTAGTGTTGTAAACCTGGTAAGCCTCTTGGTGAACCATCTTCCTGCAGGCCTATATGTCTATTGGACACTACGGGGAAAATATCTACAACAGATTGCTTGCGGCTGTAGCGAGTGTGGAAAGCTTATCAGACTGACAATTCGGCTTCTGTATGGCCAGATCAACCGTTGGCGCCATCAAACTGGTCAGAAGCTTAGCTGAAAATGGGATGCACGGAAGGGATGGTACTAAGAAGTATTGTGCTGTGATTACCCTTGACCGCCAACTCGGCCAGTTGGAGGAGCTCGAGATCGAACGACTCCACGGTAAAGTAGATTTCGACCTAACGCAAGTTTTGAGCGTACACGGAGGTTATCGAGCGTACCTCTATCGATTTGGGCATGACGAGTCGCCATATTGGCCACTGTGCTCGGACATCGCAGAAGACGCAGAACACGTGCTATTTCAATGCCCGAGGTTCCCGCGGGGAGAGTTGGAGTCCCACATATATTATACACCCGGAACTGTAGAAGAGAACAATTTTTTTCGTTGAGGATGCTAGAAGTCCTGAATCCACATCCACTTGATGACGGACCGGACTACTTGGGAAGCAACTCACTTCTTCTCTTGGGGTCCACGGACTCCTCTTTTCGGGTTAAACACTCAAGTTCAAAGACAAACAAATTGTTCCCGAAATATCGATATATGCTGAATAAAAATTACTTCTAGCGACGGAGACGATGTTGAGTTGGAGTTTTAACCGTCTGGCAGGAGCCTACTGTAGCTTGTGAAGCTTGTTTTGTTTTACAAAAAACCCTCAAAAATAGAAGAGTTGTACGAGTAGTTCCAGTAATCAGATGTTTCGTAGGTCCGTTGTATTATTATTTAACCCCTTTTAGACAATCACAAATATCCATGACCGTTGACGGGATTCTAACCTGAACCCAATTGTAATATGATCTATGGAACATATTTCTACTTATTCAATCCGAAAATTTAGTCCTGAAATTCTTAATAAAAAAGATAGTAATGATTTTTGCACTCACCTTGCTGTACATCTAAACCAGCTCGCTCTAGCATATAGGGAAGACCTATGACATCAACGATTTGCATGAAATGACAAAATTCAGTTCAGATAAATTTCTGTTAGTTCTCCCAATTGGCTTATTAATTTTGAGACTATGCATGCCAGTAATAAAAAAGTAGTTTGAAAAAAGGACGAATATTTGAGATGGATTGTTTCGACACGGAATGTTTCGACGCGGACGCTTCAATGCCAGATAATAATTTTTTAACTAACATGTTTCTCAAGTCCTTTGAGCACTTTGATCCCTCACGTGTCATTCTACAAAATTTGACGTGTCCTTGCCGCTACGTGGGTTCGCACCGTATCCTGTAAAATTCTCGAATATGGGGATTCGCGTGCACCTAACGAAACGAACACACGTGGGCTAAACCCGGCTCGACCGCGCGCGTGGACTCGTAAATCACTGGACCCGAGTACCGTGATCGAAAAGGAGGATCGACGAGGGATCACATCCTCGATCAATGTTTCCCCTGTCATAGATGTTTTGTGAGGTCCCCGCCCTTCCTTGACATCCTCAGGCCATAATTTTGGAGGATGTCCCTATTATATAAGAGCCTCGCATCGAAATGAGCGGTGTCCAAATGAGAGGCGTCGAAACGTTATGTACACGCCCTAATATCTTGTGATAATGAATCTTAACTCCGAAGGAATTAAGATAGGTACGTCAGTTGAAAATTAGAAAATTAGGTCTTGGTTTATTTTTGCCGTTAGTTAGGGTAAACTGGTCTTTTCCAATTGCGCAAGTAGACCACAAAATTTGGTATTGGTTTGTTCATCTCCGTCCATTGATTTTCAAGCCATATTTTTCCTTTTGGCGCAAAATAACAAAGGACCCTAAAGTTACCTCTTTATTTTCTCATTCTCTCTTATCCCTACCAAGCAGATATTAAATAAATGATGATAATTACTTACCACCTGCCAGTGAAAGTGGTGTTTTATCACTAATACGTTTCCTAATCGTTGATGATATGTTCGGATTATTCAAAATTGGCGAACGAATCGATACAGGCATTATAGGATTCGGTAAATTTATATTGGGTGGACATAGTATATATGGTGGAATACCGCCAACATTTCCACCGTTATTATTCCCACTAGCACCACTACCAGTATTACTGCCACATGCAGTGCTATTGCTATCATTATCCTGTAAATGAAAATAAATTTCACCTTAGTGCAAGGAAAACAATTGAAATCTAAAATCTCTTATGCTAACTCAAGGAGACAGTTGGTTCCCGAAATATGGTATACCAGGTGGGCCGAAAAGTTATTCCAGTCATCAGGGACTGGTTGGGAAAAGGACATAGGCAGATTCAATATAATTTTAACCAGTTCATTACCGGGCTTGTAGCACACCTTTACAGATTTAAATTGGACATCCTATCCGATTGTCCAAACTGCGATGGAGTTTCGACGGGCTGGAACCGACCTGGAAAGAGAAACCCAGAAAGAACTCTAGGTGAAGTGTTGGTAGCGGAAAATCTGGCCCGGAGGATGCCCTTATCTCAGTAGCACTAGGGTGATATCTTCTCCATGATCGAATCTAGCCAACTTAGACTAAGAAAAGCGGAGGAGACCACGAAAGCGCATTTGCATGCCCTGCGAATAGAAGAAGGGAGACCCAGCTAGAGTGAGCCAATTCTAGTTCGTATTGTAATAGCTTATCATAGTTCTGCGGGAAAAAAACAGCCAAGCAAGCGATTATAGAAGGCTGAGGGGAGCACCAGTGTCGTGTCCTGTCAGAATACAAACGTTGCTAGACATCAGCCGTTTTTATGGGGTGCGACAGTACCAGTTGTGGAATGACCCGGGTAGATAGGTCCCACGTCGGCAGCAAGAGATTTGCTCAGCATCGGTTGACAGCCCCTCCTCCCTCCTATCCCCCATCTAGGGCATTATGTGAGGGAATGTGGGCTGAGGAACCTTAGTCCTTTTTGTGAAGAATTCGAGGTCATCTCAACGGGGAAATCACTCCGTTCCCTTTTCTGAACCATATCGGGACGAACATAGGTTCTCAACCAAGAGGTAGTTTTGAAGAAATAAAATTGAACGCGTTGTTTAAGGATAGTGTTTGGGTAGCCAGGGTGGACATTTATCTGGGACTGCCCGTCGGATCTGTTGCGAACGTACCTCTCGTTGATTTGGGGTCTGGATAAGTTTCGAATGTAACTTCATGTGGGGGCTCCAGATGGAAGGGTACTTTGAAGAATGCGGGCTTCAACCGTTCGATACTGACATTTGCTTCTCGTCCATTCACGCCCACAGAGAAAACCTTGAAATAAGTCTGAATGGGCCCTCATTGAGAGGCTCCAGAGATTTCGTCACATCGTCAACCCTGATGAACACATCTTTCCGCGGTTGTGGTGCACTTTTGTTATCGGACGTAAACGTCTCATCCGTTCCTTTCTCAAGGAATATTTGCGGATTCGGCGACATGTCCTTTGTTACGAAAAATTCTCCGGCTATTCGGAGGATGCTGACCCAGACGTGGCTTCTACTAGGGCATATTATTGTTGCTTTGAGCGATCGATGCCATCGCTCAAGGATCCTACTCGAAGGAGGATGGTACCAATTAATCGCGTAAGAGCTTTGAAAAGTGACGCTTCAAACTGCGATTCTTGATCATTGGTGATTAACGCTGGAGATCCAAAGCGCACGACCCAAGTAGAGAAAACAGTGCCTGCGAGGGTTTCAGCTGTCGTGTCCTTATTTGGTACTGCCTCCTGCCAATGGGTATCTCTGCCTTTCATCGTTAGGATGCGGGTGTAACTTGGAGAGGACCGCCTATGTCAATGCGCAGCTTGGATGTGCCATGCTGTGGGCCATATGAATAATGTGCTTTCTCAAATCGGCAGGGATATACGGACGAGATTCCTTAGATAACAGAATCTTTGGTAATTCCTCATCTACTCACTGGGCTACGGCGACTTCTTCAATAGCTTTAAGCTGCTGTAAAGCGCTTGCAGTTCGCGGTCGTAAGTACTGTATCGGGCCTGCGTTTCACAAAATTTCCTCAAGAAAAAAACCTAGTGGTCCCCACGTATTGTCATTATATTGCCCCAATACGGCGGCACCTATGACCGTATCTGAAGCGTCACTATGGCTTGAACACGTTCTTGTGCGGGTGTCTCAGCAACGTGGGGTCGGCAAGCTGACGTTTCGCCAAGAAGTCCAAAAAATTGGGGTCTTGTCACTCTTTTTGGCCCCGGATAACAGACGATGTAGAGGCGCCTGAAAATTGGGCTGCTCTAGGCAAGGGGCATCTATAGAAATTTACCATCCCCAGGAACCTTCTCAGCTGCTCCAACGATGCTGGCTTTTCGTAATTACGATTTGCTGGCGCTTTTTCAATGAGCGGCCTTGATCCATGCTCGTCTATCTGGTATCCTAGATAATTAACTGCATAGGCTCGAAAGACGCATTTGGCGACGTTGATGCGGAGATCAAACTGCTGAAGTCGCTCAAAAACGATGCATAAATGATGGTGATGTTCCTCTGGCGTCGCTGACGCTGTCAGGATATCATCGATGTACGTGAAGGAGAATTCGAGTCTTCTGAGGGCAGCGTCTATGTAGCGTTGAAAAGTCTGCGCCGCGGGGGTAGTCGCCGCATGGACGCCATTTTTCTTGGGTACAAGGTGGAGCGGACTAGCCCATTGGTTGTTAGACGGGTGATTGATTCCTTGGGCGATTATTCATTTAAACTCTGCCTTGGCTATCTGGAGTTTTTCTGGATTTAATCTCCGCCCTCCTTATGCCGCTACTGGAGCTGTCGTGGTGATGCAGTGGAATACTTCTCGTTCCTCTATCTTTGCTGGAATGGCTGGGACGGTATTATTGATGAATTCCCGCATTAAATGCGACGATAAAAATTGGTGAGCCGTGTCTGTCAGTCCCTATTGCTCGTGTTCTAAGTCTCGTCATTTTGTCTGAGAAAATCCCCACCAAGGATAGGTTGTTCAACGTCTGCAACTATAAAATCCCATCTGGATTCCCGTCGCAAACCTAGGTTCAGCGTCAGTGGTCTTTTGCCCTACGTGCTGATGGGTGTGGAATTGTCAGTGTAGAGTCTTAATTCGGCTTTTTGGGTATGTTTTTTTGGTTTTTAACCGCGGGATTAAGGAGATGTCGACTCTGATATCTACTAAAAACTTGAGCCCCGTTTTCTTGTCCACTACTATCAGGTAATTTTGGATGACTGGAAAGTGAAGTTGATCGAGATAGCTGAGGCTCTAAGGGTAGCAAAGGAACGTGTTGGACATGTCGTGCATAAATGCTTGGGTATGTGAAAGCTCTTTTCAAAATGGATGCCGCGCGAGCGCGTACTTTCCGCATCCACCATATTCTCCAGATCTGGCCCCCAGCGACTTTTTGCTGTTACCAGACCCCAAGAGAATGCTTGCTGGAAAGATATTTAGCGCAGATGAAAAGATAATCGCCGAAACTGAGGCCATTTTGTGACTAAAGACAAACAACGAATTTTTGAGCCCACCTGGTATGTCCTGATTTTATTCCTTTTTTAATCCTTAAAAGTGATATTTTTCTATTGAATATTTATGAAAAAAAAAACTCACTTTACTACTATTATTACAGTCTTTCTTATCCGGTGAAAATTGCTTAGTTAAATACAAATGATGCATCATGGCTTGTAATCGATCTCGTTCCTTTTGTAAATGTATCTCAAGCTGTGATACAACCTGCATTTGGACTCGTGCTTGGGCCGTTGAACGGTCATCTAAATTGTGTTCGGAATTTAAGTGCCTAGTTTGAGAGGGATGAAGAGATGACAGAGAAGGGATATTTCAGTTTGTTATATATCATGCGAAGTTAGTTAAATTTTAAACAAAATGTTGATGCTCGATTGGTGAAGAGTTTGGTGAGCAACGTTAGTAGTATTGGATTCAATAAAGAAACCTGGAGAAACCTCATGGAGAAACACCGTGAGAAGTGTCGCCCTCATTACATTTTATTTCTGGTTCTGGAAAAAGCGTTTGACCGTGTGCCACAGGGAATTTATCTGGTATGCTCTACGACAACACCTGGTACCAGAGGAACAGGCATGAGACAGCCATTCTGACCGACAGCCAAACAACCATTGAGGCTTTGTATTCAGTGGTGATAGCTTCCAGGCGGGCGGGAGGGGTTGGTAGTGCTGGGACGCGGTGAACAAACTAGCTGGCGCGCTCAAAGTCAGCTTCCTCTGAGTTCCCGGTGATAGGGGCAAAGCGAGGAATGAGCGGACCGACGGACATAGCCAGACGGGACTCTGCTCTTGGCAATCCGAAGGCTCACCACCTGTGCCATGTCAAGAAGGATTTGGGCCGCCTATAACAAGGCCCTATCGTAAGAGCTTTTTGGGTCAAACACATGCAAATGCGTACAAGATTAGGTAGTCTGTGCGCTGCCTCGTTTTCTTTTTCTACCATAGATATTGACCTTATAGACTTACCGGGCTGGATCGTCCTCATTCATACGGATTAAGTGACCCGCCCACCGTAACCAATTGAGCCGGATTTTATCCACAACCTGGTGGTCATGCTATCGCTCATAGATTTCGTTGTTATGTAGGCTACGAAATCGTCGTAGATCCCCACTGTTCTCACCTTATCTCCTTTTGCCGATTTTTTCTTCCTCCTCTGGCGGTCTAGAGGCACTCCGTCCTTAGTTGCACAAAACTAAGGACTGCATTAGCGATGTGATTTCTTCTCAGCTCTTCTTCGGCTGCCATCCAGGAGTCTCGCTGGTGTGCAATAAGGTATAGCAATTCTTGCATTTCCATTATGCGATTTTTGATATCCATGGAGATGTTTCGCTTGACAATGGTAGCAGCCTTCATTTTCCATATGATCACACCGCACTCCTTGAGTAGTCTTTATTCCTCTAGTCTTGTCTTTCCGATGAGTTCTGTCCTTTGACGGTGGCATGACTTGCGTTTCCGCCTGGTTGAGGAGTATGTCATCCTTTTTTTCCGATGAAGGGGTGTCACGAAGCTCGGAGTTTGGCACCTTTTCTCGTGGCCAATTTTTTGAACTCCAATTCAATGGCGTCTCCTTTTCGGCCGCCACGACTTTGGCCTTTCTCAATTCTAGTTGCCTTCACCGTTGGACAGTGGGCCTACTTTTTCAGTAGGTGGCGATCGAAACTTCGCGCTTCTTGCAAAGGGATTTATAGTGGAGTCTCTCATTTTAGCTGTCAGAAGCGGTGAGTGTGTTGTATTGCTGTTTTTTTTTTATTTTCGGCTATTGTCGGTTGTGTCGTTGAGTTTGTTGCTGTCATTTTAATTTGGGTCCCAGCTACAAGCCGCTTTTTCCGCTAGGAAGTGCAGTCGCCTTGAATGTTCTCCGTGGTTGTTTATGCGAGGAAGGAGGTCACGCGTGGTTTGACACAAATCAAGTGGATACTCTGAATCGCACACTTTTAGAGTACTATAAAGAGGCTTGTCCTATTTCCCGAAGCCAACGCGGTCAAACGGTTCCATGGTGGAACCGAGAACTGCAAAGACTCAGGAAATTCACCAGACGACTTCTGAATCGTGCTTGCAAAAGCAATAAGGAAACAGATTGGTTAAACTATATGAACTCATTGCGTGAATATAAGAGGCTCGTAAAATTGCCAAAAGGAGACTCTTTTAGAGCATACTGTTAGGAACTGGAAGATGAAAGGGAGACTTCCAGGTTGTGCAGAGTCGTTAATAAGGATGAGTTGACCAGGTTGGACTCTTTTAGAAAACCGGGTGGTACTTACACGAACTCCAGAGTTGAGTCGATACAGACTCGCTTCGAAGTACACTGGGAGAGCAGCACTCAGAAGTAGGGGGACGAAAATTGGTGATTTCTGCAAATCTTTCAACACGAAAGTGTTGCAAAGGGAGTGGTTGTTACCAATGAAAAAGCAAGAGCTGCTATATTATCATTTGAACACTTCAAAGCATCTGGCATAGATGGCATCTACCCAGCGATGTTAAAGATGGGTATAGAGCACTTAGAGCGACTTCTAAGAAATATTTTTCGCGGATGTCTTGCTCTGGGCTACGTGCCTTCCTCTTGGCAGAAGGCTAAGGTGGTCTTCATATCTAAGCCTGGGAGAGATGACTATTCAAATCCAAGGAACTTCAGCCAAATCACTTTAACATTATTTTTGCTGAAATGTCTGGAGAGACTGGTTGAGTGTCACATTCGCAAGAAGGCGCTAAGGTCGGTGGAAAGTCCTGTAAGTCTGCTCTTCACTCTTTGGTTTCAAAGACAGAGGACGCAACTTTGGAGAGGAAATACGCGATGGGAGTGTTTGTGGACATTGAAGGGGCGTTTTACTGGGCGTCCTTCCAAAAGCTCTGTGATATCGTCAGAGAGCATGGTTTTGATGAAAGTTTAATTCAGGAGATTTACGCTATGCTAACGCAGAGATTGGAAGAGTTATTGGGGGAGCTCATTCCAGTTTTAGCAATGCCTTCTGATTCTCGGATCTCCATACTTCCGTTTGGTAGAAGTTATGATATCTTGGAACGAAGAGAAAAGTGGGACGAACCAGAAGAATTTGTGTCAGGATATACTGACGTCTTCCACACCGATGGCTTAAAACAGAAGAGGGTTCTGGCGCAGGAGTCTACCTCTTGTGTGGGCTTTCCCCTTGAGCCAATATACAACCGTCTTTCAGGCCTGAAGTGTATGTGATCCTAAGGGCAGCAACCTGGATGATTGACGAGTCGTTGAAGGGCAGGCGCATCGCAATCTGTAGCGATAGTCAAACTGCATTGAGGGCGTTGAGCAGCCTTTTGATCACTTCAAAAATCATTCGGGGATGTGAAAATCGATTGAACTCTGTTTCTAGATTCATACGCTGAAACTACTCTGGGTACTTGGCCATTGTGGTGTGGAGGGAAACGAAATCTCGGATCCTTTAGCAAATGAGGGTTCAATTTACCCCATTCCTGGACCGAAACCAGCAATTGGGCTGTCAGTAGCATTGACTTAACTGAGAACAAGCTTCCTATAATGACAGGTGGTTGAGCATTAATGCTGTTAAACACACCAAACTTTTCCTGTCAGAACCAAACAAACATACTGCAAAGTTTTTGCTGTCGAAAAACGGGAAGACTTGCAGAAATATTGTGGGCATTCTGGCAGGCCATAATTCACTAGCTGGGTATATGTTCAGAATAGGAATTCTCCAAGATGATACGGAATTCACGGAACAGTTTCTATATGAGTGCCCCGCCTATGGAAGAATCAGACATCAGATTTTTGATGCTGATGTGCTTCAACTGCAGCGGGCAGCATCACATCCACCAACGGCAATGTGGCGATACATTAACGAATCCAGGATATTTCGTTAGACGGGGGAAACGAGTAGAATGGACCACTAGGGTCTTAGTGCTCAGAGACCTTTCATTAGATACCCAACATGATCATATTCGGTGAAAAAAAATTTACACCTCTCTTTTGCATGTATGAAGACACTCCCCCCTCTAAACTCATTGTTTGTGCGGGGCTTTCACAGTTCCCAACTTATCTCCAAAAATCGTGTAAATCGATAGGACCGTTTCTGAGAAAAGTACGTGTGACAGATAGATAGTAAGACTGACGGATAGACAGACAGCCAGACAAATATTGAAACGATTTTATTAAGGTTTTGTTTTACAAACACACCCTAAAAAAGGAGTCACCTAATAGCAGCACAGGGTAAATGTGCTGGGGAGAAGTAGCTTCTTCATATATGGGGCTGCAATATTTCACTCGAACGTCAACTATTCTCGTTAATTATAAGGTCAGCATGCATGGCTGAACTCCTATCGTCGAATTTTAAACTTGGCTTGCATATGCGACACATTGTCCTCAATGCTGGTGTAAAATTTGATACTCCTAGGATGCACTTAAGGGAGGGAGGTATATTACTAAGCTGGTAATATACTATTAGTAAGCTTATTTCAGCAGATATCAGAATGCAGCATGTTTGGAGGCCTAAATTTCATATAGGGATGTCATCCTGATTTTTTTTGTCAGATTTTTGGGTTGGATAGTTTCCGAAAATGAGTCCTGTCTCACTTTACGTGTGTGCATTTTGATTCCTTACTCGCGCAGGTTCTCTCCAGGTTCTGGAAAAGATTGGGGGTAGTGGTTTCGGCTGTGTGCAGCCAATGTGAGGAGGAGGAGGAGACAGCCCTGCACTTTTTATGCAGCTGCCCGGCATCCTCAGATCTCAGACGAAGGCACCTTGGCAAGGTTTTCTTCAATGAAGAATCCGCACACTCTCCGCCTCTTGAGAATGTTCTCAGATTCGCTAAAGCCTGCGAACACCGTAGGCCGGAAGCCATTGAATAGACAACTTACGGGGATAGTACAATAATAATGGCCTGAGTGCTCGGAGCTGCGGCTCCCCCCAGTTAACTAAACTAACTAATATCAGGTTCGGAAAGTACTCATCGGAGCCTTTCATTTGATACCTCACATGACTACGAGTATATATGGTGAAAAAAAATTTTACATCCTCCTTTGCATGTATGGGGAACCTCCCTTTAAATTGAATGAATGCGTGGGATTTCGTAGTTCCCATCTATCCACTAAATTTCGTGTGAATCGGTTTAGCCATTTTGGAGGAAAGTGCATGTGACAGACAGACAGACAGTGAATCGATTTTGATAAGGTTCTGTTTTACTCGAACCTTTAAAAACGGATTTAGATTCAGCCCCTTCCCCCCAAATTTACCTTATAAACGGCTTGTTGAGGTTCAAAATCGTGTATAGTTATAATTAGTGAAGATTTTTGTACAAATTAAGTTATTTTTCAAGTTTTGGCCATCAGTTTCGCATTCTACTGGGCGTGACAAATCCATAAAAAGTATCTTTTCTATCTGATCTGATTGAGGTTTCGGTTATAGATTTGATTTTCTTCTTCTTTTTTTTTTATCAAGCAATCATGGGCGGCGAAGATAAAGTACAATAAAATGTTAGCTATACTTACCTTAATTTCGGGTGTCAAATACTCACCGTTTGATAATGAATTAGTAAAAATTCCAGTTTAAAATTGGGATCTTTTTTTTTGTTTGGTACCCTCTGAGAAATGGGAATGTGAAATAATAGATACTAGATAAATTTTCCTTGCTTGGTTTTATTTATTCCGGTGACTATGAATTTATTTTCAATTTTAAACAAATCATCAGCGATATTTGTTTCAAATTGAATAAATTTTTAGATAATTTTTTACTATTTGTACATTTCCCATTTCTAAAGAGTTTAAGGGACGTGCTCCGTTTGTCGGTTCGTTTAGTTTCGTTTGGTTGTATGGTTACGTGTCTATCAGTTAGTCAGCGCATTAGATGCATTAGATCGTCTCTTTTCTCTGTTATTGTTCTAAAGGAGTATCTAAAGGCGTAGTCAACTAGATGATTCAAAACTCATTTTTTTTGTTTGTTTTGTTTTTGATGTTCGGTGTTAAGTAGACGAACGGCAAAACATCCTATTCGGCCATGTTATCCGATCTTTTCTACTTCACCAACATCACAACACCACAATTATTGTTGTTTTTTTGTATTTTTACTTATTTTTATTAACTTTCAATGGTGGACATCATACAGAAATAGATAGATTTATCTGGAAAATTCTGTTTAATTTAAAGATTGATCAGTTTTTTTTCCGTGGTTGTGTTTTTATTTTACTCCTTTTCTGATGGTGAAAGGTGTAAAGTAAAATCACATTTTGCTGTAAATAAAGATAATAGAAGTATCTAAAATTGAATTAGTACTTTTTAGTCACAACATATAATAGATATTGTCAGCTTTAGATAAAACGCCCAGTTGTTCGTGGAAGCCAAGCATCTTTTCTCTTCACCAATCGAGTCAATCGCAATGAAAGACAAAACCTTAAAATTAGACTAAACAGTTAAAAAGGTTGAATCTCGAGGGGTTTTGCTATACCTCGAAAAAAATATACATATATTGTCAGTGGAAATTAGTTAAGATACAAAAATCTGATACTCACTTGATAAAGGCCGAGACATCATCTAAAACTAATTCACAGCCAGGCCATCGGCACATTCCATGAGCATAAAGGGGATGATAATATTTCTCAGCATTCGTATAATCATCGTAAGAACTATTCAGGCTCATTATTGAATCACCACCGCCACCACCATCTTCACGACTACCACCAGTACCGCCCCCTTCTTCAGTACTATTATTCCCTGCACCACCGCCAACTAAATTAATTATAGCACCACTAGATTCAAATTTACTACCGTTACTGTTATCATTCTTCTCATTAAACGTTGCGTCCTGTTGTTGTTGTTGTCGATGATGTTGATGATGTTGTTGATCTAAGTTTGGTGAACTACCAATTGTTTGATCGTATGAGCAAGATGTGCAGCTCATATTGCACGTAGGATGGTGACTGGGATGGTTTTGTTGGTGAATATGGTTGTTATGTGATTGTTGTTGACGTTGTTGATGATTATACTCGCTGGAATGTTCAGCAGTTGATATCAACTCTGATGCAGTTGAAATACCATTCCCGCAAGTTCCTATTGAATTTGTCGCAACCGAAATTGATGATTGTGATGAATTGTTTGGTGAAGACGATTGGTGATGGTTGTGGTGCTGCCGTAAATCAGGATCAGTTCCTTCTGCTGCACCATTGCTGCTATTTGATAGCTGATGACTTCGCGATTGTTGTGGTGTTTGGGGGGATTGTTGATGGCTTGACTGGTTATAGTGTTGTTGCAATGGTGAGACTATCTTCGCGTGAAATTCTAGATTATGCAGAGGAGATTTCATGAATCCAGCCGCGGCTATAGCAGACTGATGTTGCGCCTGCTGTAAGGACATGCCCTGATGCATTAGATATTGACGTTGCACTAGCTGCAATTGCTGAATCAATTCTTGTTGTTGAATGCTCAACTGATGCTGCAGTTGCATTGTTGAGATTTTGTAATCTTCAGATTTTCCAAAAATCCTAAAGTATTGACTTCTTGTCGTATTGTTTTTGTTGTTGTTGTGGTGAAAACAACGCTGCTGGAAGGATTTCAATTTCGAATCACCGATATTTTCATCATCCTCATTCTCATCGTTGAATAGTTGATGGTGAGATGGTGAATCATTGAATTTTTCTAATTGTTTCTGATCAATGAGCGAAATGGATGGATTTGTCATTAAAGACTCATTGTTCAGCGATGATGACTTGGCAAATGTCGTTTTGGTCAAGTTGAAATCCCTTGAAAACTCATCGGCATCATCATCTGCCCCACCTTCACCACCGATGTCGGTATCGTTTTCAGGATATCTACTGGGGGTATCTCTCTCGTCTGAATTTTTATAATTTGTATCTAATGTTGTTGAACAAGTGCGAATTGTTTCATCAACTTCGCTTTCATCAACACTATCAATTTCTCGTTTAATTTTCGCAAAACAAAGTTGACTGAGTGGTGATGTTTCGGGATTGTAAGGATTCTTCTCCTGTTTTACGAGTTGTTGTTGCTCGGGTTGTTTCGCGGGAGGCTGTTTGTAGAATTTGTTTTGTTGTTGTTGTTGTTGTTGTTGTATTTCACTATCGTCGTACTGGTGAAATTTTTGTTGTTTTATGATATGCGCTTGTTGCAGCAAATTCAATTGGAGTTGCTCCTGGATTTGTTGTAATGTGATTTCAAGTTGTTTTGTGGTGAAGTCGGGCAAGTAAAAGGGTGCCTGGGATTGTTGATGATATCGAAGATTTTGTTGATAGTATTGTTGAAATGTTGAATATAGATTGAAATTGGTGAGTAACGGTTGAGCGGTTTGAAGAGAGTGATGGCGGTGGTGGTGGTGGTGTTGATCTTGATGATATCGATGATGATAGTGAGAATCGTGACTTTGTTGTTGTTGTTGTTGTTGTTGTTTCTGCAACTGGTGATGTTCATCTGAATATTGTTCTTCAGTATGTTCGTATGGTCGTTTCATTCCGTGATCTATTCGCAGCGAAGCAGGTAAAGGGAAAAGTATAAGGATTGAATATAATCGCAAGGACTATTCTAAAACATTGTTGAAGCTAATTATATTGTTATTATCCCTTCCTACCCACCTAACAGTAGTGTAAAATAGGCACTTTATCTCGCATTTGCCTTATAATCGACAATCCTGCCGTCACATGTATACACACTTCCTTTTTGAACAAATACCGTCCAACAATCAATGACCAATAGACAAAAAGGATGGGAAAAGATAGAAAAAAAAGCACATACACTGTCAAAGATATATGATTCGGACAAAAGCCTCTTGAAAGGCTAGAAACGACACCCAAATGAAATTTAAGTTATTATAAGGATGAACTTTCATATTGTCACTAGTTTCCTCTAGTCCATATCAAGTCCTTATTGCAAATATTCATGGTGTTGTTACGCTAGTCTCATTCCGTTTAATACCCGTTTCTATTCCTGCTATAATTATTTGGACGTCTATCATATCCCTGCCTTTCCTATCCAAAGGGATCGGGGTTAACGTCCTTCCTACTTGACTAGTCTCCTGACTGAGTCGTGATTCCTCGACGAAGGATGAAAACAGACACAAACAAGGGGGGAGAAGCGAGACCAGGAGCAGGAGAATGCCGACTTGTCTTGAATTTGAGGGTTTAGGATTGGGGTCAGTTCCCAGACGACGATATCGATTTATCCTTGCACAGGAGACAGACAACGCTTTTCATTCAATTTGTAAACAAAACAAGCAATCAGGATGCCGATGCTGAACACTAAGCACTGTTCCACACTATCTTGTTTGAAGTTAAAACGGTTTAATTATGAATTTTCAGATGGGAATTAATATAATTTAAGTATTGATACTTTGAGCTTAATTTTCAAGGCACTTAACCGGTGTTTAGCCCAGGATACTATTGCAATCGTCCTGGCTTTCCGTGGATTACCACCAGGGAAAGATTAGATACAATTCACTTCGCACTTCATGGGCTTTAACTTTTATTAAAAACTCCCTGGACACTGACACACTACAAGATTGGTTAATCCTGCATTGTAGATATTAAGCGGCAAAAATTGTCACTCCATTGACGAACGGTCGTCCTTATTTTTTTTTTTTTTGAGTGGTTAGTCTATAAGGACGGTTTGTACACGTTCAACGTTTGGCACCGTCTCGAAATGAGTCTATGGGGGTCTACTGCATACCGTCCCTGTACGAGAATGCGACTAAACCTACGATACATGCGGCTGGCGTGGACGCCAAACGACGAGTTGCACGCTGTTGCCGGTAAATGGAACCCCCCAGTTTCCAAATGTAAATTCATAACCAGTGGGAATTTAGAGTAGAAGCAAAATGATAACAACCCAAAGGTAAGGGGGTGGTTTTTTGGAAGTTATTTCACGACCATATTACATGCCATGCTTTATATATGGCAGTGACTAGTGAAGCTAACAGAACGACAGATGTTTTTCGGACTTAGAACGAAAGGAATCATATGTGGGCTCCCCCATCTATCTTGTGCTGGACTATAAACATACCAAAAAAATTGTATCTGTTTTCCTCATAGTTCGCTACGATTTTGGGGCTGATATATCAAATGAGAATTGAATGTGTGATAAGTGTGTTTCAATTTTTCATTGCGCGTGGGAAAATTAATGAAAGAGGGAGGAGGGAGGAGGAGGGAAAGGTCAAACCATCCTCAACAAAATGACTGGTGGGTTTGAGTGTTTGGGGCGGGTATTTGTACCCCGCATCATCAAATCATAGAACTTAGGTATTGGGCAATGTGCCGCCCCATTTTCAGTATCTAAATTCTATTGTTCATCATTTTGCAAAAAAGGCGCGAAAGGTAATGTCATTTATCCGTTGAATGTAGTTGCTCTTCTGGAAAATATTCTGAAGATTTGTTTCAGCATTGGGATTTGTGCCGCTAAAGCCAATCGTAAATGCGTACGTAGACCTCAGTCTTTTACTGGGAAGACAGCCGAATTAAGTTTATATTCAATGCAATAAACGTGTCTTCCTTTCTTCCAAACCATAAGCAAGGATTTCCCGGCTTGGTTGGAAAAAATTCTAGGAAGTACTATCCAGACGGACGCTTCAAGTATGGCAGATTTAATATATTTGTTTTATAAAAATATTTCAGTGGACATTTGTCCCATTAGAACCTATATTATTTGATAATATTCACTTTCCTCTAATACTGGCATCCAAAGTCTTGAATTTGACCAGAAGCGACAACTTTGACCGATTACAACTTTGTTAGCAATAGTGTGATTTCCACCAAACTTGATAGGATTTTGGGGGGGGGGGATCAGGGAATTCCTTTCACCAACGGCATAGAAGAGGAACAGGAGAACTGTCAGCTCAAGGAACACTCTGTCATCTGACTCCTCCACCGGTCGAACTCTACGCGGCTCCACCTATGAACGCTCCTCAGCATCTCATCGACAATCGATACCCTGGGTTTAAATAGAGCTGCTGACGAATCCCATCCCACCTTTCACAAAAAAAAAGGTGAGCTGGACGTCCTCGACAATTCCATTGCAAAACACACAATCCGCAGATCGTGTCTTTCCAATCTTGTGCACGTAAAGCTGAAAACTTCCATGCCCACTTAAGAATTGGGTAACGAAACAGTTAATCTCATCATGCTTCCGATTCAGCCACGCACCTAGGTTGTCAATGAGCCGCGCAGTTCATCTGCATCTAGTTTCATTTTGCCAAGAGAGTTGCCACTCATCTAGCCATTCTTCATCAGCAACAGCAAACTTGTATGATATATAGCTTGGCGGTCCTTAGCAAGAAGAGAAACGGAGATCACTACCGCGATCACCATCACAGCCAGTTCAGAGACAGTGCGGTACGCAGATGCCACCCGCAAAGTCCGTCTCTGTACGATACGATATACTTGTTGAGCTTGGGTTGTAGACCGATAAGAAGAGTAGAGACAGTCCAGAGCATTCTAGCACGAAAGCAGTAGTTTCCAGTCTAGAACCCATGTCCACCCTTCAAATAAGGGATCTGGATTGTCTCATTAATGCGGAAGAGATGGAGGAGGCCATAAAACGGGATTACCCAGATGTGGGAGTTACGTATGTCAACTGTAGGCGACAAAAATTGGCCATTGCAGGAAAATAAAGATCGGATGGATTATTTGCAGGATAAGGCGAAGGGCCACTCCAACACGCTGCTTTAAGTGCTAGGCATACGGACATATTGCAGGGGCTTCCAAAAGAAAGGACAGATGCACTTTGTTTTACAAGCGCGGCGAACCCGGGCACAAAGCGAAAACTTGTGATTCGGCAAAGTGCTCTGCCCTTTGCAAGGGATCACGGTTTGCAAAAAAAAAATATGTGGCACTTGTTCGCCGTTCTGGGCGAAGGAAGAATTACAAAAAGGTTATGACCTGACGGGACAGATGATGCAAGAAAGAAGAGCTCACTTGTTGCTTCTCAGTGAGCAGTATAAAGATAGGAGCTCACCATCGTGATATCTCCCATTGTTGCCATCTGGGTGAAAGGCACGATTAACTTGCGAGTGCGGGCCCATGATCGAGGGGATGGCTTCGTTTGGGTTCGTTGTGTGGAAGTGACGGTTTTCACCGATTTCCTCACACCGAACGAATCTATACAAGCTTTTCGGAATAGGCTCGTCGCCTTGGAGGACTAGATTAGAAACATGGAAGGGTGAATTCTAGTCGGAAGAGACTTTAACGCCAGAGCCCTCCAATGAGTTGAGTTTGTTTTCAAAGTATTTTGGCGGATTCATAGGGACGTAGCGACAAACTCTGTAATGGACCTTACCAGAGATTTATTGAGATTGATGGCCTTATGGGGCGCGAGACCCCCAAGAAAAACCAGTTGAAAAATTAATTAACCTGCCTGCCTAGATCTTTTTTCCAACTGCAAATATATTCAAATCAATGTTGCCCATAGAAACGAACAGGTTTCGCCAGTGTATTCCAAGCGGCAGTAAACTTAGGTCAGGTGGCTTAGCTGCAGATGGTGGCAGGGTTAACAGCCACCGTCTCTAGGTTCGCAGAAACCGTCAGTGCTTTGCGTTCGAGAAGTAGGACTAGATCAAGGTCTAGATCCGCCTCCCGGCATGGGCGATCGGTTAGTAGGTCGTCTGGACCTTCGGCAAGTACCGGGCATGCTGATACCATCGTAGGCAATAGGCACACCTTTCGGACTCCTCGAGCTCACTAGGATGACTTTTGGACTGCGCAATGCGGCGCAAACCATTCTGCCCGAGTCCGGGCATTTAGAAAACCTCGAGTGCATTTTTCAGCATCTAGTACTTAACGTTGAAAAGTGCAAATTTCTACAATCGCAGGTGAGATTCCTTACCCACCTGATTACCCCTGAAGGCATCCAACCGGACCCAGTCATGGTGCAAGAGATTTCGAGCTTCGCGCTTCCAAAAACTGTTAAGGATCTGAGAAGATTCTTGGGAATGTTACATTTCTATCGTCGTTTCTTGCCCAAGGTCGCCCATCATCAATCAATCCTTAACGCCTTCTTGTCTGAGCCAAAAACCGAAGGCTCCCGTCTGATTGTGGGGTTTCCAGATGCTGTCCAATCGTTTGAGACCACCAAGCAAGCGTGAGTTACTTGCTGGGTAAATACTTCCGGTATGTCCTTGAAGAGGTCGTTCACATTGTTTACGGACCATAAGCCCCATAACTTTTGTTTTGAACCAAAAGCCCGACAAAGCGTCCCCTCGCCAACTTCGGCACTTGAGCTTTATCAACCAGTTCACGTCCGGCATTCAACACGTGTCTGGAAAAAATAAGAGTGGTTGTATACGCTTTGTCAAATGTTGCAGAGGTCAAGATCCCTGCCACCGTCGATTATCCGGACGACGCAGTTCTTCTAAGCTTCAGGACCAATTCCAAATACACGTTCAGAGAGTTTCCTATATTCAGCTCAGCATTCGGATAACAAATCGGTTAGTCACCGCAAAGTATTTCTGGCCGTCCATGAATACGGATATTAATTCTTGGGCCAGACATTTCATCGCATGTCAGAAGTGCGAGTGTGTGAGGAAAGAGCTAGGAGTGTTCCCTCGATCCATCAAGCGTTTCCACAAAATCCATCTCGACATCATTGGTCCCTTGCGAGATTGGCCCCGTTTCAGGTGCTGACACACAATCATCGATAGGTTCACGCGGTGGCCTGAGGCGATATCTCTGAAAGACATTACTGCACAGTCCTGTGCAAAGGCCCTCTGTCGAGAATGGATTCCACGCTCTGGTCTGCCGGCAATGATAATCACCGACCAGGGAATGCAGTTTGAGTCGTCCCTTTTCTCAGAGTTGGGCAAACTCCGCGGCTTTGAATGCCACCGGACAACCGTTTACCACTCGTAATCCAATGGGGTGAATGAAAGGTGGCACGGGACGCTGAAGGCCTCTATAATGGCCAAAGACAACCTCTCTTGGTCGCAGGTCCTGCCGCTCGTTGTTTTTGGGGTCCGAACAGTCAATTGAGAAGAATTTGCTACAAATCCCGCGGAGCTGGTGTACTGGGAGAACCTGAGACTCCTCATCAACTCTCTTCTCGAGAGGAGTTGCCCCGCTTATAACAAAACCCGATCACGAAAGCTCCTGTGGCAGATGCGTGGAAATGCATAAGTCAGTCTGCACGGGGCACTATGCTGAAAGACTGGGCATACCCTAGAGAGAGGAGAATATCCTCAGGCACTTCCTTTGAGATTGGCTAGCGCAAACTAGAGTCAGGCTACAGACACTGGGTAGACCATCCTTTGAGGACCTCAGGAGATGGGAGAGCTACTTTCCTTCGTGAATACTATGGGCTGGCTTTGAAGGTCTGAGCCGGCTGGACTCTGGCTCCTTGTTGTTATCACAGCAGTCACGGTCTTAGGAGTTTTTGGCATTAAAACGGCGCATAACAGCGATAGTTGGGGTACCAAAGAAAGGATGTCGTATTTTTATGATTTTTGGGTATGCATTTTTTATGGGCACTGGAAATATCCATTTTTCATTATCTTCAGGTCAAATCTTATCTAATTGTTAATTCTGATGAAAGCCTACGGAGGTCTTTCAAAACTAACGCATGCTCTGATTCTCAAAGGTATCTAGAAATCCAGTCAATCTTACGTCGGGAGAACTACCAGCAAGGTATCATAGACTTTCGAGGCTAAATATTGTGTATTTTAAAAAGGAGGGAACAGTCCGCGATCCATATCCTTTTAACTATGCACATCCAGTTGTCCTCACCGCTGGCAACTGGTTCAAAATTGGTTTTTTTTTTTTAATTTGTTAAAACAAAGAAACCGGAAAGAGTAGGTACCCCATATTATTGTTGGTGCCTATTTTGATTTATTATAAACCTTTAATAATCAGAGAGTTGTGACTGCTTTTAAGCAAAAAGGGCAAGTCTTGGCTTAAAAATGTTCTCCGCCCTAATTTCAATGGAATTATATACAATTCACTCCTACATTCTATGAATAAATTAATAAAAAATGGAGACTGTATGCACAAACCTTTTGAAAATCATACTTATCATCGGTTTTTCTCTCCGTTCAAGTACTGGCTTTTTTTTTTAAAAATTATTTTTTTATTTTTCCTTATTTTTTGTAGTTTTTAATTATTATTTTCATAATTTATTTAATTAATTGTTACACTGTCAAATTGGATTGCTCTTCTGCTACGTGTTTACTTTTGTTTCATCTCCGGTATTCATAATAGCACTGAAAATATATCTGATTTTATTGATTTCTAAACTAAAAGATTGTGTATCTATTCACAGAAGTGTTCAACGAATTATGCATGGTATTTAGTATTTTTATTACTTTTGATATGTGGTAGGGTATCAGTGGCCTAAGAGGTTGTTGCTTCACTTGATTGACACATTATTTGACACAAATTTGTTTAGGACGTGATATCTTACGGATAGGAAGCTAGTTTGGATAGAACTTTTTATAACACTATACTAAACACTTTTAGAATGTTCAGAACTAGTATCTTTTTGGTTTAATATTATTTCGGGAGAAGCTCCAATGGATTTCATTGTTTGTTGATTATTGTTATGTTTATTGATTTATTTGTTGTTTTACTACGCTTATTATTATTATTTATTTTTTTTTATTAATTTTCAAGGAAATATCGATTAAAGGAAGCTATAAACTAGAAGATTTTTGCCTACACACTTTATCTCACGCTCAACGACCGCAATATTCTGATTGCAATGTTGTTAACTATCTTAAGATCAACGATGAACTCTCTCTCCTTACCATGCACCGTGCGAGAAGAAATAGAAATAGTTCCGGGGTAGGGCAATGCAATGCAATTGGAAACAACAAAATTTCTCGAAATATATACATTTTACACAAGCAAGCAAAAGCAAGCAAGCAAGCAAGAAAGCAAAAGCATGCAACTAACCGGGCAACTAACCAACCAAGCAAGTAGTCAACTAGCATACCTATCCCCACTTCTCATACCCATGCATTTTCCTGACATTATCAGAATGCACCCTCTCCGGCATGGTATATATGTATATCTGGGAAATCCTAAAAGAAACGAACGGATCAGCAGAAAACAATAATGGCTGCAGTTGGGCCGAGGGGGTGTCAGGATGCAGCTAGTAGGGGATGGTGATTGTGTTTAGTGTTGTGTGAGATGTACGAAGAAAAGAACGATGGGGCGATTTATATGCGGGCACGTTATCCTTTCATGCAATTCCAGAATACTGCTCCACATTCGCTACACTATCAGCTCATCTGATGGGGGCTAATTTCGGCTCCATTAATGCGCCCCCTCCCTCCACGTCAATTGCAAGGATAGTTCAGGCAATATACATATACAGATAAAGTAGGATAGAATGCAAACATTGCAACGAGGAGGGTGGGAATAAAAACTATAGAGCAAAAATAAAACCACCCTTAGAAATGACACCTACAAGGGTGAGCTCCTAGCCACCAATAGTCAGACTTCCTCCTTTCCATTCCTTTCCTTTCCTGGAACTACAAAGAACTTCTGTCTGTCCCTTCAAGGATAGTTGCTGTTGCGCTTTTATTCTCCATCTTAGTTTCCGCATTTTCTTTTCCTTTCATTGTAAATTCGACTTGCTCTAAACTCATAGCACACAAAACACAAAACATTGCACCGAAGCACACAATAACACATCAACGCAACGTAAAGTGCAACCTTCTTCCTTCTCGAACTCTTAGAAATGGTATGTGACTACCAATAGTGTGGAGTTGTGTTGCATCATTATTATCGTTGCCCCCAAGCCATCAGCCAATGGGGAAGGGGCTGGGCAGTTCCTTACACAGTTAAGGAAAGTATGGTTTGCCTATTTGACAGCACGATAAAATTGCATACTATCCTAGCTCTTAGTTTGATTCTCGTGCATCTCTCACTAGTATTCTGTTACGGTGCTTGTTTCTGGTTTAGATGCAAGGCGAACAGAATTGATATTCCAGGAAAGTATGCGTTATAGGGAACATTGTAGCGGGAGAACAGTCGTTTCCTATTGCTTTACAAAAATGCAGGAAGGGTGAAATGTGTAAGTAACGAAAATAGGATGAGGGACATGAGTTGTTTCCCGAAAAAAAAAGCCCAAATCTTTTTCAAACGGACATTTTTGAATAGCTATTTGCAGCCACCTTTTGATCTATGACCTAGTTATGAACAGTCTCCAGTCTCGCGGCACAATAGATTTGCAATAATCAGGTCAGATACAACTTTTCTGTATTTTATACAGTCCACAAACTGGTCCCCTTGATGGGGTATAGCGCGGTAAACCACGGTTACCTTCCCGAGATGCTGGCACTCTTCCTCTACTGTTCTGCGCCAAGTGCCCTTGGGGCGGCTTACTCGTCGGGGCCATCTTGGGAGAGTGGATTCCACTGCATGGTAATTGTGTCGCCCACTTCTTAAAGTGTGACCTATCCACTAGCACTTCCGTCTTCCGATCATAGTGCGTACGAGCGGCAGACTTGTTCGCTGACCAAGTTCTTCGTTTGAAATAGTGTCAGGCTCCGATGACACGACGCAGAGAGGTATTGACGAAAATTTGGTGAGGCAGCGTCTGATGAGTCGTCTCTGCCCTAGGCGAAAGCGTCATTGAACCTTTTTTTTAAAAAAAAAACTTGGGTGTTTGTTGCTTCCCAGATGGTCCGGTCCGCCCGCGGACTCAGAACTCTCTGCATCCTCAAAAAAAATCCACTTCGGCCTAGGCCCCTCCCCCTCCTGACGAAATCCAACCTGACCCAGACAAGGTTGGTCCGATTAAGAGCTTTCCCCTACCAACTACGGTGAAGGTTCCTGGACATGTTAAACTTCTATCGTCGTTTCTTGCCCAAGGCCGCTCATCACCAAGCGATCCTCAACGCCTACTTGTCTGGGCCCAAAACCAAAGACATCCGGGAAGTCTCGTGTTCTGCTAAGGCCGTCCAAGTGTTTGAGACAGTCAAGCAACATTTTGTTGATGCAACACTGCTCACATTTCTTCACCCAGATGCACCCCTAGCTGTGTTCATCGATGCCTCAGATACAGCGGTAGGCGCTACTCTTCACCAATGGGTGAATGAAACCTGCCAACCGTTGAGCTTCTTTTCGAAGCAACTTAACCCGCCTTAACATAAATGCAGCGCCTACGTAAGCTACTTGCCGCGTGGCTCGCTTTAAAATACTCCCAATTTTTCCTTTGATGGCAGGCCGTTCACCATGTTCACGGACCACAAGCCCCTTACTTTCGCGCTTAGACAAAGCGTCCCCTCGCCAACTTCGGCACTTGAATTCTGATATCTAACGCGTGTCTGGAAAAGACAATGTTGTTGCAGACGCTTTGTCTCGAATCTCGGAGGCCACACACGCACGATTATACGGCAATCGAAGAGGGGAATGTAATTCGAGGCAGGCTCCTTGGCTTCAAACAGCATAGGACTACCGTATACCATCCACAGCCCAATGGTATGTTGGAACGTTGTCACCGGACGCTGAAGGCCGCCTCAATGGCTCCCGACGATCCGTTGTGGTCGGGGTTGTTACCTTTCGTCTTCCTTGGCCTCCGTACAGCGCAGCGAGAGGCGTTCACGGCCAGCCCAGTGGAGATGGTATACGGAGAGAATCTGCCCTTCCTGCAGGCCCAGTGCTGGACATCAGAACAGAGTTGAGTGGTTGTGGTATGCTGCATCTGCTCAGAGACACGGTTTCGAAGCTACGACCGAATCCACTTTCCCGACACGCGACAACCAAGGTTAACACCCCCCGATATGTGTTCACAGGCCCTCATTCCGGTGGACACTCCTCGGAGGCTGCTACAACCACCATACGAGGGCCCCATTAGAGTTCTCGAGCCAGGCGGGCATTCTTTCAAGCTCGACGTTCGTGGGGGCCCAAGTGGGTCTCCTTGTCAAGGTTGAAAGCGTTTGACGAGCCGGCGGTCGCTTGACAAAACCCCTCCAGTTGTCAAACGCGAAACGGCTCCCCTTTTTTTGGAATCTTGACGATCATCTCCTTTTTCACTCTCTGGGAAAGGTCTCGGATAGCATTCTCTCTTGTCACGGCGTACATTACGCTGAACTTCCCGGAATTTCGCTTGGTATTGGAGTTCGAGCGCGTCACGCCCGCCATCGCTCGCAGCAGTCATTAGAGCCTTCAACCCCTTCCTTTCATCGATCCACTTTCACGATCCCGCAGTCGGCTAGATCTTAAGAGTCACTTTTGGGATGTGCCCGACGACCTGTGTAGCATCCGATAAAAGAGCACTTTGTATGGCGGTCCAGTGCTCATCGATATTCTCAGGTGGGTTACTCAATATGTCTGCCGTTCGATCAGCAAGATAGCACTCCCAATATATAGCGACAGCTGGGTAGTACAAGCGATCGATGTTGAAGTTAGGGGGTTGTAGCTCTCCAACTCTGCGAGAAGCGATGTTGATCCGTTTCGAGGCCAATGTCAATACCTCTCATGTTACGCACATCCAACAGACAACTCCTAAATCTACTGCTAATCGTGAAGTGGGCGATCTGGTTGCTTGTATGGTGTCGGTCAAGTGAAACCCAACTGATCTGTGCTCGAGCCAATGACGAGGCGGGGGAAGTTGCAGAAATCCACGAACCTCCCACCATTATCGTTACGGTCGCCAAGACCGTGTCTCCCCATGCTCCTTAACCTGGACCGAAATCTGGCAATTAGAAGTCTGTGAGTAACCGGGACCCAGGTCAAGAGAGCGCGCCTTGCGGTAGAAGTCAGAAGCAACTCGACATCAAATTCGCGTTTGCTGCCACTTGACTTTCTAGAGTACAAAAGCACATTGCTGCAAGAGGGAGAGGAGTACTCTCCAAAGTCCCACCTTCATACTTCGCTTAGGCCAAAAATGACCAGTTTATATCGCTGGAATTCCTGCTTAAGTAGGAGAAAGCGAGCATTCTGAGGACCATCGCTACTGTTGTCGAGGTCGTAGCCTCGTGAGGTCAGCCCCTATCGGAGGCGCTGTAGAGTTTCAAAATTTGCAGGTTTCTAGCCCTTACGACAAGCAGGGAAGACTTTGAGTGTATGCTTAAGCCCCAACTCACAGGGCCAACAAACTAGTCAGGATAGCACAATAACACAAAACCGTTCGCGAGAGTGTGACCCCTCCTTAATTTTTATTGTTTCGTAGCCTTCCTTTTCCACTAGATTTCTTCAATTTCAAATGAATCCTTCCTGCAAAATCTTACCTTGGTGTCCACCGATAAATAGAAATAGAAATGAACTCAGGTAGAAGAAGTGACCTCGTAAAATCCTATTGCTGAACAAAGCCCATATTACTTTTTCGACCCCACCAAATCATACCTAATTTCATAAATATTTTCTGTTCTACTTTTTCTTCTACATTTTGACATCAATGTTTCTGAAAACATTATAAAACGCATATGGCAGCCTCACCTTGCCTTACACCTAGTCCTTCTGTACGATTCAACCAGTTTGCTGCCTATGGGGTCAGAGCGGTTTGTTGCTTGGAAGCCGAACGAAATGGCTAACGACTCGGTCGAAGGGGGGCGGGGGGGTGATGGGGGCAAAATATAACTACCCAACTATATACTATACATTCTATGTGGATGAACAAGGAACTACACAGACACTGTGCAGTATCGTCGAAGCTATTCTGCACTCCTGCTGTTGCTGTCGATGACACTTTCCATGCAAGTACTTGCTACTTCCAAACTACCAATGGTGGCCTTGCACAGGATTCCCGAACAATATTCACAACTAGCAAGAGTAGTGGTACAGTAGGAGTTTTCTTAATTTCAATTCTTACAATGTGTATGTGTATTTTCTACCCCTAATTTGTTTCAAAACAAGGAAGCACAGAGCATCGAAAAAAATGCAACTTTCACCCCCATATCATTGCCTCTCCGGAATCTCGGGAGAATGCCTCCCTTCTCTCCGCTATCTCTGCTGTTGGTACGTTGTTGGCATGTAGGTATTTATAGTGTGTACATGCAACCTCATATGCTAAAGCTGCTTCTCCTGATATTGGTGGAGCGCATAAACTACAAGCTCGGTATCGAATGTACAAAATCATCCCCTTGCATATTTCAGAAGTAGGCGAGATTGCATTTAGGGTGGGCCCCAATGAAAAATATGTTTCTCCACTATTTCAACATTTGTCCTGCTTCCTGTGAACTCTAGCTAAATGGTTGCTTTCAATGAGCCCATCTACCCTACCTCCTTCATTTATAGTGTATTATATTTACCCACAAAAAAAAAACAGTTTTGAAAATAAGGGAGTGCAAGTGGCAAGAGAAAGGTAGAGAGAGAGAGAGAGAGAGAGAGCGAAAGAAAGAAAGAGTAAGGATAACATAAACCTTTCCATAATGTGACAATATAAATAATATGATAGAGGTGTCGTTTCAATTCTCCATAGATAGCATAACCATGGATTGCAACTGGTTAATGCTTGATTTTTAATTTTTCTGTGCAATACAAAAATTTATTAAAATCGGTTCACTGTCTCTCTGTCCCTTTTTGTAGAAGTGGAAAGCATGGAAAGTCGGGGTGGGGGAATTTAATCTACTATGCAAACCCTCTCAGCCCGGTATATCCGCGGAACCGTCGTCGGACATTATTTGATGAAGCAAGAGCACAAAAAGTTCAAGGCTCCTTCAATATGGAGCGTGAGGTATCAATTTATCTATTTAGTCCCAGGATTCGGTCATACGATGTATCCCATCCCTTCGTCAAATAGCCAAGGCAAAGACGGAAGACAATATCCTTCGCGAAGCTGTTCCCGGCCGCGAGAATATCAGTCGATATCATCCGAATCGCCATACATATTGCGTCCTCGGATATGGTCCTGTAAGGACTACTTTGTCGGACACCACCTTGTCATGGTGGGGAGGAGGCTATAGTGGTTTACTACTACACTAAGGGTGTCCAAACATTAATATGGAACCTGGATTTTGACTCTCCAAATGGTAAGAAGTCACACACCTCGAATCCACCCGCGATCATGAGAAATCAAGTCGTGGCCGAGGCGCGAATTGTGGAGGCCTTACTACATGTCATGTCCCCCTACGGAAAATCTGCAAAAAGCATGCTTTCAAATTCTATGGAAAGCTTGCATTTAGTGCCTATGGCGAAGCCAGCCAGAAAAGAGAGTTCCACAACTCTCAATTTGGCAGAAACTGGAAATCTGTCTGCGGTACTACAGCCCAAATTTATCCGTAAACAGAAGATGAAGGCTCTGCAAAAGGGAACATCAGCTACTAAGGAGGGGGGGGCTAGAAGCTCTGTCTGTCAGAATGTCTCTTCAGGATGAGGGGAAGGAAGGGAAGCTGGTGACGTGGACGCTACTACCGATCGCTATCCCCTACGTGACCTACATCCTCCTCTGACCTTCTAGTGTTTCATAGAACAGAGGGCGGTTCCTCAGATAGCCCCTCAATATCCGTAAGAGATAGTTCGGAACATGGAAAGTATTGTCTAGTGGGTCTAGAAGTAAAGGCGTTTCTAACGTCAAGTGTTACAAGGAACACCACCCGTCGTCGTGTATGACTTCAGCGAGACTATTTCGAGCACTTTTCCAGCAGGTCAAGCATACAAAGTGGGCGATATGAAGACAGGTCGCCTTTCCCTTTGCTGATCAGCGTAAGATTCGCCACCTTCCAACAAGAAGGGAAAGTGCCCTCTTTCAAGGCCAATGTTGGAATACCAGTTTCTACACCTCTGCTGGAATACCATTGGGTCCTGGCACACTTCTTGCTGTTCATAAAAAGGACTGCCTGTTCCAACTCTTTGATAGAGAAAAGTGGACAATCCAGTCCACTTCAGTCTCTCGATGACGGCGTCGTCATCCCGTAGGGGGTGCGCAGGGCATAGTGCCCGTACAATGCGGTCCATCTGCTCAGCCTTAAGTGAGCAGGGTTTCCGCAGAACCCCGATTTTTCGGGTTACTAGTATGTAACCGACACCTCAAGGGTCCCCATTCACCTCGTTGACCAGATCCTGCCAGCAACGAGTTTTGCTTTTGTTTATTTCGCTGCGGAGTCTCATTTTGGCTGATCTGTATTTTGTCATTACCATACATCCTCCTCCTCTCAGTCGTTTAGAAGTTGTATTAAGCGATGGAGTCTGTGAAACTCCTTCCGGAAGCCTGCATTTTCCGTCGTTCACCAATACATAGAAGGTTTGCGACGTCTCGATGCCCTCCTGGGCATGGAAGCTCCGCAGGTCACCGTTATCAGGTTCACAACTGAATTTACGACAGTGTCAGCTACAGCGCCACCACTCCTAGAAGTATTTTCCAGCGCAGCCCCGCCTGTTCCAAGAGTTTCGACAAACCTCCCGGTGTTCACCTTCACAACGTTCCAAGCACAGAAAAAGCGTCGCGGTGGCGCACACCAAAAATTTGTGTAAACCACTTCGAAGGAAATGTATTGACAGTCGCTTGCTGAGAAGTCTGCAGAATTCGCCATTCGTCCACCAGTGACACCATCATGTTGACCGTGTCCTAGCTCTTTCCAGTTCTGCTTTGAAGACTGGACACCGCCATGGGTAAAAAGTGTGCGCAACGTTTTCATCGGACGCGCTACGATCCCTGCATAGGATGCTCTCTTTTTCATTGTAGGTGTTCGCTTTATAGCTTCTTAGAACGCACTCGCGCCATGTTGTCCTTCTGTCAGGTCCCCGACAGGTTGCAGACATGTATCCATAATCCAAACATCTGTAATATTTAGTTGGGGTGGCCCGGATCCGTATCCTATACACTGCCCAACCAATTCTGATTTTCCCGCTGTTTAGAAGCTTCCTTGCATATTACTCCGCAACTTCCACCACAGCGAATTTTTGGTCTAGGGAGTTCACAGAGGTGATATCAATGCGGACATTGGTTTCCTCCGGAAATTCCCGTTTGATGGCCTTTTCTAACTCGTTCTTTTCTGTGAGGTAGTCAAGGTCACGAATTTCCAGAGAGGACGTGGGGTCCAGGCTGGAAACCAAAGCTTTCTCTCCCAGAAGTCCCTTGAGTGCTTCGCAGAACGTAAATTTATTTGTTGTCCTCGGGCCTAATTCGACTAGGGCTACACCACTCTTCATTTTTTGAATGGAAGACACTTCAAGGTCACGGATTTCCAGAGAGCACGTGGGTTCCAGACTAGAAACCAAAGCTTTCTCTCCCAGAAGTCCCTTGACTGCTTCGCAGAACGTAAATTTATTTGTTGTCCTCGGGCCTAATTCGACTAGGACTCCATCAACCTTCGTTTTTCGAATGGAAGACACTTCAAGGTCACGGGTTTCCAGAGAGGACGTGGGGTCCAGACTAGAAACCAAAGCTTTCGCTCCCAGAAGTCCTTTGACTGCTTCGCAGAACTTAAGTTTATTTGTTGTCCTCGGGCCTAATTCGACTAGGGCTACACCACTCTTCATTTTTTGAACGGAAGACACTTCAAGGTCACGGATTTCCAGAGAGCACGTGGGTTCCAGACTAGAAACCAAAGCTTTCGCTCCCAGAAGTCCTTTGACTGTTTCGCAGAACGTAAATTTATTTGTTGTCCTCGGGCCTAATTCGACTAGGACTCCATCAACCTTCGTTTTTCGAATGGAAAACACTTCTGCTCTGCTATCTTTGGGCTTGATCTTGTAACGGATTTCACTGAGGACTTCCACAAAAGTCTTGCCTTCCGTCGTCTTACTAAGCAGAGCTGGCGGTCTAGTCCTGCTTCGTCTCCCCACTTTTTTTTTGGTGTTTCATCCTTGGTGTCCGCCTTAATTTTAAGCAGAGGTTCTTCTGATGACGCGTCGTGTTGTTATCTCTTGTCCATTTTCGCCTTCTTCTTTTGAACCTTGGTGAATATCTGAGTGAAGTCACCTTCAGGTGCTCATTCTTCCTTTTCCTTCCTTCTTTTTCCCCGGTTCGCTCAGCAATGGATTGTCTACGATCCGTTTAGCGCTCGCGGTCTTCTCATCGGGAGGTGCGGTTGTTTCTGCTTCCTGCGGATTTTCTCTTACTTTTCATGTCCGAAATTTTGTGCAGGACCTCCGCCAGCTCCGTATGAACGCAGACAGCCCACTCTCCATTCCCACTATCTCCTCGTTTTGTTCGCCATTTGAGTTTCTTACCAGCACATCATGTACAATGCCGCAATAATCAGAAACGGGTATATCCTCGGGGACAAAGGCCCTACCCTAGTTCCCTGAGGATTCACCTACGATTAGCTGATCCCGGAACTCACGGATGGATCAGTGCTCGATTGGGGCTGCTAACACCGGTTCAATGCACACTGCTCGACCAGGGTCTCGAAGGGACTGGCACCACCTTGGCAGAGCCAGGCTCGATTCATCCCGTCGACCTGTGTGCCCCGGCGTTTATTGGCCAGTAGCAGTTCGTTCTTCACCTAGAAATTTTCTCGAGGCTATTACCTAGGGAGTCAGAACTACTCGCTCGGGCACCTGCTGGACGCCACTCCCCGTATCGTAAGTGACTCGTTAAGGATCGTTGTCGACCCCTGAGACGGTGGACGGGAGCCGAGTCCTAGAGGACTTCTCGGCAAGTGATCACCAGTACATCGAAGTGGTTGACACTACTTGTCTGTTATGCAGATTCACACTGGAGGGCGATTCAAGAGGTGTTTGCGTTGGAGCTGACACCGTCGTAAACGTAGTGATGAACCTGATAACATCAACGTTAAAGGCTTCCATGCCCGGAAGGGTTCCAGACATGACAAAGCTTCTATATACTGGTGGACGGCAGAAATTGCTTACTTACGAACGAGGTGTCATAAGCTCTGCCATTTGGTACAAGGTTTACAAGTAAACGAGGAGACAAGCAGAGTATAGATCAGCGAAAAGGAGACTCTGCAGTGCGATAAATAATAGCAAAGCTCGCGACTAGCAGAACCTGATGAACGAGGTGAATGAGGGCCCGTGGGGACTTGGAAAATCGAGGCTCTGCGTCCTCAGACATTCCGTACGGGTTGATGTCAATAGCGCGGAAAGTGTTGAAGATTGTCCCATTTTTACAATAAGAGAACTCGAAGAAGCGGTAGTCACCTGGAAAAACAAGAAGGTGCCAGGTCCTGATGGTATGCTGGAGGAAAGTTACACACTCTGACTAATCAGCAAGAGAAAATTAGACCCGAAGCTGCAGTCTGCATTTCGACACGGCCAGGAAAGTGCTAAAAAGGTCATCAGGAGTAGACTGACTGAAGTGATCCGCGCTGCCGGGGGCTCATCCTTAAGGCAATTCGGGTTCAGAGCAGGGAGAGCCACGGTAGATGTTGTTATGGAGGTCATGGATGCAGTTCATGGGGACGAAGGTCATAGCCGCCGATCTCAGCGGATAGTGCTCCTCATAATATGCCAGGCATGCCTTCAATTCCGTAGGATGGACAGATATGCTAGCTACATTAGAAAAGGCACTATGTTACGCATAGGAAAAAGGACCTTTCGATCCCATACGATGTATCATTTACATCCCTTTTTTTTTAATTTAACAAATTTCTTGGCCATAATCCTCCCATTTGCATATTGTGGTTTATAGCATTAGATTAAGTATCTAATATCCTTTAACCTTATTCCTCCCGAATTCCCAAACTACATCGCTTCTGAATTTCTGGACTAAGCTATTGGGAATTATTGCCTCCAAACTGCGGAGAATAAACACTTTTATCCGCTATACTATTCGCATATGAAAAGCAAGGACTAAACGCAATTCTTCCCCTACGAACTAGCACTAGCATGCAATTGTTCATTTCACTATTGAGCTCCTTATTCCTGCATCCTGTTTCTATCCTTCCCCTATCCGACTGGGCTTTGTATTTGAAATAAATAGTCATAAATCAGTAGCAAATGCCTTGTTGAAGAGTACATTAGACCGGTTTATATATGTGTATGCATTTAGTAAGTATCAAAAGGACTAGGTATAAAATGCACATAGCATCCACTAAAAAAGGGCGGCGCCTGAACATTAAACCTTCCTTTCGTTTTGAACAAGGAATCTCGTCAACCCGACGGGATTCTCTGTGGAAACAGCTATTTTGCTGTAGGAATTAAGGATTTTCGCTGGAGGCAATGTGTTGTGAGAGAGGTGGTGAAAGAGAGGGAATATAACTGTTAAGGATTTGCATAGCTTGCCCAGCATCCAGTGCTGTCGTGGATGACCTTCTCCATGCCGTAGAGTTTCTCTTTCCTATCCTTTCTAACTTGCCAATTTGCCTTGTTGATTAACTGTAGGCGGGGCAACTGTGCAGAATGCACAATGCATCTATCATCCCCAGTATATTGTATCTTTTTCTTTTATTTACTTGAGAATTTATCTACATATAAATGCATAATGAATTATCCTTTGAAATTCCAATACAAGAGAAACATTTTGCCTACAAAGTATAGACAGTTATTACATAGCAATTTTTAGGAAATGGATTTATTTGAGAGAGAGAAAACAGGACTCAAGATCCTAATAGTTTACTAACATAAAAAGATGTATTTTAAATGCATCTATCACGTGAATATGTCTCTATGTGTAGATACACCATCTGCATTCCACGAAAATGTACTCTACATATTTGAAAACCTATGTCGCTTTGCAAACATATCCTTTTTCAGTAGAACATCGGAAATGTTATATATGAAAATAGATATATTGTTAAATATGGATGGATAATGGATGGATAATCAAACATTGTTAAATATTTGATTTTTTCAACATTGAAGGACGATCGAGTTCGCTATTTTGAAGAAAAAATCTAGCCCCATAAACTACTATGGGGTCCTACGTCAGGGTATCCTTAGAAATAGTTGTTCCCTCTCACCCTTACTACGGATATACGAAAATTACTCGTATATGCCCTGGATAGCCAGGGGAGGGCAGGCCACCTTCCCACGCCAGACAAACTAGAGTCAAAGATCGGGGCTGTGGAAAGGCATTCAAAACCGCCTTTAAAGTTTCGTCCCCTTCAGAATACAGCAAAAAATCACAGCCACCGTGATGGATTGAAGATCTCCTAACCTCAGCAAGCTGACCAGGGAGGTCTTCAACATCGGCTGCATGTACAAATCTTGGTAGCCACACGGACATTACCTCACGAGATAATAGTCGATCATTAAGACTGCCAGGAAGTGGCTCTGACTGTCCAGCCAGAAATGGTCAGCACATTGAAACCACCAGTGAGTCTGCGAGGTTCAGTGTGATTCTGGCCGAGAAACATAGGAGCCTAGGACGGCTATATTGGGCGATTTCGTCCGCACACGTCAAGCACAAACGACTAATGATGGCTTATGTTTATAAGGCATGCCAATAATCGAGCTGTATTTCCATGGTTTTTATCCAGAAAGGAGACAGCCGGAATCAGTAAGTCCGCGAAAGACTTCCTGCCAAACAGCCTCACTTCTTTCGTTTTGAACTCCCTAGAACATATCCTGGATATACATTTTGGGATAATCATAGCGAGGTCGCCCATCTCAAAATCATGCCTACCTCAAAAGCAAATCCAGAAACCGCTCTCCATCAAAGCCATCAAGGAGGCCCCAATCAGGATAGGATTAAAAGATCTCGTACACATTGGATAATATCCATTGCTAAAAATCAGGGTAATCCCATCTGATCTAGGATATAGTGACTTGATCAGAGGTGTGAGCAGAGGATCCATTGCTCTGGTTGATAGTCATCATCATCAACGGCGCAACAACCGGTATCCGGTCTAGGTCTTCCTTAATAAGGAACTCCAGATATCCCGGTTTTGCGCCGAGGTCCATCAATTCGATATCCCTAAAAGTTGTCCGGCGTCCTTGCCTACGTCATCGCTCCATCTCCGGCAGGGTTTGCCTCATCTCCTTGTTCTTTTGTTTCCGGGCTGGATCATCCTCACCAATACGGATTAGATGACCCACCCACCGCAACTTATTGAGCCGGATTTTATCCACAACTTGGCGGTCATGGTATCGCTCATAGATTTCGTCGTTATGTAGGCTATGGAATCGGCCATCCTCATGATCCTCTTCGGAGGATCCTTCTCTCGAACGGGGCCAAGAGTTTGCAATTTTTCTTGCTAAAAACCCAAGTTACCGAGGAATTCATGAGGACTGGCAAGATCAAACTGGCAGGAAGAGCTTTGACTCTATGGTGAGAGGTTTCGAGCGGAACAGTTTTTGTAAGCTCTGTTGGCTGCCAATAACCGTGCGCGGATTTCATCGTCGTGGCAGTTATCGGTCGTGATTTTCGACTCTAGATAGGAGAAATTATCGACGGTCTCAAAGTTGTAGTCTCCGATCTTTATTCTTCTCGTTTGACCAGTGCGATTTGATGTTGTTGGTTGGTTGGTTTTTGATGCTCACTGTGCCACCATATATTTCGTCTTGCCTTCATTGATGTGTAGCCCAAGATCTCTGGATGGCCACTATGATACATGGTGTAGTGACTCTTCTCCAGGAGACCGGTCCCTCTCCAAGGCATCTCTTGCAACGCTGTTACATCAGCTTTATATTGTGACAGGGTATCGGCAAGCTGCTTGGCAGCTCCTTCTCTGCACAGGAAGCGCACGTTCCATGCAAAAGAAGATAGTTGTCAAAAGTTCAGTAGATTTTGAGAGGGGACTCTCCCCCCCAACATTTTCCAAGTTATTTACACAATTAATTTGCTCTGGGAAATATTGTGTCGATAATAGTCAACTTCATACGCTTCATACTAGAAGTTCAACGCTATTATTATCCATCCCTTAGGGAGTAGTAATTTGACACGAAAGAGGCAACTTTGACATACTATAACCTTGTTAATAATAGGAGGATTTTCACCCATCAGTCACCCAGCTCCATGGAAGCAGTGAAGATGGACGAAATCCTCCTTTTTCCTGTCCACTCCATCCGAGCTGACATTGTTGATGAGAGTGTGAGTACTGAGGAATACCTACCCTTCACTATAAAGGATCTAGAGGAAGCGGTCTTGTCCATGAAGGGCAAAAAAACACCAGGATCTACTGGTAGTCCCAGCGAAGTGCTGGAACTGGTATGCAAGTATAAGTCGAGGTGAGAGGCTTGCGCTAATAAGCAAGGCCAAAGTGGACTCCGAGGCACCGTCACAATACTGCCCTCTCAGCATGTTGGACATAGTGGGGAAACCGTTTGAGAAGCCCATCAAGCCACGATTGACTGACACAAAACGTGCTATACAAGACTGCTCAACAATTCAATATGGTTTTAGAGGTGGGCGATCCACAATTGATGCGACTGAAGAAGTGGTCCAAGCGGGGAAACTGACTGAAGCACACGGCCGCCCCTGTCGACGAGTGGTGCTCCTGGTGACCCTAGCCGTAAGAAATGAGGTTGCGCTACATGCTAGACGTTTATATACCCCAGCTTACCTTTTGCGGATATTGAGGGACTATTTACAGGATCGTGCACTGCTCTACGAGAAACGGAAAGGATAGCGCAAAATGAAGGTCACATCGGGAGCGGCTCAGGAATCTACCCTCAGAACGTTTGAAATGCCTTATAAGATAGGTTTCGACAAGTCGAGATGCTCGATGAATCGCATTTGTTCGGGTACGCAGATGACGTTGCGGCATTGGTTCTCGCACGGAGGGTTGAGTAAGCTGAGCACACACTGGAAATGGTGATGTGGCCAGTTACCAGATGGATGACTAAACATGGATTCTCCCTAGCTCTGGAGAAAACCGAAGTCGTCCTTTCGCGCAAGGAGAGGGATCTCACAGAGCTTCCTATTCGGATTGGTGAAGTCGTGGTCTTGTCAAAGCCTGCGGTGAAAACGCAGTATCATGGTAGACACGAAGACGAATTTCTTCGAGTAGATTCGCAACGCCACAGACAGGGCTTCTAGGATATTTGCGATTTGCCGACTGATGTCCACTTTCGGAGCTGCCTTATCCAGTAGGCGTTGTTTGCTTAGTAGTGTCGTTCAGTCCGTCCTTCTTTGCGGTACCGAAGTCGTGAGTGTAACAAACTGCTCGCACCGGTCAGTGTCGTGAGTTTATCTAAAATGAAAGCCACGAAGTTCGCCTTCTCTTACTGGTTATGTGTAATGAGAAGTCCTTGTATTCAGGCAGTATCTTAAGTCTGTCGATAAGTTTATCTATATTCTTTCATCAAAATGTCCTAACCCCTGAAGAAGTAAATAATGTTTTTTTCTTTTGTTCCAGGTAGTTCGTGTTTTCATCTAAAGTGAAGTGATCATGAAATGTGCTAGTGGAAAGTGAAAGAAGAAAGTGCAGATATGGATTGAGAAGCTGTTAGTGAAAACTAGTGGTAAGTTTTTTTACTCTTAGATTTGTCTACTACTCATTTTCTTTATTATAAGCCATTTAAATCTGGTCTCAAGTTCACATAAAAAAGGGGTGTTTCAGACGCTCGTGATATCGCTCATAGATTTCGTCGTTATATAGGCTACGGAATCGTCTATCCTCATAGACCTAGGTCCTAGGGACCAACAATTCTTCGTAGGATTCTTCTCCCGAACGCAGCCAAGAACCCAATTCTTCGAGGCCTGGCAGCTCTTGAACAGTAAGAATTTCGACCCTATTGTGAGACGTTTCCAGCGAAACAGTCTTTGTAGGGATGTAGTCTACTATCCAATATCTCTATCCTATCGTTAATAGTAACAGTTTTATGCGGATACAAAGCTCTCAAAATCTGTCAGATATTTTCCGACAAAATGGCGACCGCTTCCATCTTCAAAGAGATTTAGTGAAGTTGTAGATGAACTGCTCATTGGTTATACTTTTACTTATATATACAGGAAAATTGTTGGTAAACCAATGATAAACTGGCTTTTTAGTTATTTAAAGGTAAAAAAATCTTTTCTTTTGGACAAACGCACGTTATTAGTCTTTTCTGTAGAAGAATCCTTTTAGGCTTTTTCATAAGGTCGTTGATTCTCATTCATGGATGGACATGCGTATTTTCGTACATATTTCTATTAAATTATCAACCTTGGCAGTGATTTGATCGTTTAAGTCTTGTTCAAATTGCTTTTTTTTAAATTTATCTAAGTCGTTTTATAACATATATCTTTGAATTTCCCTTGGAAGGTTAGAAACCCATTCGGGTAGTACATTTTTCACACAATAAAAGATATAACATTACCTAAACTACTTTTCTCGATTACTTAGGCATAAATATCACAAGTACCTAGTATCTATCTATTTGTTCTCCCTATTGCCTTAGAGATATATCCCCAAAAATACTTTTTATTGGGGGTCTGCCGTCTATTTAAAATAGTCTTCCTAAATTTGGAGATATAACTTCGGTAAAAATCTCTTTCTGAAGTTAAAAAGATGTCTGCCGGTAATGCTAATTTTTTTCATTATGCGTGGAAAAGACAATACATATCCAAGGTAAAGGTTGTCTTAAGAAAGGCTTCTTATAGATTTTATGGATGAAAAGAATAATTTTCTCCATTGATAATGTATTTCTGCAGATAAGATAAAGAAAACTTCAATTTTCGAAATCAATCTGTAAATAATTGACTTTAAAATTATTGTAAATGAAATACAATTCTAGATTTCCAAATACTTTATTGTTTTATTATAAATCCTGAATAGTAAAAGTAAACAATATTATATAGAGAATCATATGAGAATCAATTAACAATCATTTAGATATTTGTATGAATAACACAAGATACTTTTGATAGTGTCAAATGAATTTGTTGTATAAATAGTATAATTGTATAGTTATATCTTCAACTTTTTAAACTATCGCGACCAAATTAATAGAATTTTCAGATTTTTCTCCTTTCTTATATATAACTACGAAGCCTATACCATTATTAACAATTATTATGAACAAATATGAAATTTACTCTACATTTACTTGATATTACGAAAAATACTATTAAACATAAAGTTATATAGATAAATCTTTAATCAAATCAACGAAATATAGTTGAAGTTATTATATTTAAACATTTTGTGGATATAAATGTATTTATAAATGACTAAATCACAAGACAAAGATACTCTTTTGCTTTGATTTAGAGAATCATTCTGTAGCTTATCATAGAGACTCTACTACTTAAGTTATATTCCTAATTTTTAGATAGTTGTGAATATTAGATATTCAATTAACGAATATTGTGGATATACACATATAACTTAAGTTAAAGAGACTTTGGGATCAGTAAAAGAGTGATTCTCTGAACCAAAGCAAAAAGGTATTTTTCTTTTATAATTTTGTCGTTTATAAAAACATTTATATCCATAAAATGTTTAAATATAATAATTTCAACTACATTTCGTTGATTTGATTAAAGATTTATCTATATAACTTTATGTTTAATAGTATTTTTCGTAATATCAAGTAAATGTAGACTAAATTTCGTATTTGTTCATAATAATTTGCTGATAATGGTATAGTGTTCATAGTTATATATAAAAAAGGAGAAAAATCTGAAAATTCTATTAATTTGGTCGAGATAGATCGAAAAGTCAAAGATATAACTATAGACTGACACTATTTATACAACAAATTCATGTGACTCTCTCAGAAGTATCTTGTATTGTTTACACGATTATCTAAAGGATTTTTAATTGAGACTCATATGATACTTTTAATAATCTTATTTGCTCCTATTATTCAGGATTTATAACAGAATTATAAAGTGTTAACTTTGCCGCAAAGTATAATTTTAAGCCCTTGAATGTCATTTTATTCAGATAATTTATTTATATATCCATTTCGAGAATTCGAGTTTTGTTATCTTGTCTGCAAAAGGACGTTATCTCCTTTACGAAAAAGTTTATTACCAAAAGATGAATTGTATTGAATGAATTCCTAATTCCGAATTATCAACAAAGTATTGTTAAAAACAACAAGATTATTGGTAGACGTGATATAAAGGGGGCAACGAGTGAGTGCTATAAAGGAGGGTGGTAACCTATTTTCGGGCAAGCGCTGTAATGTGTGGATTTTGAGTGTTGTATGTATTTGCTCAGTTCGTAAATTTACCCTAGATTGGAGTGAGAAGGATTTAGTATCAATCAACTCCTGAAATGCGTAACCAATGAAATTCTTGTAAGGTAGCATTCATTATGAGGATTACATTGCATAATTGTGAGTCCAAAAGTGCATTATTAATTACCTACATAGTTCCTAGAAATGATTGTGCGTTTATGCGTAATTAAAATGTGGGAAACGACAATTCCTTATTGGTATTGCTCACTCCTTGTAAGGCAGTTAATTTCTGCAATTCAGTGTTCCTTGGGAATATCTGGCAATAGAATGTATACATGGGATACCAATATTTTCTAATAAATCGAGTGGGGTCTAACACAAAAAAAAAGAATTATACTCTTCACCTGTCGATTGGTTGGAAAGAATAAATGGAAGAATAAATGGAAGCCGGTCCCAAGCCCGGTTGTGAAAGGAGGAGGGATGGATAGCTTCAGTCTGAACGGCTGTACGCCACCGCAGCGTCTCAGGGGGTAGGTGAGTAAAGTGCAGGAACTTTGCAGTCTTGCAGATTACTCACTAAGGAAGCTATCTCAACACCTGGCAGCTAGGAATAAAATGCACCACCAACAATGAGAAGAAGAAGAAATTTGAGGTCCGGTACGGATAACCGGCGGGAGTCGTCTGACTTGGTGACTGGGTCGGGGGCTCTCGTAATGGACAGCACGGCGTCGAAACCGCTAGTCGTGGGGCGGTTCAACGTCTAGGCGCCACGACGACCAGGAGCACAGCTCCGCCTGCTGCAGCTGTTTCGCCACAATCTGTGGCGACCACTTCAGCAGGTTCGCGTAGGAAGCGGATGAAATGGACTGAAGAAATGAACCTCTTCATCATCCGCTCCTACTACGAAATAACGGCGGGGGCGGGTACAACATCTTACCGCCCCTTGTTGCACCAGAGATTCGTCGAGCGTTTCCCGCAATTCGCGCACGTGACTGTGCAGCGAGTCGCAGACCAGTACCGCTTTATTACTCGCAGCGACACAATCCCGGCCACCATCAGGGAGCGTGTTCGACTTGAAGTCATCGGGGAAACTGGTGACCGAGAGTCGATGGGGGCAGAGACGGCGGCATCAACAACACCACGCCGCACTGCAGGCAACAGGTTCAGTACTCGCCGAAGCACAGTTCTCCACCGTCCAGCTGAGGTTCAGGACGAATTCCAAAGAGCATGTATAGAATTCTCGGATATGGATCCTTTGCATAGACCAGGTATTCCTATGCATCTCCAGCAACTCCGGGAATTCTATCTCAAATCAATGATGAGATTGCATCTCGACTATGTGCTGATATGTCGCTGCTGCAACTGCAATCACTTGTGTATTGTGGTGCAGTTGCGGCTATCAGATTGCACGGTCAGAAGATTCGCTTTCGCGTTATTGGTTTGAGTGACAAAAGAGATCCACCATGGAAAATTCGTCTGGAACGTCGGCGGGACTCACTAAGGCAGAACATTGCTAGATTGATTCAGATCAGCACTGGCAGTGCCAGCCGACGGGTGAGAAATAAAGTGCAGAGGGTTTACCGGAACTATGGCATCCCCTGTGAGACACCTGTAGTTGAAATTCTGGACACACTAAAACAGAAACTTTCTGTCATATGCAGTCGGTTACGACGGTATGGCGAAAGTTACTCCAGACGTGTCCAGAATGCAACATACGCGAGGAACCAGCGGAGCTTTTTCAGATCTCTCAACAAATCCCAACAGAGCGCCCAGACAATACAGTTCTCGGTGACGGAAGCGAAGGAGTATTGGGGTGGACTTTGGGGGTTACCTGCCCAGCATGCTGAGCATACTGAGTGGATCACCGCCGAAGGCACCCGCCATGCCAATACACCTGGCATGAATTTCGCGGATGTTACCGAAGAGGAAGTTCGACGAGCCATAAACATCTCGAAGTACTGGAGGGGCCCAGGTCTGGATCGGGTGCAGAATTTCTGGTATAAGAAATTTACCAGCGTACACAGTCGGTTGGCACGCAGTATAAATGAGGTCATGAGTCGGCCGGAGGAATTTCCACCTTTCCTCACTGCGGGGATTACCTACCTTATCCCTAAGAAGGACACGATGCAGGACCCCGCAGACACAAGACCGATCACTTGCTTACCAACCCTCTACAAATTCATCACGTCCATTATTAGTGGAAGGATCAATGCGCACCTCGAGACCAACAACATTCTGTCCGATGAGCAGAAGGGCTGCCGAGTTGGGTCAAGGGGTTGCAAAGAGCAACTCATTATCGACTCGGTAGTTGTAGGACAAGCAGCTAGAGGCCAAAGAAACCTCTTCAGTTGCTATATCGATTATGCCAAGGCTTTCGACAGCGTTCCGCATACCTGGCTAATCGACATCTTACATCTGTATCGCATTGATCCGAAACTAATAAAGTTTTTGGCGACAGTTATGGGAGGGTGGCATACCACCTTATCAGTCCGTACATCTGAGGGTGCTAATACCTCAGAGCCCATCCGTATACGGAGGGGCATCTTCCAGGGGGATTTATTGAGTCCTCTTTGGTTTTGTATGGCACTGAACCCCCTTTCATGGCTACTGAATGATGCTAGAGGGCATGGTTTTGCAATAAAATATGGCCTACGTGCTAAGTGCGAACTGACACACTTGATGTACCTAGATGACATCAAGCTGTATGCTGGTACTGACGACCATCTTAGAAGTCTGTTGCGAATAATAGACATGTTCAGCCGTGATATTCGGATGGAGTTTGGATTAGACAAATGTCGAATCCAAGCCATCCGCAAAGGTCATCACAAGCCGGATGCCGGACATAGCATTGGTGACCTCCACATCGAAGCTATGACCGAGACAGACTTCTACAAGTACCTAGGAATTCTGCAAGGAACCCATGCTCGAGTTGGTGATCTGAAGGAAGCTCTGCTGTCCGAATTCCTGCGACGTGTAAAGCTGGTGCTGAAATCGCATCTCTCGGGGAAGAATAAAATAAGCGCGTTGAATGTATTCGCTATCCCTTCACTGGCTTATGCATTCGGAATATTGCCGTGTACGAAGACCGACCTGGAAAACGTCCAGCGGCGGATACGGACAACTATGTCCAAATTCCGAATGCATCACCCAAAGTCTGCCGTGGAGCGGATGAACCTCCCTCGTGACATCGGAGGTAGGGGCGTGGTTGACGTGGCGGCACAACATCATCGCCAAGTCGACTCGCTGCGCGCTTATTTCCAGAGTAAAGAGCAGGCGAGCCCCTTGCATGCGGCTGTCTGTAAGGCAGACTGTGGACTGACTCCACTTAACTTGAAGGATCGATCTTTCAATCCTCTGAGTGGGGTGAAGTCGGACCAGGAGCGGATCGAGGAATGGAAGTCGAAGGCAATGCATGGTAAACACGTGAATTGTCTTTGGCAGCCATTTGTCGATTTGCATCTGTCGAACAGATGGCTGTGTGCTGGGGAGCTCTTTGCTGAGACGGAGGGGTTCATGTGTGCCATTCAGGATGGCGTCGTCACCACCCGAGCTTATAAAAAGCTCATTATGAAAGAACGGGTGGAGAACGACCAATGCAGAATGTGTGGTTCGGCGTTAGAGACGTTGGACCATCTCATTTCTGGCTGTACTATTATGGCACCTTGCATACAAGCATGGGCTGATCACGGGGACATGTCCGGTTTACCGATATGAGCCGCAAGCAGTACTTGATAGTTCTGCTTGCAGCATGCATTGGGACCGGCAAGTTCTGACTGATCGCCATACCGCACACAACAAGCCTGACGTACTGCTAGTTGGCAAGACGGGTCGCTCCGCGTATATTATTGATGTTGCTATCCCCCAGAAGGTGAACTATGAGCCATTGGCTCGTGAAATCAAAGAAATTTGGCGTCTCGAGCGGGTGGTTGTAGTTCCCATAATATTGTCAGGTACAGGTATTGTACCTAAATCCCTGACGGCTTCCCTTGATGTCCTGGGACTTTCGCACAGTCTGGTTCAAACCATGCAGAAGTACACCATTCTGCATACGTGCTCGATGTTGCGGGGAGTACTCGACGGATTCTCCCACTGACCTACCATCGGCCACCACCACCAGTGCCCCTTTAGTTTTTAAGTTGGTAGGATCGTCCGAGCCTAAATGCTTGGCACTTAGTGCTAGTATTAGGTAAAATCCGGCATCTGCCGAGATTGTGATAACTCGGAAATAATAATAATTTCAAAGCGCCCCTATCCTCACTATATTGTTATAATTACTCAAGAGAACGAATTCCTTGCCAACGAAGGCAATGCGCAACATGGCTTCATATGCCTGAGCTCCTCAGCGTCTCTCTGATAACGTTGTCTGCAGAGAACTCCTCTGTGCTTGCTGACAAAATCTTCCACAAGAGAAAAAGGTGTGATCGGCGTCGACCACAATCAAGAGATCATGACTCCTCACCCTCCCCCGCATGGATTTTAATTGCCGTGGAGTCGCACGGTCTTCCTGCTTTTTGACTCAATCTACCCTTGCAGTTGTAGATTGCTTCACAGTCCTTGGCTAGGAGGGCAAAACCAGAGCTCTTTGTCTCTGTATCTGGGTAAGGCGCTTATGATACACCTCATCATGGTAAACGTTCGAGAGTTTCGGCCCTAGGATGAATCCCTGTGCTATCCCCGACGTACTTTCCATGCAGATCTGTCCTTCTAGCGTCGTATACAGCAAGGAGCGATCTCTCAGATAATTCCTCAATATTCGCAGGAGATAGCTCGGGGCGTGGAATGAATTTTCTAGTATGTCTAGCAAATCTATCTATCTTACGGAATTGCAGGCATTTCCGACATTAAGCGTTGTGAGGAGCATAGATTGGCAACTGCGTGCCTCTGCTGAATGAACCACATCTACGACCTCCATAACAGCAGCCACCGTAGATCTCCCTTTTCTGAACCCAAACTGTCTTGTCACGAGCTACATAACAGCATCCACCGTGGATCTCCTTGCTCTGAACCTGAGTTGTCTTGGGGATAAGTCCCCGGCAGCCCGGACCGGTTCAGATTCAGTATCCGAGTGGCAGCTCCCCCACTTCCCTTGCTGATCACGGTCAGCCTCGTCGCCTTCCAGCCTTCAAGAAAAATGTCCTACTTCGGGCAAGCATTGAACGCGCCGAGCAGCAAGTAAAAGTTACATTGGGGATGCTTCCTTCGGAGCCTGGGCCCTGGACCGTTAGCGTGGATCCAGTGCGTTTAACCCTATTTGAACGACTATGGAACGGAGAACATTTTGAGGCCTATTCATCGACCACCCCATTTTTTTCAAATTTTCGATTGAGTTGTCCCTTCGAAGTGATTGATCCCCTTCGGGCCCCGGTACTCCTATCCTTTGCTACCAATGCCCAAACTAAGATCTGTTTTGAGAGGTACGCCTACTTTTCCACAAAACCTTAAAAAAGCTTGCCCTTGTGAGATAGGTGCTCCCACCGGTCAGTGTCGTGAGTTTATCTAAAATGAAAGCCACGAAGTTCGCCTTCTCTTACTGGTTATGTGTGATGAGAAGTCCTTGTATTCAGGCAGTATCTTAAGTCAGTCATAAGTTTATCTATATTGTTTCATCAAAATGTCCTAACCCCTGAAGAAGTAAAGAATGTTTTTTTCTTTTGTTCAAGGTAGTTCGTGTTTTCATCTAAAGTGAAGTGATCATGAAATGTGCTAGTGGAAAGTGAAAGAAGAAAATGCAGATGCAGATATGGATTAAGAAGCTGTTAATAAACCCTACTGGTAAGTCTTTTTACTCTTAAATTTGTCTACTACTCATTTTCTTTATTATAAGCCATTTAAATCTGGTCTCAAGCCCACATAAAAAAGGGGTCTTTCAAACGCTCGTCATATCGCTCATAGATTTCGTCGTTATGTAGGCTACGGGATCGTCTATCCTCATAGACCTAGGTCCTAGGGACCAAAAATTCTTCAGAGGATTCTTCTCCCGAACGCAGCCAAAAACCCAAGCCTTCAAGGACTGGCAGCTCTTGAACAGTGAGAATTTCGACCCTATTGTGGGACGTTCCCAGCGAAACAGTCTTTGTAAGCAAAAGTAGCCAACTACCATGCGCGGATTTCATCGTCATAGCCGTTATCGGTTGTGATTTTCGACCCTAGGACTGCCTTAATAAGGAAGGAAGGATAGCAGAAATTTTCACTGGTCTAAAAGTTGTAGTCTCCTATCTTTATTGTTCTCATTTAACCAGTGCGACTCGACATGGTCGGTTCTTTGTGCTTTGGCGCTGACGTCCTCCATGACTATCTACTTCGTCTTGCCTTCATTAATGTGCAGCCCGAGATCTCGCGCCGCCTGCTTGATCTGGATGAAGGAAGACTGTACATCTCGGGTTGCTCTTTCTATAATGTCAATATCGTCAGCGTAGGCCAGTAGTTGGATGGACTTGAAGAGGATGGTACCTCTTGCATCACGAATTGCTTTCTCCAGGGCCAGGTTAAAAAGGGTCCATGATAGGGTATCCCCTTGTCTTAGGCCGTTGTTGCCGACGGCAAATATCTCGTTCAAACTGTGTCCAGAGGAGATTTTCGCGGAGGCACCAAAAACCACTCTAAGCTTAGTGGTAATTATGTTGATTTGAGAACCACTATGCAGCAAGGTCCTTATTTCTACTGATTCTCCTTCTTAATGAGTGCGGTAGCTAACAGGACAAGAGATGGCTAACTTCAGGAAGGTTTCGCATGCAAGGATGTGCTGTCCTGAGCCGACGTTTGATTGTTCATGGGTTTGTTCTTCTAAAGATGGGAAGTGTCTTTCCAGAAATTCGAGGAACGTATCAATTGGCTACAGTTCACGTGGTGAAACCAAGGTTTGTTCGAAGAAAGCATACGTGGCCTGTCAAGCTTCTTTAATAGAATATGATTGATATTGATATGATATTGATTTGAAAGGTCTTGAGTCTCGATAGACATTCCCTTGTGACATCGTGAAGCTTCCTCAAGGCACTGGAGGATTCTGAAGTAATCGTAGATTGCAGAGTTAGCCTATCCAATAGCGTGGATACCATTAATCGTTGATTGCTGTAACGATTTGTCAACGTCTTCCATGCTATGTCATAATTTTCGTCGGTGATGAAAAGAGGACGTATAAGTTGTTCTGTTTCAACCTGTAGATTGCTCTTCAGGTACTACATTTTTTGACCATGGTTGCCATATGGTTGCCATGATCTTGACGCAATTCCTCCCAATATTTGGAGAGCGTAGCCGATTTGAGCTTGTAATATGATTTGGGCTGCGTCTGCTCAACTATATCGATACCGCTGATGATATGCTCCAAAGCTCGTATCTTCGATTCTTGCTTAAGTATTAGTACGACGAGATTGGTGGGAGGAGCAGCCTGGCCGTGTTTACTGCTTGGGTAGCCTTGGTATCTAACGTAACTGAAGTTGGTATACCAAGTCCAATATCTCGACGTGTCCTTTAAGTCCTGAAGTCGTTGGACTATGTCACCTCTGTACTTTCCTTTTGAACAAATGCACGTTATTAGTCATTTCTGCAGATGAATCCTTTTGACCTTTTCCACAAAGTCGTTGGTGCAGATTGACGTTGAATTTTTATCGGAATCGGTGACACTGTTGAGGCGCCTGAATTTTTTACAGAGGTGCCGATGTTTCTCATGCTTAATCGAATCTCGATGTTTTTTTTAAGCAAATTGTGGAAGGCCATTCCTTGCGAGAGCGTAGAGATTCTTGAACAAAGCTCATTCGCCCGATAACACTTGGGTAATACAGAAAATTAGGGCCTAGGATTGGTTGTTCTACTTTGAGGACTGTGAGTTTCCAACTTGAAATTTGGAGGAGACATAGGTCAAATTAGGGCGGGGGGGGGGGGTGTATAGCGTGACTTATACCGGGAGAACTTTTCGTGGTAATGACAATTGTAGCAACAATAGGTTGCGTTCCTGCAGAAATCTAGGTTTAGATCGAGCGCGATTTGAGGATGGGCTTCACGACCTAAAGTGGTCTCGATTCTCTCGGATTTGCTGATTATATGCGCCATCGCATGTCCCTGTATGGTATCGAATAAACTGACTGGCCTTAGAACTGCAATACTCAGCAAGTGCTGTATTTCGACAGTTTCATTTGCGTCCCCGGCAGTTTGATCTAGGCCTTCGGATTTCTCAAAGCTGTTCACTGTGTATGGCGCAAAACCGAGATGTCTGGAGTTCCTTATTAAGGCAGGCCTAGACCGGATACCGATTGATGTGCGTTGAGAACTGTGCTGACTTTTTGCAAGTAACGAAAGAGCCTGTTTGTCTCGCGTGTTTTAGGTCTAGAAAAGAAGCCTCAACCTCGTCTCCTTGCAATTCTGGAATGCTGTCAGAATTCTGCTTTTGACATTTTCATACTCGCCAGTCTCTAGGATGTTTTCTGTGCAAGGGAAATAATTAACAATAAAAAGACCTCTGCATTATATTATAGATGAGGTGTTCCTTGAATATCGAATACTGCCTGGGCTTTTGAGAACCAGAAAGCCAGCCTGAAAGAACAGCCTGCGGGAGATTGGAAAAAGGGTAGCTGTTGACACCTTGCTCAGCACTACTTCTGAGCTGCTGAGGGATGGAAACTTCCCGAATTATGGGGGCTATGATCTGTTCTTTGAGAGCCTTCGACTCCTCGGGTTCTCACTGAAACTCCTTCCTCCTCTCTTCATCAGTGGGTCACAATAAGGCTATGTTTTGGGGGAAGAATCAAACGTCTAAATGTACTTCTGTATACTTTGTATATTCTTTATTTGATTTAATGCTATCAATTAAACACAGGACATGGGACAAACATAAAAATTAACAAATAAAAAAGGACAAAATCCTTTGATTGTGTCGACTTTAAACGACGTTCTTCTTTTTCTTCAGCCTTTGTCCCGTTCACATTAAATTTTGCATCATTTTCATTGATTTTTTTATTACAGAAAAGATGAAAATGATTTCATTATATAGTTGCCAGGATCTAGGTTATAAATACACTGTTTATGACGTGTGAACATTGAGGATTATTCCAAGTTTACACTGTCAAAAAATATAATTTTTACTTGATCTTGATTCTGACTGATGTCTTGTATCTTAAATCATTGTCTTACAAAAATGTAGATGTACCCTCACAAGGTCAATTCAATAAAAATACATATACATTTGTTTATATATGCTTTATGCAAAAAATGCATATAGCATGAGCTTTCTAGGATTTTTTGACGGCATTTTTCAACTAGTGCTACTTCACTATATATATATACTGTACAAATACGATCTCTACAAAAATTATCCAATTTTTAAGAAAGTATCTAGAACTTAATTCACATACATTTCACTTTTTGAACGCCTTACAATAACTACCCTGTGTGCCAGGACAAACACCAAGAACGACGGTCGATCATGTACTTTCTTTGTATATAACGAGGAGAGCTTAGCTGCACGGACAGACCCATTCTACTATGCTATCCCCTTTAAATAATCACAAGCATCCATGACCGTGGTGGAATTCGAACCCAGGGCACGAGATCGAGATCCTGAAACTAACACCGCAGCATCATGGTATTTATTGTTAAGCGCCTTTTTGCTATGTACGTGTTTACCATGGATAGAATATGACAAGAAGAGAAAGTCCTGAAAATCCGACGTACTTTTGTGTAATATAAAAGACTTCCAGAAAATATTAAAACAAACTAGAGTAATCTTCTTATTGTCTAAAATCTTATATGGAATGTGTATCACTAATAAAATGTTGTAGAGTCCAAATAGTAAGGGAGGGACTATTGAGATTTGACTAAAGAGAAAAGGAAGAGAGAGAAAAGGGATCACGATGTTTTATTAATTTCAACTGTTATCCTTGAATGGAAGCTTAGAATTGTAGATACATGCGGTATAAAAGGAAAGAAAACCGAAATAAATCACCTAAAGAAACTCTAATCGCAATCCCTAAAAACTCTAATGTTGTACTGTAGCAGATTACTAGATTCGTCAACCTGGTCTTGACATGTACTCTGAAAAGATACAAGAAATTATAGGGAATATCATCAAATGATGCCGGTCCAGTCCAAATTACCTTAACATCAAAACCGGCACGCAATTCGAACCTCTTCTCGAAATATCCATAGCTTGGTAAGTGGAGATGAAATATAGATTTGCTAGGACTCAACTGGAATATACCCCCATTATCGTCAATATTGTTACCACTGTCCGAGACGATGGGCGGTGACTTTTTTAGATAACCCCCGCCGGATCCTACACTGCCTGTTGCTGTGCCTTCCTTCCTAGTACAAAGGCTCCATTGTAGAGTATTCGGACCACTGGAACGTAGTACAAAAAAGACTAAAGTTAGTAAATTCCAGCATCCTAGGAAACCTGTGTCCAAAAAAACATACAAGAAATGAAATTCCAGTTTGGTCTCTCGCATATACTTTGATATTGGTATAGTGTAGATGATATTCTGGCGTCTTTCTGCATTCAAACAGATAACTTCCTTCCCAGCGGACGTATTAAAGGATTCAGATCGTATGAAGAAGATAATTGGATAACAATTATCACTCGACGTTGGTCGGTTGGAATCATTGTTTAAGGTCACATTTCGATTGCTATTCTGACCCTCTCCGTCAACAAGTAAGTCCAAATCCACGACATCAGTTATCGGATCAGATCCAGATGCTGAAGATGCCTTACGCTTCAACTTAGAAGCCTGTTCATGCTCTTCCAGGATTGTGCCTGTTTCCTCTATTGTAGGTCCTACCTCAAAGGGTGGGGCTTGATGATTGTGTCTTTCATTTAACAATGGTTGCAATGGTGGATTTGAATCAACTTTATTGTTCGGTTGCAAGCCCGTTGATGAGGTACAAAGTGAGGATGTGGACGTATTTGAAAGGAAGGTGTCCTTCTCATTAGCGCTATTGGTTGCCATTCCATTTCCACTGCCTGTGGTTCGATTTAGATTCGGATTGGTGTCTGTGAAATCGATGGAATCCAATAAACGATTGGATTCTTCGCAGCATACTGACTGTAGGGAATGGAAGAAAGACGGGAAAACATTAATCATTACAATGCTTGTTGACTATCTACTATCTATCTTATCCCTACGATGCTCATCAGAACACAGAAGTAACAATATCTGAAGAGCACCGCGCATTGCTGGACAACAGTCGTTGAATTTGAGGCACGGAGTCGAGCTAGCGAGGCCAATGCCTCAACCACCTCGGCCATCACACCGTCTAATAGACTCCCCGCATTATTTCCACTAATGGCGCAAATCACTTCTATAGTACAATCTAACAAAACCCTCAAAGACTCAAGAGCACAGCAAGGATGATCCAACTAAGAAATGGACAGGGGTTAGGGCCGTAGCGTCGTTTGCGTTTGAACTGAGTGGGCGAGGAGCCTCGAGTTGAAACGTGCTTCGATTTTTGCAGCCAGGATTGACAGTTCCTCAAAGGCAAGAGTGGGATCTCCGATAGTTCTACTAAAGTGATGCTTGAAGCTGCCGTCTCCCAGAGGCCGCCAAAGTGTGGAGCGCGAGGTGGTATGCATGACCACTTGGTGCCTCGGAAAGCCAAGGCCATGAAGGGCGACGACTTGACAAAGAGAGCTTGTAACTCCTTGTCGGAGCCATTGGAGGTTACAGCACTGTCGAAGTAGAGGTTCTCGCAGCTGCAAGAAATGCACTCGATGAAAGGTCGGATACGCTTTCGATGTGCGCTGCTCGAATTACAAAACAGATAAAAATTTCTATGTAACCTTTCATGGTTCTAGCTCCTCTGCCTTTGGAGAACAGCGCGGGCACTGGTTCAGGGTAGTCCAAGCCTGTGATGGCGAAGACTCGTGATGAGACGACGTGCTCCAATGGCAAGGGACTCATTTGCCGAACAGGTCTTCTGCCGCCGAATCGAGTGCAGCGAACGCACTGACGAAGTACTCCGGTGGCGACTGAAACAAAATACACGAGCGAGGCTCCGTTCTCTGGTCAATGAGGCTCTATGCGTTGGCTTTTTAACAGTGCGAAGTCTCTTACAGGAGCAATAGGTCAAAATCCGACAAGCAATTGCATGTAGACGTAGCAAGGGACTGCACGTCTTCGTCGGCGTTCGTGTCGACAGACGCTGAGGATGGCCAATCGGTTTCTGGTTTCGTCAACCAATCTAGTCCATGGCACCAAAAGCAATGGGAAGCGAGGTCAGGAGGGCTCAGGCCTCACGTTTCACAACCTACGGCATTGTCAACTAATCGCACATGCCCCCAAGTAGCCGTAGGAAGCGGGGTGATGATTTCACTTATGCGGTTAACAAAAAAGGTTTGTCATTCCACCACGACTCGGGACAATCACCGGAGCAAGCGGGCCTAATGGATCAAATAGATGGGCAATCTCAGATGAAGTTGAACGTTTTGTTATTTCCATTTTATAAGGCGCGGCTGAGGTCTTAAACATAAAGGCATCGTCCTTGGGGAGCCACTTGAGCGCAAGGGTGGACGTTACCTCAACTAGTTCGACATCTACATATCTCACGCAGAGATATTGACGTCAAGCCTTGCAAAAGTTGCTGTCCATTCGCTACCCATTTGCCGAGTGTCATACCTGCGGATGTCAATAATGCCACTGCTTTCATCAATGTAGTGTCTGCTCCACAAAAGAGATCCCCTCAGGATGCTCCGTAGTGGCCAGCTACTTCATTACGCCTAACGCCAAAAATGGAGCCAAAGCAGTCCCGTATGTTACCCGTCGCGGCTGTCAACGTGCCGTTAACAAGTAGGCGAACCACTCAGGCGAGTGAGTTTCCAGTCGTAGTGAGTTTCACTGACCTGGTGTGGAGCTCGGGCGAATCTCCGCTAAAAGGCTCCACACTACCCCACCGCCAGGTGATACTGAATTTCAACGATAGAGTCCGACGCCAATTATAGGGGCCTACATCAAATTTCACGCGTCGTGCACCTTTCGACTCGGAGACCTCAGCCCCGGGGATAAAAAGCTTTAGCCAGGACACGGAGGCGTTCTTTGGTCTGCCATCGACGTTAAGCCTAAAGAAGTACTTCATCCTGTTCATCACTTCATAAAGGGCCTGGCCTCATATGGTGGTTGCAAGGACTTCCGGGAAGCAGCCACCCGAAGCAAGACGTGTGTGTAGACGTCCAGGTCCTTGGGGGGTGTTAGCCTTCGTCGAAAGATGACGGGATGACGAGAGTGATTTTGATTTGGTCAGGGTGTCCCGGAGCAAGCACAAAAGCCCAGTCGTGGAAAAGGCTGACCTGGTATTGAATACAGGGTCGCAGGGGAGTCTCAAATTCTCCCTGTATACTAACTCCTCACGATGGACTGTACGTAGGCCAAGTAAAACGAAAGGCAGAACTTGCGACCATGAAGAGCCATCGTGTCCTTCAGTGTCCTACGCCATTATTCCAGCATCGCATTGGATGGCGGGTGGTAGGCAGCCGTCCCATGGCGTTTGAAGCCTAAGAGTTTGCGTAACTTGGGAAAAGGGAAGGCTCGAATTGCATTCCCTGGTCAGTAATGACTTCGGCTGAAACTCCAAAGCGTGGGATCCATTCACAACATAGTGGCTTCTGGCACGCGTTATTCATTTAAGGCCAAAAATATTTGCTTGTGACCAACCGATTCGTTGTCCTGCCTGGATTCGCATGTAATATTTCTAGGGTTGCATCTGATTGGAGGAATGCCAGCGGTGTAGCGTCAGCCAGCTGTCGTTTGGTTAGCTCAAATGCCTGGGCGGCCTCTGTGGATCACGCAATCACGCGTGAGCCTTTGGTCATAAGACCAGACAAGTAAGGCGTTAAGGATAGTTTGATGTTGTGCGTCTTTGGGCAAGAAACGACGTAGATCCTTGGTTGCGAAAAGTCTATGATAGCCTGAACCTTGTCTAGATCCGGTGGGATTGCCTCACGGGAAATCGTGTGGCCTAAAACTTCACCTGCTCTTGAAGGAATTTGCACTTTTCAACGTTAAGCGCAAGACGCGTCGTTGAAAAATGTATTCGAGGTGGTCCAAATGTTTAAACTCAGAGGAGGAGACAAAAGTTAAGCTTTCGCAGGACAGAGTGGATGAACCAGTGAAAAGTTTGCGCCGCAGGTATCCGTGTGAACTCGAAGAGTCCGAACGGTGTGCATATTGCCTTTTTCGGAATATCTTCTGGAGTTATAGGAATTTGATGGAACGCCTTGGCTAAGTCCAAGGTCGTGAAAACACGGCAGTTACCGAGGTTTTGCGCAAAGTCCTGGATGGTTGGTATAGTAAAGCGGTCTGGAACGGTCTGAGTATTCAGACGCCTGTAATCGCCACATGGTTTCCATTCACCGTTGTACTTTGGGGCCATGTGTAGTGAGGAAGACCAACATCTTTTTGATGGTTTGCAAATGTCCTGCTTTAAAAGTGTGTCGAATTCTCTCTTAGCAACAGCGAGCTTTTGGGATGGTAATGGACGCAACTTTGACAAGATATGAGCGCCAGTAGTGCGGATGTGGTGCTGCACATCATGCTTAGCTGGCTGCGAGAGGCTACTGTCAGTAGTTATGTTGCTGTATTTTTGAAGAAACGCGCGAATGCGAGGGTCGCCTACTTCTTCAAAAATGATTGAAAGACTGACAGGTGGCAAGTTTTCCTGAATACCTGAGCAGATCCACTAGCTTTTCAGACTGGCCTAGAGGGGAGGAGTCTATTGGATAATATCTTGTATCTTAGAAAATTAGACCAAATTGTATCTTATTTCTTCTCATATTCACTTACCTGACACTCAATTGTTTCTGTTTTCACACTTTGACAAAGTGAAGGAACACCAATCGGGATTGCACTTATTGTCCTATTTAAAACGACGAAGTTGCTACCACTAGCCTGGACCGTATTTTCCACTGAGAACTGGTCATCTGAATCATTATTATTACTCAAATACTGCAAATCTTGATCCTCGGCCGCCGCATCCTGATGGTTCTTATTATCAATATGTTGTTCGTTTGTGCCCACATGAACTTGTTGAGTCTGTTGGACGCGAAGGTCCTGTTGCGAATGCTGGGCCGATTGTTGATATTGTGATTTCTTTGCATTCCCATTCGTGGCACCACTGCTGCTACTACCACCACTTGACTGTGCCAAGGACGATTTTGATTTACCTTTTACAACCTTTTTAATACGCTCTCCCTCAAAGGAATTCGGTGGTAAGTTACTGATGTTCATCTCAGAGATTTTTTCAGAAGAGGTTTCATCACCAGGCGGTGCAGGTGCCAGGCTATCGGTATCATAATCTGGTCCAATAGGAAGTTGATTGTTATTTATTATGATCATTGTTGTTGCAGATGTTTTTTGATCCTTTTTCATAGCAACTAGATATTCGTCAACATCATTGCCTAGTATGTCACCCGCGCCTATAGGATAATTCGTTCCGAAGCGCGTTTTTATCTCTTCCTGTTGCAGGCTATGTTGCTGATCCTGTTGTGGATAATGGTATTGATGTTGCCTATCTGAAGGGTACTGCTTTTTTATGTTGCTGTTGTAGATTTGTTCACGAGATAAGATTGCCGAAGCACTTGTACTCATGTAATGTTGACGGTGTTCCACAAAGTATAGGGCCGAAATCGCCAGTAAACTGGAATGATAGTGGAAGAATTCTGATGAAGTTTTAAACTAGTTTTTTAAAACTAAAGGCGGAGATGTTAGTCCCTTTTCCAGACAGTCAAAAACATTCATGACCATGGCGGGATTCGAACTCGAAGCAAGAGGCCAATACCTTGTTTGTTAAAGCATTAATTTCATTTGTTAAAGCGTTAATTTCATTTGTTAAAGTGTCAATTTCGTTTGTAAGAGCGTTAATTTGACTTGCAAATTGTAGGATATTATCTTACCATATTGCCATGATGATAACTAGAATTATGATGATTTTCTGAATGGTCTTATTCGAACATATTTCCTCAGCGGCATCATCATCATCATCGAAAATGTGTTTACATTTTGGTGTCGAACCATTTGGGTCGCGATCAAGTTGTTGAATTCGAATCAATCTAGAATTGATTTTTTCCAATTGCTCGATACGTGTTTCAAGTGATCCAGTTACTTTACAAAGCTCCTTGACTGCACCAATGTTTTCCATAAGAATTCGATCCTGACAGGGCAAAGTAAAACAATGGGATCAATTCAAGCAACCACCTAGACCCCCCCTAGACTCACCTTATTCACAAGGAGAAATTTCTCAATAACTTGACCATTCGATAGCACAATATTTCCAGCTTCCTGAACAGCATCTGGTAGCACTTGCCTTACTTCCTGGGCAATAACACCGGTGTCAATGATCTCTTCATCGTCGTCCTCATCTTTAAGACCACTATGAATTGCGAAATCTGGCTCATATCTATATTTTACAATTCGAATCTTCTGAAGATTCCTCAATTGTTCAGATGTGTCCAGCTCCTTGATCTCCTGTTTTGCTCGGCTATCACTTGGCTGTACAATATGTCCTGATACCTTCAAATTACCATGCACTACAAGGCTCTCATCTGGACGATCTGTATTAATTCCAACGCGTCCTGCGTGAAAAATCGAATCCTGGGTGACGCCCCTTTGCCAGCAAAGTTCAACGTCACTTTCAAATTGTCCAGGATTTGAAGCGCGAACAATGATCCTTTCACTCCCATGACTAATGATTGGAAAATGTCCGGAATGGGTGTGGGCATGTAGGCCAACAACTAGTTGAAAATATCTTTGTTCAGGATTTGGTCGTCCTTTTTTCCGCATATTATTGCTGGTCGTTTCAGAGAAATGCAATCGAACCACCGTAATTTTGCTAACAACATCATTTTGTAGATCGATCCTGCGAATGGAAAGAGGCAGATTAATGGTACTAAGTATGCGTGGTATGGATCAGGATAATACAACTTACAAAACTGGATGGAATGGTTTTTTCGAACGATCCGATTGGCTCTGTTCAATTCGAATCGTATGATTTGGCGCTTCCAATTTCACTCCATAGAAATGCAAGTGAAAGGACTTGATTTTCTCCAATCCAGATGATGTCCTTACAAACACTGCATTTCCATGTAGCTTCGCATGACATGTAATCTGGAAGTGATTCTTCTTTTGACAAACAAATGCATCATCAGAATTCGAGAAATTGAAACCCTTGTCAGCGTCAACATTATAGTAAGGAAGGGGTAGCTCCTGAAGTGACTGATTACACAGGATATGCCAGTTCTGCTGCTGGAACGGACTAAATCGTATACACTGAAGAGGACATGGCTCGCCGCTGGAACTACTACCACTTCCACCGCCACCTCCAGTAGTTTCTGGGTTTTGTCCGGTCCCGATATCACCAATACTGTTATTTGATCCTGCATTGGAAGCCTCTGGGGTGCAAGATGGTAACGACAAATTCTGAAGTGTCGAGCTTATAGGCGAATCTGCTTGATCCAAATGTTGGTGACACATTGGACTTAAGGATGAACCTAGAATATTTCAAGAATCAAGCGGGTCCTAAATTTCAAAGATATTTTTTCAAAACATACTTGGTTCAGGCTTCACAAGGGATGCGCCACTAACATCTGGTTGGGAAAGCTTCCGCTTACGACTTGCAGTAATTGAGGATGATATCGATACAGATGTGGGGGTTGGCGTAAGCTGGCAAGGACGGATTGAAATTGTTGAGGTTGGTATTGGGGTAGTTGTGGAGTAAACATCGGTTGGCATAAGGCGCGACAGATCGTCAGAATTGAGCGGTCCTTGCCCAATATGCAGTAGATTCCCATGAGTTAAATCGTTGCGGAAGTTTTCCAGAAGATTCGTACTCTAATTAAAATAGAAAGAGATATTGCAGTTATAACCGTTTTTAAGCCTTTTTTCGACTGTATGAATTGGGTCAAAAAATGGTCTTCCCAAGGAAGACGGTTATCCAACTTCTCTCTCCTTTTTAGTCACGAAGTTATTCTTTATTTCTTGGATCAACCCGAGAAGCATTGACAAACTGACCCTAAGGACATGTTCAAGGACAATAGACTTAACTTCCTTACATTATGTTGATGATGGAGTATCAGAGATTCAGGGTCCTGTAGTAGCATATCCTCATGTTTGCAAATGGTAATCTCGCTAAGACCAGCCATGGATTGTTGTTCTTGGTGATGCGAATGGTGTAAATGTTGGTGCTCGTTTCCATTGTGATCATCTCGAATATAGGACGGGACATTTGTGTGATGTTGCAAGGAATGCTTTTGATGCGGTTGGTGGTGATGCGGATGGTGTTGAGTATTCAATAGAGACAAATGACTGTGATGCAAATCAATTGTTGCTTGTGATAATTCGGTGAGTGATTCCACATTTGCAGACGATAGTCCAGGCGATTGTTGCTGCTGACCATGATGATGTCCATTACGTTGGTGTAGTGAAGATGTTCCTGCTGAGGCTGGTCCTACTATTGTTAAACCTTGAAGGTCAGTTGGACTGTATGGCGGTTCCGAGCCAGAATCTGGCGGACTTTCAGGCAAATGTGTTTGTGATGTTGAAGCAGTTGTTACATTGTTTATTGTAACTGCTGTTGTAGCTGATGATGTGAACGTGGAACAGTTGTTGATTGCACCTACCGATCCACCTGTATTTTGCCCATTTCCGCTATTTCCGTTTTGAATTCCTGCGGTCGAATTCGGAACAATACTATCGCTAGGTGTTTGCGATTCATCATTGGTTGTGACATGTATGAATTGGTCAAGTTGACCGAAATCAAGAGCCTCATTGTCAATACCACCAATGTAATCTGATCGACCTGTAATTGATAGAAAAAAATGAATATTAAATTGGCGAACCCTTTTAAGTTCTGAAGATCGTCACACAGGCAGCAATATTTTGGCTATTATGAAACAGTTTGGTTCATAAAATTTACCAAACGAAAATCCAACTAGGCTATAAGAGTCTCTACAGAAATTACCGAAAACCATGTTCGTATATTGACTATGAAAATTTGTGTATAGTCAACATGATCCTGCGGGCCATGAGACTCCACTGTCACGTGTCAGGAAGGTGGAATCGGTCGCAGCTTCGAAACCGCGTCTTTGAGCAGACGCAACATTCAAGCGTCGCTCAACCCGACTCTGATGTCTAGCACAGGATCGGCGAGGAGGCGCGGATTCTCCCCGAACACCATCTCCGCGGGGCTGGACGTGAACTCCTCTCGGTGGCCTATGCGGAAGCCGAGGAAGACTAGAGGCAAGGGCCGCGACCAATACCAATCGTCGCGAACCATTTAGGCACCCTCCAGCGACCGGTGCCAACGTTCCAGCATACCATTGGACTGTGGATGCTTTCCAGTAGTCCTATGGTGTTTGAAGCCTTGGTCCGTGATGATTACGGCTGGTACACCAAAGCGCGAACTCCACTCTTGACAGAGGTATTGCCTCCGGTCACTGTGTAAACCCGTCGATGATGGTGAGCCAATACTTGAATCCCTGCGAGTCTCGCAAAGGGCCAATGATGCCGAAATGGATGATGTGGAAGAGCTTGGTTGACCTAGGGAATACGATCGTAGGCGCTGTATTTACGTTCAACTGGGTTGAGTTGTTTTGAAAAGAAGCTCAACGGTTACCAGATTTTATTCACCCGTTGGTGAAGAGCGGCGCCTACCGCTGTATCTGGGGCATCGACGAACACAGCCAGGGGGCATCTTACTGAGTAAATGCTAGTAGTGCTGCATCAAAAAGCTGCTGTTTGACTACCTCAGTAGACCACGCAACCTCGCGAAAGTTTGTGATTTTGGGCCCAGACAAGTCGGCGTTAAGGATCGCTTGGTGAAGATAGAAATTTAACATGCCCAAGAACCTTCACCGTAGTTGGTAGGGGAAAGCTCTTAATCGCACCAACCTTGTCTGGGTCAGGTTGGATATCGTAAGGGTTATTAAGTGGCTGAGAAGATTTACCTGCTTTTGTAGGAATTTGCATTTTCAACGTTTAGGGCCAGTCCGGCCTCAAGGAGACGTTGAAAAATGCACTCGAGATGGTCAAAGTCCTCAGATTCTGGAAAGGAAGCGACCAGAACCTTATCCATATAAACGAAACAAAAGTTCAAGTTTCGCAAGACAGAGTGAATGAATTTCTGGAAAGTCTGTGCGGCTTTACGCAAGCTCAAAATCATCCTAGTGAACTCGAAGAGATAGTCGTCTTCAGAGTGTCTTCAGGAGCGACAGGGATTTGGTGATACGCCTTGGCTAGATCCAAAAGCAGCTCGTAAGCGAGTACGCAAAATCATGGATGAATGGAAGGGGATATCGGTCTGGAATTGTCTGAGCATTCAGAAAGAGCTTGAGAGATGCCACCGGGCCGGTAGACATTGTTCTCGACCTCCTTCCGCTTAGTAGAATATCCTAAATTCGTTCTAAAATTACTCACCGGAATTGGGGAGCATCAACACCAGGACAGGACAGGAAGTGCTCTATGGATTCCTCGTAGCGTGGACACATGTTATCTTATAGCACTTCTTTCTATTAACAAAAATCCAGGTAGTGGGTTATAGCTCGTGATAATATCTAAGATACTGCCGCATAACCTCCTGCTTTTTGGATTTAAGACTTCGATGGCGGTGATTTATTATTTTTTGACCACCCTTTCTTAAAAAGTCGAAAGGCTCTTGGGCGGAATCTTTTGGTGAAACCTTGGAGCTGCTGGTTCAGATGCACTTTCCCGCCCGCGAGGAGGACTGTGAGTCAAAGCCTTGCTCAGAAGGTTTACGGTCACCCCAATTGTGCGAGGCTACCACATCGGTAATTGCCGAGGATAAGATCGGCTTGCCTATAAACAGCTCCTTCGGATATAAATCTCCGGGTCCAGATGGCATAATGTCAGTCATGCTACAGGAGCAGCAGGAAAGTGTTGTGCCATGACTTGTTGAGATTTACCAGAACTCCAGAGCTGTATCTCTTTAGTATACGTACCACAGTCCTGGAGACAGGCTGGCGCGGCCTTAAGTCTGCGAAGGACTTTCGACCAATCAGCCTCACCTTTTTCGTGTTGAAGACTCTAGAGCCCGTCTTGGACATCCACTGAAGGGCGATTATGGAGAGAACGCCTTTCTCTAAGTCCCAGTATGCTTAACTCAAACCAACTCTACAGAAACCGCTTCCCGCGAGGTAATTGGCACAGTTGAGCGGTCACTTCAGTACGAGCAATATCCCCTAACTGCCTTCCTGGATATAAAGGAATTATTCAACAACGTTAGTACCAACGCCATCAAGGAAGCCTTCACCATTATAGGCTTGGAGGGTATCTTACGTATTGGATTATATTCATGCTAAGTACCAGGATAATCCAGTCGTATCTGGGTGACAACCACTTGACCAGTGCTGTTAACAGAGGCACGCCCCAGAGTAGCATCATCTCTCCGGTGTTCTGGTTATAGTGAAATTTTACGAATATTCAACAGCCAAAGGGGGGAAGATAGTGGCACATGACGACGACTAGGGGGTATTAGTGTCAGGAATGTTTCAGGATCCAAAGCTAAATTGACGATTGAACATTTAACTGAGAGTTAAGAAGGCTTTTATAGCCGTCTATGCCTGCAAGATAATCTTTGTAAAGAAATGAGGTCTCCGGCCGAGGAGGAGGAGCTATGATGCGTTTGGGGTTTTCTCATATACACACGGTGTATCCGACTCTTATGGTGTCCCAGATTTCGCCAGTGTATTCCAGGCGATACTGAAAGTCTGTCGATGAGTGAAGCATGATCCGAGCCCAAGCGTAACATAGCCATTGGGACCGATAGCCAAGCGGACATTGAGGCCTTGTACTTAGCCCCGACATCCTTCAAGCTGGTGGGGCAGTGCAGAAACGCGCTGGACAGTCTGGGTGGCACGCTGGGCGCATCAGACATCAGATTTTTGGTGCTGATGTGCTACAAGTGCAGCGAGTAGCTCCACATTCACTACCGGAAATCCTGCGATACATAAATGAATCCAGGATAGTCCGGGATAGTCCGGGGAATCGATTACAATGGACCACCAGGGTCTGAGTGCTGAGAGGCTTTACTTCTCTCCCAACTCAAGCACCCACACCCTTCTTTGGGTTGACTGACTGTCATCTACTCGCACTACTTAACTGCCGCGAACTTTTGATGGCGAAGATTTACCACCTGTGCCAAGTCAAGGAAGATTTGGTCCGTTTATAACGAAACCCGATCACGAGGGTTCCTGTGCCAGACGCGTGCAAATGTGTACAAGATTACGGCGGTCTGTAGGAGGCACTAGCCCATAGGGGTGCATGACATACCCTACCCTACAGGGAGAAGCCCTTAGTCACTTCCTCCCGAGGTCTAGATAGAGTCAAGCTGCGGACACTGGGTAAACCATTCTTTGGGAACTTCAGAGAGGTGTTTCTAGCTGCAGGGTGGGAGGACTGCTTTTCTTCGTGAATGCTACGGGCTGGCTCTGAAGATCTGAACCGGGTGGACTCCGCCTTCCCTGACAACAGTCACGGTCTTAGGCATCAAAATGGCGCATCACCGCGTTAATTGGGTTCCTTGGAGCGACCACTGATACCTACATACCTACCTACCCTACATCCACCCTTGACTTTTATATTAAATATGTGAAGTGTCGGGGTCAATTTTAGTTTTGGACTTAAAGAGATACGACTTAAATTAGATTATATAATAAATAGGCTCCTTGAAGTCAGAGGAAAATCAATGATGCTTACTTCACTTCTAATAAATGCAAAAATTCGTCAATTTTATTGCTTTCCTTGCCATAGCAACGAGGGTATCTTTTATTGATTAAACAGAAATATAATCTCAACATAAATATAGATATGTAGATATGGGACTCATGAAACTCTTTGATAATGGTAAATGACCTTTTCTCAACAAACTTTTCGATTGTCATTATCAAAAAGAAAAAAAATGAAACAATACCAAAGGATCTACTCATCCTTTTGTTGTCCTTGTTTACTCGCTTGTCCGCTAACAATCTATTTTTTCCCGAAATGTGAAGTAAATGATATCAACATCAGATGTAGGTACTTTCTGGTCCTTTTTCTGACCCTTCCATATATTTTAGGTATTTATGTGATCATGGAGTCCTTGATTCAACAAATGATGTGAATTTTCACGTGCGCTGATAATATGACAAGGATATTATTTAAAATTTACAACGAGCTGTGAAAGGAGAATTAGACGAATAAGGATACAAAATTCAATCTATAAAATTCTCAGATAGAAATAGTATTCAACCTTGCGAAGCCCTTACTAATGCTGAGTAGGATCTCGACCCACCTATAAAACACCTGTTGATTTATTTTGCAATAGCTGGGTAGCACTAGGGGCTATGATTTATATTTTGATAACAAAAAGGTATCTTTTGATCGAATAGGACGTGGTGATTGATGACTTCTGGCCCCAGACTTTCTCTCTTCTACTTACTGACTTCTTGAGACCTCAGGCTTCACTACATGACTTTTTTAAACAAAAGGGGAAAGCCTTAGTTCCTGTGCTCAAGTTCTTGCTAGTGGTTAGTACACTGTCCTATCCTATTCAGGCTTCCTTGACCAGGAATCGAACCCGAGGCTCGGATTAATCGTGTTCAATATCGCAACCGTCAAAAAATTTTTGCAAGGACTTATTAGGTTGTCTGAGAGCGGGTGCCTTATCTTTTTGTAAGAATGATAGAATTTGAAAATTTACTCACCTGTTAAGGACCTTGTGTATTCCATTTTATTTCTATTTAAAATATTTATTTTGGGCAATTTTCAAAATTAATAAAAGTATTTTTTTATTGGAATAAAAGACACTGTCAACTATATTAAGACAAGGCAGGACACAAGATAGTTCAATCTCAAAGGATATCATGGAAACTAATGAGATAATTATGTCATTATTGAAACTGTTGCTTTATTAGATATACAAGGAATAATATCCACGGATCCAGGGATCATTTCTTATCCGAACCACGCAATGTTTCTTAGCAAAATATTCTGTTTTTCTTTATTTTTTATAAGAATCCTTTCCAGCTCTCCTGCTACACAATAATATATTCAATTATTTCCGTATTTATCCACAATTATCCACAACACGTTATTATTAAAATACAAATTAAATTATTTTTATCCAGACACAATTATAAAAAAAGGACCCTCTCCGTTCTCTGGTTCACTAGTTTTTCAAAACGATCTTTAATTTCATCCCCCGATTACTACACAGAGTATAATAGGACGTATTGAAAACTTTTAGGAATTTATGTCCTGCTTCCGAATAACGACTTGTGCACTGAGTGTATGTGTACAAGGTTGACGGGAAGTTTTGCATATATCAATTACTACCCGATGGCTCTTCTGAACAGTTTTTATTGACCAAACAAACCGAAAAATTTCGCGTTTGACTATAATATCATTGTTTGGTTGATTCTTACAGGAGCATGGGGGATGAATGGCCTCATATCACCTTTCATAATATAGTAACGAAAAAACTTTAAAAAGTATGTCTTACAAGGGGTAATTGGGTCCTGGAAAATAGAGGCAATCCTCATATTTATTGAACGTCTCACTATTTATTCACCCCTGAAAAATCTGTGACCAAGGCATACCGGGCGAACTGGGTGGGGGAGGGTGTAATGGTGAGCGACCAGGAACGACGGTAGAAGTTTACCATGCCCAAGAACCTCCTAAGGTCTTTGGCCGTCTTTGGCCATAGAAAGCTCGCGATCGCCAGGACTTTGACTGAGTCAGGTTGAATTGCGTGAGGGGTGATGGAATGGCCTAGAAATTCCATTTACTGTTGGAGAAATTTTGTCAATGTTGGGAATTAGATTTCAAGGAGGCGTTGAAAAATGCACTCAAGATGTGACAAATCCTCAGACTCGGTGGAAGAAGCGACCAGAACGTCATCCTTGTAGACGAAACAAAAGTCCAAGTATCCTAGAACAGAGTGGATGAATCTCTGGAAACTTTGCTCCGCATTGCATAGGATAAAAGTCATCCGTGTGAACTCGAAAAGTCCAAAAGGTGTCCAAATTGCTTTCTTCGGAATATCTTCGGGAGCTACGGGGATTTGATAGTAGGCCTTGTCAAGATATAAGGTCGACAAAACACGACAGTTCGTTAAATAATGCGCGAAGTCTTGGGTGAGTGGAATGGGATACAGGACCGGAATAGTCTAAGCATTCAGGCGTCTATAATCTTCAAAGAGTCCTCATTCGCCATTGGGCTTTTGGGACCAAAAGGAATGGAGATGACCAACTATTGCTAGACGGTCTGCATATACCCTGCTTGAATTATCCATTGAATTCTTTCGGCGCAACAGTGAGCTTGTGGGCTAGTAGAGGACGCACCTTCAAGAAGATCGAGGAACCAGTAGCGTTGATGTAGTGCTCCATATCGTGATTAAATGGCTCAGAGATACTACATTCGATGGTAATGTTGTTCCCTAACGACCGGAGAGCGTTTGTGGGGTCTATATTGAACTTATGCTGCATATCGACCAGCAGCCCATAGTGACATAGGAAGTCTGCTCCTAATATGGGGACACTGAAATCAGCTAAAATGAAGCGCCACGAAAAGGTTAGACGTAAGGCGCGATGGGCCCTGAGTATATGCCCTTACCATTACTGCGATTGTACCGCGATTGCATATGTCAGACGAACTTGTTGTATTTTAAAAAGAACCGTCCCTATTCGTGTTATTTGAACACGCCAAAAGCCTGATGGACAATTGTCTGAGACTCCTCTCTGAGACACCCCATATGGCATCCGCACTGTTAACGTTTACGAGGTACCCGCCGCCGAGCTTTTGTCCTATTTTCATTTCCTCGTGCCAAGAATGCTACGAGAACTGCTACAATTTTGTCAGTAATTGTAGGATTTTCGTCAAATTTGGTAGTATCATGCTTGATATCATCATCATCATCAACGGCGCAACAACCGGTATCCGGTCTAGGTCTGCCTTAATAAGGAACTCCAGACATCCTGAAGAACTGGGCCCGAAGACGGCTAGTTTCTAGCCTAAAGCCTATCTGCTCTCTAGAAATCTGGGATCTTGACTGCCATCTGATCTTGACAGAAAAGGTTAAAGTGAAGGAGGCGATAAAGTGTGACTGTCCAGAGGTAACCAATGCCCCGTCACCCACACTACATCCAATCTTTAGGGCGGAACTTGAAAAGGTCAGGGCGCGAATGGCATGATCCACATTTTACAAATTAACATTCACCGGGATGCAACCCCTCACCACTTGCTGGAGCAGTTCGCTGCGGAAGTGGATGCTGATCTAGTGCTAATCAGCGGGCAAACATTACATCTCGACTTATCGGGCATCGCTACCATCTGGGTTCGGGACAACCTTCGACTTCGTATTCTTCCCAAAGGCCGAAGGAATGGGTTTCTCTGGATTCGGTGTTCAGGGATGACATTTTTAGCGTTTACCAGGCGCCGAATGAAACGATGACGGTCTTTCGGCGCCGGCTTGATGTTCTGGAGGACGTCGTTTCGAGCTCCGAGGGGCGAATTCTGGTAGGTGGTGATTTTAATGCCAAGGCTCTTGAATGGGGAATGCCTCAACCAAACTCCAGAGGGAAACGAATTCTGAAAACGGCGACGAGAACCGGGCTGGTAGTTTTAAACACCGGATCAACGCCAACGTTCTGACGACCAGGCTATGAAAGAAGCATTCCTGACATTACTTTTGCGTCGGAATTTCTGGTACAATCGGTGGACGGGTGGCTTATCCTAGAAAACTTCTCGGCAAGTGATCGCCAGTACATCACGTTCGAAGTGGTTGACGCTACTTGTCGGCGAGTACCAACACGATGGTCCCGTACCTGTGGAATATCGCGAGGGTGAACATCGGGAAGTTCGTCAAAGCTCTTGGAGTAGGCAGAGCCGTGCTGGAGGACCCTTCGGGGGGTGGTAGCGTCATACCGTCCTAAATTCAGTGGTGAACCTGATAAAGACGGCGAATGAAGCTTCCATGCCCCAGCCGCGACAAGCCCTACCTAGACCTACGGAAAAAGTGTCATAAGATCTGTACCTTGCTCAAGTGCAGAGACGAGGAACTTTCTGAGTGGCGTCTGTTTCTCGCACTATCTCAGAACTGGCCGTGTTGGTGATCGCAGGAGTAATCCCCTTTGCCCTCCTTGCCAAGGAGCGTAAAGTTATCTACCACCGTAAGGGCGAAAACTTAAGAGATGTGAAGAACGTCAACGCACCCTTACCGAGTGGCAATTCTCTTGGCAAAATGAGCCAAGGGGCAGATGGACTGCGTGGCTCATCGACAATTTAGGCCCATAGCTGAACCGAACGCACGGTGAGATTGATTACTTCCTTACCCAACTTCTAAGCGGGCATGGAGGTTTTCAGTCTGACCTGCACAAGATTGGGAAGGCGCGATCTCTTGATTGTGTGTTCTGCAATGGAGTGAAGCTGAACACACTTTTTTCTCTTGCGAAAGATGGGACGACTTTTGTCAGCAGGTTTATGCAAACACAGGGGAGCTCTGTCTAGACAACATTGACAGAGAGATGCCGAAGAGCGCTAGCAGCTTGGGCCGTGTTGGGCATTCTATTTTTTTTATTGCGAAGAAGATTGAACTCGACTGGCGGAGGAACCGGATGGCAAGGGGTTTCCTGAACTAAGAACTCCCTTTCTCCCCATCCCATTGGTGAAAGGGATTCCCTGACTTGAAGGCTTCCAAAGCCGGGAGAGCGAGATGGCTAGCCCAAAGTAGTGTGTCAAACGATTTCAGACTAGTTGTTAGTGCTATTACGGGAGTCCAAAACTGAACCAAAACCAAATGGCCGAGGAGAGCCTCCACGTGGTGGCACCGGGAAACGCTGTATCGCATTGGCTTGCCGGCCGTGATGCAGTAGGCGAAATCTCCAAGGCTTAATCAGGGCGATCAGATCCGAGTCTGCACGGAGACTCATTTGAAGTGGCTTCGGCCACAAAATCTTACCAGGGGTATACTGGTATCATGGGAACCGGGGTAGCCTCTGGACTCATATACATCGGGAGAATTCCTGTCATATATGAGTACAGCTCGGTTGTTTGCGGTTGGCCCCCTAGTGGGAGCTTCATGGGGGTTGTTGGTGATGCTCAAGCGAGAAGAGACCTTCGGTCCTCGGCGTGGTGTTGCGTTTCAACACGGGTGCCGTATTCCTGAGTGCGGTAGATATTTAGGTAGGTCTTGCATGCACTGAATACGCTCGGCTCGCTCAATAAGGTCTGGATACTCTGGGTCCCAGGCTATGTTGGATTGGAAGGCAATGAGGCAGCGGACGAACTGGCCAAGAAGGGAGCAGGGACGTCTTAACACGAGCCAGAACCTGTGGAATCGGAAACGGATTCATGACTGAGCTGAGTGAGCCTACCAGGAATGGAGTAGTCCAGAGTGCTTATTGGAAGATACGAATCATAGTGGGAATTCTCACTGGTCCATGGCGACTGAACTATCACCTAGGGAAGCTAGAGATATCCATGGATACTACCTGCAAGTTCTGTGCAGGGTGTGTTGAAAGTTCTATACATGTTTTGGGTCACGGTCGAGGCACTTGGGAGGACACTTAATACCAGATGCAAAGTTGAAAGATTTGGAAGTAGGGGATGTGCTTAAATTCCTACGGGTTATAGACTTGCTTGAGAGACTATAGTTAATAGGTACACTGTAGTCAGTAAAAGGGGAACAATAGTTCTTTAAGGACGCGGCGGTGGGACTTCGTCTTCTTCTAAGCCTGTATCGATATTGAAGAGTTCAGTCCTTTTGACAATCAAGGAAACAGATACAGCATTCTCTTCTTTGGCTTATGTGGGTAAAATCAGATATTAGATCGCATCGTATAGGATGAAAATCAACACAATTATTGGGGGATTGGGGGGGGAATCGTTCTGGGATGTCTGTCATTTGCTCTGCATCTTCCTTCAATCTTTCTAATGGTATTCCATCATAATTCAGATAGTTTCAATTTGATTTCGTTGGAAAAGATTATAAAATCTAAAGTCTTTAAGTACTTAATCAAGAAATCACAGTCACAGGTTACTTATACTTACCGAATTCCGTAAACAGTGTATCAGTTAGAAATTCCATTTCCACATATGATAGCCAACATCTTGATTACAATACAGCATATCATACAATTTGTCATTCTAATAAAAATGTTTGAACATTTGCGTCTTTCCCTTGCTCCTCTCACTACGTATTTATTTGGGGGTTTTTTTTTTATTTATACTTTTCCTGATGAATTTTCCATTGGAATCGGTTAAGTTTGTAAAAAGTCAACAAGATTTATAGATAAAATAGTCACATTCGTAGTTAACATTTCGCCAGTGGACTTTATGCCCTTTTGTTCATGCTTTCATATTGTCTATATCTTTGAAAAGCATTTACCGCACAAGATATATCGAAAAACCAGAGTAAGGAAACCGTCAACACTTGGTTTTATCTGATTTGTATCTGTCTTTTTCGTGTTATTATTCTTGTACACCGCGAAAAACACTGTCCAGGTAAAAGGTAGTCAAGAATGATAAGCGTATAATCTAACGACACATATGTAAAATTCATGGATCACACACATTCTCTCTCAGTTCCTTTCTCTTTGAATCTTTTTGAAGAAAAAAAAGAAAAAACAGAAGGAAACGTGAAAAAACAACACGATTACATTCACGAGTTTAATATGATGCATAGATACTTTTCACAAGATACACTTTACACTATTTTTCGCGATAGATACTCCACTAAATTACTGATGTCGTCCGAAAACCACCTGTTACCATGCTCTTTTCTCATTGTTTTCCTCGCTCAGATAAATCCATTTGGCGTACTTTAACGTTTCAAGATATTCTTCAAATTTATCTGGGATTATTTAGATTTTCGATCACCACGCACCGGATTCTCCGAAGAGTTGCTATTGGCAACAGAAAATCAAGAGTACAGAAAATGGCATGAGGCTGGTGAGCTCTATTGAAAAGTCACTTTTAAATAATCTCTACAACCATTTTGTAGTGCTCAAATCAGAGATCTATCTATTCGTGTTCATTTTTTTTTTCTATTGGGGCAATTACAATCTCAGCATCTTCTCATGACGAACGCCTTTGGGGCGGGAAGTGTGGTGTCTTCTTGTTATTATTCAGATTATTATTTGTAATCCGTTGTATGATCTCTAAATTGAATTGATTGATGTTAAGTAGGTTGGCTTGCATTTAGACTGGAGTCGATCTTGTATCTTCTTCACGACCGCTTTCCAGATAACAGATAAACAATAAATACTATGGACTAAGTAACGTCATGGATTGCAAAGAACACTAATCAAAACGCTACATAGATACCACCAAATAGTATCTATCATAGTCATACCCGTGACTCGTATGATCCCATCGAATTTTATTGCTTTATCGTTTTCTCTAGAGACCAATTATGGAGAACATTATCTCTGAGCTTGTACTAGAATTGGTTGTCGTGTCGCAAACCAGATGAAAAACATCAGAGATCTTCATCGTAGCCACTACATACGGAGGTTCTACCTCAGATAAACTGCGGTGATCGTCGCTCGATCGGAATTCGTGGTGCTAGCATGCTTAAATGTCATCAAGCACAGCATCATCGCTACAACACACACATTTCGATGAAGCAACACAAACAATCCATTCAGATATCTCTCCCAAAAGATGACTATTCTCATTTGTTCTGCGCCAAGTTAACGTTGGAAGCTTCTACGAACCGGGAGCGTTTAAATCTGCTTTTTTTCTCTGTGATTACAGCTGAAAAGGGTTAAATATGAGAGGTCCTCCAATATTTCTTGAAAAATGGTAATATTTCTTAAAGATTGATCGTTGAGCGGTAACAATGTCCATTTTCCTCAACGGGCCCTTGCTTTACTTGTAAGAATAACCCTCATATCCCTCCCAAGTATTATTTCCAAGTTAAGACAATATCGGCTTCTGCGGGCACTAAGTACCAAGCAGGATGATTGCCCCTTTTACTGGTTATAGTGTACCTATTGACCACAGTATCTCAAGCAGCCCTATATGTTCCCTACTTCCAGATCTTTCAGCTTTGCATCTGGTATTAAGTATTCTCCCAGATGCCTCGACCTACTTTGCACAAGTGCCGGACCTTCTCCCAGGACGTGTATAGAGGTCGCGTCATACTCCTCACAAAACCTGCAGGCAGTGTCCGTAGATATATCTAGCTTCCGTAGGTGATAGTTCAGTCGACAATGACCAGTGAGAATTCCCACTATGATTCGGAGGTTCTTTTTGGTAAGGTCTAAGCAATCCTTTGTACGCATGGGTTCGTATCCCCCAATAAGCACCCTGGACTACTCCATCCCTGGTAGGCCCGCCCAGTATAGTTCCTTCAACCATTCCTCTTCATTTCTTAGAATCATAGCCATGAAATCGTTTCCGATCCCACAGAAAGGCCCTGGCTCGTGTGAAGGCGTCCCTGCACCCTTTTTGTCTAGTTCGTCCGTTGCCTCGTTTCCTTCCAACCCAGCATGGCCTGGAACCCAAACCGAAACCTTATTGGACGAGCCGAGTGTATTCAGTCTCTCAAGGCATTCCCACAACATCTCTGCAGATCGTGCGTCCTCTTGTTGAAAATCATCCAGGGGTTGTTCCGCCAACAAGAGGGGTGCACCGACACATTCCAACCAGCCCTGGATGTGACGGCAATTCCCCCAGCCACCAGAGACGAGCGCCGTGCTTGGACGAAGTACCGAATAAAGCCCTTAAACTCGCCGTGAAATCCAGACCGGACATGCTCATTGTGCAAGTATGTATGTTCGAAGGGTTTTTTCAGCAACTTGGAAGCGGCAAAAGTTGGTACTTCTGCCTAAGCCTGGTAAACCACCAGGTGAATCATTCTCATGCAAACCCATATGTCTTTCGGACACTCTGGGGAAAATGTTGGAATGGGTAATCTACAACAGATTACTCCTGGTTGTTGAGAGCCATGTCGGCTTTTCAGATTGGTATTATGGATTCCGTAAAGCCAGATCAACCATTGCACCAATGGCACCCACCAAATTGGTTACTGGCTTGGCCGAAGATGCAATTCACGGAAAGGGTAGTGTACCAGTAAATATTGCTCTGGACATGAAAAATGCATTCGATTCGGCCAGTTGGAATCTAATAGGGAAATCCCTAGCGAAGGGTGGCATTCCCGCCTATCTCGCTGCTATCGTTGATAGTATGACACCGATAACGGACCCCAGGAGTACTTTGTTTCCGCGGGTGTCCGGCAGGGCTCCGTATTGAGGCCACTACTGTGGAACATTATGTACAACGATGTACTTAATCTTCTCCTTTCGGAGGAAGCCACGGAGATGAGTTAGGCTGACGATGTAGCGCTAGTTGTTGTCGCAAAGTATCTCGAAAATGTTGAGTTATACTTAGGTGAGCCAATCAGTGCTGTTTGTTTCCCGATCGGAGTCGAGCGTATTCAGTCTCTCAAGGCATTCCCACACCAGTTTAGAGTTCACCTGGTTGGACCTAAGTGCCTTGATCGCTGCTTGGCTATCGGTGAGAATAGCTGTGTTCCGCCCCCTGTAGTTCCTTTGAAGATTAATGGAAGCACATTTGTCTATCGTGTGGAATATTCTAGTGTTCCCACCCATTGACTCAAAGTACATTTTCCTTGAACTAATGACACCGGCACCCGCTCCCTCTGCTTTGAGGGATCTGTCAGTGTACCAAGTAATCAGTTGCTGGTTTAAGCCGTATGTCGCCGCCACGCTCTCCCAGTTTGCCTTGTTACTCCAACGTGTTTCAAACTTCTCATCGAAGTGAAACCTCGTTGTCATGTTATCCCTTGGTATCAGTAATTCGAGACACCGCCTAGAAAGAATATCAATCTTCCTTCAATTTAGGCGGCTCCCCGCCTCACTGATACTACCGGCCATCCTGAATATTGCCCTCCTTGCCTCCATCTATATGTGTAGATGGAGAGGGGTTAATCCCAGAAGGACCTCCAGGAAGGCCGTTGGGCATGTCCTCATTGCCCCACTGATACACACGCAAGCCACCCTTTGGAGACTATGCAATTCCCTGGCTTGTATGCTGAGTTCGGTTCTTTCTGCCCAGACTACCGCTCCATAGCTAATCATTGGCCTTACTATTGCAGTATATATCCAAAATAGGATCTTCGGACTGCAACCCCATTTTTTTCCTGCTATGGGTCTAGAAGTCATCAGAGCCCTCGTGGCTTTCCGGCAAGTGTTTCCGACATGTGTCTTCCAGAGTAATTTTTCATCATCAACAACGGCGCAACAACCGGTATCCGGTCTGGGCCTGCCTTAATAAGGAACTGCAGACACCCTGGTTTTGCGCCGAGGTCTACCAATTCGATATCCTTAAAACCTGTCTGAAAACGTCCTGACCTACGCCATCGCTCCATCTTAGGCAGGGTCTGCCTCGTCTTCTCTTTCTACCATAGATATTGCCCTTATAGACTTTGCGGGCGGGATCATCCTCATCCATACGGATTAAGTGACCCGCCCACCGTAACTTATTGAGCCGGATTTTATCCACAACTTGACGGTCATGGTATCGCTCATAGATTTCGTCATTATGTAGGCTACGGAATCGTCCATCCTCATGTAGGGGGGCCAAACATTCTTCGGAGGATTCTTCGCGGCCAAGAGTTCCTTAAACTCATTAATCATTAAACCGTAAATAAACTGCCCTACCATGGGGTCCTGCAGGCAATTTCTTTCCACTGTTTCTTCATTCTGGGAACCGATTTTCTTGGAAGCTATAAGTTTTATCCGCGAATGATCTCTGCTTGATAATCCACACGCAACTACGCCAATTTAAACTCAGTTTTAAGGCTTTGTCTCCGGTAGGTGGAGTCAATTGGAATCTATTCCTGCGAATACTAATTGAAGAGGTCTGCTTCGGTTGGTCCCTTGGATTGGTTACCAATTGAATATCTGAAACATCGCTTGTGCCGCGGTCCGCGTATGACGGGGTTCCCACACACCATACCGCCAGAGACTCAATCCCCTCGAGCACATTGCTTGTTTTCCTATTTCTAGGCCTGTGACTTTTGACTTCTTCCAAGAGCCACCTCGCAATATATATAATATACGTCAACGAAGCTTCCACCAACTAACCATGTCGGCTCCTTAGAGCTACGAAATAAGCTCAAGACGATTTATGTCAAACAAGAATCAACAACCACTCCCGAAAACGAGTCCCAAATCCACCTTACTCCTGCCAATGAACCCTGAATTCAGTTCGCGTGGTCGCCGCTAGAATGACTACAGGATTACAGTACCCTGTAGGAGGCAATGTGATTACAGCATTGCACTGGCCCGAGATTATTACTCTGATTTGGCTCAGGTACTCATTCACAGCTGAGTCCACTGGTGTCCGACATCAAATTACGATACAAATCCCATTGCCACCAGTGAGATTTGAACCGCCATCTTCCGTACAACAGCGTTGTGCTATAATCACTCAGCTATCCGGACATGGAATGGGTGACCATCCCAATGGTCGAAATCCAAGGGCACTTCGATATCTTCCATTGGGAATCCCCTGCAGTAGCTGGAGATGATTATTGGACCGTTTGCACAAGTTGAAGCCTATTGTGTTCAGCAACTTTTTCAGTTGATGTTGCGCTTCAATTGCTTCGCTTAGGATGTCAGCCCCAACCTAGAGAGAGAGGGGGCATGTGCGAGGCCCCTCCTAATTTAGATATTCAAGGCACCGGATAGCCTGAAAGGATGCTACATGCCGTAGGTAACTGTTCGCAATTGATATGCGCGAATGCGCTCACTGGGGTCGTCTCTCCACAAGATGGTTTGGAAGCGTTGGTCATTCTCGTGGATCCAAATTTGTCTGTACACCTTTTCGACAACAAATACGAATGTAGGCAACCGGAAACGAAATAGAACGGAAAACAGTTCGGATTGGAGCTGGTCCTGTGGCCAATATGTCGTTGAGGGAGGCCCCGGAAATGGTCTTACAAGATGCATCGAAAACTACACGTAGTTTGGTCGTTGTGCTGGTTGGCTTCAGAACTGCATGGTAAGGTATGAAGTAACGAAGCTTTGATGACTGCCTGACGTCAACTACTCTCATGTGATCTAATTGGGCATATTCGTTCATGAAAGCTACTTACTGGGCCTTGAGATGGGGTGACTTGTTTAGCTTCTTTTCTAGAGAAGCAAACGTCTTAAGGGCCATGTTATACGAATCCCCCAATTCCGCCGTTTCGCCAATGAAAGGCAGCCGTTCTATAAAGCATCCTGCATTGTCTCGTATCGCGGTTTGCATGAAATGCTCCTCGTAGCGACGCTCTGCCGCCGTTAATGGGCGTGGCAGGTGGTCCACTTTCTCGAGCTCCCAAAAGTACGATAGCTGCTCGTCTAAGGACTGCTCTTTTGTGAAAATGCTTCGTATTTAGGTCCTCGGGAGTCGCTACTCTGCCACCAGCGAAACCAGTGATTCCGACACGAAGGTTACGTCTGTATTGCTTCCCTCGCACCCCGGGCGTCGGAACGTTGGGGTGGATCCGGTGTTTCGAACTACCAGTCCTGGTCTCGCCGCCATTTCCAGAATTCGTTTCCTTTTGGAATCTGTGTGAGGCATGCCCCATTCAAGTGCCCTAGCATTGAAGTCACCCCCGACCAGGATCCGTCCATCCGTGCCTAAGAGAGTGTCCTGCAAAGCATCAAGCCTCCGACGAAAGTCCGGCATCGTCTCATTCTGCGTAAGATAGACACCAAAAAACGTTATCCCTGAACACCGAATCCAAACAAAACCGTCCCCTCGGCCTTGAGCAAAAACTCTAAGGAGAGTGCCGTCCCGAACCCAGATGGCAGCGGTACCTGATATGTCAGGGTGCCATGAAACTGGGCCATTGTTTCGGTACTGCTCACTGATGAGTACTAAATCAGCTTTGGTCTCCGCAGAGAACTGCGCTAACAAGTCGTAAGCGGTTGCACTCCAGTGCATATTGATTTGTAAGATGCGAACCATGTTGACCATGTCCTAGCTCTTTCGCAGTGTGCGCAACATTCTCATCAGACGCGCCACGGTCCCTGCATAGGACGCAGCTTTCCTTTTATCCACTTTATGGCCTGGCTGACCTCATTTTCGGCATGTTCCTCTTCTGTCAGGTCCCCGACAGGTTGCAGACGTGTGCCCGTGGTCCAAACATCTGCCACATTTGGTTGGGGTCGTCCGGATTCGTATCCTACACACTACCCAGCGAATTCTGATTTTTCCGCTGTTTATAAGCTTCCTCACATATTGCTCAGCAACTTCAACCACAACGAGTTTCTGACCTCGGGAGCTCGCAGAGGTGATACCAATCCGGACATTGGTTACCTCTGTTTGATGGCCTCTTCTGCCTCGTTCTTTTCTGTGAGGCAATCAACGTCTCGCATTTCCAGAGAACACGTGGGTTCCATCAAAGCTTTCTCTCCTCCCGGAAGCCCCTTGACTGCTTCACAAAACGTAACTTTCTTTGTTGTCCTCGGGCCTAGTTCGACTAGGACTCCACCACCCTTCGTTCTATGAATGGAAGACACTTCTGTTCCGCTATCTTCGGGTTTGATCTTGTAACGGATTTCACTGAGGACTTCCGCAAAAGCCTTGCTTTTCGTTGCTTTTAGAAGCAGAGCTGGCGGTCTAGTCTTGCTTCGTCGTCCCACCTTTTCTTGTGGTGTTCCGCCCTTCGTGTCCGTCTTGATTTTAGGCAGAGGTATTTCTGATGACGCGGCGTGTTGTTGTCTTCTTCTTTTGAGCCCTGAAGAGTACCTGAGTGAAGTCTCTTCAGATGTCCCTTCCTCCTTTTCTTTTTTCCCCAGTTGGTTTTACAATGGGCTGTCTGCGGTCCGTTTAGTACTCGTAGAGTTCTTGTCCAGAAGCGCGGATGTTTTTGCTTCCTGCGGATTTTCTCTTACTCTCCATGTCCGCCTATAATATGAAATGCTGTCCAGGAGCTCCTCCAGTTCCATTAGCCCGTTTTTCACCCCCTTATCGACGTTTTTCTGGAGGAACGTCGCAGATTACAAGCGCTTCACAACTGCTACGCATTTCTTAATAAGCCTTTCCTCTTCAGCTTGCGCCAGAGTAATCGACAGCCTTCCCACTCGGCTTATATTCGAAACCATTTGGTTAGTTTCGGCAGTTTCCACTGTGCCTCTTTCCGCAATTATAGCACTGCTTGGTAAAGTTTGGGTTCCTGTCTCCGTTGCAAGTGCCGCATCACTTTGCGAATCCTTCTCTCCGTCTGCGCGTCCCGATGTCCCGTCGGGTATATCAGCCCTTGTTGCGTCCTTTGCTATGCGCTGGGCGAGCGGCGCATTTTCATTCTGCGAATAAACGCAGCCAGCTCACTCTCCGCTTCCACTATCTCCTCGTTTGATTTGTTTTTGTTCGCCTCGCCATTTAAGTTGTTTACCAGCGCATTGTGTACAAGGGGACGGGTATACCCTCGGGGACAAAGCCCCTACCCCAGTTTCCTGAGGCCTAACTTACTATTAGCTGATCCCGGAACTCAGGGACGGATCAACGCTCGCTCAGGACAACACGGTCTACTAATACCGGTTCAATGCACACTACCCGACCAGGGTCCCGAAGGGGCTGGCTCCTGATACACACCACAATTACCACTTTGGCAGAGCTAGGCTCACATCACCCCATCGACGTCGACAAGGAGTTGTTGACGGCTCCGGGGCTCCTAGTGTGTTCCGGCGGGTATCGGTTATTACCAGTTCGCTCTTCACCAAGAAACTTTCTCGAGGCGACTACCTAGGACGCAGATCGGCACTCCGGGGATGCCACTCCCCGTACCATAGGCAACCCATTAAGGATCGTTGTCGACCCCTGAGGTATGCAGATAATTGTAACATCCATTGTCCCTTGCTTGCAGCACTTCCAGTCTTCCATCCACATCGCCACCGACATCCAAGTTCCACACTTATAATGGACATTAACAGTAATTTTTGATTATCTCCACTAGATGTCATATCGTGCGGTTGGGATCATATCTCACAACCATGTTCCATGATTTTTGCCATCGCAATTACTGCGATGGATTATTGTGCGTGTAATTATTAATTAATGAATTAATGTTGATTAAATGACATTGTGTAGCCCGAAATTTGCAAAAATCCATGGAAGTCATGCATATGCTTCCCCAATAATGGTGGAAAAAGGACGATTACTAATTTTCTCAACTAGATGTCTCTCGTGTCGCAGAGGAGGTCTCGATGCATTTCAAGGCATTCTACCTTACGCCGTCAAGTGCTTGGCGAATGACAGGTCGCCCGAGTGCTAAAAATTTCGTTCCACCATCAAAATTCAGGTAGACGTTTCGTCGGTGACTTGCGATAGATTCAACTCAATTTGTGTCCGTATGCAGCTGGGCTGACGTTTATAGTCGTGTTTTTCTTTACACTTGGCTTTTCGTGCCCCGGGAGATCGGGACAAGAAATCCGGTCGTAAGTGGGCTTGGTATCACAATTTCAAAGTCGCCATTGAATTAATCATTTCACTAAACAAATTCAATAGAGTTAGTGTGGCGTCCGATGTGACGAATCTCCGGCATTTCCATCAATCTGAGAATCTGGAAGGGAATTTCATCGCGCAAACAAAGCCGCCATGTTTGTTGCGTTCGTTTCGCACACACTGTTGAAGACCGGGTAGATATATGTCAGCGCGAAGAGTGCGGGTGGGACGTGCCGTGATTTTCTGTTTAGCCCATTGCATGCCAGCCCTGTTTTGGCTTTTGTCTGATTATGTTAATTCGCTGTGAAGTATAAAAGTTGGGTGTCTTCTGTACACGCGAGTCGTTCGGTCCAGGTGATTGTGCGCTTTGTGGCAGGGCCGTCCGTTTGTTGACAATTTCCCGTGGATTCCGTCAAAGTGAACGACCAAGTCTGAGCCAAGGTACTCCCGCGATTATGATACTCTGCACACACATACTAGCGCCAGGGCGTTGAGGAAAACAATATCAAAACATACGGCGGGTTCTGGGTGATCAGTTTTGGGGTGAATTTCGGAGGAAGTCTTAGGTCTTGTGAGGGACCAAGCGTCCCTGGTCAGTCCGGGTAGTTTGCGGTGGTACCTAGCTGGGCTGGAGGAGGGCAGGGCGCTCCGGTGACAACTCGAATGACTGACAGCTGGTTGGGTCTTCTCTGCGTCTTTTGGGTGTGATTTGTTTTGCGCCCGGCCTGGTTGGATTTTGCCGTGAAAATCGCCTGATTGGGCACGTGCAGTTTCAGGATGCTCAGCTCTTGGGGTAGTCGTCAAACTTTGCGCCGGCAGGCGAGTTTCCTCAGAGGTTTTGGTCACTTATCCTCAAGCAATTGATTGGTTCGTCTGGACCCTTTGGGACGCAATAATTTGTTTATGTTCTGATCTAATTCAATTGGCAGCCACTTCCTTTCTCAGACTGCAATCTTTGCTGATACCTATTCCCTTCTTGCAGTGATTTTGTGTTGTGAAGCAGTTGACAAATCTCCTATGAATTCGTATGTACCAATCAGCTAGGATTGCATCGGTCAATCCCGTTGCCTTTGCTGATTTCGCGTCTAAAAGGCGTAAAACTGCATTGAGCCCTTTCAATTCCACAAGTTCTATGTAAGGACACCCTTGTCCGACAGCAACAAAACCGGGAAATAAATGACACAATGGAGGACAGGACGAATACCGGAGCTGAAACAAAAGTCATTTATCACATCGACGATGAGACCACACCGTATTTGGTTAAGATATCGTTGCCGGCATCACAAGTGACACTTAGGGATTTCAAAATGGTCTTAAATAAACAAAACAATAATTACAAGTATTTTTTTAAGTCAATGGATGCGGACTTTGGGTAAGAATATCCTCACTCACTACCCTTCAATGGTGCCTAAACTTCAATTTTCTTGTAAAACTTCAGCGTCGTCAAGGAGGAAATCGCTGACGATTCCACGATTTTGCCATGTTTCAATGGACGAGTCGTCTCTTGGGTACGTTACCAACGATCCACTACCATTTTCCCGATGTCCACTAACCAAGGTTTATCTCCTGCAGCTTGTCTCGGCCGACGGATCAAATCAATCTGATAATTGTTCAGAGGTACCAACCAGCGAGATAGACAGTCGAGTGTGCACGCAACAACGTCTCTTAACTGGCAAACAACCGGGCCATCATCCTTCTGGTCCAGGGACCGGTGTCGGTGGCGGTATAACGCAACAAATGAACTTACCGCAAACACAACTGATGCCACCGTTAACATATCAGTCAGCATCAGTATTATCCAGCGATTTGGACTCAACCAGTCTGTTTGGAACGGAAAGTGAAATAACCCTTGATCGCGATATGACCGAGTGTAGTAGCATACAGCGCTTACAAGTGCGGAAAAAGCCTCAGCGACGTAAAAAACGTGCGCCGAGTATGAGTCGTACGTCGAGTTACAGCTCAATTACAGACTCGACAATGTCCTTAAATATCATCACAGTCTCTATTAATATGGAGGCGGTTAATTTCCTGGGCATATCTATCGTTGGCCAGTCAAATCGTGGCGGCGATGGCGGGATTTATGTTGGAAGTATTATGAAAGGCGGTGCTGTTGCATTGGATGGCCGTATTGAGCCTGGTGATATGATTTTACAGGTAAAGTGGACTCGTCTCTCTCTGTCTCTTCAGGACCCTAACCTCCACTTATAACCATCCTCTCGCCCCGTTCCAGGTAAACGATGTAAACTTCGAAAATATGACTAATGATGAAGCTGTACGTGTACTACGTGAGGTTGTACAAAAGCCTGGACCTATAAAGTTAGTTGTAGCGAAATGTTGGGATCCAAATCCTAAAGGTTATTTTACAATACCACGCACTGAACCTGTGCGACCAATCGATCCTGGTGCATGGGTAGCACATACACAAGCTTTAGCTTCACACGATAGTATCTGTCCTGATATATCAGAGCCAATTAAAGAACGTTTGGATCGTAATAATTTAGAGGAAATTGTTAAGGCCATGATAAAACCAGATAGCGGTCTTGAGATACGCGATCGTATGTGGTTGAAAATAACAATACCAAATGCATTTATCGGTAATTAACATCCCATCCACTCTCCCGCCCCTTTAGATAGTAACGAATCTACTTTCGATCTTTTCATCTTCAAAGGTGCTGACGCTGTTAACTGGGTTCTAGAAAATGTTGAGGATGTGCCAGATCGTCGCGAAGCGAGACGGATAGTTTCAGCCATGCTTCGTAATAATTTAATAAAACATACGGTTAATAAATTAACATTTTCAGAACAGTGCTATTATGTCTTAAGTGATGGAAAGAAACAGAATTGTAAGTTTCAAGTTGACAATGTCCCTCGTTAATTGCTTTTTAATAGTGGAATATTATTTGTCAGGTCGTTCAACAGTTAGTCTTGGCGATACAGAAAGTATTACAAGTGATATTGCGCCGCTACCTAATCCACCTCTCTACATGCCATACTCAGGTAATGGTCGTAATTCATTTCAAGGTTACAGTTTCTATACTGAAAGTGTTCTCCCTTCCCCTTAGCTCCTTATAATCCTAGTCATGGATATCAACCTATTCAATACGGATGCACCGATAGACATATTTCATCAGGTACGTGCAATAAGACTTTTCCCCATTTTCCATCATTGTTAAGGATTATCATTTAATATGTCTTAAGATTCCGGCCGTATTTTTCTTTTTGCAATGGAGGTGTTGGTCTAGAAGTGATGTGAATCGAGTCCCTATAAAAGGAATTTAGAATGGGTGGACCCTCTTCCATCCCTTCCCAATTACATATGAAAAAATCAGGCCAACATATTTTTGAGCTACATCCATTTGAATACTACTGAATTGAATGTTGAGGAAAGTGTTGGGCTCCAACAACAATACGCTGTCGGACTACCAACTAAACACCACGCTGTCATCAGAATGCTAGTCTGAAACCCGTTTGACACACTACTTCGGGCTAGCCTTCTCGCTCTCCCGGCTTTAGGAGGCTTCAAATCATGGAATTTCTTTCACTAGCGAGAGGTAAGAGGAGGAAGGGAACTTTCAATTCAAGGAACCCTCTGCCATCCCGCTCCTCCACCGGTCGAGCTTTATTTTCTTTGCAACGAGAAGGACCCGAACGTAATGGGCAACATGGCTCCGTTTGTCTTTAAATGGACAGCGTTTCCGCAGAGTCCAGATTTTTTGAGTTACCAGTTTATACCCGACCCCCGTTCACCTCGTCGATCAGATGCTGCCAGCAGCGATCATTGCTCTTGTTTACTGCACTGCGGAGTCTCCTTTGTACCTCCGTCATTATGGTACATGCCTCCTCCCGCTGAGACGTTGTGGTAAGCGTTGGGGCCCGTGACACTCCTTCCGGAGCTCTGCAATTTCCACTGTCCATCAATACATAGAAAGTTTGCCACGTCTTGATGCCCTCCTGGGCATTGGGGCTCCGCAGGCCGGCGTTATCAGGTTCATAATTGATTTAAGACAGTGTCAGCTGAAGCGCCACCACCCCCAAGAGTACCCGCCAGCGCGGACCCACCTATTCCAAAAGTTTCAAGAAACCTCCCGGTGTTCACTTCCGCCACGTTCCATGTACAGAAAAAGCATCGGGGTGGCGCGGGGTGGTGTCTACTACTTTGAAGGTAATGTATGATGGTTGTTTTTCGAGAAGTCTTCCAGAACTCGCCACCCGTCCACCAGTGACTCTGACGCGGAGGTTACGTCCGGAATGCTTCCCTCGCCGTCTGGGTGCCGGAAGGTTGGGGTGGATCCGGTGTTCAGAACTAACAGTCCTGTTCTCGCCGCCATTTCGTGAATTAGTTTTCCTCTGGAGTCTGAGTGAGGCATGCCCCATTCAAGTGCCCTGGCATTGAGGTCACTCCCGACCAGGATCCGCTCATCCATGCCTAAGATCGCGTCCTCCAAAGCATCAAGCCTGCGTCGAAAGTCTGGTATCGTTTCATTCAGCGAAACACGATATCCCTAAACTCCGAATTCAGACAAAGCCGTCCCCTCGGCCTTGGACGAGGACCCCAAGGAAGGTGCCGTCCCGAACCCAGATGGCAGAGGTATCTGATATGTCAGCATGCCATTAAGCTGAGTCCTTGTTTCGGTACTGCTCACGGATGAGCACTAAATCACCTTTGGTCTCCGCAGCGAACTGCGCTAGCAACTTGGGAGCGTTTGCACTCCGGTGCATATTGCAAGCTTGTGTGTGAAAGTTGACGCACCTTTGAGAAGATTGGGGAGCCGGTAGTGTTAATGCTGCAATCGTGCTTCATCGGTTTGGACAAACTACTTTCCATAATAATGTTCCTGTACTTTCTGAGCACTACGCGATTGTGGTGGTCGGCAACATCCTCGGAAATAAACGAAAGAGTGTCGTCCTCGCAGGTAGAAATTTTCCTAGACTGTAGAGACGTTGTGGGGTCTATGAAGGCCTTGTTCTGCGGGTTCACTAACAGCCCATAGTGACACAGGGAAGTCTGTGCTTAATATGGGGGTGTATTGTCCGCCAGAACGATTCGGTACGAAAATGTTTGCCACAGTCCGAGACTCACGCCTATAGCCATAGGTGCGGATGGGAGAAGAGTTTGCGGTAGCCAGTCGTACATTTTGCCGGACGGGGTACGGAGATAATCGACACCTCAGCGCCCCTGTCGATCAGAAAGCAACGTCTGTTCAGGGGATCGAAGATTCTAAGGCGAGGTGGTATTGCGGTTCGGGTAGCCGTCGCCGAGGCACCCAGCGAGCCTAGTTTTTTGTTGCGTTAAACGCGCATCCGGTGGTACATTTAGTCGGTTGAACTCCCGCATTTACGATGGTACCAACAAATCATCAAGGCCGATGAGGGTCTCGGCGTGCGACTACTCGAGCGCTCTTTTCGGGAAGCAGACCTCGCCCATAATTGCAACCGAGTACCGTCGCTGTAAGCTTTGTGGCCGCGTCGGCCAGTGTCCTCATCATGACCTTGAGCTCAACGACCTCCCGAGTCGTGTCTCCGGAAACCTCCGCGATCACGGGCTGCACATACACCTCATGTACCTTGTCGACCGTGGCGGACAACACCTCCAGCGATCCCGAGTCCGCGCAGGGAGTGAGTCGTTACAGCCAGAGGGACTTTAGCAACTCTCGGCCAACCTTATTTCCACCCACCTGCTTCAAGTGCGAGAAAGTGCTCGAATTAGCTGTTCCTTCAAGCGGGCGTACGAGTAATCCTCAAGAACGTCCGAAACAAGCCCGATGGTCTCTTCGTCGAGACCGATGAGGGCGTGGTTGAAAAGGGTGGCGTCCGTCGTGACGCCAGCCAGCGCAATTGTGTCTCCAGTTGGCGGAACCATACCGCGACGACTGCCAGCGGTGATATTGTGCCTTCCGCGGTCTTCACCCCACGCGATATATTCAGTTAAAAGGAGAGCGGAAAAGGGACGGAACACCAGAGCGAGCAAACAACTGTGGCCCCAAGGAATTTGCGCTCCGCAAATGCGAAAAAAACATGGTCGAAAGAATTTTGGTCTCCCAACAGCTCGGATTTGAATTCTCTGGACTTCTATGCATGGAGCGTAGTGTGAAAGGGTCACCAAGAAATCCAGATATCCAAACGTCGTATCATTGAGAGTCGTTTGCAAGCACTAGTCCTTGCTCAGCGAAAACCCTGAGCAGGTTCTGGCCTCCAGTGTTTGTAGTTCGTCTAGAAATTATGCAGGCCTTCCCGAATTTTCGCAATTCATCAAATTCTATTCCGAACCCAGGAAAACCATCCCCTCTCGGTGAATCTTTCCTAATGATGGTTTCGTCCTTAATTGAAGAAGCTTAATTAATATGGAAGCCGTTGTGTTTTATGTTTATGCTGCATACGTCCAATGTCATCATAATTAGACCATGAGGAATCTCTTGTGGAGTTACTTCGTCCCCGCATTTACTACAAATCATTTTAATAAATATAAAATTTTAGTACTCACTTTGTAAGCTTTTATTAACGACAACTAGACTGGTACCTTTTTCAATAATGACGGATTTCTTAACACATTCTGGCCACGCTTCCCAAGGCTGATCTAATAATGAAGCACGCTCTCAACATTACATTTTAATAAAATTCTCAAAATTTGTTTTTATTTTTGTCTGCAAGGGGCTCATCTCACCGGAGGTTATCTGGTTATATGGGAAACGGGGTAGCCCTCTGAGAACATATGCTCCTGGACAATGTCCTCTCGGCCTGGTTATTTGCGGTTGCGGTGATGCCTACATCGCGGGCAGAACTCCTTGTGAGCTCAAGCATAGAGATGCGCTGTACAACGCTGTACACCTTAGTTACGGCAGAGGTGTTGGATAGGCCTCGCATCCACTAGTATGGACGCTGAACCTGGACCCAGTATAAACCAGTATCGCTCTGCCAGTCAGTGTCAATGCCCGGCTTTGAGTGTGGTCTCCAAATCAATCTGTGTCCATAGAGGATCGTGGGATTGTGCCTGTACGGCAGGTACTCACGTTAAACCCCTAGGATCCGCATCTACATGGATGACTTTTCGCAGCACAAGGTCTAGCGTTGTAAAACAAAATCAAGTTCGTGTATTTTCTTTAAGAATTGAGGGGTCCTAAGTCGGCATCCATTTGATATTGGACCGGACCAAATCGGGAGCAACTTACTCCATCTTTTCTTGGTCCACGGAGCCCCCGTTTAGGGCTTAGCACCCAAACCTTAAAAATATTAAGCGAAGATGGCTTTACTGTTTCTTATCAGAGGCAAATCGTCGGACGCTGCCTCACCTTTGCTCCAACAGGACCAAGGAGTTTAGGATATCCAGCAGTTTGCTTTTTTTTTGTGGAGTCAATGCAGAATCATTTTATATGTAATTTTGTTCGTCCCTGGAGCGGATTTTTTTGTTTTTTCTGTAGGGCGGTGGACAGTTCATCCATGTCTATGGGGTTAGCGGGATAGAGAGGTAGGTAGAGATGTAAATAGAGTCGTTTGTTAGGGTTTTAAGGTGGTTCAGGAGGCTCGTCGAGAATTGAGGACTCCAGTTTTCTATCGGAGCGGGAGACTGCCTTTTCTTCTTGATGGCGTGGGTCAGGTCCCATAGATCTTTATATTTATATTTAGCCCCTCAGCAGTTAGCTCCCATGATGTTTTTTTTGGCTAAGCACGTTTGGGTTTTCCACTCGAAGCAAATGCATTGAAGGGCAATGAGAAGTTTTGGTAGGATCGTAGCTGACGGTGTCAAGGTTGAAGGTTTCTTAGAAAAGGGCTATGTCTATTTTATGTTATTGTTGTGGTTTGATTGCTGTGAGAATAGGTGAGGGTTTTTGTTAAAACTTCGTTAACAAAGATGGGTGGGTTTTTTTTTTTAAACTTTTGGCTCGATTACAGGGAAGTTGGTGTCATCCTTCGAGTTGTGTTTTTTTCAAAAGACACAAGAGAAAGGATGTCCAAAAGACACAAATCTTGCAGAGGATCTGCTGTTTTCTGATATATTGCGGGGCTGCGGTAAGGTTGGGATCTTTGAGGTCTCAGTAGGGACATGGTCTGTGGGGGCAAGAACGGTTGAGAGAAAGTCTGGAGGATTGCAATCGTCCATCATTATTTAATAAAAAATGGACCAAGCGGAATACTACATAGTATAACCATAAGTTCTGTTATTCAAACAAATTTTTATTTCTCACAAAGTAATAAACCAAATCAATTGAAAAGTACGCCATTAAAAAAGGGAAACATAGAGCTTTCAAACGGAATTTATGGTCGCCACTAGCAGCCATACAGGCCCCAAGTCTGTGAGGTCATGCATCGACCGCTTCACGCACGGTATGAAGTGGCATTTCTCGACCTGCGCGCACGATGCTGGCCTTCAAACTCTCCAAATCGGTGTAAATTCAATCGCAGGTAGTCTCCTCTAACTTAGCCCAAAGGCTATAGTCCAGTGGATTCAAATCTGGGCTTCCTGAGGCCCATTCATCCGCGTTTATGAAGTCAGGAACATGCGCCGCTAACCACTGCTGAATTATCTTGGCTTTGTGAGCGGGAGCCGAGTTCTGCTAGAAGCACCACGGTTTTCCAGCGAAGACGGACAATGATTGGTTTCTGGAATGTGCGCACCCTCCTGAACAACGGTATCAAAGGTCCTCAGAATGCTCACTTTCTCCAAATCGAGCGAGAATTCGAAATATATAAGCTGAACATTCTGGGCCTAAGCGAAGTAAGATGGTGGGACTCTAGAGAGTACTCCCCTCCCACAATGTTCATTTGTATTCTGCAAAATTAAGTGGTAGCAGCTGTGAATCCGGTGTCGGGTTGTTTCTGACAGCCCCGCAAGATGCACTCTGTTGACCTGGGAGCCAGTTTCTGACAGGCTTCTAGCTAAAAGATTCCGGTCCAGATGAAGGAGCGTCACAACTGTGCGTTGCTATGCACCAATGGAATCTTCCGATATAATGAAAAAGGATGCTTTTTAAGAGCAACTACACACAGTTTGGGAAAGACTTCCTAAAAGTGACATTGTGGTTATTATATGTGATCTGAATGCCAAGGTGGGCCCTAACAACATCTTGCTCGGACATGTGATTGGGAAGTACGGTCTTGGCAATCGTAACGATAATGGTTGGAGGTTTGTGGATTTCTACAGCTTCCACCGCCTCGTTATCGATGGCACATCGTTCAAGTACAGAGCCTTTCATAAAATCAGCTGGGTTTTAACAATTTTGCGATCAACAGCAGATTTAGAATTTGTCTCCTGGATGTGCGTAAGAAGAGAGAAGCTGACTTCGGCCGCGAAAGAGATCACCATCTGATGGTCGCTTGCGTTTTGCGTATGCTACTTCTCGCAGCGTTGTAGGATCCCAAACCTGGAAATACCCGTTTTGAGTGTGACAATTGGGGCAAAGAAAATAGCTAAAATGATTCCGGAACGATAAAAGAACAGTGGTTGCCGCTCCGAGATTGAGATGTCGTAAAATACGAATTGAAACGCCCATTTCTGCCGACATTCGTTTCTGTTTGCGAAAAAGATTGCGACGAACACGTTCACCGCGTACGGAGCGCAGGCGCCCCTGCGGTATTCAGCAGTTCGTTTTCCAGCAGCTTTTTTTTTTTTAACAAACTATGAATCTTTTTCGGCGTATTCCCACATTGGTGCAATGCAATAATCGCGATTCTTTTTTCGTAGTTACTCAACTTCATCGTGTTGTCGCTCACGCGCTACTGACCTTGGGAATTTGAAAGTCTGACGGAAGTGGTGGGGTACGGTTAGGTACTCTCCGTGCGCTGTGTTATCAGTTTCGGTGGCCTAACATTTCTCGCTATTGGCATCGACTGACAGAGCTTATGACTGTACTATGTATATTTGCCTTGGGGATTGTTTGTGAAAGTCGGCGCATTCTTCCGTTCCGTTGCTAGCTTACATTCATCGTCAAACTAGCCGTTCCGACTTTTTTTGCGGCTGGGGTCAAGTATTTTTGTGGCCGGATCAATGATAACGTTCGTCACGTGGTTGTGAAGATCATTTGTTGATGGTTCATCTCCAGGACCTTTGTTGATTGCGGTTATTGCGGCATCCATTTCCCTCTTATAGGTGTCGCGGAGGGCTGTGTTGTGGATGGCTTCAGTATTCACTCTCACCTGATTGTCAGAGGGGATTGTAGGTGGTGTCGTAATTCGAGCTCCGAGCACCATTCCCACGAGATAGTGATCCGAGTCTATATTGGCCCCCCTATATGTTCTGACATTCATCAAGGCTGAGAGGTGGCGACGTTCAATCAGCACGTGGTCAATTTGGTTGAAAGTCGTCCCGTCTGGAGAGGCCCATGTATGTTTGTTGACCGCTTTCCGCGCAAACCAGGTACTTCCAACAACCATTTCGTGTGACCCTGCCAATTGAATAATCCGCAGTGCGTTATCATTTGTATTTTCGTGTAAGCTATGGGAGCCAACGTATCGCCTGAATACGGGCTACGTCCCTACTTGACTGTTGAAATCTCCAAGTATGATTTTGATATCATACTAGGGACAGGCTTCAACGGTTCGCTCAACTGCCTCGTAGACTCTGCAGTCTCCTCTCTAGGGATGTGAACGTTTATGAGGCTTGATATTTCTAAACTTGCCGCGCAAACGCAGAGTGCATAGTCTTTCGCTTATATTTTTAAAGCCGATAACAGCAGGTTTCATTTTTTGGCTGACTAAGAAACCTACTTCGAGCACATGGTTTACTGGATGGCCACTATAATATATGGTGTAGTGGCTCTTCTCCAGGAAACCGGTCGATGTTCATCGCATCTCTTGTAACGCTGTTACATCAGCCCTATATTGGGACAGGGTATCGGCTAGCTGCTGAAAAGCATTCGGTCTGTACAGGGAGCGCACGTTCTATAAGTAAATGCGCAAATCGTTAATCCATTGTCGTTGTCGGGTTCGTCGTTGTAAGGTCCATCCTGTCCGATGCTCCTTTCGTGGCTAACATCGGTTTTCCGTGTAGGGTTGTCAGCCTTACCCAACCGCCAATCTGGAGGACCAGTTGATACATTTTGTCCCGTTTTTAGGCGCGAGAGACTCGCCTTCATCCGTCTCCATCTGCAGTTTAGTAAAGATAGATATTCCCAGCGATCATCACGTGGAGGTGGAGATAGGGTTTGGTAGTAGAGCTGTTGGTGTCGGTTCAGCAGAAGTTTGCCAGGTTTTATGCTCCATCGTGGGTACCAATCCACGTTTCGCCCTGGGACCTATACTACCCTTTGATCGATAGTGTCAGTGGATTGTCCACATTTTATTGTCCCTATTGGGGAAACTATGTGCATGTTTTGGCAGCAGGACATTTCTTGATTCAGCGACTCCAGCAAGTAGGATTTTGTTAGGATTTGCCAGATACACGTTGGGGTCCAGAATGTGTTAAGAATATTTTACACTTCACATTTAGTACTTTTTATAAACAAGAAAAATATCATTAAGAATTACATTTATAATCTAATATAAGTTTCATGTAAATTCCATTTTTTTTCTCTCACGCTCGCTCGTTCCGTCATCTATTTTTTTTGTCCATCCATCCATCATGATACATACAATGCAAATATCAAGGTTCAAGTAGCTCGGATGTGTTAACAAGTAAAGATATTTCAGCATCGCAGAGTGACATTACATCAATTATTCATCAGGCTAATCAAAGTAAGAATGTTATATTGTAAATTTGTTTAATTTGTTTTATTGCTTTCCTCCTTTCGGAGATATATAACCCCTTCTGGTTCTTTTACTATTTTTTTAAGATAGTCTGCATTTTATTGATAATTGATGGTTTGATATCATTCTATTTTCTAGTGACTATAACTAACGGTTCTAATAAATCATCAGGGTCATCGAATCGTGGAAATACAGAGCAAGACGTTTCTGGTACACATTTTTAATTTTCACTTTTATTGTAAAGATATTTTTTTAATTTCGGTTAAAATACTTTCCGAAAGTTAGAAATTGAGAAGGCAAAACAAAAATTATCGAAATCAATTGATTGATTTTATTAGTCAGGATTGTAAAATAGGAAAACAAAAAGAAACATTTGAAATTTTTCTATCTATTTTCTATGGGCTTTTGTTTGTTGTCTCTCATTCATTGATTTCTGATTAATTTTCGTTTATATTTCCACTCGATAATTTGGTTTTGATATCTTAATCACATAAATTTTGTTCCTTTCTCCCTTTCCCTTTCAGTTTTCAGTTATGTCCTGTGAATTGCCGACGCTAGAAAACCCATGATTTATGCACTTTTAAAATGGTAGCCACATGAGCCCACATTTGGGATTATTCGATTTATACAAAGATCTTACAACATTTTGGCTGATGTTAGGAATACAAGAAATTTTCATTTCGTATTTTAATTTGTCCGTTTCAATTTGCATGTTTTTTTAAGGAGGGGGGGGGGGACTGGGACGAAAATAAGGATGTAAAATCTTCCTTGTTCTAGCCTCCATGTTTCCCTGGTTTTCGTTTCCAAGAAAATCGAGTTAATAAATTCATTTCTTGTTGAGTTTCTGCAATTTATTATTCTTATTATGTTAACCAGCTTTGCCCTTACATGAGCAATAGATGGGAAGCGAAAGTTTGACATCGCGACTGCTAAAAAGGTCTATAAAAATCCAAAGACTCAGACTCTAACGAAAGCAAGAGCTTCTTCAAATCCGGCAAATAAAAATCCTTTAAGATGCTACCAATATCAAAGAAGCAACAAAAAAAAAAACATGCAAGAGACGAAAATACAAAAAAAAAACTATTATAATTCGAATAAAACAGGAAATTATAAAGACTTTTTAGCTTAACATAGAATCTATTGAAATAACACGATTTTTACAATGAAGAAAACATGAGAAATCATTTAAAAAAATAAATATATATATATAAACGAATAACGACAGCCGTATGATTGGTAAGAGAAGAGAAACGACAGGGTGTTTAGGAAAACAAAAAAAAAAAAATGAAGATAAGATTGCCTACTGTCATGCTACGGAAAGTGAAAATTGCAATGAGGAAATTCTATGAAATGTAAAACAAAGTGAAACAGACAATTACGAAGCATAAAAGGATGAAATGGAATAAAAAAAAAAATACAAAATGTAATTTATTATAATTTACTTTATTATATGAGTATATACAATTAGTAATAGAACAGAACAGACTAAAAATATATTATATAAAAAATACTCCTAGCCATGTTATATTATGTATCTATGAAAACCCATCTTGCAATTGACTTATAGGTCCAGAACTCTTCATTAAATGCGACAAATTTCCATTGTCCACGGGTGCTTTAGCCCTCCATCTACTTCATTCAAGTGGGAAATTTATTGACGTCCCGGCTTTATTGCACTTTCCATGCTGTCAACATTTTCCACTGCTCAAGGGGCGTGACAATCCAGTCAGGAAAGTACGAGGGCTCTTTCAAAAATAAGGTTCCCAACGCTGTAAATTTGCCGCGCGTAAGGCTAGTCGAAATCCGGCAACACCGCCTTGTCCGCCGGTTCCCCCACCGCCGATCCTAACTACAATCGCCCGTCAGCCATCCGCGATGGAGCCCTTCATCGCCAGGGGAGAACTTTATGCGGTCATCCGATTTTTGGAGGGAGGGAGGGATAGCTGATAGCTGTAGCCTGAATGGCTGACTTACACCTAAGTTCTTTCCTATAGGTCATCTCCGGTCACTCACGGTGGCCGTTCGACCATCATCATCATCAACGGCGCAACAACCGGTATTCGGTCTAGGCCTGCCTTAATAAGGAACTCCAGACATCCCGGCTTTGCGCCGAGGTCCACCAATTCGATATCCCTAAAAGCTGTCTGGCGTCCTGACCTACGCCATCGCTCCATCTTAGGCAGGGTCTGCCTCGTCTTCTTTTTCTACCATAGATATTGCCCTTATAGACTTTCCGGGTGGGATCATCCTCATCCATACGGATTAAGTGACCCGCCCACCGTAACCTATTGAACCGGATTTTATCCACAACCGGACGGTCATGGTATCGCTCATAGATTTCGTCATTGTGTAGGCTACGGAATCGTCCATCCTCGTGTAGGAGGCCAAAAATTCTTCGGAGCATTCTTTTCTCGAACGCGGCCGAGAGTTCGCAATTTTTCTTGCTAAGAACCCAAGTTTCCGAGGAATACATGAGGACTGGCAAGATCATAGTCTTGTAGAGTAAGAGCTTTGACCCTATGGTGAGACGTTTCGAGCGGAACAGTCTTTGTAAGCTGAAATAGGCTCTGTTGGCTGACAACAACCGTGCGCGGATTTCATCATCGTAGTTGTTGTCGGTTGTGATTTTCGACCCTAGATAGGAGAAATTGTCAACGGTCTCAAAGTTGTATTCTCCTATCCTTATTCTTCTTCTCTGCTCACAAAATTGAAAGGCTCCTCACATCAAAATAGTATCGTGCACACCAGGTGTTTATAAGAATCTCCATCAAAATTCTATGCGAATGCCCCACCCAGATTTTTGGTGCCAATGTTCTCCAGTTGCGATGGGTAGCATCACATCCACTAACGGATATCCTGCGATACATTAACGAATCCGGAATATTCTTAGAATGGGGATGTCGAGTACAATGGGTCAACATGGTCTAAATGCTCGGAAGCTATAGCTTCTCCCCACAACACACACACCAGGGTATCACGAATTGCGTAGCTAGACTTGCAATATAGTCTTGTGTGAACTCCAGCACGTTTCGAACCTCCTTAAGCAGCTATCACCGAAGCCACCACAGGATAGGGCTTTGCGATGGGCCGACAACCCATCCATGTAAAAACTACCTTATGTCAAGAAATCTGGAACATTTGCATCGGATTGGATGGATAAACGACGACGACCACGACGATTCTTTCAGATCCTGGAATGTACGCTACCTGAACAAACTCCATTTCGCGAAAGATAATCTTGTTACCCTCTTTTTCTTAAAACTTCAGCTCCAATTAAAAATTCACTCTTCAAAGTATCCACCCAGACCAAGAAAATTGATGCCAAACTGATCACTGAACACAACACTGAATTGATTGCCTATGTTCTGTTGCGCTGGCTATAACTCGGTAGTTCCCCTAATTTAATTATTCCTTGGCGTTTACTTGTTGCGCTCATGAGTCCGTCGTTATAAAATTCAAATTTAGCCAATTCGTCGCTATAAAAGGTTGGTCGTAATATCCGATGTCGTTTTAAACAATATATACTGTACCTGGTTTGCGTGGAAAGTGGTCGATAAACAGACGTGGGCCTCCCCAGATGCGACCGTTTTTAACCCAATCGACTACAATGCCGCCAACTTTCAGTCTTGATGAATATCAGAACATATTGGGGGGTTCTATCTCGGGTCACTATCTCGTTGGCTTGGTGCTTCGGGCTCGAATAACAACACCACCTAGAATTCCCTCTGACAATCAGGTGAAGCCATCCACAGCACAGCCCTCGGCAACACCTTTATAAGGGGGACATGGATGCCGCAATAACCGCAGTCAACACAGATCCTGGAGATGAAGCAATAACAAATGATCTTCACAATTACCTAAAGAACGTTATCGTAAATACGGTCCCAGGAGAGGCAAAAACCATGGCGATTCATATTTCCCCCCCTAAAGTTGTTTCTTTTATCCCTGCAGAGTGGAGAGTGATCGATTGATATTGATTCTATACAAAAATCGACGTTTTCAAGCCTGGAGACGTGTCGTGAACTTTAGATCAACTAGTAGTACCTTCATTTCGCGTCATTTATTATTAGAGCACTCTTCAGCATCTATCTGACAATGTTGACTGGAGAGAGCTCCCTTGTGTCTGCATAAAGCTGCTGACGAAAGCCGCCCCACTTCTCGCAAGAGAAAAAGGTATCTTCAGCGTTGTCCGCCACTCCGTTGCAGAATACGCAATCAGGAGATCGCGCCTTCCCAATCCTGTGCAGGTAAGACTGAACACCTCCATGTCCGCTTAGAAATTGGGTAATGAAGTAATCAATCTCATCGTGCATTCGGTTCACCCACAGGCCTAAATTTTCGATGAGCTGCGCAGTCTATCTGGCCCTTGGGTCATTTTGCCAAAAAAGTTGCCAATCGGTAAGGGTGCGTTGACGTTCTCCACGGGCAACCACCAAGTTTTCGCCTTTACGGCGGTAGATAGCTTTGCGCTCCTTGGCAAGGAGGGCAACGGGGATCACTCCCACGACCACCATCACGGCCGGTTCGGAGATAGTGCGATAAGCAGACGGCACTCGCAAAGCTCCCCGTCTCTGCATTTGAACAAGGGGCTTACGATGCACCTCCTTGTCAAGGGCATCGGCCCATACCTCCGCGGCATAGAGCAGAACCGACTGCGTTGCTCCCATAAGGGGACGTCTCCTAGTAGATATAGGGCCCCCGACATTCGCCATTAGCCGACTCAAGGCCGCAACTCCAGCTGCAGCCCTGTCCGATACTGCTTTGATTTGCTCAAAGAAGCTGATCTTTGAGTCGAGCATTAAACCAAGGTATCTAACCGCTGGTTTTGACGTCAGCTCGCCCATCGATATGGGGCGCAGGGTCAGGATTCTCCTTCTGGTCAAGATGTCTACTTCGGTTTTTTCCAGCGCAAGGCTGCAATCGTGAGCAGTTACCCGTCGCATCAATATGCCAAGTCTGCTTTGAGCCTGTTCAACAGTGCGCCCGGCCAGGCACGACTCTTTGGGCATATCGAGTCTCAGCAGACTGTCACAGGAAGCGTTCCAGAGGTCCGACCCTAGGATGGATCCCTGTGCTACTCCCGACATCATTTCCATACTCCTTTGGCTCGCTAGCGTCTCATAGAGCAGGGAGCGATTTTTCAGATAATCCACCTTACGAAATTGAAGGAATTTCTGACGTCAAACGTTATAAGGACCACTATCCGTCGAGATCGGCCGCTGTGCGCCTCGGCTTGATGAACCGCAATCTACCACTTCCATAATAGCATCCACTGTTGATCTCCGTGTTCTGAACCCGAACTGCCTTGGGGGTAAGTCCCCGGCAGCGCGGATCGCTTCAGCGGGTCTGCTGCTGTAGTGTCCTTGTCTTTGGACAGACGGGTCTCTGGCAGGGTGGTCAGTTGTTTCCCTTTATCCTTCTTCGACTTCTTTTTTTGGGCCCTGGAAACTACTTTGATAAAGCCTCCTCCAGGCCTGTCGTGTTCTTTCCGCTTTTTCCCCAGTTCGCTTTGAAGTGGGTTATCTGCGGTCCGTTTGGTGCAAGCAGCGTTCTCAACGGAATGCGGCTATTTCTGATTTCCAATTGTCTTTCGCTGTCCTCCACGTTCGCTTGTTGAAGGAGATGCGATCCAATATTTCCTCCAGCTCCATCAGCCCGTTTTTGACACCTTTGCTAACGTTCCTTGGGATGAACGTTGCCGACCGCGTACGCTTTACCACTGCCGCGCATTTCCTGATGAGCCTTTCCTCTTCGGCTCTAGCTAGAACAGTCGCGTCACTTGGTAAAGCTTCCTCTTTATTTGGAGGTCCCGGTGTCACATCAGGTACGTCAGCCCTCGTTTCCTCTTTCGCTGATCGCTGCCGTGAACGACGCATTTTTGTGCTGCGCCCAAACGCATTCAGCTTTTCCTCGTTCCCTGCTATTTCGTCGATTTTTTTTTTGTTGGTTTTGGTTTATTCTCCATGGGAAACTCACCAGTGCATCGTGTGCAAGGAAGCCGGCCATAGTAGTCAGGATTGGGTGTACCCTCGGGGACACAGCCTCTATGCCAGTTCCCTGAGACCTGACCTATGCTTAGGTGATCCTGCAATTCACGGACGAATGAGCGGTCGCTCGGGGCAACGCGGTCTACTAACACCGGATCAATACACACTATCCGACCAGGGTCCCGAAGGGGCTGGCTCCTGATACACATCACAACTACCATCTTGATAGAGCTAGGCTGACATCACCGCATAGACATCGACAGAGAGCTGTCGACGGCTCCGGGGACTCCCAGTGTGTCCCGACGTGGACATTTGTGGTTCGCTCTTCACCGAGAGGATTTCTCAAGGCTGCTATCTAGGACGCAGGGGTACTGCCAACTAGGGGGTCAGAACCGCTTACTCGGGCACCTCGGGGACGTCATATCCCGCGTCGTAAGCGACCCCTGAGGGGTCCTATCCCGGGAAAACTGCGTCACTTATAGGTTTTGTCTGTAGTCGAAGGTCGGGGCTGCGATAAAGGCATTCGATGCCGCCTTTAAAGTCTCGTGTCCTAAGTACAGCAAAAAGACACTGCCACCGTGCTGAAGATCTCTCCAGCCTCAGGAAGCTGACCAGAGAAATCTTCAACCACTGCTACAGGCAAAAATATTGGCAGCCATACAAGGACTGAAGTACAAGCCGGCCATGAGGACCGCCAAGAGCTGGTCTTGGTCGGGCTATTGTCAAAACATCGAAAGCGCCAGTGAATCCGCGAGGCTCAGTAAGATCCTGTCCAAGGAACATGAGAGCCCTTCCTTTTCTAGTGAAACCTTGGAGCTGTTGGTTCAAACGAACTGTGAGTTAGAAGCTTGCTTGGAGGGTTTGCGGCCACCCCAGCTATGCGAGACTATCAAATCGGTAATTACCGAGGATAAGATCGGCTTGCCTATAAACAGCTAGGAACATAGAGGGGAATGTGCGGGCTGACGGGTTGGCCAGGCGAGGCTCTGCTCTTGGCAGCCCTTCGGTGAATACAGTCGGTGTTTCGCTGGCGGCTGTCGGGGGCTGAGCCTACTCGCACTACCTAGCAACCGCGGGCTAAGATGGCGAAGGCTTACAAGCTGTGCCAAATCAAGGAGAATTTGGCCTGCTTATATCACGAGAACTCCTGTGCCAAGCGCCTACAAATGCATTCAAGATTACGGCGGTCTGTACGGGGCACTGGCCCATAGGGGACCATGCCGCTAGGGTCGGCATACCCTACAATTCGAATTGCCGAAGTTGCAGAGAAGAAGGGGAAACCCTCATGCATTTTCTCTGCAATTGCCCAGCTCTAGTTAGAGTCAGGCTACGGAGACTGGGTAAACCATTATTTGGGGACCTCAGAGAGATTCTCAGCTGCAGAGTGCGAAAGGTGTTTTCCTTCGTGAATGCTACGGGCTGGCTTTGAAGATCCCAGCTGGCTAGACGCTCCCTGCTTTCATAACAGCAGTCACGGGCTTAGGAGTTTGTGTGATCAAAACGGCGCACCACAGCGCTAATTGGGCTCCCCGGAGCGGCCACTGATACCTACCTAGCTACGCCTGGGAATACCTGGTCTATGCAGAGGATCCATTTCCCTATATTATTATTTGTGGTTATTATTATCTTGGCCTATTTATGTTAAATGAATTTAACATAGTTAGGTTTGCCCCAATCGCTCTAAGAATTCGATGCAACATTTTTGCGATATTGTGCGAAATTTTGAAATTAAAGAACAAATAAAATATGGAAAAAATATCTCAAGACGATACACCCCCTTAAGATACTTTTCGAGTAGCTGTCAAAACAAAATCTGGCACAATTTTACAGTCCACATTGTAACATGTAAACGTATCCATATCCACACATTCCCATTGGAACTTATCCTATATGATTTCTCTCACAACACCGCCATCTTAAGATGCACCCTTCTACTTGAAATGTCAAAGATGGCGCCGATTTGTTGTTCTGTCCGTGTACAGCGACTAGTGTTCAATATTTGGAATTTTAAGTGTATTTTTGTCTCGGCCGAGTAATTTTTTACCGAAATCATAACAATTTACTTTGCCATTAATCATTTTATACGTTCGATTATATGAAATCCGCGACGGTATCACGGAAAATTAGTTTCAAACATTTCAGTGTAAGTGGAAGTGAAGAGTGCAATCGTCGTCAGTGGGGAAAAAATTTGGTCATATTTTTGTCATCATATATGAGTCGGGATTCTTGAAAACCACTCACTCTCCGTCTCATGGGACTTTTTGTATGGTTCGTGTGTTGCTTGATGCGTGTGCGTAGACAATCCCGAATATGAAATGCATAATATGAAATGGCAACAAATGGATATAAAAATGTGAATGAGAAAATTCAAATGTGAAAAAGATATTTGATATGGTCACAAAAAGTGGCATAGAGGACATATTCCCATTAGGATATGTGTAAATGATAATCCGCGAGTGTATTTTAGTGTCCAATCCTGTTTGGCCGCGTATGTTTTTATGATATTCTGTGACACCTCAACCCCAGGCATCATCCAACCAAGGGACGCATTGCATTTTGCAAACAGAAAATCACAAGGAAATCATGCGGATATCCTGCGGCAAGTCATCAAAAACGTTCCTTAGTAGTTAGTTTCCTTGAAAATCAGTCGTTTTTGTTTTTATTGTGCGTGGTCAAGCGCTTGCGGTCAACATCTTGTCAGATTACCCACAAAGCCTAAGTCAAGTCCAATTTCAATCGTGCTCCGTTTGCAACTATGAAGTGTTCTGGCTCGTCACGCTTTCCTGAGTATTTTCACCGCTTTCGCGAAGGATATCGTATGAATTGTACTTAAAAAAAGTGCATAGACTCCGTGGAATTGCGAGCAATACAGAAGAGCAGCAGTAGAAGCTGTGATTGTGAAAGGGGGGCAGCGGCGACGCTAGTAATCAAAGAAAAGTCCTCGCAGCCCCGTTTAATGGACTGGACTCCACCGTCCGATGCACTACGAATAAACGCCACAGAATATAAGCATCGTAAACTGGAACACAAGCAATTCCGGCGAGCCCAGAACACTCCATCACCGATACTGCGGGTTACAGTCACTTACCTGGCCTAATCGAATCTCTCTCCTCGACTAAGGCGTATTTTTGTAGTTTTAAATAGCAATTAACTGACAAGTATTCGTTTAAATATTGCTCACAATTGGCTGCCTGCCACTGTTCTCGCCGCTACAACAACAATTCCTCTTCTCCGATCTTCGACTGCTCAATATCAAAATCAAAGAAAAGATTTCAACGAAATGATGTCCGTCCTTTTACGATCAACATCAACCACGTCCTCCGAACGTTGCCATTACGCTATTTTCGTTGCCATAGTTATCCTCCTAGCCATCGTACCATATTCAAACTCATCACAGTCGGTGCCAAGCTCTCTAGACATTGTCGCGCAATACACACTGCCCGGCTCGTCGGTCCCTTCCTTTACAAAAGGACCCGGTTCTGGATCAAATGTCACTACAACGACCAATCTGTCGTCCAGAGCCTACTTCACCCATTTGGCCTACGACAGCAAGCGATCGGTACTGTATGCGGGGGCGACGAATCGTATCATTCAATTGGATGAAAACCTCCTAGTGCTGGCCCATGCCGTGACCGGGCCGAAACACGACAGTCCGCAATGCCATGCGGCCGGTTGCCCGGAAGAGGTGGAGACCTCGCAAACAAACAATCACAACAAGATTCTGATCGTCAACCAAGTAGGGGACACCCTCATCGCCTGCGGAAGCATCCACCAAGGTGCCTGTGAAATGTACAACTTAACAAAGTTCCCAGATAACCCAAAGTTCATTGGGATCGCATTGGCAGCTAACGACGAGCACCACTCAACCTACGCCTTCATCGGTCCCTCGAAATACAACGCATGGCACACGTCTGACGTCCTCTACGTGGGGACCACATTCACCACCGTGGGCGACTATCGTCACGACGTTCCCGCCATATCCAGCCGGAAGCTGGACGACCTAAGCTTCGCCGAATTCTCCATACAACAGTCAATTATCAACATCGACGTCAAGTACCGCGATCAATTCCTCGTCGATTACGTTTACGGCTTCAACTCATCCGAGTACGCGTACTTTATGATCGTCCAGAAGAAATCACATCTCGCCGAGGAAGCAGGCTATGTTACGCGATTGGCCAGGATCTGTATAAGTGATTCGAACTACGACAGTTACACAGAGATCACAATACAATGTCTCGCCACTCACTCCAATGTTGATTATAATATTCTGCGAGACGCAAAGATAACACAGGCAGGACAAAAATTGGGCCAACAACTTGATATAAAACGCGATGACTATGTCCTTGTTGCAGCTTTCTCGCCGTCCAAAGAGATTACAAATCAACCGGAACCCAAGTCGGCAATATGCGTGTATAGCTTGAAGGAGATTGATGAAGTCTTTGCCGAGAATATTCATATGTGTTTTAATGGGACAATTAAGGATCGTAATTTAGGATATATATCGGGCACAATAAATGATGGAAAATGTCCGCTTGTTGGGGTAGGTTCGCTGAAGTTGTTACTTTTTTTTGTCCTCCTGGTTCGTTGCATATGTTGTGTTATTTTTCAAGGACAATATTTTGGTTTTTATGCTAGGAAATTAAGGAATCGACAAGGTGGAAAACACCCATAAGACCCTCGTTTAAGGATCTCTAAATCATTGTATATCCCTTTTTGATTGCTGGCCGGTAGCAAGGCCGGCGCGTTTATTTCTCTAGACCATAAGCTTGGTCCGTGTGGACCAATGAAGGTCTCGTGGGTTTAACGTGAGTAGGCATAATCCCACACTGGCACAGAGGTACTGGTTTATACTGAGAGCAGGCTCAGCATTCATACCAGTGGATGCAAGGCCTATCGAACACCTCTGCCGCAACTAAAGGGCTCGGAACCCGAGTTGTACAGCGAAATTCCACGCTTGAGCCCCAGCCCCAATCCCGTGAAACTCCCCACAAGGGGGTCAACCGAAAATAACCAGCCCAAGAACACATCCTCCAGGAATTCTCCTGGAGCAAACGCTCTCAGAGGGCCATTCCAAGAACACATCCTCCACGAATTCTCCTGGAGCAAACGCTCTCAGAGGGCCATCCCGGTCCTCATGATAGCAGACAACATCCGCTGAGGCATCGTGCCAAGAGCCACTTCAGATAAGCCTCTTGCAAACTCGGGTCTGATCCCCCTCGAGTACGTGTGGACGGCACTCCCCAACGAGTTGATTGGATTGGGCTCGAAGCGGAGAACCGCAACGAAACCTTTCCACCAATCAACTACCACTCTGCGGGCAATACAACTCGTGTTGAGACGTCACAAGACAACACTAGCACAAAACACACAAAACTGGTGTCTGTCCACCCATCATACGTGTCTGCACGCTAAATGTTGGCACGCTAACTGGAAAGACCGAAGAACTCGCAAGCCCCCTTCGGAAAAGTCGCGTTAACATCTGCGCTCTGCAAAAAACCGGATGGTCTTGTACAAAAAGCTGCGACATTGAACGCGAATGCGGTAAAAATGGCTTAAAATTCTCTATTTTGGTAGTCCACACACTCAATATGGTGTTGGCATTGCCATCTCAGAGGGTTTCCGTGATCATCATATCATATCAGCTTCTTCTTTTTCTTCAGCCTTTGTCTCGTTCACAAGCGGGGTCGGCTCGTCGTGATCGGTTTCACCATTTGGCTCTGTCAAATGCCTGATCAAATCTCGAAGCTTTTAAATCCCCATCCAGCGTATCACACCACCATTGTTTCGGCCTGCCTTTTGGTCGTTTACTATCGACTTCGATGTTCAGACCAATCTTGGCAAGTGAATTTTTGTTATCGCGAATTCCGTGATTATACCATCAAAGACGCCTCTCTCGCAATTTTTCCACGATCCGTCCTGTCGAACTAAGGAATACGGCACCCGTGTTTAAACGCAACACCACGCCGAAACCCGAAGGTCTCTGTTCGCTTGAACGCAACCACAACCCCCATGAAGCTCCCACTATGGGGCCAACCGCAAACAACCGAGCTGAACAACACATACGACAGGAGTTCACATGAAGTATGGGAGTCCAGGGGCCATCTCGGTTCCCATGGTACCAGTACATCCCTGGTGAGGTTTCGTGACCAATTTGCCACTTCAGATGAGTCCCCGTGCAGACTCGGATCTGATCGCCCTGATTAGGCCTTTGGAGCCTTCGCCTACTGCATCATGGCCGGCAAGCCAAAGTGAGTACACAGGGTCTTCCTTTGCCACCACTATGGAGGTTCTCCTCGGCCATTTGGTTTTGGTTCAGCCGACAGGGTTGGCGCCCCGTCTTCCTTCCCGCCCCCTCTGAGCACCCACAATACAATACAACACGAAAGACGTCGCAAGACAACACTAACAGAAGATTGGTGACCAGTCCACCACGGGCAATATGGCCATTCGTCCACCATACTGCGGGTCAAGCAGCATCGAGGAACCCTCTCCTTCGTCGGAAGGCAGCACGTGCCAATACATCAGAGCATTGAAGTGTATCACTGCAAGCAGAGCACTGGCTAAAATCAAAGATACCGTTCACCACGTGAACCCCCTTGTCGTCTAGATTATGGCTGTCATTGTACGCTAGACAGACACAGAGGACATCGAACCAGCCCTTTGAGTCTGTTCCACACAGAGCACAATCCTGACTAGGGGCAAGGTTCCGCGAGAAGAGAATCTCATTCAAGCTACCATGCCCCGTCAGGAGGAAGCTCATTTCAAGCCCGAAGTCCACGACGGAACTTCCTCTGGCAGAGACATTTCTGACGTGCTCATACGTAACCCGATCTTTCCCACATTCGTTCCATTTAAGCTGCCACTTAGATGTTACACTCTCATCTAACACCGTTTTGTCCGCAAGAGGTCCTAGACCTTCCACCTGATCGAAATTTACTAAGTCTGTTTGCAGCAAAGGTACGCCTTTTCTGGTCCTCTAGGCCGTAGCACCCCGGACTACCTCCAGATCGAGAGGAGGAACACCCAACAAGACCTCATACATGGCGTCGGTCGAAACCGTGCGACATACAGGAAGACACGCTACAAACGCCACTCGCTGACAAGCGTAGAACAGTTTCCTGTTCTGTGCCGTTATCGCAAACTCATACAACATAGGGGGCCCGTACGGAGAACATGACATGGATCTAGCAGCTCTCCCGCTTAGACCCCACTCACCTCTCATCACACACCAATTTAGTCGACCGTGGCTTGAGCTCACGTAGGTGCGGTCCCAAGGACACACGCCCCACGACCGTGACTCCCAAGTATGTCACTTTTTTCCGGTATTTCCAACAAACTCCATTCGATTTAACCAAAGACGAACGACATAGGCAGCCTTTCAGCACTATCGCGATGGTTTTATCGGTTGAGCCTGCGACACCGACTTTTAGAGGCCACGCGTTAACGATGCGCATGTACTCAATAGCCCGCTGCTCAAGCTCAAGTCCACTGTTCCCCTCAACAAGAATGTGGAGATCATCCGCGTAGGCAACACATTTAGCTACGGTAGAACACTCACCCAACAGGTTCGATATAATTGAACCTGCGATAGGTCCCTGTGGGCAGCCGCATTCCACATTCATCTACACACACGCTTGTTGACACCTTGAACGAATGCTTTCCAACCATGGAGGTAGCTCTTTCATAGAGTTAATTCCTTGAATCTACAAAGATTCCAAGGACGTACTTGCTATGACAACGAACAACAAAGTTCTTCACATACACTAAGGTGTCGTTGGTAGACCTGCCAGTACGGAAGCAATGCTGTCTGTTAGACACCACATCTGATGTTTTCATCCCCAGGCCCTGGACCGCAATCCTCTCCAGGACTTTGCCAAGGGCTGGGAGAAGAGATGTGGCCCTGTACGACCGAGGATTACTCTTATGCTTCTTAGGTGGCTTCGGGAGCAGAACCACCCTGGCAGCCTTCCAGAATGCAGAGAAATAATCCTCCCGCAAGCAACATTCAAACAGGCACTGGACATGAGATGGGATGGCCCGCCAGATGCCTTTGCACATCTTGCCAGTCATCCCATCCCAGCCAGGTGACTTCCGAGACCCGAACTTCGCCATGCTCTCCCCGATCTCACATCACTTCAGGGGGAGGAATTTCTTCCTCTCCTTCATCGTGACCGCCAGGAGACACCGAGAGCTCGGATCTCGGAAACAGTTTACCCAGCAGAGCACAAAAACGATCACGCTATGTCAGCATAAGTTCACCGTTCACCTTGATGCTGGCTATATCGTGGCTACGTTTCCCACTACATATCCCGTAGACCGTTCCTCAAGGGTCACCACTACGCTCACCGACGAATCGTCTCCAGTTATCTTCCTTAGACTGCCTTAATAGATCTGTATAAGACGAGACAGCACACCTATAGGCGAGCCTAAGTTGGTTAATGCCATCATCAGGATTGACGGCGCGCTCTTTGGAATCTTTTTCTCAGGCAACGGACTTCCCTCCGTTTAATACGAAGAGCATTTGTCCACCACGTGACATGCTTTCGAGCCCTTCGTTCGGGGTTGGTAAGCATGTCATCATTGATGCTACCCCTATGCCACATAGGGGAGAAAGCATTCGCGTCCATACCCAAGGTGAGTGGTGTCCCGCGAACCACCTCATCCAGGGACGCGATATACTGTTCCAGGTCACCTGTGGGCGGACAGTACATGCTCGGACAAAACCACCGTCCTAAAGGCCCCGTGATTGAGACACATACGCCCCATTCATTAGTGAGACTCTCAACACAGACGCAATCTAGACACGTATCATTAATGACGACGGTCGCCTTGACCGACCCCCTAGCTGGTCAGACACTCACACACAGAAATAATAATAAAATCAAAGAATGACTTACCTCTGTCGTTGATTTCCGAGCTGCCCCAAAGCCTATGCCTTGCATTGGCGTCGCAGCTTATCAACAGGTTGGCCTTTTTTATTGCTATGGTGTTCGTCAGAAGTTGTAGTTTTTCTGGTGGAGTTGATCGGTCGTGAGCCATGTAAGCCGAGGAAATATACACGTTCTCTGCCCCCGCCTGCTCGAGGTCGCTGGAACTCACTTCTGGACACAGAAAAACGTGCAGACTCTTCCTCCGCAAGAACACATGCTCTAGGTCTGTCCTGATCAGCGTCTCCTGTCCTATGGAATAAATTAAAATATTTGCTTTGGAGCCCTTTGAGATCGCCTACGACCCAGGGCTCCTGTATTAGTGCGATGTCAATGTCTTCCTCTAGGAGGAAGACAAGCAGATTAGCCGAGACGCACTTCGAGTGTTGTAGATTTATCTGCGTTTGTCAGTCCCCGTTGGACCGACGATCGTCATCTCCTCCAACAGCTCGTTGGCGGCGTCGATTGGATCTAGGTCGTCGTCCGGTTTTGCAGAGCGGAACACTTTTACCTTTGCGTTCCTGACTCCGAATCGCACTTTATAATCGACCTTTTCCAGTGCCGCGAGGCACTTTTCGTTTATACGGAGTAGAAAAATTTGATTGTTTGTCTGGGGTTCCTCCTCCTTGATAACATCCCAGTCGTCCATGGGAATCCTTATTCATGCGGATCTTCGACAACCAGATGCGGGCGACCGGTCTCCAGAGAATCTCGTCGTAAGGGATGACATTGAGGCGTTGCTGATCTTAGCGACGCATGAAACAGGAAAGTCCCCAGAGAATTGGTCCTCGCAAGTTATAATGTGGAACCCACGGACAACCTGAGAAGAATCAAAGCAAGGGATGAATCCGGTGTTTGTCTTCGGTGTCCAGGAGATGCTCAATGACCATCTCCGATTGTCTGGCCTCAACACTGGTCCACACCTAGTTTGTCGTTAGGGGAATTACCATCCGCCAGCGCCACACGTAAGTGGCTCCTGGCCATGTCGGTGAAGGGTTTCGCAATTCGTGGCCCGTCGGCTGACTGTTGCTGCGTACTTTTCTTCAGATGTTGCTTAGCGACTGAGCTCTTGTCCACTCTGCTCCGCTTGTGATCTTGCTCGACCTCGTCGATCGATTGCGTTTCACAATGATTGGCTTCGCCTTGTGCTCGTCTGCCAGGCGTTGGCTATTGTATTTCTCAACAATCGCCTGGTATTTAGAGAGGTCTTTTTCATCCCGCTCGTCGACAGTACCGGTCTCCTTATTCTTAGCAATCTTGCTGAGAATATGCGTGGCCTTTTGGTACTGGCTCTTGAGCGGGGCACCAGTGGACCTCCGCTTCTTAGTCGGTTTCCGGCGACCGACGTTCTTGTGGGATTTCACTTTTGAGGGATCCTCTGACGTCGAGGGTTTCGAGTTAGACTGTCTGGTACTCACTACACCCAGTTTGACGGTACTGGATTCCAGGCTGGAACCCACTAGTCCGTCTACCGCTTCGCTACGCGAGGTCCCTGCTTTTGATTTCAGCATGGTGTTGCGGTTGCCATCGAGTGTACTGCTCTCGACGGGTACTGTCTCCTGGCTGGATTCCTGGCATCACCCCATTTTCTTCTATCGTCGTTTTCTGTATTTTTAAAATTGAGTTCATGTCTTGGTCCTACGAGTAGTCCGGGAAGAATGTTCACCCTGGCTAGCTCGGCCACCAGGGTAAGGGTCTTATTTGACACTGAAGGTGCCCAAGGTATTCAGAGTGGGCATACTAAAGACCAAGCTCCTCATTGGCGACGCAGCACTCGACGTACGCTGTTCCACCCTGGCTTGGGGTCCTATTAGCACCTTCTCCAGTGCAGGGAGGACGATCTCCGGGCTGTTGCTCCGGTCCATTCTTGTTTGTTTTCTATGTAATGTCCTCATTAAATAAATAAATAAATCCCCACCTTCCGAGGAAGATTCCGTTCCTTTGCGTCCGATTTCTCTGGACATTACCGCACTTAGTGGTACAGCTACGTTTATATTCTCATTCCCAAGGCGCTTCATCTTTCTTCGCAGTGCCTTCTTCTGCCACCGGCTTGCCACCTTTCCAGATTCACGCTGTTCGGATCGCTTGGGTCCATTTCCACATACCGGCGTTAAACCAGTAGCGTCCACGTCACCAGCTTGCTTTTCTTCCGCTCCTTCCGGTAAGGGTACAGGAGAAAGTTCTGATAGGCAGGATTGAGCCTATAGTCCCCGCTCCTTATTGGCCGAAGTTCCCTTCTGTCGAGGCTTGCTCTTCCGTTTGCGGGTAGATTTGGGCTGTACTACCGCGGACGAGCCGGCCATAGTCGGATTTTCAGTTTCTCTCAAGTTGATAATTTCCGTACTTTCTGGCTTGCTTGGCCGTAGGCACTAAATTCTAGCTTTTCCACCGAGTCGGAAAGCATGCTTTGTACAGATTTACTCATAGGAGGTGTGAATGTGATGAGGCGTCCAAAATCCTCGCCTCGGCCGCGACATCCTTGCTCATGGTTGCGGGTGGATTTGAGAGTTTGAGATTTTTGCTTCCATATTCATGTTTTGGCTCCTCCATCACGACAGGGTGGTGTCCGAGGAAGAGTAACAAGACGACCCCCTTAACCTCGTTAATCATTAAACCGTGAATAAATCGTCCTGCCATGGGACTCTGTAGGCACTTTCTTTGCACTGTTTCCCACATCCTGATCCCTCTTTCTGGGACCCTGCAGGCACTTTCTTTCCACTGTTTCCACACCTGATCCTTCATTCTGGGAATCGATTGATTATCTTGGAACCAGACTTAAAAGAGATATCTCTGCTTGGTAATCCACGCGGTACTTCGTCAATTTAAATTCGGTTTTGGTACAACTTGAGGGTCCTGGTTTGCCTGGGGGTAAGGCTTTGTTTCCAGTTAGGTGGCGCCGATTGGAGTCTATTCCTCAGAGTACTGATGGAAGAGGTCTGTTTCGGTTGATCTCTTGGATTGGTTACCAGTTTGATATCTGAAAAATTCGAGTCTAGACCAATGATGTCCTTCAGGGTTGGATTCCTAGCATCTCCTAGGTTTTTTCCTGTTCTCTTTCTTGTTAATTCCTGACAAATCAAACCACATCTGCAACGAACCTGATGGATAACTAAGCTTACGAAGAAGTCATTATAAAGTAATTGTATCAAATATTTTAGTCCATCGGCAACATTTTCAATTTCTGTCCTGTTGGATTAAAAATAAGCGGGGTATCGCCTATAACTTCTCATGCATTGTTTCATTTCGCCAATGAATCCATCACATCCATAACGGCAACAACAACCGGTCCCCATTCGTTAGCATTTTTGGGGACAGAACATGGAAGTATTAAAAAGGTAGGCACTATCCTTGAGATTTATGCGAGCTCCAATAAATGATGAAATTTCAAAATTGCTCGTCCTGGCCAGGTTATGATTTCAGGACGAACACCAGGTGAATATGAAGAAATCCAAGTGGATCCTGGCAATAGGATTCTACCTGACTCAATGATGCTTACAAAACATAATTATCTTTATGTACTATCGCGCTCGAAGGTTTGTAGTGTCTTTTTGCTTCCTGATAGTTGGCAGGGTTGAAAGGCTTTTCTTTCCTGTCTTAGATTACGAAACTTCGCGTTGAACACTGTGGGATTTATACAAACTGTTCAAGTTGCTTAGAATCGCGAGATCCTTTCTGCGGATGGTGTTCACTGGAGAAACGCTGCACAATTCGCAGTGCATGTCAAAAGGACACTAGTGCAGCTCGATGGCTGTCTCTCGGTAGCGGACAGCAATGCATTGACTTTGAGTCTGTTTCTCCTGATAAAATACCAATCTCGGAAATTACTACGGTACAGCTTGTGATCAGGACTCTACCGGAACTACCGATGAACGCTAAGTATCGTTGCGTATTCGGGAATTCGACACCAATCGATGCAGATGTTCTCGAGAGTGGACTCTCGTGCATAACGCCACCAATTGAGCAGCGTCCACAAATCGAGCCAACTAAGGATCATGTCCTAGTTCCTTTGTCAGTCCGAAGTTCTGAGACCAATAAGGATTTCGTTTCGCGCTCATTCGCTTTCTTCAATTGTTCGCGACATAATACGTGTAGGAAGTGCGTCAAGAGTCAGTGGGACTGCAATTGGTGCGTTTTCGATAATAAATGCGTCCATAAATTGGAGCATTGTCGAAATTTGGAGAATGTGATCAATAAGGAGAGTGTAAGTTGTCTTTAGGTATTGGAGGCGGAAAATGTTTATTCCTGATTTTCTCTTGTTAGTCGTGTCCGCATATTACGGATAGCTTGAATCCCATTCTGTTGCCTGTGAAAGTACCCAAGGAAATCCGGTTGGAGATTGACAACCTGCCGAAACCCAAGAGTGCGCATACTGGATTTTTGTGCACTGTTCATGTTGAAGGGGCTCAGATGCTCCTGCCTGCGCGTGTGGAAAACAACAAATTCGTCGTTTGTGAGAAAACACCGGTAAGTCTTAGTCTTCCTAAGTTAGTCTCCTAAGTCTCACCTTCTGCTTCCTTATCCACTTAGTATTCGTATGAGGAAAATACAAATGAATATGTAGCAAAAGTCGACGTGAGTTGGAACAGGCAACATTACATTGACACAGCCTCTGTGATCCTCTATAAATGCGACGTGCTTGGCTCCCATCGAGAACATGCGGATTGTAGCCTGTGTGTAACGCGTCATCCTAAATATCAGTGTTCATGGTGCGTGAACTCCTGTGTTTACAATGAGACCTGCTCCATGGATAAGCCCAATGAGTGTCCACGGCCAAGAATTGATATGATCAAGCCACTGAGTGGACCAATTGAAGGTGGAACCTTGGTCACTATCGAGGGCAGTAATCTAGGGATACGTGAAGAAGATGTACGAGGAAGAATCAGCATTGGAAATGTGCCATGTGAACTGGTCAATTATGAGATTTCAGTGAAAATAGAATGCAGAACGGGAGCAGTAAGTCATGAGTTAACTGCGCCAATCAAAGTATCCAATGACGCGGGCTACACGGAATCCAGTGTACAGTTTCAATTCAAGAATATCAAATTAGAAGGACTGCAACCAACTATGGGTCCTAAAAGTGGTGGCACTCAAGTGTCTTTGATTGGAAAGTATCTGAATATTGGGTCGAATATTCGAGCGTATTTGGACGATTATGAGTGCTATATAAACGTGACGCAAGCTTCGAGTAGTCGCCTGACATGTATCACCTCAGGTGCTCACGATCCTAAGCCAATCCGAACTCTGACCTTATTTGTGGATGGCGCAAATAGGACGTATAGCGCGTGCAGTAAATACCAGCGAAATAGCTACGAACTAATGTCCATGGCTTGTAGTATTTATAATTATACAGTGGATCCAAGGATCATGCAAATTAAGCCATTGAAAAGCTTTGCCAGTGGGGGTCGAATGTTGACTGTCCACGGGACACATTTAGATTCCATCCAAAAGCCTGAAATTGAGATATTCTATGAAGGGGAGCGCGTGAACAAGAGTTCTTGCTATGTCATTAGCTCAAATCAAATGGAATGCCCATCGCCTGCGGTTAATGCCCGATTCAATGCCTATAAGAACAGCATGGATCGACCGGCTCTGTATGAGAATCTAAAGAGACGACGACGTAGCATTATCTCCCAAGACGGAAGCAGTTCTGGCTTACTAACAACAGTAGGATATCTATCGATCCCAACCGGTGGTAATGATATCGCCAGCTTAAAGTCACGTGAAACACAGTTAAGTCTGCAGGTCGGCTTCATCATGGATAATGTGCAGACTGTCCGGGATTTGAGCAAATATTTCCAGAACATCAGAAGCACTATTGTCTACGTGGACGATCCGGTTTATTCGCCGTTTCCTGGGGGGATGAAGCTTTACAAGGGCGATACGCTGGTCATTGAGGGTGAAAATTTGAACATTGCTTCGGACGAAACAGATGTGGTTGTAACAATTGGGACGCAACAGTGTAATGTGACCAGTTTAGCGCTAACCCAGCTAGTTTGCACCCCGCCAGAGACTCAACCAGCTCCTACAGATGAAAATAACGTACAAACCAGCACGGATTTACCGCTGGTTGTGGTCCGTGTAGGACGACATTTAACCTTCCCCATTGGATACTTAAAATATGAATTACTTAAACCCTACACATTTTCACATGCAGTTCTCGGGATAGCTGTAGGCATTGTAATTATTGTAGTTCTACTAGTGGTCATTCTGGTAATTTATCGTCGGAAGAGTACCCAAGCTGAACGCGAGTATAAACGTATTCAAATACAAATGGATACCCTGGAAAGCAACGTCAGGTTGGAGTGTAAGCAAGCTTTCGCTGAGCTGCAAACAGATATGACTGACCTGACGGCGGATTTAGAGAGTTCTGGGATACCAACCCTTGATCATGTCAATTATATCATGAAAGTTTTCTTCCCGGGAGTTTCCGATCATCCAGTGTTGAATTCGCCAAAGGTGGGTGGTTTGTCCCTTTTTTAAAGACAGAAATTTATTTGGTCTCTCGCAGTTGAAACAAAATACAGCCAGGACGAACTACGACACGGCCATGATGCAATTCGAGCAGTTGATAAGCAATAAATACTTCGTATTAGCCTTTATTGAAACTCTGGAAGCGCAAAAGTCATTCAATATCCGCGACAAGTAGGTTTTTTTGATTTCTTTTAAATTGCAGTTCCCTTTTTAAGGATTTTTTCTTCAATACAGGGTCAATGTGGCTTCATTGCTGACTATTGTGCTAATGAATAAAATGGAATACGCGACAGAAATTCTGAAATGCCTTTTACTCCGTCTAATTGATAAGTCTGTGATGACAAAATATCCGCAATTGATGTTGCGTCGAACTGAAAGTGTCGTTGAAAAGATGCTAACAAATTACATGGCCATTTGCATGTATGATTACTTAAAAGAATATGCCGGATCCAGTTTATTTTTGCTTTTCAAAGCGATTAAACATCAAATTGAAAAGGGTCTGGTTGATGCAGTTACACACGATGCTCGCTATTCACTATCGGAGGAGCGTTTGCTTCGTGAACAAATTGAACATTCCGTCGTTACCTTACATATCGTTCAAGATGATCTCGACGAGAAGATTCAGTGTAAGGTGTTGGACTGTGATACAATATCTCAGGTTAAATCAAAGATATTGGATGCACTATTTAAGAATACTCCATTCTCAATGCGCCCTTCAGTTCACGAAGTTGATTTAGAGTGGCGTCATGGACGCGGAGGACATTTAACATTGCAAGATGAGGATCTGACCACGAAAACAGTGAATGGCTGGCGAAGACTGAACACCTTGGCACATTACGGGGTTAAAGAGTCAGCTGTTATGTCCCTGATTGCGAGGCAGAATGATAGTTACAACTATAGTAAACAGCAGCCGTTTGCCAATTGTAAGTATACCTGGATTTTGTCGCCTTTTACATGAGTTACTAATGGCTTGGACCTTTCTGCAGTCTATTATATTAACAATTCACAATCACACATCATCATGAATGGAGACCTGGAGTCGGGACTGCAACAGCCTCGTGTATATCATTTAGTGAAACCGCCTATCCTCATGACCGATCATCATTTGAATCTAAAAAACTCAACTGTGTCCTCCTCACATGTTGCTTCCGCAGCTCAGGCTGCGACTGAACGGACACACAAAGCTATCCCAGAGATATTCCTTACCCGTCTCTTAGCCACAAAGGGGACTATCCAGAAATTCGTCGATGATTTCTTCGCTACAATTCTAACAGTTAACGAAGAACTACCGCCGGCAGTTAAATGGCTCTTTGATCTATTAGACGAGGCTGCACGTAGACATAATATAACCGATCCAGAAATCGTGCATGCATGGAAATCAAATAGTTTACCATTGCGATTTTGGGTAAATTTCATAAAAAATCCAGATTTCATTTTTGATATCAATAAAACAACAACCGTGGATGCGTGCCTGAGTGTAATTGCACAAACATTTATGGATGCCTGTTCGACAACAGAACATCGTTTAGGGAAGGATTCACCATCGAATAAGCTGTTATTTGCAAAGGTGGGTGTTACAGGACTATTCCAATTCATTTTAATTGACTTTCCTTATTTTTGCTTGGACAGGACATTCCACAATATAGAGAAATGGTTAAGCAATTCTATCGTGAAGTTGCACAACTGCCGCAAATAAGTGATCAAGAGATGGGAACAGCTATGCAACAGCTTTCCGTACAGCAGACTGATGAGTTTGATACAATTGCAGCGCTGAAAGAACTCTACATATATGTTACAAAATACAGGGATCAGGTAAGCGGAAATACTATTTAAAATAATTAACGTTACTATACGATTGCAGAGATGACTGGCGCTTCGGGTTCACGATCTTTACGTAGTATTTTAGGTTTGAATTTAGCCTCGGTCAAGATTGATCTAGGCCTGTCTTAATAAGGAACTCCAGACATCTCGGTTTTGCGTCGAGGTCCACCAATTCGATGTCCCTAAAAGCTGTTTGGCGCTCTTATCTATACCATTGTTCCATCTCAGGCAGGCTCTGCTTCGTCTTCTTTTTCTGCCATAGATATTGCCCTTATAGACTTTCCGGCCTGCATCATCCTCATCCATACATACACTGAAGATTTGAGTGCTTTAATTACGATTCCCCTCTTTGACACGCCCACCGTAACCTATTGAGCCGGATTTTGTCCACAACCTGACGGTCATGGTATCGCTCATAAATTTCATCGGTATTCCTCGGTCCATCCTCGTGTAGGGGGTCAAAAATTCTTCGCAGGATTCTTCTCTCGTCTTGCCTTCATTGATGTACAGCCCAAGATTTGCCTTACTGAAGACTTGAGTGCTTCAATTACGACTCCCCTCTTTAGATAAGCGATAACTTTAGCAAATAATCTTTGTTTTAAATAATGTTAAACGGTTTTCTTTTCGTCTCTTCTTTTTCCAGATAATGCATACACTTGAATTAGATACAAATTGCAAAAAAATGCATTTAGGTCATAAGTTAGAGAATGTGGCCTGTACATTAGAAGGTGATGAAACATCAGCTTGCTGACATAAAGATTTAAGTGGTAAGTGCTTGTTTTTCGATACTCCAAAGTGCATGTTGTTTTTGTAATGATAATTTACTTAGAATTTATGCTTTTGAACCCTATATTTTTGGCGTTTCCTGCTGCTCCTGGTACTAATTTTGGGTTATGGTCGTAATTTGGGTTATGTTGGCGATGCCTCGCTGCTGGTTCACGCTTGTGTTTATATTTATACTTCATTAATTTATTATAACATTATTATGCTTTTGCGTACAATCAGTATTTGTAATAATAATCCAGTCTTCGTTGCTTTTCCATAATTTGAGCGTTCTTGGAAAAAATACTTGTAGCTTTTTATCACATCACAAATAGTGATAGGTTGGCTGACATTTTGTGATACTATTTTCGTTGAAACAAAATATTGGACCTGATTTTCGTTAGATGGTTTCCATTAAGCTTTATTCACTCAGAAATTGTTTTTATTGATTATTGTTGGGCATATTTAAACTACTTGACGGGATGGTCAGCGAATGAATGACCGTGATTCCGTACCTCTTAATTTTCCGCACAAAATTTCTTTTGAATCTTCGATACTTCAAGCTGGATATGCGTTCCAGTGATAACGTATGCGCTATTGAACTTGCCTGTGAACAGTTTTTGTGAATTTCGCGTTTATTTCTGTGTATCTAAGTGGACAAATTATAATTTTATCTTCTGACTTCCTACGGGCAGCAGTGAAGGTTGGTTCGACTCCTATTCGTATTTTTGCTTACTAACTATAAGTGAAGGGGTCAGAATTTGATTCTGGACTTATTCGCTTTTCGCACTCCTAGCAAGAACGAGGACGATTTTCATATAATCCATACTCATCGGAATTTAAGCGTTTAATCCTCCAACGTGGAAGTGTTCTTATAGCTCGGTGATATCGTGTATAGCCAGCCAGCTTGGCGCGTCTGGTGAGAGCGTCGGTGTCCAATCTTCAGGGCGGAATTGGAAAGGGGTAGCGTGCGAATGGGATGATCCGCATTTTACAAGTTAACATGTACCGGAGTGCAATCGCTCACCAGCTGCTAGCACAGTTTGGTGCGAAAATAAATGCTGATCTAGTGCTGATTAGCGAGCAATACCAAAACAAGGACCCGTCCTCATGGCATTTCGACTTACGGGCACCGTTGCCATCTGAGTTCGGGGCGACGTTCGAGTTCGTTTTCTTGCCGATGCCGGACTTTCGGCACCAGCTTGATGCTCTGGAGGCGGTAATTTTAATGTCAGGGCCCTTGAGTGGGGCATGCCTCAGTCAGACTCCAAAGGGAAACGGATTCTGGAAATAGCGGCGAAAATCAGGCCCGTAGTTTTAAACACCGGATCCACACCAACGTTTCGGCGCCCAGGCTGTAAAGGAAGCATTCCTGACATCAGTTTTGCGTCGGAATCTCTGGCATCATCGGTGGACGGGAGGCGAGTCCTAGAAGACTTCTCGGCAAGTGATCATCAGTACATTGCGTTCGAAGTGGTTGACGCTACTTGCCTGCGAGCACCAACGCGACGCTCCCCCTGCGTGTGAAATGTCGCGATGGTGAACATCGGGAAGTTCATCGAAGCTCTTGGAGCAGGCAGAGCCGCGCTGGAGGACGCTCCGGGGGTGGTAGCGTCGCAGCTGACATCGTAGTAAATTCCGTGACAAGCCTTCTATGTACGGGTGGACGGCCGAAATTGCCGACCTACGGAGGGAGGGACCGGATGGTAAGGGGTTCCATGAACTAACAATTCCCTTTCTCCCTTCCCCTCTCGTTGGTAAAAGGGATTTCCCCATTTGAAGGCTCCCAAAGTCGGGAGGGCGGTTCCACGCCAGTTTTCTGATGACAGGGAGGTGTTTAGTTGGTGGTCCGACTGCGTACTGTTGTGGGAGTCCAACACTTTGGCCGTACACGCATTTACCTACCCTACACCCACAAAAAAAATAGCCAGCGGCCGAGAGACCCGCCGTTCGATTCTCGCTGGCTCTGACTTTTCTTCTTTTTTCGCTTTTTGAAAACTGGTAATTTTGCAAGCGCGTGGAAAATATATTCATAATATTTCAGACTATTCCCCGGAGCGGTCTTATAATACATTTTAGGCTACCTGATTTCTTTCTACATTTTTTTAACCTACGGATCTTTACGTTACATCATTAGTACTATGGCGTCGTTTTCGGCAATCTACGACGTTCGCTGCGCTATTTGTAATGAACCTGAATCAATCCGCTTAAAAGTCGTTAACTGCTATGGGTACTGTGGTAAATCTTATCACACTAAATGTCTTGGCATTTCCGCCGCTTTCCTCGACATTCGTGCAAAGTTTGCTTGGAATGTGTCCTAATGCTGTAACAGTTGTTGTGACACTACGGTCTCTGATGCGATCCAGCTTTTGCATCAGCCCTCAGTGGCGTTAGCGGCGATGCAGCAAGCAGTTGCGGCGATCCAGCAAGCAGTGGGAACGGTCAACTCCTATTTACTGCATCTGGTGCATCCCCAGGCTTACTTCCTCTATCCGAACGGTTCCCAAGACGCGACTCGGGGACGAGCTCAAGGCAATGGTAACGACCCTGGCCGACGCGGTCACAAAACTCGCAACGACGGTTGGTTCTTTGCGTTCGGGAAGTAAACCTCGATCGCAATCATGGTCGAGGTCTGCTTTCCGAAAAGAGTAGATAGTCACACGTCGGGATCCTTACCGGCCCCGACGATTTGCTGGTACCATCGTAAATACCGAGTTCACAGTCCCCGCCGCGGTCGATTATACGGCAATGACCGAGGCATAAAGTAACGACGCAGAGCTCCAGAGCCTGAAGGCAAACTCCAAATGCAAGTTCAATGAGCTTTCTATTTTCGGCTCAAGCTATTTACTCTGTCAGACCTCAGATAAGGAACCCAGGCCGTTCATTTCGGCGGATTTTTGCAGGGAAGTATTTGACGCAATAAACGATCTTGGGCAAGCAGGCATCAGGACGACGAACTGGTTAGTCACTGAAAAATACTTCTGGCCGTCCATGAACAAGGACATAAACTCTTGGTCCAGACTGTGCATCGTATGCGAGAAGTGCAAAATCAACAAGAACGTACGTAGATGTATTCCCTAGGTCGACCAAGCGCTTACGCACCATCCATCTCGGCATCATTGGCCCTTTTCGAGACTCGCACGAAACTTTGACTGTCATTGGGGCGCAATTATGTGCTGAGGCCCTCTGTCGAAAGTGGATCCCGCGATTTGGGGTTTCAGTCTTAATCATCACGGACCAGGGAATGCAATTCGAGTCGACTCTTTTCTCGGAGTTAGGCAAGCTCCTTGGCTTCAAAAGGGCATAGGACTAATTCCATCCACATTCCAATGGCATGCTGACCGATGATCCGCTGTGGTCGCGGTACTTGCTTTTCGTCCTCCTCGGCCTCCGAACAGCCCACCGAGATGAGTTCACGGCCAGCAGCGCGAAGATGGTGTTTTTTTGGAGTAGGGTAGGTGAATGCGTTTACGCACAGAGTGTTGGACTCCCGCAACAATACGCTATCGACCAGGCGCGACTCTTCAGGAATATCGAGTCTCAGCAGACTATCATAGGAAGCGTTTCAGAGGTACGGCCCTAGGATGGATCCCTGTGCTACTCCCGACGTGATTTCAATCCTTTTTTGGCCCTCTAGCGTCTCACAGAGTAGGGAACGGTCTTTCAGATAATCCCTTAATATCCGCAAGAGATAGCTTGACATGTGAAATGAGCTTTCTAATGTGCCTAGCATATCTGTCCATCTTACGGAATTGAAGGCATTTCTGATATCAAGCGTTATGAGGAGCACGAGATCGAGATCGGTGACTGAATGGCTCGGCTCGATGAACCGCACCTATGACCTCCATGATAGCATCCACTGTTGATCTCTCTGGTCTGAACCCGAACTGCTTTGGGGATAAGTCCTCGGCAGCGCGGATCGCTTGAGCGAGTCTACTCCTGATGAGCTTCTCGAGCACTTTCCCGGCCGTGTCAAGGATACATAGCGGTCGGTATGCAGACGCGAGCACCGAATCTCCTTTTCCCCTTGCTGATGAGCTGATGAGTCTGGCCACCTTCCAGCGGCAAGGAAAAATGCCCCCCTTCAAGCAAGCGTTGAACGCCCCAAGCAGCAATTCTGGCCGTTGGCGGAACACCAGTTTGTAAACTTCCGCCAGGATGTTATGAGGACCTGGCGCCTTCCTGTTTTTCATAGTTAGAACCGCTTTTTCTAACTCTCTCATTGTGAAAGGGGGGGGGGGGCAATCCACGACGCTTTTACTTTCATAGTGAGAACCGCTTCTTCGAGCTCTCTCATTGTGAAAAGGGGGCAATCCTCGACGCTTTTCGTGCTATTGACATCAACCTATAGAGGATGTCTGGGGATCAATCAACGCAGAATGCGGTCCATCTGGTCGGTACTTAGTATGCAGGGCTTCTGCGGAGCCCCGATTTTTCGGATGACAAGTTTATAGCCAAGTCCCCACGGGTCCCCATTCATCTCGTTGACAAGGTTTGCTTTTATTTATAGCGCTGCGGAGTCTCGTTTTTGCTGATCTATACTGTGCCTTTACGGCGCATCTCTCTTCATTAGTTGTAAACGTTGTGCCAAACGGCGGAGCTTATGACACTCCTTCCGTAGGCCGGCGATTTCTGCCACCCACCAGTACAGAAGGCTTGTCTCGCCTGGGGCCCCTCCGGGGCATGGAAGCCTTACACACCGTCGTTATCAGGTTCATCACTGAATTTACGACAATGTCAGCTGTAACACTACGACCCCTCGGAGCGCCCTCCGGTGCGGCCCTGCTTGCTCCAAGAGCTTCGATGAACTTCCCGACATTCCACAGGCGCGAAGACGGTGTACGGGGAGAATTTACGCCTCCCCGCCGACCCTGTGCTGAATATCAGGGCAGGGTTAAGCGACTTTGGAATGCTGCGTCTGCTTAGTATCACGGCTTCGAAGCTGCCACCCACTCCACCTTCCCGACACGGGATAACGAAGGTCAAAGCCCCCAGGGACCACGAGATCTGTTCACAGGTCCTCATTAGGGTGGGCGCTCCTCGGAGGCCACTGCAACCACCATACGAGGGCCCCTTTAGAGTTCTGCAGCGAGACGAACACTCATTCAAGCTCGACGTTCGATGCGGGCCCAAGTGGGTCTCCTTGTTGAGGTTGAAAGCGTTCGACGATTCTTTTATTTATTAGAGAAAAGGCTTCCTCAAATTATTATTATAGGATTACTTTGGGAATATCACGGCAATATACTCTTTTGATCGACTTGTTGGTGTACGAAAATTATAGAAGTCCTGCTGGATAGCCTCTGAGGGTCGTATTCCATCGTTTTGGCGGTTCTGGGTCTGCTCTACGATGAGCATGTTCTCAGAGGAGGAGTCGTTGGTATCTTTGGAGCTGTGCGTCCTTGTTCTGGGGTGTGAGAAGTTCCATTTTTTTTTAAGTTTGTGTGGTGCGCGGGGTAGATTATCTTTGGCTGCAACCACCATATGAGGGCCCTTTTAGAGTTCAGAAGCGAGGCTAGCACTTGTTCAAGCTCGACGTTTTGGCGGTTCTATGGCTGCTCTGCGATGAACATGTTCTTAGAGAAGGAGTCGTTTGTATCTTTGGAGCTGTACGTTCTTGTTCTGAGGCGTGAGAAGTTCCATTTTTTTTTAAGTTTGTGTGGTAATTCAGATATTAGCGATTGACTCTGGTATCATGGGCGGAAACCTTCGAATTTCTACTTGCTGCTGGCTAATTTCGAGTATATTCTAACATTGATTGTTTAAGCATTTCATCTATTAACCCGTATTTTGTTTTGTAAATATTTTTTGATTCATAATATCATGCTTGAAACATGCTTGGTTTGCTTAAGTTGTATTATCTTTGCACGTGTTTTCTTCTGAGTTTACTGATCAGTTTTGGAACGTTTGTCATGCTCATAAGTATTATAGATGGCCATGGTAATGATGGTAGAATAAATGATTTGAAGATTTCCACTCTACACTTGCAGATCCCTTTAAAGACGACGGCGGCAGCCATAATTGCGTTGATATCATTGCAGTAAAGCAGTTGATTGTGACTGAACTTAAATGCCTACTATTATTATCGTACTAAGAGAACTGAAAGAGAACTGATCTTAATGGTCCCCGATGATTGCTGTCATTAATTGTAGTAGTGATATTGTGTAATTGTAGCAGTAACAATGTTGCAAGAAAAAAGAAAAAAAGAAAAACAAAACCTACAAAGCGATGACGACATTTAATAATAATGATAAGAAGAAAAATTCTGTTCAAAAAAAGTTCCATTTTGGTCACATTCCTTGATCTTACATGTTTGTGTTTTGCTTGTACATAACATGGTACATTCTTCATCCTCTTTTTCTCTCCCTTTTTTTTTTTATACTTCACAAAAGTCCACATTTAGTTGTAGTAACTCCTCGGTGCAGAGAATATCCATGACATTTTTAATCAATGTTCCGGGAATGTCCGATATCATTGCAGTAGCAGTTTTCACTCCCTATTTTTCCGCCCCTCATGTTATTTAGTTGTTTTTTTGTTTTTCAGCCCATTAGTAATTTAAATACAAAAGAAAATCGGTTATTCATAGAAGGATTGAAAACGGTTTACAGATTCTAGAATGGGGTGTGTAACGCTCCTCTGACAAGTTCTCAATTTTTCATACTTCCAATTGTGATATTTTATACTATTTTCCAATTTTTTTATATGAATAAGGTTAACTTTATGGTAATTTTTAAGTTAGTCGCTACTCTGTTTTGTATGGAAAACAATCCTGCCAATTTCCCCTTTCGAAAGTTAAGACACTTTTCTTTTTCCTCCACTAATTCCCCCAATTAACCCATTTTGCCTTTTCTTTCACGATAATTTTTGAACAGAATTTCTAACGAATCTCTTAATGTTCGATTTCGGTGCGTTAAATGAAGAAAAATCCTCTTAATTTCATTTTTTTTAGCAGTAAGTTAAGAAATGATGAAAAACAAAAAAATGATATTAGTTTTTAGGTGAAAACAGAACAGTATAACATAAAAAGGTAATTTTAAAGTATGTAAGGAATGTATAAGAATTATATATATAGAAGGAAAAAAAAAATGGAACGCATTTATTAACAAGCACATATGACTACTTAGTAAAAGGAAAAGAAAACATCAATCCGAGACAGAAGGAGCGAAAGTATTTTTTTTGTAAGTTATCTACGAGTATACACTATTATTTACATGCCTTCCTTAAGCCTTACAACGATTCTGTTCTTATTCCTTCGAATAAATGACATCAAATCGCGGAAAACTCTGCTCTCTGCTTCTCCACCTTACTCCTAACTATATTATTTTATAATTTATTTGGTAGCAGAGATATACGTAGATATATTTTACATAATTTCTTCAGATTGTAAATACTGGCCTTTATTTATATAAATATTTAGACGTTTAAATACGAAGAAGTATTCTTTGGGCAGCGTGTATTCAACACTCTCATTTCTATGTTAATAACAAGCGTATAATGCAGGATATTCGTAATGGCAGACAAACCGGACTGAGAAATATTTTACGAATAGAGACATAAGAAAATTACAGAAAAAGTTGATCACAGACTGCTGAGTTTCATTTGAACTATTCATATATATGCGATGTGCATTAGCCACACCTGCGTCACCACTGTTGAGTGTTTCAGCTTCTCCAGGACTTCTCGAGAACCCTATCTTATTATTTGTTGGGGCACAGTAGCAAATGCAATCCAGGAGGGGAGAAGCTATTTGATTTCATCACTTAAGGTGGTCTTATGACTGCAAACATAGGGTGCGCTCCTACGTTCTTCGGACCGAGAAGAAACGTAGTAATTGACCTAACAATCTGTACCTCAAAATTTTTAGTTGATTACACACTGGCGAGTGCTAGACAAGGTCTCACTGTCCGACCGATATCTAGAATTCAATCTGACTATTGCGGGCGAACAGTCTGCAGTACAAAGCCGGAACCCTAGGAAAACGGATTGGGCAAAGTTCAATGAACTTCTTGGCAATATAGTACAGTTTCCTAGGCGACTAAGGACTCCTTTGGCGCTGGAAGATGGATAGAAAACTCTGAACTGCACACTTTCAGAGTGCTATGAAGAGGCTTGTCCTACTTCCCGAGACCAAAGCGGTAAAACGGTTCCTTGGTGGAATCGAGAACTGCAAAAACTCAGGAAATAAACCAGGCGACTTCTAAACCGTGCTTGCAAAAGTAACAAGAACGAAGACTGGTTAAATTTCAGGAACTCACAGCGTGAATATAAGAGGCTCATTAGGTGTTCGAAATGAGACTCCTTTAGAGCGTACTGTGAAGAACTGGAAGGCGAAAGAGAGACTTCAAGGCTGTGCAGAGTCCTCAAAAGGGATGAGTCGACCAAGTTGGATTCTCTTAGAAAACCCGACGGTACTTTCACGAGCTCCAGACTGGATTCAGTACAGACCCTCCTGGAAGTATACCACCCGGGAGAACGGGTGAGAGAAGTGGTAGGGGGACAGTTGACGGTTCTTGCAACCCCTTCAACACGCAAGTGTTGCAAGGGGAACTGGAACACTGCGAAAGCGATTGTTACCCATGAAAAGGTGAGAGCTGCCATACTGTCCTTTGAACATTTCAAAGCACTTGGCATGGATGGCATCTATCCGGCAATGCTAAAGGAGGGTATGGAGCATTTAGAGCGACCTCTCAGAAATATTTTTCGAGGATGTCTTGCTCTGGGCTGCGTGCCTTCTTCTTGGCAACAGGTTAAGCTAGTCTTCATACCGAAACCTGGGAAAGATGACTATTCTAATCCAAAGAACTTCAGACAGATCAGCTTGACTTCATTCTTGCTGAAAGGTTTGGAGAGACTGGTGGAGCGTCACATTCGTGGAAACGCACTTAGGTCACACCCACGCAGTGAAAACCAACATGCTTACTTACTAACGTGGAAAGTCCTGTGAGTCTGCTCTTCATTCTTTGGTCACAAAGATAGAGGATGCAACTTTGAATGGTGAGTACGTGATGGGGGTGTTCCTGGACATTGAAGGGGCTTTTGACTGTGCGCCTTTTCAAAAATTTTGTGCTGGCGCCAGAACGCATGGTGTTGATGATGCTTTAAGTGGATCCATGCTATGTTAACGCAGAGATTGTTGTGCGCTGAGGTGGGTGTCGATCGCTTCCTGACTGCAGAAGCAACGAAGGGCTGCCCCCAAGGAGGTGTGCTTTCGCCACTTTTGTGGCTCTCACTACTAGGCGAACTGCAAAAGTTGCCAATACACGCTCAAGCTTATGCTGATGACGTGGCTGTGCTTGCTGTTGATCGGGATCCTGGAACGGTGTGTAGGAATATACGAGTACAACGTGCCGTTGATTTGATAGACAGCTGGTGCCTCAGACATGCTCTGTCAGTTAATTCAAATAAAATCATAATGGTTTTATTCACAAAAAAGAGAAAACTGGATGGACTTTGTCTCCCTCAGATGAACCCTCCGAAGAAGTGAAATATCTGGGAGTCTCTCTAGATAAAAAACATCTTTGGAACAAATATGTCGAGGTAAAGATGAAACGAGCTCTCACAGCTTATGGTCTGTGCAGACAGACCTTTTCCTCGACATGGGGACTCAGGCCTCATATGGTAAGGTGGATATACGGTGCCATCATTAGGCCGATGTTCATATATGCATCCGTAGTGTGGTGGGTTAAGGTGAGACAAAAAGGTTTTCACCGTAAACTAGCCGCACTGCAAAGAATGTGTGTCTGGGTATCACTGGTGCCATGAGCACATCCGGCGCAGCTCTGAATGCACTACTCAATTTGCAGCCCGTGAATATATTTATTCAAAGCATTGCAATGAGAGCAGCTTACCTCGAAAATCGTTCAGGAATGCAGAAGCCGTTTGAACTGTATCTCTAGATTTAATACGGTGGAACTACTCTGGGTACCTGGTCACTGTGGCGTAGAGGGAAATGAAATTTCGGATGCTTTAGCGAAAGAGGGGTCAATCTCCCCTATGCCGGGACCGGAGCCAGCAATTGCAGTATCAGTAGCATTAGTTAAGTCTGTTTTCAAAAACTGGGAACAAGCTTCCCATAATGACAGGTGGCGAACGTACGTACCGCAAAGTTTATCCTGTCGAAAAGCAGGAGGACTTGCAGGTGTATTGTGGGCATTCTGACAGGCCATAATTGACTAGCTGGGCATATGTTCAGAATAGGAATTACTCAAGATGATACGTGTCCCTCCTGTAATGAGGAAGCGGAATCCACGGTGCATTTCCTATGTGAATGCCCCGCCTATGGACGTATTAGGCATCAGATCTTTGGTGCCGATGTTCTCCAATTGCGACGGGTAGCATCACATCCACTAACGGAAATCCTGCGATACGTTAACGAATCTGGAATATTCCGTTAGACGAGGGGTGGCGAGTACAATGGCGCAACACATCGGAGACAAGGACCCACGACTGCATTGCCGGTGGTGAGAATACCTCCGTCGACGCACTGAATTGTCGCCAACACACCTGGCGGCCGGCGCGTTGCGCTACCACCTTTTGGTTTCGACCGCCAGCGAGTGCAGACGTATTCTCCTTGTTTTGTCTTCTTTTCAACTTTTCGAATGTTTTTAATATCGAATCAATCATAAACTCGAATTCCACCGGGGAAGTGGAAAGAATGCTAAAAGCGGTAAGAATCCGATGCTAATTCGGTGACCCCGACGTGATCATGCAGTTTGAGTCTATTATGTCGAAGTTACGCAACCTCCTCAAACGTCCCAGGACCACTGCATACCACCCATAGTCCAATGGGATGCTGGAATGTTGGCATCGGACACTAAACGACGTCTAATGGCTCGCGATGATCCGTCGAGATCATAGACCTTGCCTTTCGTCCTTGGCCTTCGCACAGCCCGTCGAGGGGAGTCTACGGCTAGCCTCGCGGAGATGGTTGGTGATCGGAGAGAATCTGCGACTTCCCGCCGGCCCTGTGCTGAATATCAGAGCAGGATCAAGCGACTCCAGCATGCTGCGTCTGCTCAGGGACACGGTTTCAAAATTGCGGTCGAATCCAACTTTCCGACATATGACACCCGAGGTCAACATCCCCAGGGGTCTCGAGACATGCTCGCAGGTTCTCATTAGGCGGGACGCTCCTCCGAGGCCGCTGCACCCACCATATAAGGACCCCTTTAAGGTCCTAGAACGACGGGGGCACAATTACAAACTTGACGGGTCTCCTTGTCGAAGCTTGAAGCTTCCTTGAACCGGAGAAGGAACCAAAAAAACGTCCGCCGAGCGCCAGGTTCGTCCCCTATGGTGAGGAATCTTTAAGTTCGCTTACACTTTTGGTTATTCTAATTATTGTATTTTTCATATATAATTTATTTTAATTGTTTACATTTAGGGGTTGTGTCAGATGGAAAGAATAGTTTTAGTCTAGATAAGGAGACCGTTTTTGGGTGGCTTCCGATCTCGAGCTGGAAAAAATGCTTTCCCCATTCGAGCACACGATATGGGCCCTGATAAGGCGGTTGCAGCGGCTTCCGAACCGCTTCCGTCCTGAACAGGACGTGTGTACATTTATCGAGCTCTTTGGGTGCGCTTCCTATCGCGGATGCGTGACGGGTGGGTGGTGTTAGTTTGATTCTTTTTAAGTATCAATCCTGAGTTTGTGAAACTCGATCTTCTGTTAAAGACCGGGTCTGCTCGGGAGCCTCAGGCTCCTGAATCTTGTGGTAACCAATCTTCTAGTTTGTCCGACGTACATTTTTCGATTCTGCGCAGGCCAGAGGTACAGCTCTAGAGCTCCTCTGGGAGAGCGGACAGCAGCTTCCCAGTTTACCGCCCCTAAAGCTGCTTCCACGGCAAGGCTCTAAGGCAACACCCGCGGGCGACTGTGACGTTGGCTTACGCAAGGATACCTCTAATGTCTGAGGCTGTTTGCTGTTTCCCTTTTGGCACATTTTCCTGATGCTGTGTTTCGTATCTTCCACATTTTGCTGCGAGAGACGTATCGTATTAAAAATAATAAATAAGACTCAGCCTCAAGGGTTTCTTTCTACAGTTCTAGTTTTTATTTTCTTTGGCCACTTTTAGACTAGATGCCTTTTTCAATCGTACATAATTTGATTCATTATAATTTTATCACAGATAAATGCTTGAAATTGATAACAGAATTCAAACAACAAGTTTTCGTCCATTTTATCTTTTGAAAATGTAATAATGTGGATAATCGTTCCAAAACGAGTTCATCTACAGATAAAATTATCTTACGGTCATAATTTGCTGCAGGTTTTTGTCCAGTGACTATTGATGGGAATATATAGAAGTCATTTGTAAGGATATCTCTCTCTGGCAATCTTTTCCTGGTAAAATAAGATGTATTTCGTTTTCTTATCATGCTGAGAAGTGATAAATATAGGAAAAATTATGTCAGCTTGACCTCGAGCCCTCAGTTCGAATCACGGACATGTATGTTTGTGGTTGTCTAAAAAGGGGCTGGGATAGTACCAATGAGTCTGTTAAAAAGAGATTTTTCTCTTACAAAAAACTGGGTTTCCATGTAATGGTCACTGGACTTGGTAACAAATATATGAATACTTAGGCTGTGAGCAGGGCTGGCAGGCTCTTTTTTGGAACTCAATCGCTTCGTTTCACGATCATATTTTTTTTAGACCATTTTGCATTTTCTTCACTTGTCGATCGGTGCGGCGGGTAGTATAGGTCCCAAGGAGAAACGTGGATTGGTACCTACGATGGAGCATAAAACCTGGGAAACGCCTGCTGAACCAACACCGACAGCTCTACTACCAAACCCTATCTCCACCTCCACGTGGTGACCGCTGGGAGCTCTTTCTTATCGAAAAGCTCCAGACGGAGAAGGATGAAGGCGAGTCTCCTGCGCCTAAAAACGGGACAAATTGTACCAACTGGTCCTCCAGGTTGGGGTTACGGATCCATTCTAAGAGCCTGAAAACTCTGAAAAAATTCAAAGAGGTCACTATCCGGTGCCTATGCTCCGAGATATCCCCCATGCCGACATTTCAAATTATAGTTGACTATGACACCCTCCTTAAGTTCAGCCTAGAACCATAGAATTTTGCAGTAATATAAGGCGCGATCTTACCAAGTTTGGTGTAATCGCACTATTATTAACAAAGTTGTCATAGGCCCTGAAACGTCTAGCTCCTGGTTTCCTGACTTGTTTACTATCTAAGTCATTCTTTTCCAGGTTTTTCCCATGAATTTCGGTTCTAATTGCCATTTTCCCGAAAAGACGATAACTAAAATAGCAACCAATATTTCTAGCCCCACTCCTCGAGCCTGCACAGTTCGAGTGAATGTTGGAATTACAAATTATCGGTTTTTTACAAGGAATTCTCTACTTAGGTTGATATGTATAAACAGCTAGAAAACTTGGACTAAAATAATTGATTAAAAATTGAATACTATTTTGTTACTAAATAACCCATTGTTTCTGGATATGTCTGCTGCTTCCGTTTCGACTACAACTTGTACTAAACACTGGTTCATGCTGTTGTTGGTGCTGTTTTTGTTGATGTGTCTGGATTGTCGTTGTTTGCTTACGTTCTTTTGTATTTATTTCACTATTTTGTGGGCGGCTTAGTCGGCCCTCCGACTGTTTGTTAGATAAATGACGATAATGTGATGATGACTTGGATGATGCCTCGGTAATTGTTATTATTTCGTCTTGAATAACAATACCACCACCAGTTGCGCTGCAAAGTATCTGATCCTGTTCCGGATTATGACGGATTTCTTGATGATGCGAGTATTGTTGATATTGATTTGTTGAAGATGATGTTGATGCACGGCGTATTGGTCGACGGACAATATATCGTGATCCATCTGTTCGTCGTTTCACTTTCCAGACCATTGTGGTGCTGTCGTCTTCAGGAAATTTTGCTGTTTCAGAAGTTGTTTCACATGAGATTGTCAAAGGTTGTACCTGGGACGAGAGCTACAAAAAGGTTTAATAAGTAGAAGAATGATCAAAATACACCACGCCTATGGGTTTCTATAATAGCAAGTTAAAATTTTACAATCGTCGACTCTGGTGCAGTATGTAATGTTACGAGTGGAAATAGGAGATCAGGTCGATCATCCTGAGTGGCCGATAACGACCTAGAGGGCAGAACTATCCCAACCGTGAAGGTCCGCCCACAAAGATTGAAGCTCTATCAAAGTGCTCGGTCGACACGTTCTTGCACGCCTCTGTGCTAGCCAGGCTCGGGAATGTGGGGGGGGGGGGTCCTTTGAGCGCTTTGATCCCTCACGCTTCATTACTAAAAACCAACGTGTCTTTTCCGATGCGTGGGGTCAAATCCGGGTAGGTCAAATCTGGTTTATCGGACCGCTTCAACACGGTAACTTTCGGAGTTACTGTGGAAGATGTTGTCACAACGCCTGCGCAGTCACGTGCGTCCAATGCAGGAACGCCCTGATGGCTGGGGCTGGGCTCTGGAACTCGACAGTTCGGACATACGGGCTTACGAGTGTTCGGGCGCCCGCAACCGAAACAAAACAAACGACTTTGGGATCCTCCCAACAGTCTTCAAACAAATGTCCAATCTGCCGACAATTCCAGCAGACCCAAGTCCAAATATCGATCATGAATCTCAGACTGAGGATTTCCTGGGATGTTTTTTATGTCAACACCCTCTTCAGATTCAGCAGAATAGCTGTGTAATTGGTGAGAGAGCCTGCTTGAGAGACGCTCCTCTAAAATCTCGCTTTGCTGTACTAACTTACGCAGCTCGCGAACCGTACTAGCCGGAAAATAGAGAAGTTGCCTCTGAACGTCTGGTCTCAGCCCACGACGTAGCAACTCTACCAATTTGTTTTCCGTTAAGGAATTTTCTAGCCTATTGGCTAGCGAACGCACAGCTTTATAATAACTGTCGAAATCTTCGGATGGACCTTGCATGCGGTCTTGCATCAGTTCAAGGATATCCCAATCATCTAGAGAATCCTTAAACTCATGGCGAAGAGCCTCACGGAAAGAGGTCCACTCGATTCGTCCGACAGACTGATGGTAGTCCCAGTACCAATCTGCTGCTCTGCCTCTGAAAAGGGTGTGTACATAAGTACACAGCAGGCCGAAATCCCCCTGTAAGGTTGTGTTGGTCAACGCCTGCACGCGGAACAGGAAATGGTTGATGGGCAAAGTTTTGGATGTGCCATCAAAAACCAAGTCCCAGGATGCCAAAATTGAATAAACACGATCCGCTGATTTGGTATTAAGCGGTCGTGCCTGGCATCCATACGGCGAATCGTCCTCGTCAGAGTCGGTAAAATCGTACATATAGTCGAGTCCGGATCTGTCGTCATGTCGTTGAAAGTTCTCGGATTCGGACCTGTCGTCAAGTCCGTAAAAACCAACGTCACGTTTATGGTCATGTATATAAAAATTGTCTTTATTATGACCATTGTTACGTCTGTCCTCAAAATGTACTGCACGAGTTGAAGCAGGCTGATGTTGAGCTGCCTGATGCACTGAGTGCGTGTTCGGGGTCGAGTCTCGAAGCGGGACAAAATGCTCTCGAACCAATCCTTCAACTCGTGAAGCGTCCGTCGCCCTAGCATCCTGCGTGGAAGGATCAACCCAACCCACAGGATCTCTCCTCGCCGCCTCATGCCACCGTCAGTCGTCACGGCGTGCTGGCAGGTCAAGCTCAACTGAGCTCCATTGACCTGGAGGTAGCGTGGAAGGAAGGCGATAAAGGTCGCGAGACCCGTGATCTCGTTGAAGGGACATGTTGGTTAATAAAATTTAACAAATTGGCTAAATGGACCGTGAAGGTCCGCCCACAAAGATCAAAGCGCTCAAAGGATCGTTATGTAGGCTATGGAATCGTTCATCATCATGTAGGGGGTCAAAAATTCTTCGGATGACTCTTCTCTCGCACGCGGCCAAGAGTTCGCAATTTTTCTTGCTAAGGACCCAGGTCTCCGGGGAATACATAAGGACTGGCAAAATTGATGTCCTGTACTGTAAAAGCTTTGACCCTATGGTGAGACGTTCCGAGCGAAATATTCTCCTATATTTGTTGTTCTCGTTTGACCAGGGCGATTCTTTGTTGTTCGTTCTTGGTCTTGCCTTCATTAATGTGCAGCCCGAGATCTCGCGGCGCCTACTCGATCTGGAGAAAGGTAGACTGTACATCTCGGGTTGTTGTTCCCATGATGTCAATATCGTCAGCGTAAGCCAGTATTTGGATGGACTTAAAGAGGATGGAGCCTCTTGCATTGACATCTGCATCGCGAATTACTTTCTCCAGGGCCAGGTTAGAGAGAATGCATGATAAGGCTTCGTTGATGTTGAATGGTCTCAAGAGTGATCCTGCTGTTTTTATCTGGCTTCGCACAGTGGTCAGGTTCAACAATTTTGTCGGCATACCAAATTCTTTCATGGCAGTGTACAGCTTTATCTTGGCTCTGCTGTAATAGATTCCCAGCCTGGAACCCATGTGTTCTCTAGAAATCCCAGACCTTGACTGCCTCACAGAAAAGAACGAGGCAGAAGAGGTCATCAAACGCGAATGTCAGGAGGTAACCAATGTTCGGATTGGTATCTCCTTTGCGAACTCCCGAGTTGAAAACTCGCTGTGGTAGAAATTGCCGAAGAATACGCGAGGGGGGGGAGTTTCTAAACAACGGGAAAATCAGAATTGGTTGGGTAGTGTGTAGGATACGAATCCGGACCGCCCCAACCAAATGTTACAGATATTTGGATTATGGGCACACATCTGCAACTTGTCGGGGACCTGACAAAAAGTCAACATGTCGCAAATACGGTCGGTCAGGCCATTAAACGAACACCTGCAATGAAAAGGAAAACTACGTCCTATGTAGGGGTCGTGACGCGTCTGATAAGAACGTTGCACACACTGTGCGCTCGAGGCAGTGTCTGGTCTTTAGAGACGAACTGGAAAGAGCTAGGACGCGGCCAACATGATTCGCATCTGGAGTGCAACCGGTCTCGAGTTGCTAGCGTAGTTCCCTGCGGAGGCTAGAGCTAATTTAGTACTGTACAGTGAGCAGTACCGAAACAAAGACCTAGTTTCATGGCACCCTGACATATCAGGTATCGTTGTCATATGGATTCGGGATAGTATCCTCCTTAGGGTTCTTACTCAAGGCCGAGGGGGCGGCTTTGTCTGGATTCGGTGTTCAGAGATAACGTTTTCAGTGTCTGTTTCACGCCGAATTAGACGATGCCGAACTTTCGATGCAGACTTGATGCTATCGAGGACGTTATCTTAGGCACGGATGGGCAGATCCTGGTTGGGGGTGACGAATGAATGGGGCATGCGTCACCCAGACTCCAGCGGGAAACGAATTCTCGAAATTGCGGCGAGAACAGGACTGGTAGTTCTAAACACCGGATCCACACCAACTTTGCCGCGCCCAGGCTGCGAGGGAAGCATCCCAAACGTAATCTTCGCTTCGGAGTCACTGGTGTCGCTGGTGGACGGGTACAGATTTCTGGGATACTTCTCGTCAAGCGACCATCAATACATTGCCTTCGAAGTGGTGGACACAAACTCTCGGTGTGCCTCACCCCGGCGCTCTTTCTTTGCATGGACGTTGCGAAAGTGAACACCGTGAGGTTTGTCGAAACTCTTGGAATATGTGGGGCCACGGTGGAAGGTACTCCTGGGGGTGATGGCGCTGCAGCTGACATTGTCGTAACCTGATAACGACGGCCTGCGGAGCCTCCATTCCCAGGACGGTATCGAGACGTGGCAAACCTATGTATTGATAGACGGTGGAAATTGCAAAACTTCGGAAGGAGTGTCACAAACTCCGCCGCTTAACACAACCTCTAAACGACCGGGAGGAGGCATGTACCATAATGACCGGGTACAGATCAGCCCAAAGGAAACTTCGCAGCGCAATAAACAGGAGCAAAGCTCGCTGCTGGCTGGATCTGGTCGAATGGAGGAAAGGTGAATGGTGACCCGTGGGGACTCGATTACAAACTGGTAACCCGAAAAATCGGGGCTCTGCGCAAACTTAAGGCCAAGCAGATGGCCCGCATTGTACGGGCACTATTCCCTCTGCAACCCGTACAGGATGATGACGTCGGAACGGAAAGTGTCCAGGACTGTCCACTTTTCTCTGTAAAAGAATTGGAACTGGCAGTCTTCTCTATGAAAAATAAGAAAGTGTCAGGGACCCGATGGTATTCTAGCAGAGGTATACAAACCACTTGCCTGAAAGAGTGCATTTACCCTGCTCGTTGGAAGGTGGCAAGGCTTGCGCTGATTAGCAAAGGGAAAGGCGTTTCCATGCCGCCCATTTCATCATCATTTTTCTCGGATCATCATCGGACCTTGGTGAGACTTGAACGGATACAAGTATTGCCTCACAATCATCGATAGGTTTACGCGGTGGCCTGAAGCAATACCTTTGACTGACATTACGGCGCAATCATGTGCCGAAGCCCTCTGTTGGGAGTGGATTCCGCGCTTTGGTGTACCAGCCGTAATCATCACGGACCAGGGAATGCAATTCGAGTCTTCTCTTTTCACGGAGCTAGGACAGCTCCTTGGCTTCAAATGGGATCGGACTAATGCATATTGTCCGCGGTGTAATGGTATGCTGGAACTTTGGCACCAGAAGCTGAAGGCTCCCTTATGGCTCACGACGATCCATTGTGGTCGCGGTGCTTGCACACCGAGAGGAGTTCATGGCCAGTCCCGCGGAGATGGTGTAGGGGGAGAATCTGCGCCTCGCGACCGACCCTGTGCTGAACATCAGAGCAGGGTTAAGCGCATCAGGAATGTTGCGTCTGCTCAGAGACGTGGTTTCATAGCTACGACCGACTCCACCGTCCCGACTTGTGACAGCAGAGGTCAGCACTCCCAGCGATCTCGAGACATGTGCACAGGACCTCATTAGGGTGGACACTCCTCGGAGGCCGCTGTAATCACTGTACAAGGACCCCTTTTGGGTTTTGGAGCGAGGCGAGCACTCGTTTAGGCTCGATGTCCGAGGCGGTGTGTCGATTTGCGAGTGGTCGCTTCGAGGAGTCGCCCGCGGCGCATCAGATTCGCTTGGTAAGCCTATTGGCGGGATCACGCGGTCGGTTTGCTCCACTGAACTCGCGCGGTTTCTGCTGGGGGCGGAGTGATGTGGGGGCACATCGGAGGCGTGAACCTGAACGCCAACTTACCAACTTCATCCCTGGAGGAGGAGGGGATAAAAATGGTATGCAGGCTTCCTTTCTTAGTCCGCTAACAACTCGTAGCGGTCGCCCTTCCATTAAGAGGCTACGGAACCCCGGGTTAGTTTCATGTTGTTAATAGGCTTATTGGTAAGGAAATTGTCACGCGATTTGTAATGGAGTAGGAGAGGGGGGTCGCCCCTGTAATTAGTCTATGAATGATATGAAAATAGGGAGACGGGACTCTTTAAGATGGGGCGGCTACCGCGATTTATTTAGGTGGTTGTGTGTCCCGAATCAATACCACCCTAGCGCGCAACCCCCTGGAAATTCTGAAAAATACTTTACCTGCTGCTGCCCGCTAGTTTCAATACTAGAGTTTGTCGTGCCTCGAAATACTTGATATTGGCTTGAACTCGGGGATAAATAATTTGTGCTGGTGATTTCGCTAATTTTTTGTTGATTATGCGCCACGGCTCGTCGAAGTAATTTATTTTGACCTTTGATTGTCTTCGATGTTTCTCCGGTAACTGAATTTTTATATGATGACGATGACCCTCTGCTTTGCATTTGGTATTGTTCTTGGTGCAGGCGGGTTGTAAGGTCGAATTCGGAGTTCATTTTAACTAGGGAAGTTATGGGAGTTAGCTTGTGTGTTTGTCTGATTTTGATCGCAAGGGGTTACCTTCAGCTCGATTTGAAAACTTCTTGGCACCTCCTTTTGTACTTGGTTTCTCCTTTCGACATCGCAATTGCTGGCATTGCTTGCAATTGTCGAAAGCCTCAATTTGGCGGCTATATGGCCGGCTCACTAGGGTGGAACTGCTGCTTGTAGGAAGATAAATTTGATGAAATTGAACAGGTTTTGTCAAGTAATATGGTAAATTCACGAACCTCTTATTTTTGTCATCGCCCTTCAGTTCGAACGTTAGCTGGTTACTTGTACAAGAGTCGCCTGTGTTATAGGCACTGGAGCTGTTCTCATAATCATCCCCACTTGAGTTATTCCTATACATTCGGGTTAATGCTGTTTGATTCAGATTGAACTCCTTCTTGGTTCCCGAATTGTTAAGGATCGTTATCTGGGGCTGCTGTGGACATAAGCTTCCCGTCATTGCGGGTGAAATCGCAGGTTTATTGGATACATCACCCCCGATTCCACTACTATCGCTAACATTCTGCGATTTGAGCCATTGTTCAATCCGGCTTTGATCCTTACGTTCATCATATGGCGAGCAATAGTAGGAATCTGTCTCCGAGTCCTCAGGAATTGTTTCGTAAATATGCTCAATCTCCATAAATTGGCCCGTTTTGTTGGAGGGTTGTTGAGTGATGGAAGCTACATTTGACGAAGTCGTTACATGTTGAGCTGACAGTGGTGGCTTTTGAAGATGCACTGGTTGGTCGTTGGAGTTCGCCAAGGATTTTTTCACATTTGAAGTTGCTGAGGGAGGAGTCTCATTGGTACTATTACTTTTTTGATTTATTGGAGACGTTGACGGAATCTTGGATGGCTTAGTCGAACAAATTGTAGAGGTTTGAGTGAGGGATGGAATAATTCGAAGGGATGATCCCGGTACTGATGATACCAGAGGTTGCGGTGAATGTGGGGGCTGTTGTGTGGAATCCTTTTGAAATTTTATATTAGAAATCTGTGAATTCAACAGGGATATTTCTTTGTTCACGGATTCAAGTTGAGCTCGTATATTGGCATGATCACAAGTATTTGTATCGAGGGTTGTAATAGTTTGTAATGTGGTCGATTGTTTTTGCTGCTCAGGTAGTGAATGTAGGGATGATTGTTTCTGTTGCTGTTCGGTCAGTGAATGTAGAGATGATTTAGATGAATAAATACTTGGCTCACAGTCGATAGATAGGGATAAACCCGTGTTTTGATCCTTTTCGTCGCAATAGATGGCGGAATCAAGGAACTCGTCGTCCTGAGGAATCGAGAGGCGTATAATATGCTATGAAATTCTGGAATAATCTCTACTATACGTGTCCTGTTGACGATAGTAGAAATGGTGGATAGCACCACTTCTTTGGGAAAACCTGTTCCATGGAATGACTCCTCTATCTTTTACCGTAACAGAGTTATAGCGTTTTTCATGAATAGTGTTAAAAGGATAGACCTCCCCAATAAAATCACAATTTTCCACTCCCTCAATCATTTGATTACAGATTTGACGATGTGATGCTACTCGTCGCAACTGGAGAACATCGGCATCGAAGACCGAATGTCTGATGCGTCCATAGGCAAGGCATCCACATAAGAAATGCTCCGTAGATTCCGCTACCTCATTACAGGAGGTGCACATATCATTTTGAATAATTCCTATTCAGAACATATGCTCAGCTAGTGAATTATGGCCTGCCAGAATGCCCACAATACTCCTGCAAGTCCTCCTACTTTTCGACAGGATAAACTTTGCGGTACGCATGTTCGATTTTGACATGAAAAGTTTGGTGTGTTTAGCAAACATTTAGGCTCTGACACCTCTCATTGTAGGAAGCGTGTTCCCAATTTTTGAAGTCAGACTTAGCCAATGTTACTGATACTCCAATTGCTGGTTCTGGTCCCGGCATGGGAGAGATTGACCCCTCTTTCGCTAAAGCATCCGAGGTTTCATTTACTTCTACGCCACGGCGACCAGGTACCCAGAGTATTTCCATCGTTTTGAATCTAGAGATAGAGCTCAAACGGTTCCTGCATTCCTGAACGATTTCCGAGGTGATCAAAGGGCTACCCAACACCCTCAATGCAGCCTGGCTATCACTGCAGATTGCGATGCACTTTCCCTTCAACCGCTCGTCAATCACCCAGTTCGCGGTCCTTAGGATCGCATATACTTCGGCTTGGAAAACTGTTGCATATTGTCCCAAAGGAAAAGCTTACTCTCTCGCTTTTATTCGGGAGTTAGACTCCGGCTCCAGAGCCTAAAAGAAATTGGATAAGTTGACCGTTAAGGACTGCACGCCTTTGTGAGAGGATCCTTTGAGCGCTTCGATACCTCACCTGTCATTTTACGAAATACAACTCTAAAATTTCAAGGCCCCACATATTTTAGGGACATCCTCCAAAATAATGGCCTGAATATGTCAACGAAGGGTGGGAATCTCAGAAGCCGCGCCTCACTGAACATCTGAGGCAGAAAAAAGAATGATCCGGAATGGTTCGGAAATTGACAGCTCCACGAGCGCGGCCGAGCCGTCTTTTTTTTAGTTTTCCTTTCAGTTTAGCTCGCATGTGGTTATAGCTTTAGGTGCACGCGAATCCTTGCGTTTGTTCTGAGTAGTTTTCAAGACCGGCGCGGTGTTTTGCCATTATTCACGAAAAACACTACAGCTCTGTAACAATAAAAGATACGGTGGCCATTCTATGATACAATTTTCCTATCCACCATTAAAATTTCTACCATCGTCAACGAGACACTCTGTAGACAGAGGTTTAAGGCCACTTGACTTTCATAAATATACTTAACCTTTAGTCTCGTTTTAAATGGTATACTTACCGTATAAACACATCGACTGACAAGCAATGTTATTGAATTTTTGTTTTCTGCAAAAAGTGATTGAGTTTCGTCTTTATTTAATATGTCCTTCCCATTTATCTGTGATAATGGAAGAGTAATATTTGTTATTCATATAGTACTTGGTTCAGTCGAAAAATCAGCTTCATGAAGGTGAACATTGTAATGACAGTAAGAGACATTGCCACTGCCAAGCGATAATTTAATGTAAAATTGAGACCAGACCTCCAATGCTACAGTTCAAATCTTGACAAGACTTCAAAGGACTGGTGGTAAAAAGGCGAGTAAAGCATTCAAAAAAGTCTACAGTTCTGTAAGAGAGACGTCTTCAATGGTATGGCTGCGGTGAGCGCTTCGGTTTCACTCCCCAGCTGTCATGTCGGGAGAAGAGAAAACGGTCTCGACGAGGAGACAATTGGACTCGTCACGGACTTGCTGGAGGACTGCTCCTACGTCGGGTAAAGGACCAGCTCATACACCAGCTGTCAGTGAGTGAGGAAGTGAAGCTGAATCACTTACTGAATGAGCTGACGCTGGGCAATTATACCTCCAATCAGGTGCTTCGAGAAATGAGGTGGGTGCGAAATAAGGTTGGCTCGAAGTTCCTTTGGTTGCAGTGGTTCCGGAGAGCACCAGCGCTAATTTGGTCTGAGTGGATTTGGAGTCGCTGGAGGTGTTGTCTACCACGGTTGATAAAGTATACGAGGTATACGCACGCCCCATGGTCGCGGAAGTCTTGAGAGAATCACGTTGGGTGGTGGAAGACCTCAAGGAAATGGGAACGACACTGGCGGGCACAGTCTCTAAGCTTACGGCGACGGTAGGTACTTTGCGTTCGGGAGGTAGATCTCGATTGCAGTCACGGTCGAGGTCCGCTTTGCGAAAAGGACCTCGGCCCGACGATTTGCTGGTACCACCGTTCGGAGCTCAAGCGACTAAATGTACCACTGAATTCACTTTTAATACAAACAACTCGCTGGGTGTCTCGGCGATGGCTAACCGAAACGCATTACCACGTCGCCTTATAATATTCGACCCTCTGAATAGGCGTTGCTTTCTAGTCGACACTGGCGCGGAGGTGTCGATTCTTGCCGTATCCCCGTCGAAATACGTTGATTCCGTAGAATTTACGATTGGCTGCCGCAAACTCCTCTCCTATCTGCACTTATGACTGCAGGCAAGTGACCGTGAATCTCGGACTGCGCCGAACATTTTCGTGGCGATTCATTTTGGCGGACATTAGCCCCCCATTTTAGGTGCAGACTTCCTGTGTCACTATGGATTGTTGGTGGACTTGCAGAACAAGGTATTAATAGACACTGCAACCTCTTTAAAGTCGTCAGGAAAAATTTCCACCTGCGAAAACGACACTCTTTCGATTATTTTCCAATAGCTGTTGATCATCTCCACTTCATTTGGTCCCTATGCCAAACCGCGGATGGAGCACTTGCGGAGATTACTGGCGTCTGGACGCTCAGACAATTCCCGGCTGATACCCTATTCCGATCATCCATGATTTCGTGCAATCACTTACAAACTACCGTATTTTTACGACCTTGAATCTAGCGTACCATCAAATGCCTGTCGCTCCGGAAAACATATCAAGAACGGCTTCCTGCATACCTTTCGGACTCTTTGAGTTCACCAGGATGACTTTCGGCTTGTGCAATATTGTGCAGAGATTCATCCATTCCATCCTGCGAAATTTAAACTTTTGTTTCATATACATAGATGATGTTTTGGTCGCTTCTTCTTCCGAATCGTAGCACTTGGACCATCTAGAATGCACTTTTCAAGGTCTCCTTGAGGCCGGACAAGGTTGAAGCGATTAAGAACTTTCCCCTGCCAACCACGGCGAAGGTTCTTGGGCAGGTTAAACTTTTATCGTTGTTTCTTGCCCAAGACAGCCCATCAACAAGCGATCCTCAATGCTTACTTGTTTGGGCCTAAAACCAAAGACTCCCGCGAGGTTGCGTGGTCTACTGAGGCCGTCCAGGTCAAGGAAAGCTTGTTGATGTTACACTACTGCATCTCTAGCTGTGTTCGTTGATGCTTCAGAGACAGGTTAGGCGTCGCTCTTCACCAACGGGTGAATCAAACCTGGCAGTCGTTGAGCTTCTTTTCGGAACAACTCAACCCAGCTCTACGTAATTACAGCGCCTACGATTGTCAGCTACTCGCCGCGTACCTCTCCATTAAATACTTCTGTTTCTCCCTGGAGGGCAGGCCCTTCACAGTGTTCACGGACCACAAGCCGCTTACTTTCGCGACAAAGCATCTCCTCGTCAACTTCGGCAACTGAGCCTCATCAGCCAATTTACTTCCGACATCCAAGATTTGTCTGGAAAAGACAACGTCGTTGGAAACGCTTCGTCTCGCATCTTGGAAATCATAGTCCCCGTCGCGGTCGATTATACGACAAACGCTGGGGCATGAAAAGACCTCGCAGAGCTTCAGAGCCTGCAGGCAAATTCCAAACACAAGTTCGAGGAGTTTCCTATCTTTGGTTCAAACCCCTATTTACTCTGCGAGAACTCAGGGAAGGGACTTAGACCATCCATTCCAGTTGATTTTCGCAGGGAAGTATTTCACGCAATACACGATCTTGCCCATCCAGGCAGCAGGACAACGAACCAGTTAGTCACTGGAAAACACTTTTGGCCCTCCATGAACAAGGACGTAAATTCTGGGGGCAAATAGTGCATTCCAAAGTGCAAAGTGCCAAAAGTGCAAAATCAACAACCACGTTAGAAAGGAAGTAGGTGTATTCCCTAGGTCGATCAAGTGCTTCCACACTATCCACCTCGACATCATCGGGGCCCTTTAGGAGACTCGCACGGATATAAGTGTTGCCTCACAATCATCGACAGGTCTATGCGGTGGCCTGAAGCAATAAATATGGTTGATATTACGGCACAATCATGTGACGAGGACCTCTGTCGAGAGTGAATCTCGCACTTTGTTGTACCAGTAGTAATCATCACAGACCAGGGAATGTAGTTTGAGTCTACTTTTTTCTCGGAGTTAGGCAAGCTCCTTGGCTTCAAACGTCACAGGGCTATTGCATACCATCCGCAGTCCAATGGGATGCTGGAACGTTCATATCGGACACTAAAGGCCGCCTTAATGCGTCGGGACGATCCGTCATGGTCACAATACTTACCTTTCGTCCTCCTCAACCTTCGCACAGGTCATCGAGAGGAATTTACGGCCAGCCCCGCGGAGATGGTGTGCGGAGAGAATATGCTACTTCACGCCGACTCTGTGCTGGATATCAGTTAAGTGACTCCAACAAGCTGTGCCGGCTCAGGGACGCGGTTTCGAAACTGTGGCCTACTCCACCTCCACGACACTCCCAGGGAGCTCGAGACATGTCTGCAAGTTCTCATTAAGATGGGCGCTCCTCGGAGGCCGCTGCACGCACGATACGAGGGCCCCTTTAAAGCCCTGGAACGACGGGAGCACACCTTTAAGCTCGTCGTTCGGGACGGATCCAACTGGATCTCCTTGTCGAGGCTGAAGGTTTTCGCCGAGCCGGGGATGCTCCAAAAAATCGCCTGCGAAGCTTCAGATTCCTCCAATAACTTCATTGGTAGGATCACGTCCAGGATTCCTCTGCTGAATCTGGTTTTAACTGGGGGCGAAGTGATGTGGCAGCGCATCGGAGGCATAAATCACGATCGCATTCCAGTAATGAATTGGCCTCGGCCGGGACATTACAATGCCGCCGCGGATGGGGGCTTGGCACGAGGCTGGCGCGCAAACGTTCTTTCCTTCTGGACCATACCGCGGCGTGGACGGCCGCAAGTAAACGAAGAAAACGTTGTTAAATTGCATAGGACGGGGTGAAAAGTTCAACTGGAAATTCCATGGAATCCTCGATCCGTGCACAAAAATCCTCCTAAATGGCCATGTAATCCGCGCCGACAAGAGTTCTTTAGCTAACATTGGGCTTAGCATCGAAGTGAATGGGAACTGATCCATATGTCGACCGTTACAACGATGGTTTGATTTGCTAGGTGATGATTTGAAAGCCTACTAACTCCGCCCAGACCAAGCATATAACTGAGAAAATTGGCGAATCCGATCTAGATGAACTGACTCCGAACTGGACCGAAAGTATAGTATTTATTTATCATATTTAGACAGTGCGATGGTTGAGGGGGTAGAGAGTCAGCCTCCCAATCTCGCTGCTTTGGGTTCGAATCCTAGTCGACATGGGTGTTTGTGTTTGACTCGCTGCTGTGAGCTTATCACTTGTCTTTTCAGCATTGAGTGTGATGATAGTGTAACCAAGGAGCGTCACTGATGAGTGGAGAGGGTGTGCGATTTTTGAAGGGGAAGAGCAGTAGTTTCAGCACCCAGATTTTTGGTAGGCTCATTTTATTTTCTCTTGCCAAACGTCAACATCCATACTCTTGACGGGTTTCGAACCCGGGCCCTCATCCGCATATACCAATTTTGTATCTAATAAAAACTGAAAGTATCTACCTGAATTATCTGATCGCCCTGTCGTAGTCGACCATCACGCGCTGCTATACTATCCGGCAGAATATCACAAATGTAAATATCACCGCATGTATTATCATCATTATTTTCATTTACATTTTCTTCCTCTTGATCACCGATTATGTTATCACTATCTGGTTCATCTTCATCTGACGCGGAGATCGATGTTGAACCATTCACAGAACTATAACTCACCGTGAGGCCAAGTTTCTCGTCACTCCGTGACTTTCGTAGCGTCACTTCCTGAAAGATATTATAAAATGGAAATTTTTTTTAAACGTTAGTACATCTACAGACCCCATCATCTGATCTCAAAAAAGTCTCCCAAATTACCTCAATGTCTATCTCAGGTGCCAAACAATGCGCAAAAATGGTTTGACTATCAATCAAGCGGTGGCAACATTCTGTATTATTCGAGCTATTTGTTATCGCGGTGTGATGATGCTCTATCAAATTACAGATTGGAAAATTTGCTTGACATTCTACATTGTTTGCAATTTTACAACCGCTCATCGTTTTGGTTTGCTGCTGGTACCTGTCGAATAAACTTAATTTGTCAGTACCGTCTTCAGCGCGGCGTCGACGTACTTTAACTATTATTGGATCTTCAGTTTTAAGGAAAATTTGTATAATCTCCTCATGTGATAAGCCCGTAACATCGATATCATTAATCTGAAACGATGAAAATTATGGGACATGCATATGAATCAGAAAATGCAAGGTTTAATGTCTGACTGTGCATACAGTTGTCCTCGAGGGGCTATAAATTGCTGTCATTTCACCTTCTTTCTCTCTTTGCAATTTCAAATCTTATCTATTCAATAGAATCAGTCCACAAACACTTTTCCAGCTTGAATATGGAAAATTAACCATTCACTCATCAATCTGATATGCAGTAGCAGAAACTAGATCAGCAATTAAAAATCTAAAGACTTATGTATCTACAATAAGCATTTCTAATGGTAGCCATACACAGTTCATCGCTATTTAACTCAGCAACTTTATTAGAGAGCTTTTATTCGAATTGGATACGGAAAATGAAATGAGGTTTATATTTTCGTTGCCTTTGGTAGCTCTATGTCAATATCCTTTAATAGAAAGGAGGGGATTTATCTAAATAGGATAGGAGTAAACCACGGGGAAATTAAGAATTGTGTATCTGATGTTGAGATGGAAAAAGCAAATCTAAATGCAAATAGGTCATGTTTCTTTTCATATATCTTTTTTCATTAAAACAGAGATTGTGTTGAAGATATCAACTGAGTGACTGCTCAGAAAACAAATTTCTAACTGAAAAGGCATCATCATTTAAACTATGACACTAGTTGCGGGGTTGATAGCTTTTTAGTTTTCATTGTAAAGTATTCCAACCCCAAAGAATCGGGGGTTTTACGGCAACATCGGTAATGAAGCCTTCTGTATCGTTTTCAAAAGCAGAGCTATGGGATTTTAGTAAGCCATAGCCGAAATTTTTATAGGAAGCAGCAACAAACAATGCTCACTGCTTCTGGCAGCTAAAATAGGAGATCCCACTATAAATCCGTTTGCAAGAAGCGCCAACTTATGATGGTCACCTACTAAAAATGTAGAAAGGCCCACTGTCTCAACGGTGAAGGCTAGAGGCTAAGAGTCCTGGCGACCAAAAAGAAGAGGCAGCATCGAATTCGAGTTTGAAAAAGGGGCCGGCAAATTCCGAGCTGCCCGACACTCCTTTCTCGGAAAAAAAGGGTGACGAACTCCCCAATCAGGCAGAAATGCAAGTCGTCTTACCGGAGAGGATGGACCTCATCCAAAAGGCAAAAGTAGAGGTTAGAAAGGCTACTCAAAAAGGGCGAGGGGTCCTACGAAAAATGAAGCCTGCTACCATCGCTCAGCGAAACATCTCCATGGGGCTCAAAAATGGGACATGATGGGGATGGAGGAATTGCTGGACCTTATTGATGACGGCCGAAAAGGACCTGAGGAAAAAGCACATCGCTAGCGCAGCCTCTAGTGCCCTCAGCTCGCCAGAGGAGGAACAAAAAATCGACGAAAGGACGCGAGGGGAAAGCAGCGGGGATCTGCCGACGAAGACGCAGCAGGACGAATTCCGTGAAGTGGTAACCAAGCGGACAAAGCAGCGGTGCAAACAGGAGAAAATTCAGCAACAACAACCGAAGTTGAATAGCGACAGCAGTGGCTCTACTATAGCAAAATCGAAGTCGACTACTACAAGATTTGCTTCAAAAAAAAAACATGGGCAAACCACGGTCAGAGGCATTCTCATTAAGTCGGACGAAGGTAGATCTTTCACGGTAGTTCTTCGAGAAGTCCGCAACGACGCCAAACCGGGAGGAGGAGGGGATAGATGTTACATCTATCTGACGGACGCGAATTGGCGATATACTTGTAGAGCTTGGATCGAAGACTGAAAAGAAGAGCCCATTTTGCGAGACAGTTCAGAGCATTCTAGGCACGAAACCAGTAGTTTGCAGCCTAGAACTCATGTGCACCCTTAAAGTAAGGGCCCTGAATTGTCTCACTAACACCGAAGAGCTGGAGGAGGCGACAAAAAGGGATTATCTAGGTGTGAGCAACCTTAAGATGGGAGTTACGTCTGTCAACTCTAGAGGACAAAAATTGGCCGTTGTCACTGTCCCTGAGGAGACGAGGAGCTAACTTCTCCATTGCGGGAAAATAAAGATGAAGAATAAAGCGTAGAGCAGTTCCAATCCGCTGCTTTAGGTGCTGCGCATAGGAACATATACCAGGGCCTTGCAAGAGGCAGGATAGAAGTATTTTGCGTTATAAGTGTGGCGAATCCGGGCACAACGCGAGGACTTGCGATTTGGCAAAGTGGTGTGTCATTTGCAAGGTCTGCGGTCTGCACAAAGAAGATGTGATGCATGTTCCCGGTTCTGGGCGTTGCCAGGTCTTCACGAAAGAGCTGTAAAAAGCGAAAAGTCAAGCCCCATGACTTATATCCTGCAAGCAAACATGCATAGGAATGCAAGTGCTCCGACCTGACGGGGCAGATGGTGGAAAAGAGAAGAGCTGACTTGTTGCTTTTCAGCGAATAGTACCCATGCAGGAGCTCACCATCATGGTATGCTGATATATCTGGTGCTGCTGTCATCTGGGTACAAGACACGGTTTACTTGCGAGTATGCAATGGTCGAGGTGAAGGCTTCGTTTAGGTTCGTTGTGGAGAAATTACGTTTTTCAGCGTCTACCTCACACCGAACGAATCTATACAAGCTTTTCGCAATAGGCTCGTCGCTTTAAAGGGCGAGATTAGAAACACGGGAGGAAGAATTCTAGTCGCAAGAAACTTTAACACCAGAGCCCTCGAATGGGTCGTACTTCAACCAGATTCTTGAGCCATTTCGATTTTAGAGATGACCACCAGAGCAGAACTCATGGTCCTAAATACCGGTAGTACTCAATCTGGTTGCGAGGGCACTATTCCTGACGTAACTTTTGCTGCGGAGTCCTTAGTATCAGTGGTCCAACGATGGAAGATACTGGAAGATTTCACGGTCGTCAGTACATTTATTTCGAAGTGACAAACAGCTTTCCCCAATGTTCTGCGGTCTTTCAAACATCTCGCGGCTAGAACATCGGGAAAATTAACTCCACTGTAACCCAAAAGCTCCAAGCTTTCGTCGATAATTGTCTGCGTCATGTCATCGGAGTGGACTGGCCTGACGCTATGTCAAACGAAGAATTTGGTTCGCGCACAGCCTTTTCACTCATATGCACTGTGATCGGAAGACGGAAGTGGCTGTGGATAGGTCACATTTAAAAGAGGGCCGACAATTGCATAGCGGGCTACGCCATGCAATGGAATTCACTCTCCGAAGATGGCGAACGAGTGGGTCGTCCCAAGAGCAGTCATTGATCCAGACGACAGATCAGTGTAGTGGCCGCTTCGAAATGTTGCAAATTTATTCGAAAAATATTGCACTTCGTTTATCCTTCTGACCTTAGTAATTGAAATTTCTAACAAAACGGAACCAAGCCCGTAGTAGAATCGGTAATTCGTTTGTTCCCGAAGCTTCTAAATACTAACATTCCTGGCCTGTCACCTCTTTCTTCTGCTTTCATTATTCTAGACACCAAGATTTCTCAGTACCTTGGTACCGTAACGTCCCTCTGTTACCCTCACACATAGTTGAGAGAGGAGCAGTACTACCAGAGCTAATCGTTCACGCTCTCGTCTGCAAAACTTAGCCGTAATCAAATTGACAGTATTCACCTGCGGACTCAAAACGAAGCTTAATGCCTTGTGAAGATGCGGTCTTTACAGGTAGGAGGAGTTTCCTCCTCACTGTTCAGTATGTTAACCGGATGAATTGGTATCGTCCTACAAGATCATCCATTGCCTTTAAAGCCTCGCAAATGAAGATATGGCCATTGCTATCCGAATACTCACATCGATCGCGGACATTTTCATTAAGGATGTGATCAAGGCGTTACTGGAAGATGTCGTTCCTTGTCTTTCATAGTCAGCCAACACTTAGAACTATATAACAGTGCGAACGAAACTATGGCAAATTTTAGATTTGAGACGTTCGTAGATTCGTCGATCAAAAAGGATACCAGTTGTGGAACGCCACTTTTCCCAGGTTGCGCCAATGCGTGAAGCATTTCATAAGGCAGTTTTCCATTGGTTGATAGCGTTGACCAAAGATATTTAAATCGCTCAGTTCTAAGCAGGTCAATGGGGGTGACACTGACTGTTCCATTAGGATCAGTGGTCAAAAATTCAGTTTTATTCGGAGTCAATCTGAGATAGTGTGGCATGAGGCGATTATTCCATTTTCGCGCAAATTGCTGGAGAGCTGCTTTGCTATGAGGCGTTAAGACAACATCATCCGTTGACAGTGTCCATAATAATAACAAAGAAGGGGGGGGGGGGGGGTGAGAGTGTCCTTCCTTGATGAACACCGACAGAGACACGAAGCGGTTTTGATGTGCCTGCCACACTTCGAGCTTTACTTTCCGGATCATGGTAGAGCAATGGCGAGCGATGGCGCATAGGCGCCCATACTCCACCAAGGGGGAAAAGGCAACCATATAGGTGCCCATTATTGTGTTGAATGACTTGTCGTCGATTTGGAAGCTGGTCATAAGATTATAACTCAGATTTGGTAGAATTACAACGAATGAATTTTACAATATCGATGAGGGATTTTTTTTGGGGGGGGGGGGGGAGGGTAGGTGAATGCATTTACGCACGCAATGTTGGACTCCCGGTTCGGTACGACGTCGGGCTACCAACTAAACACCTTCCCATCGTCAGAGAGGTAGCTTGGAACCGTTTGTCACATTACTTCGGGCTAGCCCCAAACTCTCCCGCCTTGTGGAGCTTTCAAATCAGGGAGTTCCTTTCACCAACGGGAGGGGAGAAAGTACTGGGGGTTTAACGTGAGTACCTGCCGTGAAGGCTTATTCCCACGGTCCTCTTCGGACGCGGATTGATTTTGTGACCACAATCAGAGCCCCCCCATGCAAGCACAGCGGTCCTGGTTTATACTGAGTGCAAGCTCAGCATTCACACCAGTGGATGCGAGGCGTATCTAACACCTCTGCCGCAACTAAGGGATACGGCGCCCGAGTTGTACAGCGCAACTCCACGCTTGAGCTCCGAGGAGCTCTGCCCGCGATGTAGGCATAACCACAACCACCATGAAACTCCCACTAGAGGGCCAACCGCAAATAACCGGGCCGAGAACACATCCTCCAGGAATTCTCCTGGAGCATATGCTCTCAGAGGGCCATCCCGGTTCCCATGATACCAGATAACCTCCGGTGAGGCTTCGTGGCAGAGCCATTTCAGATGAGTTCCTTGCAGACTCGGGTCTGATCACCCTCCTCGAGTACGTGGGGACGGAACTCCCCAATGGGTAACGGGAGGGGAGAGGAGGAAGAGAACTGTCAGTTCAAGCAACCCCCTGCCATCCGGCTCCTCCACCTGTCAGCACTCCTCAGCATCTCTTCAACAATGTTGTCTGGAGAGAAATCCCCTGTATTGTTTAAATATAGCCGATGAGCCGCGCAGTCCATCTGCCTCTAGTTTCATTTTGCCACGAAATCTGCCACTCGTCTACGGTGCGTTGCTGTTCTCCGCGAGCAACCCTCCTTTGGCTCATCTCCCTTGCGCTTGTATATGGCTTGACGCTCCTTAACAAGAAGGGCAACGGGGATCACTCCCGCGATCACCATCACGGCCGGTTCAGAGACAGTGTGGTACGCAGACGCCACTCGCAAAGCTCTCCGTCTCTGTACTTGCGGGAGGCGTTTACGATATACCTCCTTGCTAAGAGCGTCAGCCCATACCTCTGCGCCGTAAAGCAGACTGCGTTGAAGTCATCAGGAGACGTCGCCTGCTAGACTTAGGACCCCTAATGTTTGCCATTAGCCTACTTAACGCCGAAACTCCAGCTGCAGCCTTGTTCGCTGCTGCTTTGATTTACTCAAAAAAGTTCATCTTTGAGTCAAGAGTCAACTCGAGTTACTTTGCCGCTGATTTTGACTCGATTATCGACTCGCCAAACGATACGGGACGCAGGGTCGGAATTCTCTTCTTAGTCAGGATGACTACTTCGGTTTTTTCCAGTGCAAGGTTGAAACCATGAGTAGTCATCCATCAGCGTACCCGTGGCATCAATATGCGGAGTCTGCTTTGCGCCTGTTCGACAGTGTGTCCAGCATAGCCGACCAGGCGCGACTTTTCTGGCATGTCGAGTTTAAGTAGACTGTCATAGGTAGCGTTCCAGAGGTCTGGCCCTAGCATGGGTCCCTGTGGTATCCCCGACGTGACCTCCATTATCCTTTGACCCTCTAGTGTTTCATAGATCAGGGGGCGGTTCCTCAGATAGTCCCTCAATATCCGTAAGAGATAATTCGGCACGTTGAAAGCATTGTCTGTGCCTTGAATGTCTTTCCATCTTACGGAATTTAAGGCGTTTCTGACGTCAAGTGTTACGAGGAGCACCACCCGTCGAGTCCGGCTCGTCGAACCTCGTCCACGACTTGCATGACAGCATCAATTGTGAGGGATGGAGTTACAAGAATAGAACGTTCGCACCGGACTTATACAGGAATTGCATCTACACACATTGATTCACAAAGAAATATCTGCATATCTTTAATATCTTCAATCAAAAAAAGGACCCTCTTCCATATGACGAACAGATGAGAATTCCTTTTGCTCGTAATCCAATCTTTTTTTTTCTTCCCCGTTAGCAGAAAGAATTCTCAAGATCCCCAAACCACGCAAATGTTAGGTGGAAACCACACAGGTAAAAGAGAAAGTAGACATTTGGAACTTGAAAAATAGATGGAGGACGATGCCTTATGCCTGGATAAATGACTGTCAGGAAGAAAAGATGGAATGGGAAAAGGAGCAGAAGTTCCAGAAGCGGGAAAAATGCGACATACTACTTATTTTGTGCCCGTTACGAAAGGGACCAGGGTGGGTGTATACCATTCTGAGATGCAATACCATGAGGGACAGGATAGAGGTACAATTAATGGAAAGGAGTAAGGCATACGTGGGCTCCTGTGTGTGAATAAGGATGATTACAATGATGATGCTTCTGATGAGTGGGTTATTTTTCCAACGTTGCACTTGTCGTGTATCTGTTATTGTCGCTAGTTGTGGCACTTTACGCAAATATCTACAACAGCTATTTTGATATCTGTGAGATACTAAGGAAAAGCTATTTTATTTTCATCCTTTTTTTTTCTTAATCATTGTTTGTCTATGCCTCTGATTTCCGTTTGCTTTGGAATAGTTGGAGATTGTCTTCCTCGTGAGCCTTCGTTTGCGCCATGCTAGCCAGGATACTAGGAGTAATGATAGGATTACTTAATATTCAGCTTCAAGCGCAGGATATGTGATAGTTGCCAGACTGAGGGCGAATAAAAAGGTTCAGACTCCCTGGCTGAGTTGTATAGTAACCGTTGCTATGGGTTTCTATATTATATCGTCCTTTTTCAAACTGCTTCCCGAATAGCCAATAGACGCAAGCACTATTTACTGCAGATTTCGCGGTTAAGGACGATGGTAGGATATAGATTGACTGGTGTTAAACAGGACGAAAGTTTGGATCATATGTGGGAGATATCATTGGTGAATTGATGTCACTTTTACAGATTCAGATACAGATACTGATTCAAAGGCTGCTTAGGAAGCGAGAGGAGACTGATATGGTCGCTTAGGAGAGCGAAGGACATGGTGGGGTGTTACGCTTTACATTCGTATTCTGTAATGTTGAAGCTAAGTGAAGTCTTTCCCTCGCATCTTGTTTATCTTTTACAATGAAGTAAGTAGGAGAGACCAGAGATCCTAAATGTTCCGCTTCTTACTATTGTGGGATGCAGAAAGGATGAGTCTCGTAATCTTTCCCATAGAATGATTTTGTCTGAGCTTGGTTTTTTTTTTAAATTTATCTTTTTGTTTTTTGCTGCAGTTTTTAAGGGTTTTGTCATTTATTTTATATGAATATATGATAAAATGGGGGATTGTATGTTTGGTTGTTAGTAAAAATGATTATACTTCATAGAATTGAATAGGTTCCTTCTTAATCGACCGGTTGGCCTTAACTGGTAAGGCAACGGTATGCAGGTGGTAAGGGAAGTTTGAACATTAGAAATAGATAATCTAATTTGTGTGCTTCAGAGATTATACTTTTGCAGAAAATTCCGCCACAAGTTGTCCTTTAACTGGGGAGAAGCGTTTGGTGTTTCTGTAATAAGGTTATAAGGGGCTAAACTGTCCTTTTTTTTTGAAAAAGATACTTTCTATCAATAGATTCCTCCACATAGCCCCCCAATATTCGCTAAAACATTGAAAAGGAAATTATATGTATTCTATCTATTCACTATTACCTTACCTTCAGTACAATGAAGTTTAAACCAGCGCTAGACATTGTTTCAGGATACTGATTGTAATATTTGGATCACCTAATTTTTTATAGTTTTCATCATTGTCATATACTGGATTTTTCACAAAGAATATAATTAATCTTTTCGTTATGGAATAACAACATTTTATTTTGGAAAAAGGGGACGCAGTTCAGTAAGGATATAAGCGCAAAAATCCATGAAAAACTTCCTTTGAAAGTCAACGTTTGACTGTTTCTTTAACGTACACAAAAGAAGGAACGAATATCTTTTTGTCACTAAAAGATATTTACATTATTTACTAACATTCAATTAATATGTCCTTCTTGACTATGTATCAACAAAGTAGAGTTCCTCTTTTTTTTTTAAAAAAACTATGCCCATAAAACCCAGGCACTATCAAAGATCAGGTAACCAATACTTCAAATATTAAATAATTATAAAAAAATCACTTTATTTATTATATAAAAAACCATCTATTGGTCATCGCACGCACGATTAATATATCACAGTTTCCAATAAACTTTCCTTTACACCGGATTATACCGTATATAAGCGTCCTCCAGTACTGACTAAATGACTAGACTGTCTGGCTGGCTCCCTGGGAAAAACAAGGGACATCCAAAAGAAATTCAAGTGTAAGCACGGAGGTTGAGGGTAACCATATTACTCGTCCTTACCTCCTCTGACTGTGATTCAGAACTATAGGTATTCCATGTCCTTCCATGACAATTCCATGTGGAAATATCCTAAGAATCGAAAATGGTATTCACCAATTCCCAAGGCCGAAGTTATCATAATCCTATCCTTTTGTAGATTAATCAAGGGAACCATTCTTCTTAACGACTCGTCCTTTAGACCATTTCTTTCCCTTTTGTACCCCTAAATCCTTAATAACCATGTAACCATCTGCTTTAACTGGACCAACAAATGAAGTATCTCAATAATCATTTCCCGCTGGGCGGAACTCTTTTCATTTTCGCATACTATCAGACGACAGGTGAAAAAAAATGTGGAAAGATGCATTTTCAACGGGAAAATTGTGGGGAAATTTAAATTTCTGTTTTACCCCAACACCCACAACAGAATTATCAGAGTTCAGGGTTCAGGGCAATCATAATAATGATAGAAGACGTATATGATGTTGATGAGATGATGGAAGAATCATTTTAGAAAAAAAAAAAGAAAAACATGCGGGTTTTATGGAGAATGGATAGATTTTCTAGAGTGGTCCTTAAGGGTATGTGGTATTTTAGAAATATTACTTTGTTTGGATTTGAAAGTATACATGAATGTTTGCCTCGATTTAATGTTCAGTTAATAACCTCCTCCTAGAGGCATCCATCCTGATAAGGTCCTGGTCACACGTCTCAAGATCCCTGGGTGTGTTGGCGGTGGAATCGACCGCATCTTCGAGATCGCGTCCCTGAGCAGACGCAGCATTCCTAAGTCGTTTAACCCTGCTCTGATGTCCAGGACAAGGTCGACGGGGAGGCGTAGATAATCTGCGCAAACCATCTCCACTAGGCTGGCCGCGAACTCCTCTCGCTGGACTGTATGAAGGTGGAGGAGGACGAAAGGGAAGGACCGGGATTGTCGCGAGCCATTAGAGCGGCCTTCAACGTCTGGTGTCAACGTTCCTGCATACCATTGGCCTGCGGATGGTATGCAGCAGTCCTATGCCATTTGAAGCCAAGGAGCTTTCTTAACACCGCGAAGTAGATTCGAATTGCATTCCCTGGTCCGTGATGATAACGGCTGGAACACCAAAGTGCGGAATGCACTCCCGAGAGAGGGCCTATCATCATTGCGCCGTAATTTCAGTCGGAGGTATTGCTTCAGACCACTGCGTAAACTTGTCGATGATTGTGAGACAATACTTGTATCCGTGCGAGTCTCCCAAAGGGCCGATGATGTCAAGGTGGATGGTGTGGAAGTACTTGGTCGACCTAGGTAGTACCCCTACTTCCTTTCTAACGTGCTTGTTGATTTTGCACTTCTGGCACGCGGTGCACTGTCTGGCCTAAGAGTTTATATCCTTGTTCATGGGTGGCCAGAAATATTTATCAGTGACTAATCGTTTCGCTTTCCCGATGCCTGGGTGCGCAGGATCGTGAATCGCGTTGAATCCTTCCTTGCGAAAATCAGGCGGAATGAATGATCTGGGTCCGTTCTCTGAGGTCTCACAGAGTAAATAGGAGTTTAAGCCGAAAATATGAAATTCCTTGATTTTGTATTTGGAGTTTCCCCTTCAGGCTCTGAAGCTCTGCATCGTCTTTTTGTATTGCCCCACGGCTAAAAACGAGACAAATTGTACCAACTGGTCTTCCAAGTCGGGGGTTGGTTAGACTGACAACAGGGAACGGAAAACAACTTGTCACGACGCCACAACAAGAGCCTCAAACTGGAGTGATAACACAACATAGAACCCAGCAACGAATTCTGAATGTTATTCGAGCCCGAAGTACCATGCCAACGAGATAGTGACCCGAGTCTATATTAGCCCCCCTTTATGTTCTGACATTCATCATGGCTGAGAGGTGGTGGCGTCCCTTCCTGGCTGTTAGAATTCCCAAGTATGATTTTGATATCATATCTGGGACAGGCTTCGAGGGGTCGTTCTACTGTCTCGTTGAAACTATCCTTCTCCGACTTTGCATTCTCCTCTGTAGGGGCGTGAACGTTAATGAGGCTTATCTTTCCAAATTTGCTTCGCAAGCCCAGAGTGCATAGCCGTTCGCTTATGTTTTTAAAGTCAGTAGGTTTCATTTTTTGGCTGACTAAGAAACCTACCCCGACCACATGGTTTACTGGATGGGCGCCATAATATATGGTGCAGTGACTCTTCTCCAGGAAACCGGTCCCTGTCCAACGCATCTAGTGCAACGTTATTACATCAGCCTTATATTGGGACAGGGTATCGGCTAGCTGTTTGGCAGCTCCATCTCTGCACAGGGAGCGCACTTTCTATGAGAAAATGCGCAAATCGTTATTCCTTTTTCATTGCCGGGTTCGTCGTTGATTAATCCGGGGTCCGGGGCTTCTTTTGTGGCTTTGGAACAGGTTACTTTCCATGTAGAGTTGTCAGCCCTATCCAATCCCCAGGCTGGAGGACCAGTTGGTACGCAGGCGCTGCCAGGTTTTATACTCCATCGTGGGTACCAATCCACGTTTCGTCCTGGGACCTATACTACCCTTTGACCACGTACTGTACTTTACTTGGCACCTGAGAATGTTGTTCACATCTGCAATGCCGTCTCTTGAGTTTGTCTGGTTTGAGCTGCTAGCTTTTCAAGGAGTGAAAACCATGTTGTATTCAGAGTCATTGTCGATCGGCTTGTAATAATTCCTGATCGTGTTGGATAATGGTGGTGTTCTTTACAGCGGCAATCTTAATAGCCGATTTTTATACTCCGTCCATTTAAGGCAGTCCCTATTCCTTGCATTATGCTCCAGGTTTCCACATAAAATACATTTTTTAGTGGAAGCTGCACCATCGCAATCTTCGGACGAGCCAAATTTTAAGCATTTGCTTTTGGATGCTTTACACATCTTAATATGTCCTAAGTGCCCACAGTTGTAGCACTGTCTTTTCCCCATTTCAAAGGGATCTACTTTGAAATAGGTTTTCCAAATTATAACTGACACTGCAGTGATTGTCCCAGAAAGGTTAATTTTACAATGGGTACTTTGACCTCCTTGTTTTTACTGCCAGTTCTTGTGAACCTCTGGGCTTTTATGACTTCTACGTTGGACTCTGAAGCTTGAAGGATTCTCTCTTCCGTCCAATTGAGTGATACACCCTTAATGACGCCATAGCGACACGTCGCACTAAATGGTATGAAGGGCTTAAGGTCGCGTTCTTTGTCCTGATTTGTCTGGATTCGTACCACTAAAACCAAATACTGTCTGTATTTGGTGCCGCTGATGGGGAGTAGAAATTGTTTTCGTCAAGTTTCCCACAGGAAAAGTAGCCTTGGCTACCTCGGACATATTTTGTGGTCATTCAAGGCAGTTGTAGATTTCCATTTAGGGGATAAGGGTTTCAAGGTGCTCGGAGTGTTCCTACAATATTTGGTGACGTTATCATAACAACAACAATCGCAACAACAGCAGCTCCAGGAGCAGCGAGCTTCGGCACCATAAGTTTGTTCTTAATTACCTGACCAAACTTTCTCCAGTTGATCCTCCTGGGGCCTCTAAAGGGCTTGGAGATCTCTGCGGCGAGATCTAGACTGAAGAGTATCCAACTGTGGTCAGAAAAGGATCTCTGGTCAGACACTCTCCAGTCCTCCAAACTAAGAATCCCATTGTCGGTTATTAGGGTGATATCAAGGACCTCCTTCCAACCGTCACAGTTCTCCGTCTCGTCGATCGTCATCTCCTCCAACAGCTCGTTGGCGGCATTGATTGGGTCTAGGTCGTTGTCCGGTTTTGCAGAGCGGAACACTTTTACCTTGGCATTGCTGACTCCGAACGACACTTTATAATCGGCCTTTTTCAGTGCCTCCAGGCACTCCTCGTTTATGCGGAGTAGTACAGGCTGGCTGTTTGTCTGAGGTTCCTCCTCCTTGATAACAACCCAGTCGTCCATGGGAATCCCGGGGTTGTGAAGGCGCAGGAATTGGACGAGCTTGTCCTTATCCATGCATCTGGATCTTCGGCAACCAGATGCGAGCGACCGGTCTCCTGGGAATCTCGTCATAAGGGGTGATATTGAGCTTAACGCCCTCCCAGGCGTCGCTGATCTTAGCGACACACGAACCGAGAAAGTCCTTAGAGAACTGGTCCATGCAAGCTATTACATGGAACCCACGGAGCACCTGAAATGAATCAAAGTGGGGGATGAGTCCCGGGTGTTTGCTTCCGGTGTCAAGGAGGTGCTCATAGACCATGCCCGACAGCCTAGCCTCAACACTGGTCCACACCTCCAACGTTAGTTTGCCGCTAGCAGAATTGCCATCCGTCAGCGCCACACGTAAGTGACTCCTGGCCACGTCGCTGAAGGGTTTCACAGTACGTGGCCCGCCGGCTGACGGTTGTTGCTTAGCGTCTGCGCTCTTGCCCACTCTGCTCCGCTTCTTATCTTGCTCGAACTGGTCTTGAGATCGATTGCGTTTTAGAGCGATGGGCTTCGCCTTCTGCTCGTCAGCCAGGCGTTTGCTATTGTATTCATCAACAATTGCCTGGTATTTAGCGAGGCCTTTTTCATTCCGCTCGTCGACAGTACCGGCCTCCTTATTCTTAGCAATCTTGCTGAGCATATGCATGGCCTACTGGTACTGGCTTTTGACCAGGACACCCGTGGACCTTCGCTTTTTAGCCGGTTTCCGGCGACCGACATTCTTGTCGGTTTTCGCTTTCGAGGGATCCCCCGACGCTGAGGGCTTCGGGTCAGGAGTACTGTGTCTGGTACTCGCTACACCCAGCTTGATGGCAGTAGGTTACAGGCTGGAAGCCACTAGTCCGTGTGACGCCTCGCTCTGGGAGGTTCCTGCGGTTGGTTTCAGCACAACGGTGCTACGGCTGGCACCGAGTGTACTGCTGTCGACGGCTACTATCTCCTGGCTGGAGGCCAACAGCTCGTCCTCCGATGATGCGCCTGGCATCATCCCCGCTTCTTCTATCGTCGTTTTTATTTTTGTTTTTGTTTTTTGAGTCCATGTCTTGATCCCACGAGTAGTCCGGGAAGAATGTCCACCCTGGTTGGCCTGGCCACCAGGATAAGGGTCTTATTTGAAACTGAAGGTGCCCAAGGTATTCAGAGTTCGCATACTAAAGATCAAGCTCCCCATTGGCCACGCAGCCCTTGGCGTATGCTGTTCCACCTTGGCTTGGATTCCTATTAGCACCTTCTCCGGTGCAGGGAGGACGATCCCCGGGCTGTTGCTTCAGTCCATCCCACCGCCAGATCTACTTGTCCCTAACATATGACCAGCAGACAAGCAGATCCTCGCCAGTTGGATGAGCCTACTCCTAGCCCGGCCCTACACACACTTGGCCCGCCCGAAGACGGTTTCCAGCGGACTGAGGACTTGCCGAATTATGCAACTTTAATCTGAAGTATAATCAGACCGGGCCGCCAAAAGGTATATTTTGGGTTTTTAGCCATGTGCGATTGGGAAAAGTGTGCGTAGAAAGTTGATTATGAACCGTTTTACGCAAGACCTTGATACCCGAAGTGTCAACTTCCGGTATTCCGATTTGATTACTCAGAAAGGAAGATTTTACTGAAAAATGGATGCAAAATTCTCTCTGTTAATTCGTGCTGTAGCTCACATTGTTTTTTGAGGGATTTTCATAACAAGAATTTCATCGATACTTTTTGGTTAGCCCTTACAGGCCTACGTGTGCTCAGCCCTTTTATCGGATACGTCGATATACGTCACAATCCTTTGCATTGTTGCATCGCCAGCGACTCATTGTTGTTCGACTGGTCGTGGCGGAAGGATGCATGGCGGCCGCCCTGTGTTGTTCGGCGTGCTAGCGAGCGCCCTTTCTCAGTTTTTTTGTTGGGCTTGTGTTTCGTACCGGATAACGTCGCTTCGTGGGCTTGCGCTCCTTCCATGTTTTCTGTTTTGTTTTGCTTACGACATCTGAATGTGTACTCTCCCCGCTGGCGGACGCTCATGTTTAGCTGCGTGCGAATGGCAAATGGCAGGACGACCACTCCGCGTATTCGTCGCGTCGTGAATGTCGTTTTGTGAATTTCCTGAGTTTCTGCTGGCATTGGCGGTGCAAGAAGCAAATCGTGTTTTTTTTTGTCTTCAATTCACTCAATTGCTGCAGTTCTGGGTGTTATTGTGAATGATCCGGGAACATGGTACGTCTGACAGGACTGCTGTTGACTGCGAGGAGGTGCAAGGAAGTGAAATGAACTCGTGCAAGTCTCTTACGACGGTGACATAAATTGGTGTTCCGCGCTCGATTAAATCCTTAGAAAATTCCGCCATACGGTAATGGACCTCGTAGCGTAAATCGGTGCAATTGTGGTGTTCAGATGTGCGGAATTCATCAAGGTAAACATAGATTTTAGGTGGTAACAGCTTCCCGGAATGGCTGTCCACAGCGCTCGATTGCAAGCGCCTGGTGCTGCGATTTTCTAAAGGCTCCATTATTCGGTGAGTACTTGATTTTCCCTTAAACCCCTAGTGCTTGTGAAGAGGAATATTGTGTTCTATTGAATAAATCTCGCCTGCCTTATGGCGGAAAATATGGCAGGAATCCAGCCCGCGAGTCATACATGAGCCCACCCACATAGTGTTGACTGGCTGCACTTCTCGACATTAATGTCAGCTGAAAATATCTAAGTTCTCCTTCCCTCCATATTCCGATAACAATTGCTTATTATTCCGACTTTAGAAGCATGAAATGAACAAGAGGAATTCCACCTCTGTCCGGTCCACTATGCCCTGCACTGTACCTAGCATTTCCTTCGACATTCAAACCAAGACAAACTGGGAAACATATCGTCCGCCGGAATGTTCAGCTTGTTCTCCAAAACGATGGAAGTTAGGGGTAAAGTGCGAGTACTACGCGCAACTCGTGTGCAGTTGCTGGAGGAGACCCCTTTGTAAATTGTATTCTCGAGAGTACGGAGACATCGAGTCAGTTCGATGGAACTTCACTTCCAATGCCCGGCACTGCCAAATGCTTCGAAATCTAGGTGATGTCGGTAAATTGAATGATTTCTGCATTCAAGATAAATTGTTACTCCATGTACTCCTCCTGTAAGCATTGTTCATAGATGAATTTCGACTACATCCAATTACCCACTGCCATCAACATGCGGACAAGGAATATTGTGCGGTTACTACGTGTATTCTCCGCATGTGGAAAGGTTGATTACAAAGAGGTAAATGACATTAACGATGATGGAACAAGAACAATATTCCTGATAAGACCGATCATGGCCTAAATAGACTGTCGGTCATTGGCTCTCAAGAAACAGAATTGCTTATCTCGGTACAAATTATTCTTCCAAATATTGTGCACACGATTTCACTGGTTTACATGTAAGATCGCAACCCGAAGGTTTCATTAAATGAATTAGTTTTAGTGTTCTGATGGGGGAAAAACGAATTTTTTACCATTGAATTAGAAGGTAGGTATCAGTGACCGCTCCGGGGAGCCCAATTGGCGCTGCGGTGCTCCGTGTTGATGCCATAAACTCCTTAGATCATGACAGAAAAGCAGCTCTCCCAGCCTGCAGCCAGAAATCTGCCTGAGGTCCTCAAAGAATGGTTTCCCCAATGTCCGTAGCCTGACTCTAGCTAGAGCTTGGCAATCGCAGAAGGGTTCCCATTCCTTCTCCACAGCTTCGGCAATGCTAATTGTAAGGTCTGCCGAGCCTGCAGACATGGTCCCCTATGGGCCAGTGCCCCGTGCAAGTCGCCCCGAAGGGCTGCCAAGAACAGAGCCTTGTCTGACCAATCCGTCAGCCCGCTCATTTCCCTTTATGTTCCTATGCCTGGGAACCCAGAGGAGGGTGATCTGCACTGCCCCACTAGCCTGGAAGATGTCGTCGCTGAGTACAACACCTTGATGGTCGCTTAGCTGCCGGTCAGAACGGCTATATTACACTTGGGGCTCGAATCTCTCTCCAGTCATCGACAGACTTCCAATATCACCAGTATTTCCGCCTGGAGTACACTGGCAAAATCTTCCGGTACCACCGTGAAGTATTACTTCGCGGGAGAGGCTCTGCTTCGCTACACCAGCACGTCCATGTCGCGTCTTCGTCGCGCCGGCTTCCGAGCTCGATTCAACTCCAGGAGTTTTGTCTGCACTGCGGCTGCTGCCTTATTTACCGTCATCCAGCTTTCATTCGACCTCAGCATCTCTTCCACCAGGTTGGAGGGCTCGATGTCTACCCCCAAGATGCCTTTCAACCTACTTTTCTGCTTCAGAAATCTTGGACAATAGAACATAACGTGCTCCAGTTCCTCGGTGGTAGCACCGCATTCAGGACAGTTAGGGAGACTCGTCCAACTCGAAGCGATGCAAAGATTTCCTATAGCCACCGTGTCCCGTAAGGAACTGTATCAGATGGTAAATCAATTCTCCGTGTCGGGCCATTTCTCGATACACGGTCCACCGTTCCTTGTCGGAGTTATCCTACCGTTGTTGCCACTTGCCACACAATTCTCTCCTTATGGCTTTTCGGAAATCCGCATTCACCTCGGCTGGATTTGCCTTCCGTTTTTCGTAGAGCCAGTGTGCCTCGCTCGCTAGAAGATCTATAGGAATCGTTCCCGTGATAACACACACTGCCTCCGTCGACGCCGTCCTAAATGCGCTGTACACCCTTAGCGCAATTGGCCGGTATGCCGAACTTATCTTCTTTCGGTTTACAGCGTGGTTCAACGCTTCCGCTAAGACAGTGGCCGAGTATAACAGGATCGACTTCACCACTCCCGCGATGAGTAGCCTGCGACTATACTTCGACCCTCCCACGTTAGGCATCATCTTTGCAAGGGATGAGCTTGCATTTGCTGCCTTCTCCCGCGCGTCCCCTCAGCTTGGCGTCGATCATCACAACCAGGTATTTGACAATTGATTTTGAGACGACCTCACGATTACCAACTCGAATATTAACCGTGTTGTTCTTCCTGCGGTTGGCAATGAGGACCGTCTCCGTCTTTTCGTCCGCCAGGTCTAGCTTGGCCATTCGTAACCATGACTTGATGGCTTGAATGGCTTAATTTGCATACAGCTCCACATCCTCGGGATGCTTTGCAATTAAAACTACCGCCAGGTCGTCCGCAAAACCAATCAGCGTTGCCTCCTTCGCCACGCGTAGGCCAAGCACTCCGTCGTACATTATGTTCCACAGCAGTGGTCCCAATACAGGACCTAGAGCCACACCTGCTGTCACAATGTGCCCATTCGGCCCGTCGGACCAGAGAAGTCTGTCCGAAAGGTAACTATCGATTAGCCGAGTCAAGTAACTTTAATCCAGCCCCAGTTGGCTGAGTTGAAAGCATTTTTGACGTCCAGCGTCAGAGAGCGTCACCAGCATTTGCATTTCGAGCCAATTCCACAACCTTTGCTACTGCATCGACCGTAAAACAGGCTCGCCGAAACCCATGTTGTCGCTCTGAAAGACCACCTCCAAGCTCGATGAACGGGAGCAGCCTGTTGTATATCACCCTCTCCAACATCTTCCCCATGGTGTCTAAGAGACAAATAGGGCGGTGGTTTTTAGGGCTCCGGTAGCAACACCAGCTTCTGCCTCTTCCATTGGGCGGGAAATACTCCTTGCGCCATGCACGATTCGAATGTGCGAACCACCTTGGTCTGGCCTTGACCGCCTAATACGTCCGCAGATTTCCCGAAGTTCCTCTTCGGTCACACCAGGGATCGAGAAGACGTCCTGCTGAGCTGCCAGTTGGAGTTCACTTTCATCCTGCTCCTGCTGCGGGAAAAAAGTTGTAATTATTTGCAACAAGAGCCGTGGGCATGTCACTTGAGGTGATTTTTGCCCTCGGATCTTGTTCATTACAACTTGGTAGCCTTGGTGGTGGGGTATATCCCACGGATTCGTATTAGCCTCCATGCAGAGCTTCTGGTAGCATTCCCGCTTGCTTCTCCGTATGGCCTTCTTAAGGTTGTTTCGCAGATCCTTGTATTCCTCCCCACACTCCTGGTGTTCCGGGCTTCCCCTTGTCCTGTGGGAAAGTCTCCTTGCTCGGAGACAAAAGGGATCTCAAGGCAGCGATCTCTTGCCGCCTCTTGCCGTGGTGCAAACGTCGTCGTGGCATGCTTCGGTTACACGCTGGGACAGCTGTATGACCCTTTCCACCGCTGTTCCATCGGGATCATGGGCTCTCTCCAATGCCGCCAGGAATGTCTCCTCCTTGAGAGCTCCGATAGACCAGCCAACTGCTTTAGCCTTTCTATCTCCAGAGCGTCGTTGATTGCTTCCTCGGTTTTAATGATGAGGAAGATGGCCTGGTGGTCACTGTTGGTGTAGTGCTCACTCACTTGTCAAGCCATCTCCCTCACCAGTGAAGTGCTAACAAATGTCAGGTTAACGATCGAACCCGACCCTCTACCTCGAAAGGTGAACCCGCATCCACAACGTCAGATCTCCTATCTCCGTTCGCCTGATACGGTTTATACTATCTCCCAAATCCATCAGTTCCGGGCCTGATTTCACTTTTCGGAGGATGTCGGCATTGAACATATTTCCCTTCTTGGATATATTTATTATTTCCGGGCGGAGCTTCTTCTTGTCCTTTTCCCTCTTGTTGCTCACCTTAATCCATTGTTTGGGCTTCCGAGCGTTGGTTTCTTCCACTTTTGCAGATGTTGTGGCTGCAATCGTGAGATTATCGACTTCCGCGGATACTCTCGCGGGCTCCGCCTTCTTTGGTGAAGAGGCTTTTTTCTTCTTCGGGACTTGCTGCGGTCCTAGAGGCTCACTGGTACCGTCTCTAGTCCGTTTTCCCGCCTGCCTTATCAGGAATCACCTGTGTTTCCCTTGTGACCTTGCCACCTGACGCTTGGGAATTCTTTTTTTCGAGTGCCTTGATATAAGAAAATTTAATGCCTCTTATCAAGGCCCGAATATTTTGGTGGATATTCTGCCCCTCCTTGATGAACTCACACAGTTCATTTATTTGTTCCGCGAGAGTAACGAAAGCCATTCCGATATGTTCCCGTTTACTCTCGCGCCTTGCGCCACAAGGAATGATGTCGGTCAAGGGATTATTCATGTTTCTTTCAGAGTCCCGCGACGAATTTCGACTACCAAAGGGAACCATTGTCATCGGTGGTGATCTCCTAAGCTTCGAACTCCTTCTAAAAGGATCCGGTGTGACCTATTTTCCACTCTCTTGTAGCATTAGATGCCACAGTAGCCAAGTTTCCCACTACTGGGGCACTGCGGTCGTTGGATATCGACGGCCGGGAGCTCGCTTGCTCACTTCCAAAAACCGCCGGCACTGGCTTTCCGAAGCCCTGCACCGTAAGAAAACTTCCTTTCTCCTCCTCCATATTTGTTTTATTTTCTGGGTATCCTTCCCATAGCCAATTTTTATCCACGGGTGGGCGTTTTGTTCCCATCTACCCGGGCTGCGCATAAACATGCCTATGGGCGCACATCTCCTAATGCGTACAAGTGCGTGCTCATAACAAATCCGCTGAGCGTTCCCTTAGCCGCATGAAGGGATGCGCCCGTAGGAAGATTTGGCAACTCCACACTGGCGAAACCTGGGAGACCATACGACTTGGATACACTGTGTATCCGAGAAAACCCCCGCGCCGACTCCGCTGGCCATTTTTGATCCGTCGGTAAAGACTACTGAGTCATAACCTTGCAGCATGCCGCCGGTCTTCCACTTTGCCTTGGTTGGAAAGTCTACAGCAAAGTTTCTTGTGCGAGTGCCCATATTTCCCGAGGTACTTCGTCTAGGATATTGTTATGGCCGTAGGAATTCGCTGCCCAGCATCCGGACTCACGTAGTCTGACGGCACTGCACGCTGCAACGTATTTAATGTTGAGGTCTAGGGGGAGGAGATGCAGGAGTACATGAGAGCATCTGCCGGACAGGACTGCAGAGCCCCAGTAGCACCTGCACATGCAGTTCTTTGAATCCTATTGTATTTTTTTCTCAAAGCCTGCCACCATACAATGCGTAAGATACCCCTCCAATCCAATAACGGTCAAGGCTTCCTTGATGGCGTTCGTACTAACCTGGTTAAAAGCTCGCTCTATATCCAAAAAGGTAGCCAGGTTATACTGCTTGTACTGCCAATTACCTCGTAGAGGGCAGTTTCTATGGTTTTCCTTTGAGGTAGGCATGCTGGGACTTAGAGAAAGGCGTTCTCTCCATAATCATCCTTAAGTAAATGTCCAGGACGCGCTCTAGGGTCTTCAGCACGAAAGAGGTCAGGCTGATTGCTCGAAAGTCCTTCGCGACCGCGCCTGCTCGCTTTCGGTATGACGACTGTAGTATGTATAGTAAAGAAATGCAGCTTCGGCATAACCCTTTCCGGCTGCTTCTGTAGCATGACTGGCATTATGCAGATTTATATGCGGAGAAGCTGTTTATAGCTCAGCCAATCTTATCCTCGGCAATTGCCGATTTGATAGTCCTTCACAGCTGTAAGGTTCTGACTTACAGTCCTCCGCGCTGGCGGGAAAGTGTGTTTGAACCAGCAGCTCCACGGTTTCACTAGAAGATTTTTTCCAGGAGCCTTCCGAATTTTTAAGAAAGGATGGGCTCTTATGTTCCGTGGACAGGATCTTACTGAGGCTCGCGAATACACTAGTGTTTTCGGTGTTCTGACAATAGTCCAACCGACTGATGGCCGACTTGTACTTCTTCAGGCAGTGCTTGTATGGCTGCTAATATTTATGCCTGTAGCAGATGTTGAAGATTCCTCTGGTCAGCTTCTTGTGGCTGGAGAGATCTTCATTTCACATTGGTGCCGGTGTTTTTTTGCTGTACTTAGTAGGGTCTGGAATGTCTTTTCCAGAGCCCCAACTTTTGACTCCAGTACTCGAATGAGTCCTTCAATTTCCAATACCAATCGTCGTCTCACTCAATGTTTGCCGTATCTGAAATGGATACTCGATCCTCCGCCTTAAAGTAAAAAAAAACCCTGGGTATAGACCGGGGTCCTAACCCTATCAACATGGCTCTAATTTCAGTTTTATTGTTGTATTTCGTATTGAATAACTGTCTTAATCGCTGACTGCATCATTTTGGTGGAGCTAGTTTTTTTTATTGTCTTCCCAAAATGTTATGATATTGTTTTAATTGTTGTTATTTTTCTTTTCAGTTTTACGGAGCGTTGATGTTTAATCAGGAGAATAACTGATTAAATTTACTGATTAAAAAAAATCATTGATTAGTTTGAAAAATCAGCTAAATAAAACAGCAATAATAGCTAATCATGAGACCTGAATCGCCGGAACACTATCTAAAAAGTGTCTTTATTGTGTTTAACGAAGAACAAAAAGACAAAATCGGAGTGTTTTAGGTAAATCTTTCTGAAATGCATCGCGTTAAATTTCGCCGGAATGAATCAAAGGAAATTTCAAAACGTGAAATATTGAAGTAAAATATGTTGCAATATTTCCATACTATAAAAATCGTATTTCGTCTATTACTAAATATTATAAGCAATGCGCGCAAATATATATACGTAAACAAAAAGTGCTGCAAATGCATGTGACTAAGTGATAATTTTCCCAAAGTTTTTTACTCTCTTCATTTAAAAATGGCAGATATTAAATTCATTGTTCTAAAGGTAAGTGTTTTTTTGGTTTATTTATTTTTCTTTTATTTTTATTTGAGTTATGGAATCCGCATTGCTTTATATTTTGTCCGATTCGGTTCCCTGAATGCTCATTCATGCATTTCTTGCAGAGTCAAAATTATATCTCTTATTATCCAACCATATCCCTTACCTCCTTGTTTTCTTCACAATGCAGTTTATAAAGTTTATTGAATGCTAACTTTGCTATCTCAAAGTGTATAAAAATCTCTAATAATGAACTGGAGAACGATTCCCATAAATCGGGGCACATAAAGCCTCCGAATGGGTTTTTATTGCATCAAGTTATTTCCGTTTCGTTGTTTATTCAAAGCGCATTCGTTACATAAATAAACTTAAATGATAGAAACGCTGCTGATACCTTCAAATCGAGATCTCAATGTAAACATTGAGCGTAATATACTCCCCAATTGTTGTAGGCTGTAGTTTAGTTGAACTATGGAGCCAGAATAATATTGAAATTTTCGGGTTATACGCAAGGTTAGTTAACGTTTGCTGCTATTCGCAAAAATAAAATTCACATAAACACTCCGTAGTTTAGAGATAAAGAAAATTAGGTGATTATTTTCGAGCTTTTTAGAAATGTATTCATTTAAGAATTAATGTTTATTGTATACCTGCCTCATTTAGTGCCAATTTATTGGTACCTCATGTTCGAAATCCGCCACGGTCATGGATGTTTTAGTTTAGTTTACTGGAGGAGCTTTCCCGCCTACTTCGTCCGCTGGCTTTAGCGAATCTGAAAACATTTTCCAGAGACAGAGAGTGTGCATTCATTGAAGAAAACCTTACCAAGGTGTCTGAGATCAGAGGAGACCGGGCAGTTTCCTCCTCCTCCTTAAATTGGTTGCACATAGGCAAAACCAACAAAAATGCTGCTCTGGTGGCCCCGGAATTTTTCTCAAAGATTTTCGCGTGCCAGCAAGAGTTTCTCCACTTGGCTGCATGTGCATCCTTGCAATTTCACCCTTCAGAGTAAAGTGGACAGTGGATGGCCGGATGTCAAAAGCTGCCTCTGGTCCCACCATTGTAGGATCCAGCCTCTGGGCGAGCCAGTCTGTCAGCCTCCTCATTGCCAGTATTGTTTGAGTGCCCCGACAACCACATCAGGAATGTATCGTTCAGTCGGCCAAGGTTCAGCAGGAGTAGGGTAGGTGAACGCGTTTACGCACAAAGTGTTGAACTCCCGCAACAGTACGCTGTCGGACTACCAAAAAAACACCTCCCTGTCATTAGAGAACTAACCTCGAGCTGTTTGACACATTACTTCGGGCTAGTCCTCCCGCTCTCCTGGCTTAGGGAGCCTTCAAGTCAGAGAATTCCTTTTACCAACGGGAGGAGAGGGCAGGAAGGGAGCTGTCAGTTCAAGGAACCCCTTATCGCCCGAATATAATGTGCAATACGATTCCAGCGCTCTTCAGAATCTCTCTGACAATGTTATCTGCAGAGAGCTCCCCTTTGTCTGTATAACGTTGCTGATGAAAGCCGTCTCACTTCTCGCAAGTTCAGCGTCGTCCGCTACTCCATTGCAGAACACACAATCAGGAGATCGCGCCTTCCCAATCCTGTGCAGATAAGACTAGAAACCTCCATGCTCGCTTAGAAGCCGCGTAAGGAAGTAATCAATCTCACCGTGCGTTCGGTTCAACCACGGGCCTAAATTGTCGATGAGCCGCGCAGCCCATCTGCCCCTTGGCTCATTTTGCCAAGAAAGTTGCCACTCGGTAAGGGTGCGTTGACGTTCTTCACGGACAACCTTGGGAAGGGGGGCAACGAGGATCACTCTCCCGATCACCTTCAAGGCCGGTTCTGGGACAATGCGATAAGCAGATGCTTCTCCCAAAGGTGCTTCTCTCTGCACTTGAGTAAGGTGCTTACTATGCACCTCTTTGTCAAGGGCATCAGCCCATACCTCCGCACCATAGAGCAGAACCGACTGCGTTGTTCCCATAAGGAGACGTCTCCTAGTAGATATAGGGCCCCCAACATTCGCCATTAGCCGATTCAAGGCCGTGACCGCAGCTGCAGCCCTGTCCACTGCTGCTTAGATTTGCTCGAAGAAGCTCATCGTCGAGTCGAGCATTAAACCAAGTTATTTAATCACTGGTTTTGACTCTGTAGTCAACTCGCCGATCGATATGGGACTCAGGGTCGGGATTCTCGTTCTGATTAAGACGACTACTTCGCTTTTTCCAGCGCAAGGCTGAAACTGTGGCCATCCATCCGCTTACTCGTCGCATCAATATGCCAAGTCAAAGCAGACTTGTTCAACAGTGCGTCCGGCAACAAGTGCCGCAACGTCGTCTGCATAGCCGAACAGGTGCGACTCTTTGGGCATATCAAGTCTCAGCAGATTATCTTAGGAAGCATTCCAGGGATCCGGCCCTAGGATGGATCCCTGTGCTACTCCCGACGTGATTTCCATCCTCCTTTGGCCCTCTAGCGTCTCATAGAACAGGAGCGGTCTTTCAGATAATGCCTCAATAGATAGCTTGGCACGTGAAATGGGTTTTCTAATGTGCCTAGCATATCTGTCCATCTTATGAAATTGAAGGCATTTCTGACACTATCCGTCGGGATCGGCGACTGTGTGCCTCGGCTCGATGAACCGCATCTACGACCTCCATAGTAGCATCTTCCTGTTCTGAACCAGAACTGCCTTGGGAATAAGACCCCGGCAGCGCGAATCCCTTCAGCGGATCTACTCCTGATGAGCTCCTCGAGCACTTTCCCGGTATGCAGACGAGGTCTCCTTTATCCTTGAGCTTCTCGAGCACTTTCCCGGCCGCATCAAGCATACACAGCGGTCGGTATGCAAACGGGAACTCCGGGTCTCTTTTGCCCTTGCTGATCAGCGCGAGAAGGAAACATGCCCTCCTTCAAGCAAGCGTTGAATGCCTCGAGCAGCAATTCTGGCCAGCACCTGGCGCCTTCTCGTTTTTCATTGTGAGAACCGCTTCTTCGAGCTGTCTTGTCTCACTGTGAAAAGGGGGCAATCCTTGACGCTTTCTGCGCTATTGACATCAACCCGTACAGGATGTCTGGGTAACAATGCGCTTCATCTGGTCGATACTTGGTATGCAGGGCCTGCGCAGAGACCCGATTTTCCAGGTGACAAGCCATACCCAAGTCCCCACGGGTCCTCATTCAACTCGTTGGAAAGGTTCTGCCAGCCGTGAGGTTTGCTTTTATTTATTGCAGTGCGGAGTCTCCTTTTTGTTGACCTATACTGTGCTTTTATGGCGCATCCCTCCTCATTGGCGTGCAAACCTTGTGCCAAACGGTGGAGCTTATGACACTCGCTCCGTAGGTCGGCAATTTCTGCCGTCCACCAGTACATGGATGGCTAGTCGCGCCTGGGACCTCTTCGGGGCATGGAAGCCTCACACGCCATCGTTAACAGGTTCATCACTGAATTTACAATGGTGTCAGCTGTGACACTACCACCCCTCGGAGCGTCCTCCAGCGCGACTCTGCCTGCTCCAAAAGCTTCGACGAACTTCCCGACGTTCACCTTCGCGACATAGCATAGGCAGGGAGAGCGTCGCGTTTGTGCTCGCCGGTAAGTAGCGTCAACCACTTGGAACGCGATGTACTGGTCATCACTTGGACAAGTCTTCTAGGACTCGCCACCCGTCCGAAGGTGATGCCAGAAATTCCGATGCAAAAGTGAACTTGCCGTGGATCCGGTGTTTAAAACTAGGAACCCAGTTCTCACCGCCATTTTCAGAATCCGTTTCCTTCTGGAGTCTGACTGAGGCATGCCCCATTCAAGGGCCCCGGCATTAAAATCACCGCCTACCAGGATTCGTCCATCCGTGCTCGAAACGGCGTCCTCCAGAGCATCAAGCCGCCGCCAAAAGTCCAACATCGTCTCATTCGGCGTCAGGTAAACGGTAAAAAACGTTATCCCTAAACAACAGATCCAGACAAACTCGTTCCATTGGCCTTCGGCAAGAACACGAAGTCGAACGTTATCTCGAACCCGCTGCCATCTGGGTTCGAGATAACGTTCGGTGCTTGATAAGTCGAGATGCCATGAGGACGGGTCCTTGTTTCGGTATTGCTTGTTAATTTGCACTAGATCAGCAATGCTGCAAATTTATTTTTGGGAAATGTGGTACCTCATCTACGCTTCAGATGAAGATGCCGAGGACTGCACGTCCCTTTTATTGGTTTTAGGAGCCGACACTTGTAACGTGACGGTCCCTAACTCGTAGTAGAGCCGGCAGCCCCAATGTTCTCGAACTTTCGTAACATCGGGATCGGGAACGCCGATAGTAAGGAAAGTTCCCGCCCTATCAGCTCTCTCTCCTGTTTTGCTGCCTAGCAGCTTCCAGGTGGAGGTGTTGGGGTCATCCTGGACACCATGTTGTTCCAAAACCTCAGCACCATTACACTCTTCTTCTGGAAGACAGAGGAAGCAATTTTTGAGCGATGGCAGCTCAGAGACTTTTTTCAGGGTTAGTTGCGCACCCTCAAGCCTCAAGCCATTCATTCGTGTTTTCGTCGGTAAAGTTTTGCCGTAACATTTTACGGTATACACCTACCGACTCAAACCGAAGCTTTAATGCCTTGCGAGGATGCAGTCCCTACAGCTAGGAGGTGTTCGCTGTTCGCACTATTCAATATCGTAACCGAATGGATTAGAGTCGTCATACTAGACCCATCCATCGGCTTCGATAGCCTTGGCTGCAAATGAAGGCCTAGCCTTTGCCGGCCGAATCCTCTTTGCGGTTTTTAGTGTCGAGTTAGAATCGTCCGAGGGCCGCCATCGCTTCGGTTTCACCTTAGCCGCAAGGGCCTTGAACGATCCTTTCTTCTCAATCTCAACCCGCATAAACCACGAGCTGTGCCAAGGTCTGAAGTCGGTTTGCTCGGAGACGGTTCGTTCGGTTTGCTGTCCGTGGACAGGTGCTTACCCATGGACAAGACTTTAGTCTTAGCAGATGGCGCCGATTGGAGCCCGAGTTCAGGAGTGCTGACAGAAGGGATCTGCTTCGGCTCGTCCGTTAAGGACTGGGTCCTAATTAGATTGGTTCCCACTTGAGTAAATTGGGAATCGGAGCCTAGAATCAGGTTCTCTATCGATGAACTTAGAGTTGCCCCTTCACTCGGGGTTGGATCGTCACGATCGAGATTTAATTTTAGTTTCTTAATAGGTTTTTGTTTTTTTAGTTTCTCTGTTTTATCGGGGAAAGTAAGTCGATCTCGGCAGAGTCCCTTTTTGCCGAGATAAGGCTAGTTGAGACTGGGGCTCGTCTGGTACCCAGAGTTCACCGCTTACGGCCACATCTTAACCTCTGTGATCATTCAGCCCTCGATACGGTGGTCACACCTAGGCTTGGGGTTTTGATTAACGCTTGGTTTCAGGTGTCATCTCCCGTTTCCTAGAGGATCTTCCTTAGTGAGCTACTTCATCACAACAAGGTGGGTGGTTGTTGAAAGGCGATATGGGAGTTAACTTCGTTTCGTTTCGTGTGAAATGGATAAGACGGAGCTGAGATAGTAGTTGGCTTATTTACTTTAATTTTTTGTTGCTATCATTTGCATTTCTGTAAGTTTATTATCAAATTTTCAAGTTTAGCGATCATTAACAAATTGACTATGAATTAATTGAGAACCACCGTATTTCGTACAGATTAATGGTATCGATATAAGTGAAATGCCTCATAGTGATGCAGTACAAATGTTCCTAAAGGCTTCTGAGCCAATGAACTTGGAAGTTCGACGTCCAATATCTGATGATCTCAATAAATTTCATATTTCTAATGGATACTTCTCGCCATTTACGTGTGTAATATCACCATCGTTGACACTGTCCCCTCCATCAACTTCTCCACAACAACAGTATTCTCCCAAAGTTGATAATTTTGAAAGTAAAAATGAAAATAAATTACCATTGGACGACGAAGCCGGCAATGGGGGTGGAGATGATGTTGCCGAAGATATAGTTAAAGATTCACCAACATCTGGTACTGTGACTGGATCACCATCGTCCGGATCGATTGGCGAGAAGTCGTTTGTTTCAACTGGCATACAGACTGATACGATTATTGCGGAATATATCTTTAGTGATGCATCGGTTGACGATCAGTCTAATGAGCATATTTTTGAGGAAGGTTTACCACCTGAAATTGATATTGAGGTAGGTGGTGTTGTCTGCAATGTCTTTTGTTGGTCCCTTATATTTCGTTTACCATTCAATAGGAAGTAACATTACAAAAGTCAGCTAGCCATGAAAAGCTAGGATTAACGGTGAGCTACAGCTCGGGATCTGATGACACCGATACATGTACAGAAGTTTATATTAGCGATATAATACCAAATAGCGTAGCTGCGCGAGATGGGCGTTTACGGCAAGGTGATCAAATACTTCAAGTGAACGGTCGTGATGTCTCTGGCAAAGAAGACACAGAAACGTTAATTGCCGAGAACAAGAATGCTGTCACGTTTCTGGTCAGCCGCTATTTATATATAGTAAGTCTCCTTGGCACCTTGTCCATTTTTTTTTATTGAATCCTATATTCTATAATCATTTGAATTTCAGGACGATGATCTTCACACTTCATATGACGACTATGACAATGATATCGCACAACAGACTTATCAGAATTGTTTGTCTCCGACAAAAGTTCGTAACAATGGTTTCTCCATAATAGGGGACCTTCGTTCGTCATCAGAACAAACAAATTCAAATACTTCTAGATCATCGTCCTCACATAAAAGCAATATTGAAGCAACTGAAATAGGAGGAGTTAACGCCAAGGATAACAAAGCTAAAATCGCAATAGACCCATTAGACCATGTAAATATCGAAGCTCATTTGGAATCTGTGAATCAAGAACTTGCTCAGTTAACATCTCGAATGGAGAACAGCATGATGCTTCATAATAGCATAAGTGGCCACAGTTGGAAATATAACAAGGCGACGAGTAGTTCTGCAATTATGGCATCTTCGTCTCTTCCAAAAGTAGGCCAAAATTTAAATATATATCGTACTCCTATTGATAATGTTGCGAAATCCACGAGCTCTACGATTGCCGACAACACACTCGATACTAAGCCACCTAAAACAACTCCAACCGTGTCAACTCGAAAATTAACAAATCCTAGGTCTAATTGCAATAAAAAACCGATCGAATCTGACACTGAACATATTTATGAAACTATTCCCGAGGACATTGAATCAGAACCGTTTTATTGTCTTCCTTACGAAGCGATTGAACAAAATCTAGTTGAACAATGGCTAGAGATGCAACACTGTCAACAACAGATCTTACTGCGTCAACAGCAACTTAATGATGTTGAAACTCCTGCTAAAACGCCAGGTATTCGTGGCGGCAGTAAAAAAGATCGTAGTGGCTTACTTTTGCAACAAATCAAAGCAATCTCCAATAATATGAGATTTCAGCCGTCAAGTTCTTCGAAAACTATGAAAAGCAATTCAAGCGGCGAAGACCACGAGAATAGTTCAAGTGCCTATAATACGGGCGGCTCCTGTAATAGTAACAATCATTTAGCGCCTGAAATGAACTCTAATGAAGAAGGAGGGGGTGTTTGTGATAAGACTGGATATCAAAGGTAGGTTTCCTGTTAGAATTGTCTGTTGTCGTCTGCGTGAACACCAGTTTTCTTATCATCAGAGCAACTGCGGCCTTGCATATTCCGCCAGGATCACAGCCATCTGTACAACAACAATGCCCCGATGATTGTGCAGGTACTTATATTCAGGATATAAACGATAATTGTGAGGAGTGTCAACGCCAGAAAAAGGATAAAGTATCTTCAAGTCCAAAACATGAGCTGGCACAGCAGAAATCACCTCAAAAGTTGCAACGTTTGTTAGCCTCTAAACAGCAGTGTCCCCTTGCCATCCCAATCATTCACTCTGCATTGCAACAACGAGTAGCAGGTAATTAGGCTTAGTTGTTTGGCTAGTAAATGTCTCCCCCTTAATTTTGGTTTGTTTTTCTTATAATTCGTGGTATAGATCAGACACTTGCTAAGTCGCCCGAGATATCCGCTGATACAATGTATACGAATATGGCGAATCTAAAACGGACAATGTTACTTCAACAAAAACTATTTCGTCAGACCTTGATTCGTCAAAACGCTGCTCTAGGACAAGCTTCACATGCATCAGTAGCTGAAGGTGCTAAAATTTCGCCACCAACTGATCGATTACCGTTCAATGCGCCAAATCTTAGTCAATATCATTTCGTCAGCAGCCAAGAAGTAAGTCGACTTTATTTACGCTAGTATAGTTTTCATATTGGATTAGGGAAAAAGAAATATCGTATTTTGTCAATAGACATATGTTGTGCTGTGCTTATCGCATCGGGTCATACTATACGGCGATTTGAAGACGACAATCTGTGCTACAAGTGTCTCTTTGACAGTGTTGTGATCGTACGTTTCAGTGTTAAGTTATAGCGCGTCAAAGATGGAGTCCATCAAGCAAGAAATTCATCATATTATCATCATAGAATTTGTGAAGTTTATGGGCCCGACACTGTAACGATTTGCACAGCACAGCGTTGGTTCGATCGATTTCATTCTGGTGAAGTGAATATCGAAGATACACCCCGTACTGGTAGGCCAATCGTCGTAGAAACCGGTAAAATTCGTCGAAATCATCCAAGAAGACCGGCATGCGAGCATTCGCCCGATTGGCCAGGCAATGGGTAAGGACATAAAACCGTTTGGAACCATTTGCAGAAGATTGGATTCCAAAAAAACTGGATGTTTGGATGCCACACGAGTTGACGCAGAAATGTTCTTCGCAGGCGTTGATTCGGTCCCAGAGATGTTTCTCTGGGACCGTGTCAACGCCTGCGATGCACTGCTGAAACGGAACGAATTCTACCCATTTTTGAAGCGGGTGGTGACTGGTGATGAAAAAGTGGATCACGTACGACAACTTCAAGCGAAAAAGATCGAAGAGCCGGCCCAAACCATCGCCAACCCCGGATTGACGGCCAGGAAAGGTTTGCTGTGTGTGCAGCTCATAGTGGGTGATTCCCTTCCAATCCCACGGAAGGGAATCATCCACTATGAGCTGCTCAACTATGCCAGATCCTTAATTCGGTCCTCTACTGGGAGCAATTCGACCGTTTGAAGCAGAAATATGAATGGTGTTGCGTTCCACCAGGACAACGCTCGGCTTCATACATTTTTGATGACCCGCCAGAAGCTACGGGAGCTCGGATGGAATGTCCTATCGCACCCAGCGTGTAGTCCGGACCTGACACCAAGTGATTACCATCTCTTCGGGTCCATGCAAAACGCTCTTGGTGCTACTAAGTTGGCCTCAAAAGAGGCTTGCGAAAACTGGCTGTCTGAGTTTTTTGCAATTACGGAGGGGGGATAATGAAGCCTGCCTTCTAATTGGCAACAAGTTTGCGAACAAAACGAGGCATATCTGACTTAAATAGGATAATTCTAAGTATGTTAAATAAAGCGTCAAATTTCGATCACAAATACGACATTTCTTTTTCCTCAAAATTTGATTATATTTTCGTCCTCGCATTAGGTTCATATTTGCATCCCTCATAATTTTTTTTCCTGTAAATGCTGCCAGTGAATGGATTATAGAAAGCGTTCATAAATTCCAATGTGTCCCTATGTCTAATTTCTTCTCAGGTGAGTGCAATTCAAACGAAGCAAACTACATGCGAGGAGCCCCCAATGGTTTGGAAGGTGAAACGGCGACAGGATGGAACTCGGTACATTGTTCGACGACCCGCTCGTAATCGAATACTCCGTGAACGTGCCATACGCTTGACAACTGAACGTAACGATCAGACAACGGAAGACGATACAATTTCTGAAATTAAGACAGGTCGTTACTGGACTCGGGAAGAGCGAAAGAAACACATTGAACGTGCTAAGGAACGTCGGCAACGGCAACAGCAACAACAATTATCATTTAATAGATGTGAAAATGCAGACAATACACTACCAAGCGGTGCTCTTGCAACTGCAACAATTGGTCGTAAGCAGCAAGGACGTATTATAGGTGGACAACAATCTTTAATTTCAACACCGGGAGCTACCAGCCAGAATAGGTGTCCTACATTAACAACAGTACAGACTTTAGATTGCCCTATTACGCATAAGAAGAGTTTGAAAAAAAAGAAAAAAGATGAAAACCCAACCACAGTCGTAGGAGAAAGTAATAATAAGATGGTAGGTCTACTTTCCGTTACGACAGTTTAATATACAAAGCTCCATTACACAAGCAATCTAAGGACGAGTTGCTTGACAAATAGGAAAAAGTGTAACGATCGTAAAATCGTCTAAGATTTGTAACGTTTTCTTCCAGATTCAGACTAGTATTCCATTCAGTCTTAACTACTCAATTCCTTTCCAAACATTTGTTCCGTCAAAATCCGTTCCAACCGAACAAGTCTGATTCACATTCCTGGTGAAGCCCAATTTCGAAAGTGGATTGTTTATAGTAAGCGAATACTGAATAATTCTATTTAGAGGGAAATATTATTAAATACAGATGCCTATTAATGGTTGTCAGTGTCTTCCAATTCCAGTTGATAGGAGACTTGAGCCAAATTTTAGAGCTCTACATGTGCTGTCTTCCTTTTCCTAGTAAAGGTTTCGCTTATGGTTACTTCCACAATAGAAGTTGCTTATCTAGGAAATGGGAAAGTCCTTGTTCGGCCGTATAAGCATTAAACATATTATATAAAGTAAATCAGAACTCTTCCTGTATTAAAAAAGATAAAAAAAAAGCTATTCTCCTATGTCGTTGCTAATTCCCTTAACGTAGAATTAGAAATTAAAATACTTAATGTGTAGATGCATCTATATTCGCTGTTCTATTACAAATTGATATACGTAGTGTTTATATGACGATAAGGAAAATGAAACGGAAAATATTTACAACATAAGTACTAAAGTAAATTAGGTATAGAAAGAACGGGAAGAATATAGAATATTGTGGTTATTATGTAATTATCTTGTTATACAGGATGTCATATACTAAAAAGGGAAATTCCTGTAATCTAATAATATGCAATTTTCGTGTTTCACTCGCGTCATATATTCTTTTCGCTCGTGTTTGTTCCTGGAAAGCAGTTGTTATACCATCTATGGCACGTTCTCCCAAAAAAGAAGAGTCCGAATTCGCGTTAAGAGACCATCTTCAGACTTTTTGATATAACAATGCAACCCCATTGCGATTTTTGATTCTATCTAATTGAACTGAACCGATTTCTCATCTACAGGGTTAATACTAGAGCTCATATGTGTTATAATGAGTTGAACCCCCGCTTTTCCCGTTGGTTAGCCGTCTATCGGGGGTAGTTCCAAAATGTACCTTAAGCTCCTTTGCATTTGGTGTCCCTCATGCGTCACTTTGCAGAAATGTTCAATCCGGCGTTCCAGGACCTGCATTGCGGTAGGTTTTGAAGCCCAAGTATAAAGAAGGCTGAAAATAGTCAAACCAAAATGGCCTTTTTTCATCATCCCTAACTATTACAGGTCAATGGACATTGAGGTTGATGTTTCCTATAACTCTCTCTTATTCATTGTTCTTTGCCGAGAGATACGATCGTTGGAATTTTCTCTGTTGGAGCAAGTGAATGTGGAAATCCCCTTGTTTACTAATACACAGTATTTCATGCAAAATTGGAGTCTGGACATCACCCTAAGGAGTACATAAATGAAGAAGAGAAGGAGGTAAGCAAGAAACTCAATTAAGATACGTAATGTGTACGAGAGAACTTCTGATCCGGGTCACTTGCCCGGGGGTCGAGGAAAACCATAGGCAAGACCTCTACTCAGCTACGATTGTCTTCCAAGAACATGATGGCCGCCTTGAGAGAACGGTGGCACCGTTTGATGGCGGATAATATGGGGGTGTTCTGGTCCGCTTGCATCCCAGTGTTTTGGCTAAGGCAGTGAAAAGTGACGATTCAAATTGAGTGCCCTGATCCGTGGTTATAACCTTAGGTGTCCCGTAGCGCGACACCCACGTCGCAACGAATGCTTCAGCAACGGAATCGGCATACTTGGGCACCCCCAATGTCCAAGTGAATCTCCTTTTCGGTAGGGAGCTTCGAATCGTTGGTATCGGTTTTTTCTATGCATTACGTCCTTTCGCATGCCTGGCCACACGAACTTTCTGTTGATCGTGTTGAGCGTGGTGGAGCTATCCACTATCAGCTCATCAGTATCAAACGTTGTCGGGAGAGAAGTAGCGTCAATGCGCGAGAGTGCATCAGCTACCATGTTTGCTTCTCCCCTGACGTAAACGATATTGGTTGAAAATTCGGCTATGTACATCAGGTAACGTACCTGACGAAACGATGCTTTGTCCACCTTTTGCTGGAACACGTAGGACAGCGGCTTATGATCCGTTTTGATAACAAATTGCACGCCCTCCCAGAAATAATAATAATCGTTAGCGCAACAATCCATATTGGATCAGGGCCTTGACGTGTGTTAGAGCACTTCATTCAAGACCGTAACGGTACACTACAGAACACTGTAGGAGGCAATGTGGTCAGCATTGCCTCCCAGAAATGGTATCGGAAAATGGAGGAATCTTTCTAAAAAAAACTTTAAACGCTCGTATCTCCGTTAATATTGGGAATTTCGAGAAAACGAGCTTAATTCGTGATCACTTGTATAGGGAAGAGTTGGACCTTTCAGATGGTGCAGTAGGTGGCCAACAGCTCGCCGTCGAACGTGGTATCTTTACGTTCGGAGGTTGAAAGCTTCCGCTGGAAAAATGCTATTGGAAGCCACCTGTCGCCGTGTTGTTCCAAGACGGCACCACGTCCGATCTATCGGTTACCAATGCAATTGGTGCGTTCGGTTGGAAGTGCACTAGCAATGTTGCGTTCGCTAGACTGTTTGTGCAAGCGTTGAAGGTGGGCCTGCCTGCGTTGTCCACGTAATGGGTGTTCTGTCTCCTTTTTTCGTGTTCCGAATAAATATTTCGACGTGTTCCCCACGAGACCGTAATCAGTTAAACGCCGCAAGTGTTCGGTGTGTTGCTGCGAGGTCTCGGATGCGACCAGGATGTCGTCGACGTAGCATACACAAAAATCCAGCCCTCGCAGCACTTCGACCATGAAGCGCTGAAAGGTCTGGGCCGCGTTCTGTAGGATGGACTCGGTAAGGCCCAAATGGCGTTGTTACGGCGGCTTTAGAGATGTCCGCCTAGGCGGGGCTGTTACCGCGTTTAATATTTTGAGAGAAAAATACAGGTGAATGGTCCAAAGGCTGTTCGACAGGCGCAAATAACCCATCTTGGCCATTTACTCAAACTCCTTTCTCGCTACCTCTAGTCAATCGGGCCTCAGACGTCAAGGTCTTTCTGCAACGGGCGGTCCGTTGGTAACAATGTGGTGTTAGACTCCATGTTGGCAATTGGTGTGAACGGAGGTGTTCGTTCAACAGGTCGCGGTGGGCCGGTCACTTAATCCGTATGGATGAGGATGATCCAGCCCGGAAGGTCTATAAAAGCAATATCCGTGATAGAAAAAGAAGACGAGGCAGACCCTGGCCGAGATGGAGCGATGGCGTAGCTCAGTCAGTTTTTAAGGATATCGAATTGGTGGACGTCGTCGCAAAACCGGGGTGTATGGAGTTCCTTAATAAGACAGGCCTAGACCGAATACCAATTGTTGCGTCGTTGATGATGATGATGCTGAATTTAAACGTGGCCTTTCAAAAATCGGTGATGCTGAACGTTCTGGTTGCCCTAAATCGGTGGTTGTTCTGGAAAACATAAAAAAAAAGTTACATTGAAACTTTTACACGAAAAATCCTGTGCCCTATAGGTTCAGCTCTGAAGGAAAGGAGGTGTTACTGGATCCGGGTAAGTATAGGTCGTGTTGGTCGGGAATTTTACAGAGAAATGTCTTGAGTATAATATGAAGAATATCAAGGCAAGGATTGCTACAAGGATAACGAGAAGAAAATCCGACACAATAAAGGTGGTACTCCTAAGTGAAAACTGTTGTAATTTTTTGACATTGTCTAGGTGCAATTTATGCTGGTATCAATTTAAATATCCTTCTCTGTCATTCTGTCTGTGTTATCCTGCAGGATGGATGGAAGGTTGTGCATGGCTTGGATTTCTTTGCTGCTATTTCTTGAATTATTATTTTATATTGTGTCGTTTGGGAGGCTAACAACGAATGTTCCGTTTCGAATTTGAGTTTTATTTTGATGAAGCACACCTTCGAAGTTGCTAAGGTATATTGTTCCTTCGTCTATCGTCTGAACCTAATTTTTCAATTTGATTTCTATTACAAATTGTTATATTTTGCATTACCCCACAATTTCCTCTTATCTTGTATCGCACTTGCTGCATTAAGAAAAAAATTGAAAATGATTTTCTAGTTGCTAAAAAAAAGAGTTTGGTGGAGATGACGTTGAAAAAGACATGAAGATAAGCAGAGAGCCTCTCAGCATCCTACTGAAAAGTGGGGCGTCACCTGGGACGGTTGGAGAGATAACGAGGAGGGTCGTCGTCGAATACAGTAATGTACTCACGAGGGTGGTCCTGTACAAGGACAAATTTGAGTGGCTGGTGGCTGCCAAAGTTGGGCCAACAGTTAATGGTGTGGTAATGCTATCTGCGGCTAGTGGGAAACAGGTTGTCTCTGATGCCACCGGCTTGCTCGCGATTCCGAAGCCGGTAGTGGTCAAGAACCGCAACAGGGAGGCAGTGACCATGGAAATCGCACAAGTAGTAATGTGCGAGGTGGCTCCTGCACTGGCAGTCAGGCGCACACGGTGAACCCACTGAGGTCTGGAGGGGGTGATCTTGCGAGCGCCCTGCAAAAAAGAAAGAAAGAAGCTTGTGGAGAATATCAAGTACTCCGAACACGGGTTGGAGGTGCATGGGGCCCAAAAGCTTGCCCCGAGGGATATCATATATGGTGTTCACTGCTGTATTAGCGCTGATGAGCTTACGCAGTAGGTATACGAGAATCATCTCGAGGATGGCATGTCATTTAATATATTCAAAAGGGAAGTCGAAATTGTGAGTTGGTTAATTCGACCTGTCCCCAAAGCCGTCAACAATGTAGTTCTGGAGGGAACTCCAGCTGTAATTGATAGGCTGAAGCCTGCTGAGCGGGCGTATGTCAAGGGATTTTGCGCTATCGAGCTAGACCTTATGACATGCTCTTCGCGTGCTTCAGGTGCCTGGCTTTCAACCATAGACTGACTTGACTGTAAGGTGAAAAACTACGTGTGTGTTCATTGCGCTCAGAGTGATCATATGACTTCGTCTTGTAGTATTGAGCCGCACTGTCGGAACTGTGCGATCCGGGCGCTTCCGGCCGGGCTTATGCTACGATCGATACTGTGCCCTATTTACACCACAAGGGTGGCTAGGGTCAATCCCGCCAACGAGCGCCATTTCGCTTACATTGCTGCGGTTGAACTGCCATAATGCACGATCTCGGCCAGCACATGCAGTCATCGGCTGCATCATCTCCATATTTCTCAGCTCCAGCTCAATTTCAATAAACGCCAGGTTGACCTACTAGAGGTTACTTTTGCCGGCTATCACGTCAGTGAGAGAGGCCTTCGGCCACCAGCGCTGAAAACTAAAGCCATTTCGGAGTTTTCTCTTCACAACTTAGACGTTTTCTTGGAATGCTTAACTACTACCGTCGCTGCATTCCAGGCGCCGCTTCACGAGTTATTCAAGGGTTGGTCTAAAGCCGGAACCCACGGACCATCTGAGAGGAATCAAAGCAGGGGGTGGATCCCGTGTGTTTGCCTTCGGCGTCCAGGGGATGCTCAATGACCATCTCCGACAGCCTGGCCTGAACACTGCTCCACACTTCCGGCGTTAGTTTTTCGCTAGCAGAATTAACATCCGCCAGCGCCGCACGTAAGTGGCTCCTGGTCACGTCACTGAAGGGTTTCGCACATCGTAGCTCATCGGCTGGCTGTTGGTGCGTACTTTTCTTCAGATGTCTCTTTGTCACTCCACTCCGTTTGAGATCTTGCTTGACCTCATCTTGAGATCGATTGCGTTTCAGAGCGATGGGCTTCGCCCGGCTGCTCGTCTGCCAGGCGTTTGCTGTTGTATTCCTCAACAATCGCCTGGCATTTTGCGATGTCTTTTTCATCCCGCTCGTCGACAGTACCGGTCTCGTTATTTTTAGCAATATTGCCGAGAATATGCATGGCCTTCTGGTAATGACTCTTGAGCAGGACACCACTGGACTTTCGCTTCGGTTTCCGGTGCTCGACGTTCTTGTCAGTCTTTACTTTTGAGGGATCCTCCGACGTAGGAGGAGTACTATGTCTGCTTCTCGCTACAGCCAGCTTGACGTCAGTCGATTCTAGGTTGGGACCACTAGTTCGTCTGCCGCCTCGCTCCGGGAGGCCCCTGCGGTTGGTTTCAGCACCGCGGTACTACGGATGGCACCGAGTGTAATGTTACTGTCTTCTGGCTAGATGCCAGCAGCTCATCCTTCGCCTGGCATTATCCTCTCTTCTTCTATCGTCGGTTTATTTATTTTTAAAATTGAGTCCATGTTTTGGTCTCATAAGTAGTCCGGGAAAAATGTTCCACGCTGGCTAGCCCGGCAACCAGGGGAAGAAGCTTATTTTAAATTGAAGGTGACTAAGGTATTCAGAGTTCGCATACTAAAGAGCAAGCTCCATATTGGCCACGTAGCCCTCCACGTGTGGTGTTCCACCTTGGCTTGGGGTCCTGTTAGTACCTTCTCCAGTGCAGGGAGAACGATCTCCGGGCTGTTGCTTCGGCTCATCCCCCGTCATATATTCTTGCCCTTAACAGCAGAGAAGCAGATCCTCGTTAGTTGGATGAGCCTATTCCCAGCATGGCCCGTCCGAAGATGGTTTCCAGCGGCCACCGCAAGGAGGTCGTGTGAGAACTGCGGAGTTAATCAACATTAACCCGAAGCATAATCAAACCACGCCGCCAGAATGGTAGTAAACCTGGCAAAAAGTGCATTGATTTCTGGCGGCTGCTGTACCGTGCTGTCGCTGGATGTCAAACATGCGTTCATCATGGGTGTCCCCGGTTATTTAGCGGATTTGGTTTGAAACTACCTCTTAGATAGGAATCTCTTGTACGGGACAGATGAGGGTCCCAAAGAGTACATTGTCGACCCCGGGCTACCACAGGGATCGGTACTGGAATATCATGTATAATGGGGTGCTTGCTCTTCCCGTCCCAGAGGGGACTACGATTGTCGGTTGTTGCAGAAAAACACCCAGAAGATGTGGAGGTCTGCGCGACGGAAACAATAAGACCGGTAAAGTCTTGGCTATGAACAGCCGGGGTTGCCTTGGCGGATGCGCAAACGGAAGTGGTCTTAATAACCACCCACAGGAAAAGTAACACTGAAAGTGGAAGTCGGTGGATATACGGTCGTATCAAAGTCGACTATCAAATACCTGGGGGTGATAATTGACATCAAATTGAGCTTTAGGGGGCGCCTAGAATATGCATGCCTAAAGACAGCCACCACGGCACTTGCAAAAATGTTGTCGAATATTAGTGGGCCGAAATACTATCGGAGGTTACTTCTAGCCGGAGTGGTGTGTTCCATCCTGGTTTACTTGTCCCCTGTGTGGGCAGAGGCGCTTGCAAACTCTCAGAGACGGAAGCAAGTGAACTCAGCTTATAGAGTGATGGGTTGGTGGTGCCTTTAGAAACACATCAGATGAGGCCATATTGGTGGTGGCAGGCATGATCCCTGTCGAAATTAGTGTGCTGTACCATGCAAGATGTATGGAGGAGCACACAGAGCGTAGAAATGCGGCAAGGTCAGAGTTGCATGATCTGCGCAAACGCAGATGGGTCGAGTCTACGAAGGGTTGGTGGACCCACAGGCTCAGTCCCAACATTAGAGCGTGGTTTGAGTTCCTCACGGGGCATGGTGGTTGCTACAGGCAGTATCTGACCCGCTTTGGGTTGGGTAGGTGGGGTGGTATACTGTGGATCCAGAGCATGTGATATTTCACTGCCCAAGGTTTGGAATGGAGAGCCTCCTTTTCTAAACCAAGTGTTGGGCGGGAGTGTGAGCTTGAAGAACTCAGTTGCGGAGATGCTGAGGTGCAAGCAATACTGGCTTATGGTTTGCTCTGCAGTCGTGCAAATACAGGAGGAGTTTCTGAAGGAGCAGGAAAGCCGAAAGGAGTAGTAGGACTAGTGCCTAAGGGCAAACCTACCGGGGCTGGGGTTGGAGATACCTGGGGTGGTTTTTAGTGAAATCTATCTCTAGCGTGGAGTTTGTTACCAAGTTATTAGGCAAGATTCAGGTTTTCAATCAATTTTTATTAAATATATTTTCTTCACAAACTACACACGTATATATAATTCTTATATGTATATTGATTTTTGAATATAAATATGCATATACACTGTTCGTATATGGTATATATATCTATTATATATACACATATCTGTTGTTTATAAGTATCCTATACATAATTTGCAACTTTATCCTTTTTTGATCATCTCAATTAGCTAAAATAGCTCTTCCTGGATCATCCTAATTAGCTAAAATCAATTTTTTTTCCCGATCATCTAATCAAAATTTAAAAGGATGATTGAAAGTTGATTGAGTTTTTGCGTATCTTTTATATCATTTTCTTATTTTTTTTTGTTTTTTTGTATCTTTGTCTTTGCATGTCCTTTACATCGTTTTATTAATTCGTTTTTGCTTTTGTTATATTGCTTGCTTTTACAATGAAGTGTTTTTTTTTGTATTTATTCGATTTAACTTGCTAGAGTTAGTGTAAAACTTAAGATTCTTTGTTTTCTACGCAATACTGTTGTCTTCTTCTCTTTTATATTGTTTGTAACGACTATTTTTCGAATTATATATCCAAACATTTCATGCTATTATGAATCCATGTTAATTCAATTTTCAATTGAATTTTCACAATTTTTAATTGAAAATTCAATGTCACCATACTTTTGACAACTTCAATCCATGATAACATGATTTTATATCTAAAATTCGCGGAATAAAGAATGGAGGTAAAATTAGTAATCAATACATGAATCATGTGAATTCTGCTTGCAATTTCAGTACGAAAATATATGCGTGGAAATTCTTAACTTTTTGCATTTCAATGGAAATTTGAATTGTTCTTTTATGAATCTCAATAAATGATGACTTATTTTTAAAACTAATTAAGATTAAATATAAATAATTCCTTAAAATTACATTATTATATCAACTAGAATTGTAATGATTCATAGATTTTTCTATGTCTGAAAATTTTCTATGTAATTCTTACAACTATTTTGAACATTGCTTGTGTGTATCTTGTATCTTTAATAATATTTATCTTTTGGGAATTATTCATTTTTTGTAGAATAATTTTGGATGTTTGGAAGTAATGGAACAATAACTGGATAAGACGGCATTAGCTTTGCATCGCGAAATAATATAAGAATTATATTGAAATTATTCAATGAAGACTACCTGCAAGAAAAAGAGAAAATTTAATATTTAGATTAGGTTAATTTCATTTACGTACATTGTATATTTTTCTACAAAAAAAATCAGCACCAAGTGGTGACTGTAACTCCAATACCCTGTAGTGTCCCTGCTCCAGAAAAAAACCCACTCAGAATCGCTAGTCCTGAGCAGCTGGATTCGGACACGAACCGAGTGGCAGTGCAGTCGATCGTCGTAGCTAGAGCCGAAGAGGAAAGGCTCATCAGGAAATACGCGGCAGTGGTGAAGCGTATACGGTCGTAACGTTTCTCCAGAAGAACGTCAGTGAAGGCATCAAAAACGAGCTGATGGATCTAGAGGAACTACTGGACTGCATCTCCTTCTGCAGGCGAACCTTAAGAGCACCGGAAGACGCTTGGAAAGCAGAAACAACCAGACTTCCCACTGAGAACATAGCACGTGCCAAACGGATCGCAGATAAGCCCACCGTAAAGTGAACTGGGGAAAAAGCAGAAAGAGGAGGACGTGCCTGAAGGAGACTTAATCCAAGTAGTTTCCAGGATAAAAGGAAACAACTGACTACGTCTAAAGACAAGGAGGCTACAAACCAAAAACCAGTAACAGAAAAGACGAGGAAATGAAGAATGAAGGACTAAGACCGTTGGATCTGTCCATTAAGTCGACGGAAGGCAAGTCATTTGCGGAATCTCTTAGTAGCAGAAGTGTCTTTCAGATGGGAAACGAAGGGTGGCGGAATCTTCGTCGAAATAGGCCCGAAGACGCCTAGCAAGAGTACGTTCTTCTTCTTTTTCATCAGCCTTTGTCCCGTTCACAAGCGGGGTCGGCTCGTCGTGATCGGCTTCGCCATTTGGCTCTATCGAATGCCTGATCTGGGTGCAATCTCGAGGCTTTCAAATTCCCATCCAGCGTATCAAGCCACCGTTGCTTAGGTTTGCCTTTTGGCCGTTTACCATCGACTTCAATATTCAGACCAACCTTGGCAACTGAATTCTCGTTTGCACGAATTGCGTGACCATACCATCGAAGACGCCTCTCTCGCAACTATTCCACGATCGGTGCAACCCCATAACGATCGCGGATATCCTCATTTCGGATGTGATCTAAACGTGTGACGCCACTAGTCCAACGTAACATCTTCGTCTCCATTACCGCAAGACGCCGTTCATTGTCTTTTATGGTCGGCCAACACTCAGAACCATAGAGAGCGACTGGACGGACGACATTGCGGTAAATTTTAGATTTGAGACGTTCGTTGATACGTCGATCACAAAGGACACCAGTTGTGGAACGCCACTTCATCCAGGTTGCGTTAATGCGTGAAGCAATTTCATAACGCAGCTCTCCATTGACTGATAGCGTTGACCCGAGGTATTTAAATCGCTCAGTTCTGGGCAGATCACTGCCACTGACAGTGATTGTGCCTGTTTCATGGGGATCGGTCGTCAAAAAATCAGTTTTGTTTGAATTCAATCTAAGACCGTGTTGCATGAGGCGATCATTCCATTTTTGAACAAGTTGCTCGAGATCATTTTTGCTATCAGATGCTAGGAAAACATCATCTGTATAAAGCAGTGTGTAGGGCGCTGGACGTTGGATATCCCGTGTGACGGTGTCCATAACAAGGACAAAGAGGAGTGGTGAGAGGGCGCTTCCTTGATGAACACCAACAGAGACACTGTGCGGTTTTGATACACCCGCCATACTTCGAACTTTACTTTTCGGATCGTGGTAGAGCAATTGAACCCAGCGCACGAGTTCTTCTGGCACGAAGTGTTGTCGTAAAGCATACCAGATGAGCTCGTGTGGTACACCGTCAAACGCTTTCTCTAGATCCAGAAAGGCAATGTAAAGAGGGCGATGCTTCTCACGGTTGCGTCAATAGTTCCGCGGTTCTTGACAAATCCGGATTGATTCACGGTTATTTCAACGATTTCGCGAATACGGTTGTCAAGAATGCGTTCAAAAATCTTCATGGTATGGGAAAGTAACCGGATCGGACGGTAATTTGAGCATTCTGCTGGGCTACCTTTCTTTTTCCATATTGGAACAGTGGTACTTTCTTGCCAGTCAGATGGTGTTCTTCCTTCCTGAATAACCCGGTTAAAGAATTCACTGAGCCACAGTGTTGGGTCCCAGCTCTTCACATTCCAGAGCTCAGATGCGATGTCGTCAGGTCCTGTTGCTTTGCCCGATTTCATTTGTTTTATTGCCTCCTCGACTTCACTTGCGCTGACTGGTGGAACTGCTCCAAATGTCGGCAATGATTGTGGAAGTGGAGGATGAGCAAACTCTTCAGTTGAAATCGGCTCGACGGTTGGTAAGCAAAGTACCGTTCTTGTCATTAACACAACAGAAGTGTTTGATATCCTGTCTGCGTTCATCATGGCTTTTAGCAAGTCGATACAGATCTCTCTCGCCATCCCGAATGTCCAGTTTATCGTAAAGATTTGAAATGGTTCGCTCGGGTGACAGCGACCGCTTTCTTTGCTTCCCGGTTGGCATTCTTATAAATTTGCCAATTAGCAGGTGTTTTATCGTCGAGAAATTTGTGGTAGAGGCGTTTCTTTTCACTGGACCTTCATTTCAACATCATCATTCCAAAGCCAAGTATCTCGGTTGATGTACCGCTTACCCGGCTTGGTGACCCCGAGGGTTGCAGAGGCCGCTTTGTGAATCGTGTCTTTCATTTGGTTCCATGATTCTTCCACATTCGTAATGGGAGAAGGCTTTCGTTTCTAGGCTAGAGCCTATGTGCTCTCTAGAAATCCGAGATCTTGACTACTTCACAGAAAAGGTTGAAGTGGAGGAGATCATAAAGCGTGAATGTCCAGAGGTAACCAACGTCCGGATAGGTATCACCTCTGTAAATCCTCGAGGTCAAAAAC